>NC_072892.1:63648791-64273791 GCF_027943255.1 Anastrepha obliqua | reverse complement strand
GTTAATCACAGCTGTGGTAACCTACCAAAACAAAAACATAACTCAAATCGGTTGACATAGAGCGTCACCTGGCGGTTGTTCCGCGTACTTTTTGATCGACGTGGTATATGTATATATGCAGACTTATTGGCAAATTAAAAAAAAGTCAACAAATTGGTATTAAAATCCTAAACTTCATAATCAAAATTTTTTAAAGAATTTCTTGTATGCCAGTTGAATTTTGCTATGATAAAGTACAAAGTTATAGTGGCTCAAAAATTAAGTTTTTTGTTTTGCCATTTTTTTTTTTGCTGACGTTGTTTGGTGTTTCTTCCATATACAAAAACAATGTCGAGTTTTCATTATGTGGAGAAAATCCACAAAACCGCCAGCAAAAAAAAAGGATTGTCAATAATTTAATTTATATGGTTGGTGTAGTAGAATGAACTATTATTTTATAAAAAATTGTTAAAATTAAATAAGAAACAAATAAATCGTGAAAACTTGTCAGTAAGTCCCTCCTATAGTTATGAAACGCGTAGTATAGTTCCGTAAAATGGTACCTACTTCAAATTCTTGAAAATTGAAATTCTATTTTAATTTAAACTAGCAAACCCGGCCCGCTTCGCTGGGCAAAGACACGGCGGGTCCACGTTTTGGCATATATTTCGAGACCCTAGTCATCAATAGGTATGAATATTACCCCGTATTAAAGCACTTATCAACAGCTTTCATTTGATACCCATATTGTACATACACAACCAAAAGTTACCCGGGTCCACGTTTTGACCTATATCTCGAGACTCTATCTACCAATAGGTATCCAAACTATACGGAAACCATCTTCAATACCTACTTAGCAATGTGTGTAAGTTTGGTTTAATTCAGTGCAAAGACACGGCGGGTCCACGTTTTGGCATATATTTCGAGACCCTAGTCATCAATAGGCATGAAAATTACCCCGTATTAAAGCACTTATCAACAGCTTTCATTTGATACCCATATTGTACATATACAACCAAAGGTTACCCGTGTCCACGTTTTGACCTATATATCGAGACCCCAGTCACGGAGCGGCATGAAAAATACTCTGTACTAAAGCATTCACCAACAGCTTCAATTTGATATCCATATTGTACGAACACATTCTAGGGTCCACGTTTTGGTCTCTATCTCGAGACCTTAGTCACAGAGCGGCATGAAAAATACTCTGAACTAGAGCATTCACCAACAGCTTCCATTTGATACCCATATTGTACATACACAACCAAAGGTTACCCGCGTCCACGTTTTGACCTATATCTCGAGACCCCAGTCACGGAGCGGCATGAAAAATACTCTTTACTAAAGCATTCACCAACAGCTTCAATTTGATATTCATATTGTACAAACACATTCTAGGGTCCACGTTTTGGTCTCTATCTCGAGACCCTAGTCACGGAGCGGCATGAAAAATACTCTGAACTACAGCAGTCACCAACAGCTTCCATTTGATACCCATATTGTACATACACAACCAAAGGTTACCCGCGTCCACGTTTTGACCTATATCTCGAAGCCCCAGTCACGGAGCGGCATGAAAAATACTCTGTACTAAAGCATTCACCAACAGCTTCCAGTTGATATCCATATTGTACAAACACATTCTAGGGTCCACGTTTTGGTCTCTATCTCGAGACCCTAGTCACGGAGCGGCATGAAAAATACTCTGAACTACAGCATTCACCAACAGCTTCCATTTGATACCCATATTGTACATACACATCCGAAGGTTACCCGGGTCCACGTTTTGACCTATATCTCGAGACCTTTTTTTTAATAAGAAGTATCCTATGTTACTTCTAACACCTCCAATAACATGTGTACAAAGTTTCATAATAATCGGTTAAGTAGTTTTGGCGTGAAAGCGTAACAAACAAACTTACATTCACATTTATAATATTAGTAGGGATTAACAGCTAGCGAGTAGAGGCAGCAAATATTGAATTTAAAATAAAATAAAAAAATTTTAAAAACTACTAATATAATATATAACTTTTCCTACTCTATACAGTCGCTTCACTACTCTCCTGCCTACATCAGCTGCAGCGTGAAAATGTCCGCCTGGAGGAGCATGTAACCAGCCTAATAGCGCGACGAGATCATTTGCTGGCTGTTAATGCACGGCTCGCAGTGCCACTAAAAACGAATACAACGCAGAGCCAAGGTAAGTGAAAGAGCGCAGTGCGAAAAAAGAAAGAAACAAAACAAAAGCTTGTACACGAGAGAGTGAAGAGTGAGAGAAAGGAAGGGAGAGAAAGAATATGCGAGTATGCATGGATGGATGCGCGAAGGATTAGAAAGTTAGGAAGCACAAGGATTCTCTCACAGGCATTACTACTGGTGGTATGCAGGCTATACCCACATACATACCTACTTATGTATGTGTAAATTGTGCGCGGCTGCCTTTTCACTTACGGCTCTAAATCTCAATTCAAACTAAATTCATGGAAGAGCGCACGAAATACAAAAATTTGGTCGAACCACAATTAATTATATGTAAATGCAAAAGCTTTGTTTAAAAACAAATTTCGGGTCACGTTGTTTTTTTGTTTTTTTTTTCGTTTTTGGGTGTTAAGCTTACAATTAATTGTACTTTTTTTTGATATTTTGCTAGCTTTGCTATGTTACTATTGTTTCTATTAATTTTTTAATTTAATTTTGGGGCCCAGTATTTATTTATATTTATATATAAATATACGTACATATATAATTTTTATTTTCTCTTAATGGTAACTCTTCTTTTCTAGTTGATTAAGTGTGACGTGAATCGGCCTTTTTATTTTGGATAAATCAAATTTATATTTATAATATACTACAACAAAAACACAAATGATGCATATTTGGAAATTCAAAATTTTTTTCATGCTGATAAATTAATTATTTCTTGTTCATACATAAATAAAATGGCATTAGATCGGAGCAAAAAACAAAATTGAATCCATTGTAAATATATTTTATTAAAATTCTAAGATTTGTTTTAGTGTATGTTTTCCTTATATATTACAACATATTTATGAATGTATGAACTTTACAACTGTACATTAACTGCTAGTATGTGTGTACGAACGCATAAACGGTTGGACAAAAAAAATATACAATATTTGTATGTATTTGTATTTAAATATTATATTTAATTTGCACACGTTTTACATACTTGAAAGAAACCGAAAAACAACAACACATAAAATAACAGTTTGCCAAAGCGGTAACCACTTAAGTACAAATCTAAAATGTAACAACCAAAATCAGACAAAAATTAGCAAATGCACCAATACGCACACAAATGCATACATAATTTGTAACTAAAAAAACATATTTCCTTTCTATTCACATCTTTTGGTTTGTGTAAAAAAAAAAAAACATATTAAATCCTTTTTCTTACATTGGCTGGAAATGAAGTAACATTTGAATAATCCAATTAATACAAAACTAAACATGTACATATGTGTGGGTGTGTATGTAAGAGAGTGATGAGAAAGTGGTGATGACGAATAAAAAAATTTTTTTTTTATTTGTGCGAAAATTAGCAACGCTAAAAGAAGGGGCTGTCAGCCCAGAGTGAAACAAGGCAAATTCATTCTTTGTTTTCTACTTTGTCAATACTTTTATTTGACAATCAAACGTAGTACAAAATATTGTTGTTGGTCTAGTGCCACCACCTTTAAGAATGGGTTAGGGCTAGTCAGAGGCCCGAAAAATGATGGCTTTCAATAATTTTGGTTTGCTAGTCAATTGCTTTATTTTACAAAAATCAAAACATAGCTACAGTGCATCATGTTTCGACTAGACTTTGGCAAAATTAAAAAAAAAATTAATAATTGTAAAAGTTATCGCTGTTTGTGTGGAGCCCGTTTCTCCAGAGGTCCCTTGCGGTGATCATCACAAGTCCTTGGAGATTAATCTAAAATCAATCGGACGAGAGAAATTAGTTTTAATAATAGATAATCTTGTGCCTGATCGAAACTTTTTCAAAATTAACAATATGGCGGAAATATTTTTCAGATTTTCGTAAAAAAAACAGCAATTAATTGTTTAAAAAAAATCGAAATTAAAAAAAAAATCCTTCGATCAGGCTCGAGTTTTTTATGTTTTTCAAAAGCAGTATAAATTTTATTGAAATCTACCAAGCGGTCTTAAGTTACAGTGATCGCCAGTTCAAAAAACATAGTTTCGAGAAAAACGCATTTAAAGAGCGCCCTTTGTTAATTGTTGAATAAGTCGAAAAGTATTTGTCGGATTCACACAATATTTTTAAAATATTATACTTTAAGAAAATGCAAAAAAAATCCATTTTTTCCAAATTATTACTACTCCTAACCCCTTAATGAATGCGCCTTGTATCATGCCTAATATTTATAAAACAATAAACAATTTTTTCCCCCCAATTCAATTCCGTATGAATTTTTTTTTTTTTTTTTTTTTTTTTCGTTTTGTTAGTTTATGGCAATTATTTGTGCACATGAAATCCACAATAAGGCTGTTTGTGAATCAAAATTGCATTTCTAATTTTATTTACTCAAAATCAGTAATTATTTAATTTTTTTTCGCCCACGAATAAATATTATATTATCGGGAATTATTTTTTTTTTCTTTGTGTAACCACCTTGTCGTGGTGCGGGGGCTTAGTCGAATCATTAATCAGACCTTATTGGTATTATTTTTTTGTTTTTCGGATAAAAAATAATAATAATAAAAATATTTATATTAATTTGCTCTGAAAAATTAATTTATTTAAAATTTGTACCAGTTTGCTCAATGGCAATTATATTTATTTTATATTATATTTAGCCTTCTTTTACACAAAAATCGTGGTAATTTGGCGTATATTACTTTTTTCCTCTAATTTTCTAATACGAAACTGAAAACGTAATATAACTAAACGACCGACCAATAGACTTAGAAAATATCATTACATTTGCGCAAATGAAAAAATAAAAAGATAAGCATCAGCTTGAACAAATGAGCAGATAAATTAAAGAGTCCACAATTGATTACTATGCCTGAGTAAACAAAACCAAAAAAAAAATGCACAAAAACTTGCTTCTTGAACTAAAAAAGCTTAATCAGAAATTAATCAAATTTTTAAAAACAAATTAAATCGTAAATAATATACATATACATATATATATACAGGATGCGTACGGTATTTGAGGACAATTTGAGAGTAAAACTAATTAGCTTTTATTTTGAACAAAATTCAATGAAACTTGAGGAGTGCCAGACTGGCACTTCAACCATTTCACGCATTCTTTACTCAACTGCTATAACCTTCTCTATCCGGATCCGGAAACGATTGCATGCCCGAATCAAATGCTCCTTATTCGTATTGACTATAACGGTATTAATTGTAGCCTTCAGAAAAGAAATGGTGCTTTGAGGATGCTTATTGGTTTCACTTTCACTACGCTCCATTCGTAGTAATCCAAGGGATTAAGGTCTGCGGAGTTAGGCCTCCGTAAGTTCGATGTTAAGTGGTCAAGAAAGTTTTCAGCCATCCAATCTTGTGTCGCATCATTCCTTTACACAAGGATCAGAGTCCTGCTGACAGATGTATGAACTGTCACCGCGTACACCATAAATCTAGGGTTTCACTACTGTTTCTGTCGCTGTCAATATATGCAGCGGAGTTCACTCGAAATGCTTGAATAAAGAAGTGTGGTGGCACGCATGTCCTTGTTGCTTTGTTGCTCACAACACCTACGACCATAACAGTGGCTTGAAACTTCAGGAACCTCTAAGGCGGTAGGATTGAATCTGCCTGAATCTGTCATTTCTGCGGTTAATCTTTTGGTCTTCGACAAAAATTTTTCGTCAGAAAAAAACCATAACATCTCAGGTGCTTCAGGGTATTTAATTTTGTTTAGAAGGCGGATTTTGTTTGACCGGATAATTCGCTGTTCTCGTGTTTGCTTCGGCATAAACTGTCTTCTGCGCATAGGATTTATACCGGCGATCTTTATGGACAACTCGACGGATGAAACTCTAAGAAGCATAAAGCTCCCTCGACAGGACCCTCACTGATTTTTAAGTGTCCTCGTCAATGATCGCTTGCACTTCCTGATTAAATTCTGCAGACCGGACAGTGTCCGAACGTGCTTCGCGTTTTTTGCGTTTTGCAACAGATTCTGCATTGCCGCCTGATGGTTCCAGTTCACGGCGAGCCTTATGACCGCATGAACGGACGCACTTAAGACAATTCGAGATTTCTAAATCGGTGTGATTTGCACATATAGCAACATATTGCATGTCTCTTCATTTCTTGAGTTAAGTTGTAGTGCTTTGTGCCTAGAGCAAAAGAAAATAATGGTTTCGGGAAGTTTATAGCCACATATATGCATGTCCTCAAATACCGTGTGCACCCTGTATAAATATAATTGGCGCTTACATTCTGTTTTTTTTTTTTAGTGTGTATATCCGAGCAGACGGTTTCTTATGAGGAAATAAATAATTATAAATAAATAATTGCACTGTGCAATTTCAAAATTTGGTAAAGAGTTTTAATGGGTAATTAATTCCTTCTAAATTTATTGCCGTTCCCATATTGCCTCGGGTTTTCGGGATAACGGTTGTTGGAAATTCCTTTTGCGGCCACTGAGAACTCATTTAGAAATAACTTTACATCAAATTTTGAATCGAAAACCATTCAAATCTTAAAATATATACGCACACCGCAAATAGGAGAAGATGATCGGTCAAACTCACAATAAGGGCTGTAAGTGTCCATTATACGAGTATATATATGTATATATATATAAAAAATATTTGTAATGCATTCATGTTTTTTTTTATTTAGATAATTTTTTTATTATCAAACTTGTTAAATTGCCACTTTTTTGTAGATAAGTTCCTTAGTTTTAAAGCTATTCCGTAAAAATTTCGCACAGTACATTTTTTTTAATATAAGCTAAATTTTTTCTGAAAAGAATCAACATCGGATCACTTTAAAATATGATGTAAAATTGTTTCTAAATGAGCTTTCAGATGTCCAAGGTCCATTTTCAAATACCGTTGTTTCGCAAACTGGAGAAAAAATCTCACGGCATTTAGTAGACCCCATTTTAGTAAGGTCAAATATTAAAAGATTTACCCAAAAAAAAGAAATTGTAAATTCGAGTACAGTTTACGATTATTCTTGAGAAACATAGAAAACCCCGCATTTAATTTATTTATTTTCACAAATTTTTTTCTGTTTTTATTATTTTTTTTTATTTTGTTTATATTTTTATTTTACTTTTTAATTTTATTTTTTTTTTTATATTTTTATTTAACTTTTTTATTTTATTTTTTTTTTTTTTAATTTTTATTTATTAAATTTTTAAATAATTAATTTTTATTTAAATTTTTTTAGTTTTTATTAGTTTTTTTTATATATATTTTTTTATATTTTATTTTGTTTTTTTATTTTAAATTTTGTTTTATATATTCATTTTACTTTTTTATTATCTTTTTTATATTTTTTTTTTTAATTAGTTTTTTTTTTTTTAATTTTTTTTATATTTTTATTTTATTTTTTTATTTTAAAATTTGTTTTATGTTTTCATTTTACTTTTTTTTTATTTTTATGTATACATTTTTTTTTATATTTTTATTTTACGTTTTTTAAATTTTTGGATATTTTCATTTACTTTTTCTTTTTTTTTTTTTTACTTTTTTTTTTTTTGAAAACGCTCATGAATAAAAATCATTACAATTTACTACAAAATTTATATTCAGAAGTATTTTGTGGCAATTAGAGCATTTTACTCTCTTTGTTTTCTTATTGGCTAATTCAAAAAAATATTAAATCCCGTCTATGATTTTGAGTCTATAAGTAGTGTCGCACGAACGATGAAAGATGACGCTGTTTTTTGTGTACATTCATTAAAAAATATATGAACAAAAGTAAAAAAAATATTTACCAAAGCCGTTGAATAATTTTTATCAAATTAAATTCCCCATCATCACCATTTGGTGCGTTGTTGTCTCATCTCGTTATCAGAACACACCTACCTACATACATATTTGCATGTTTCTCACCACTTACCGCACCCACTCATGTAAACGTATGTATGACGACCACCCGCTCATGCGCACATCCAGACACATTTAACATCCATCACTCAACCATCCGCATTTACGGTTTGCTTCTGTGTAAAATGCTAGGCTATAGAGTATATAACAGTTACTTTAATATATACCACCTACTATATAATATTATACATATATATATATATTTACTTTACTTTAAACTTTAAACATTTAATTACAATTTAAATATGTTTAAAAAACAAATAAAATATTTATTTACCGCAAAACTCTGTCGTCTACTCACCTATCAACCAATCCACCAATCAACCATTCACGTACATTTACATAGATTAATATTAATTAAATTAGTAATTAAAATTTTTGAAATTTGCTGAATATAAAATGAAAATCTTTTAAAAAATTTAAAATTTAAAAAATGGTGTTTGTGTTTATTTTCTTTGCATTATTTTTTCCATTGAGAAATAAAACAATCAAAAACATTGCAAGGTCATAGGTGTATTTTGCTGCCCCTGTCCTCATCCAAAATAATATATAAAAATTGTGGTTTGAGCTTCCTCATACATACATACAAATGTATTTTTAAATATTAAATTGCAAATGCTTTTTTCTGCCGATATTTTCATTTTCCTTCTAGTCTCTCTATTGTTTCAAACCAAATATTCTACTTAAAACCCTATTCTGTTTCTCAGCATTTCCTCGGTATTTATACATATATTCAATTCATATTTATTTTATTTGGTGTTTTTCTACTACTTTTATATGCATAAATAAGCTATTGGCAACGGTTGGCCTTTCATGTTCACTTCTTTACCTTTTTCCATACACTTCAGCTCCAGCTAGATTTTTGGATGATAAGAATTCGAAAGGATGTACATTACGAGTCTAAGTATCATAGAAGGCGTACTGTTACTGTTGAGTTGGCAAAAAGTATTTTCAGTTGAAAAAAAATTGTTTTTAAACAAAAAATTAGTTTCGATTTCAAAAATATATTGGGTTGGGGAATAAGTTTGTAGCGTTTTTACCGATGACTTTTATTAAAAAAAAATTATATCAATAAGTTAATCAATTATATATTCGCCGTTGCTGTTCACTACCTCTTCCCACTTCTCGACCAATTTGTTGATGCTCTTCCGCCAAAAATTGTCTGGTCTGGTATCAAAGAAGTTGTTGAGCCAGTTTTTAAGGACCTCTTTGTCATCGAAGGTAAGGCCCTTCATATGGTTTCACAGGGAGCGGAAAAGAGGGTAATCGGTCGGTGCAAGGTCCGGGGAATACGGCGGATGCTGAAGGACTTGATGATGTTGAAGGCTTTGACGACTTGTGCAACATGCGGCCTGGCGTTGTCGTGAAGGAGTATGGTTTGACCATGTCGATCAGGTCTTTTCAGTCGAATAGCCCCATTCACGCGGTGTAGCTGGGCAATGTAGTGTTTCTTGTTGACCGTGAAATTCTTTTCGAGCATTTCCCAGTGCACCATACCCTCCCAGTCCCACCAAACACATATTATGATCTTCTGAAGATCCGGCTTGACTCTCGGCTTTGGTGTATTTTCTGGAGCCAGAAGGCGCTGTTTATGACGGCGTGTAGCTCGATGGCGGGCGAGATGCTGAGAGGCACCCAGACTCCCAATTTTTCGGTAAATCCCATTGAATTAAGGTGCATAGTTTAATGATTGCAGCTAATTTTTTCCGCCAATTCTCGAATGGTTTGGCGACCGTTCTTCTTCAAAAGTGATTTGAGACGTTCTTCATCGAATTCAGAAGGCAGCCCTTCCGTTGCGGGACGAGTCACCGACGTCAAAGAAGCCATTTTTGAACATTGCAAACCATTTCCGTGCTCACCTATGACATCTTCTCCATACACCTCGCCAATATTTCGGGCTGCTTCGGCAGCTTTTTGTCCTCGATGAAAAGCAAAAAAGAACAGATGCCGAAAATGTTGATTTTTACCTCCTGGATATTCCATTTCTAAGCCTGAAAACTAATAAAAAATTAAATAACTCAAAAATACAATTAACATAGTTTTGTAGAGCAGAAATAGTTCTATCAAATGAATGCTTACCCTTTGCCAAACAGCAAACGAATCGTTGTAAAATAAAAGAAAATATAAAAACGCTATAAACTTGTTCCCCAACCCAATACTTAGGTGGTACACAAAGTGTCCTATTGTCTTAGGTGTAGTACTAACTTCACAGCCGCAAAATATTGCTAGCAACATGCATTTGGCTTGCCGTGAAATGTTGCTAGCAACATTGATTGTCAAATAAGAAGGAACGTCAAATTTATGAGCGATGCCGCTGAAGCAATTGGCAAATTTTAGTAAAAAAAGTGTTTTTAAAAATAATAATAATTAAGCTGACTCTGGACAGCAAATGGTTTTTCATGAGGAACTTTTTCATGGCAGAAATACGCTCGGAAGTTTGCCATTGGTTGCCTAAGAGCGACGGCTATTATAAAACAATGTTTCTACCATTTTGCTGTTTTATGCACCAACCCATTCTGCTACGGCTGCCGCCATTTATATTGGCACATAAAAATATAAGGACCATTTACTTAGACTCTTTTCAAAGACATTGCACTTAAAAATTACATACCTTATGAGTATTCGAACTCAGGCACTTCACTCGCATACGAACTGTCAATTTTCGCCCAATTTTAAATTACTTGTGCATTTTAACTAGGTTTGAGAAAATGTTGCTGGCATGCTGTGCGGTGATTTTACGGCGTGAACTGAGTACTACTTCGCCGTGAGATACATACGAAGTTTCGCGCACACTTCACGGCAATGCAATTTATATGGATTTTAACAGCAATTTCACGTTAGACGCTAACTTATTACTATGATTTATGTCTTAAAGTTTTTAACGGTTAAATAAATATTTAGGGGACTTGAAACCGAAACTAAATATTTTTTAACTGTGTGAAAATTCATAATATGACTTGTGCGGTACCTTGCGTACTACCTAAATACATTTTTTAAACGTTTAAAGTTTACGTTATAAGACAATACGACACTTAAGGTACCTTTGTGAATACCTCAAACATTTTCCAGTTTGAGTGATGCTCAACCAAGCTCGAATAGATTTTCAGGAGTTACCAAAGAAGTATGAGTCCTTGTGTTATTATTACCTTGGCGGAGTACTAAGCAGTTTCTGACAGCTTTCTTCGTTTGCTTCTTCCATAGATATTTTGATGCTACAGTTCAGAGTAACTTTGTAGGTAATGCCGTTTCAATGGTAGGGAGGTTTGTTTTACCAAAACGCTTTGGTTGCTTTTTGGTGAGGTAATTAATGTCGACGTAAATAGGGCAGTATTTTGCTTATTAAGAAAAGTCACTCGAACAGATATTAGTCTCAGTACTGAATACACCCAATCAAACGAATCCTTTGCTAAATTTTTAATGAACACTAAGATTTGAAAAAAAATTTTCCCGATTGCCGACAATGTCATAGTGTCAGTCTGCAGAAGAAAGGTAGATTTGTAGAGATGGAAATTATTTTCTTACCAACTTGATATTTTGACATGAGCATCATGACTCCCTTAAAACCCAGTCTGGTTTTTTATATATTCACACAGGGTGTCGCATTAAGACCATTAAAAAAAGCAAGAGTGTAGCGTTTTTTGCGATAAAATTTTTTAAACTTTAAACTAAATTTTTTATTTTTATGAATTTTTTGTAATAAAGAGGGTAGAAATGTAGAGAATATGCATAAAAAATAATAAATCGATAAATTATCGACTCAAATGTTTGCCCTTTTGGTTTTCTGATAACATTTGGGCATAGATAGTACAGGACCAATTTCGTGAATGACACATCGAATTTCGACTTTCAGTGTAATAATTGCACTTAGAAAATTAGCAAATTCCCCTTAGTTAAAAAAAAAAACCTTAACAAAAAATTCCACGGCGCCTAATTGAATCATCTTGGTAGCTAATTCGCACCACTGTTGCCCCAAATCAAATTTTTCGTACCGTTTCCGGAATTTTCACAAGCCTCAATATTCACACCTGACATCTGTCAAACGAGAGTGAGAAAAAAACGCGGTGTTAATGGCACACCCATTATAAAGTGACTAAGCTAGTAAATGGCCCGGTCCGACTTGCATACCAAGGCAATGAAACCTCATAAGAACAACGTGCTTTGTTGGGTTGTGAGTTTTGTTTTCAACTATTAAAAAATATTATTCCTCAAGCGTAAAACCAGTTATTCTTTCACTCTTGCGACTTATTGTTTACATAAAGAAAAAAAAACCCTACTATGTTTTGAAAGTTTGTTCCCCAAATCCATCCGCACATTCATTCTTTTCAATTCACTGAGGGCGCAGAAGATTCTTTCTCGCTTCACATAAAAAATCTATAGCTTTTCCTTAAAAAAAAAATACAAAAAAGTTTGAACTGCACCTAACGATGTTACAGCCACGGCCGTATCATCGACAGCGGTATTCACCAGTGTTGCTACCCTTTCGACAACCACAACAACGACGGCTGCAGGCGCAGCCACTACGAACTCTGCAATAGCAGCTGCTTGTGCAGCAGCAGCGATAGCAACAACTACTGCGGCGGTGAATGCGCTTGGTGGGAACAATCAGGGTGCGGGCGGCGGTGGTGCCGCCGGTGTCGGTGGCACAGGTAATGCCGGCGCTGCGCTAACAACTGTGGTAACTGCCGCTGCAGCTTCGCTCGCCACCGCAGTGACCACATCGCTCTCAGCGCTGACAGTAAATGCGCGTTTGCCCAATACAACTACAACGGCAGCAACGGGCTGTGGCGGCGGTACAACGACCACGAGGCTAAATACTAGTGGTAGTGCTGGTGTTCAGCAACAACAACAACAACCACTTGCTTTGGAGAATGGCATCGATTTTCGGCAGGCAAGCGCTGGTGCGGCGTCAACAGGGGCGCTCGTTGGCGCAGGCGGCGTCAGCGGCAGTGGCGTCGGGCCATCTATTGGCTTGAGGTAAGTTGTGTCTAGTTAAGGTTAAGAGTAAACATTTTAACAGCTGCTGGCAGCTAGATTTTGATGTTTTCTTATGCTCCACAAATTTTCACAAAATTTTTTTGTTAATTTTTAATTTATTGTTTTTGTTTTTTCATTACCGCTCGTCACTGCTCCGTCACCCGTTCGTTGCTCACCTCACATCATATCGCTCGCCTACTGTGTTTGTGCCGTTGCACCTTTTCCGTGTGCTTTATTTTGTGTATGCGTGCATATGCACTTCATTTGTTGGTTGCGCTAGCAGGCATTCCACGACCAGTTATGTAAATTCCTCAGCCATGCCTTCGATTGCAACCAGCATGGCCGGCAACTTGCCAGCAACATCGTTAGCAACAATGCATCCGAATAGTCTCGATGGACTCAGCAACATGCATACGACGGCGCCAACGACCGGCGCCTCAGCAGCAGCTGCTGTTGGTATGTCCACAATGACTGCCAATCGGCTCGCACAACAACAACAACAACAGCAGCAGCATCAGCAGCACATGCAATCGTTGCATCAGCAACAGCAACAACAACAGCACCAACATCACCAGATGTCACTCGCCGTTGCGCAACAACAACAACAACATCAACATATCGTACAAAGTGCGGCTGCTGTAGCGGCCATGCATCATCATCAGCAGCAACAGCAACAACAACAACAACAGCCCGCTCATACACACTTGCACGCCGCTCATCCGCTGCATCTGGCACACACGCATACACACCCGCACGTGCACACGCACGCTACTCATCCTCATCACGCACACCAAACGCATCCCTCTGCCGCGGTTAACGTTAGCGCCGGCATCGGTGTTGAACCGCATCCACTTTCGGCAGTACGTATAGGCGGGGGTGTCGGCGTCGGTGTCTGTGGCAATGGCGGCATTGGCATGGTTGGCGCTCATGCCAGCAACAACAACAATTCGAATAACAGCAGCAACGCCGCCGCTTCACGAGGTGGGTCAACAACCACAACAACAACAATCCATGCCATCGGTATTGGTAGTGGTGGTGGTGGTGGTGATGGTGGTGGTGGTGGTGGTGGTGGTAATACCACATTACTCACATCGGATAGCAGCCACCCCACGTCCTCCTCCGCGTATACTCCTCACTCGCTCTATACTCATCATCAGGTAGTAGTGGTGTGGCGTGATGGCTTATTAAATAAATGTTAAATGTTCTAAAAACGTTCAAAAACTAATTAATACTATTCGATTATTCAGCATTCAAATATTAATTGTTTTTAAACAGACGAAACAACTCATTAACTTTAGCATTAACATTTAAGTGTTTGTTGTTATTTTTTGTATTGAAATTTTTAATTATTGAATCAGTGTAGACGGCGAAATCGGGAAAGATTATTTGAGCCAAAAAAATATAATTTATAGGCTTTAATTACCACAGTATTGATATAATTTATTATTATTATTATTTATAGGAGATATATACAATATAACCCTAACTTAATTCGGACACTGACTACTAGGGCCTTCAGTGCTATTGATATAATTTATTTTTTGTGATGCTTGAATATTTTAATGTCCTATGTTCTTATCGAAGAGTCAAATTTTCGTTCAAACCTTGACATTTTATTTAGATTCGCATATAAAGGGTATTTCAAAGGACATGCCTAGATGTTGTTTTAAAATAAAACATTGAAAAATTTTGGTCTGACTATTTCCATTCAAAATTTGGCTCTTCGCATTTATGTGTGAAAAATTACACCATTTAAATGTGCACCATGGGCACGCTTACAAGCATTCATACGAGAATTCAAATTTTAAATTCAGCAACCCATCTTTCTACTGTACTCTAATTGATGTCGAAAAGTCTCTATACACTTTGAACATTCCTGCATAAATTTCCTTTGCTTTTAAAGCTTCCAAAAATAGAAATTCCATCAATGCACGATACTTTATTTTTTCCATTGTAGTAAATACTGTGACACGTCGATGCTAAATGGTTTGTAAACAAAGAATGAATTGACAGATTGAAACGAAGCTTACTTGTGTGAAGAGAGTATAACTTAAAAAAAAATTTGGCTCACAGCATCCGCTCTCTTATCAAACCACAAAACTTTTTGAACAACCTAGTATGGATTATTGGCTGGATCAAAATTCAAAATTGAACGCATTCTCCAGGGGTCCATATTTCACCCACAAAATTACTTTTTAACAGTTCCTTTCAAACTTTTTGTATTGAAAAGTGTTTATCTTTATCTCTTCCAAAGTTTAGTTTTAATGTTCGTACGATCCGAAAAATTTGGTTCTGCATAAGGCGAATATATTAAAGGTGGTGTTGGTAAATCAGCTGAATTGTTTTTTTCTTTCGCCGTGTTCATGTGGCTGTCAGCTCAGAATGAAATAAGGCGAATTCAGTATTTATTTTCTAGTTTCTCAATACTTTGCTTTACAATCAAACGTACAGAACAGTATTGCTGGTGTAGTGTCACGACCTTTAAAGAATGCATTTTTATGAAGTTTCATTAAAAAGTAACCATTTTAGAAATACAAGGTGACGCAAAATTAATCATCCAATTTTGTTTTTGCATAGCTTTTCGGCTAAATAAAAAAATGATTATGAGTGATGGAAATTTCTATTTTGAAGTTTATCTGTGTGTGTACTGCAACTGTCTAGTTCGCAAGTGTCAAATGTGATTGCTATTTGCAAAAATTATAAAACTTCGGATGATGGGTGATTAATTTTGATAACCAAATACTTAAACTATTAGTTTGAAGAAAAAGAAATACATTGTTTTTCGGTAGATGGCTATAGACATCGATATCTCGTAAAGTATCGGTCATACAATTTAATGTTTATGCCCGTTGTCAATGTGACATTTCACATTAAAAAAATTATATTGCTGTTTTTTGTTTGTTCCATTCAGTTGTGAACACCCTGTAAACAATGGAAGAAGCTGAAAAACTACAAGTCAGGTGGTGAAGACCATATAAATGCAGAGCTCAAAAATATGGCGGAGAGGAGTTGATAAGACAGATACATGAGATAATACTTAAAATTTGGAGAACAGAAAATATATATGAAGAATGGTCTACAAGCCTAATAGACCCAATTTATAAAAAAGGGGACACATTAAATTGTGTAAATTATAGAGCGAAAGCTCTTCTCAACGTGAGCTACAAAATTCTATCAAACATACTGTATGAGAAACTAAATGTGTATGCAAAAGAGATTGTGGGAGATTGCCAATGCCGTTTTAGAATCGGACGCTCGCCAACAGATCAATGCTTTATCATGTCGCAGATATTCGAAAAATGTTATGAGATCAACATTAATTTACACTCGCTCTTTATAGACAGTCAACAGAAAATATGTCGACCATCACCTAAAAGTTCTGATCAATATGACTCTTATACACTCGAAATATCTGACGAATTCGAAATGAAATCCGGCGTGAGGCTAGGTGACTCACTATCAACGCTTTTATTTAATTTAACACTGCATTCAGCAATCAGCGAAATAGCTCAAGGTGGCACAATATTTTATAAATCGACACAAATATGCGTATACGCTGACCACATTGTGATTCCTGCGAGAAATAGGGAGGCTATTCAGAACGTTTTCATGCGTTTAGTACAAGCTACAAGACCAGCGGGCCTCAATATAAATGAAGAAAAGTCGAAGTACATGACACGATCCTTTCTTGATAGTCACATCAGAATCGGAAGTTATGCTTTTGAGTTCATGCAAGAGTTCATATACTTAGACGTAGTACTCAGCATAAATAAGGATATGTCCTTATCTATACAAGACCGTATTAAGGCAGCTAAGAGAGCGTATTTTGGCCATATCAAACTTATGAAGTCTTCATTGATATCAAAGGAACAAAAACTACAGATGTACAAAACTATAATAAGACCGGTTCTCACCTACGGCTGTGAAACATGGGTCCGTAACGTTAATGATGTGAATTTAGTGATGCGATTTGAAAGAAAAATGCTTAGAAGAATATTCGGCACTGTACGATTAGAAGACGGTACATTCTGTATACGGTATAACCACGAGCTCAGTGTTTTAATCGCGGGAGGAAATGTAACGCGGTTTATAAAGTTCCAAATATTACGGTGGTATGGACACGTGTGCAGCAATGAGCAGCGAAAGATAGACCAAAAAAGTATTTGAAGCAAACTCTGAAGGAGCAAGAAGGAGAGACCGGCCAAGGAGACGATGGTTGCAAGACGTAGAAGACGATATACGAAAGATGAGAATCTCACAACAAGAAGAATGGAGGCGTATTGTAGAGGAAGCAAGGGTCCACCCCGAACTGTAACGCCAAAACGATGATGAACAGTGGAAGTCTACAAAGAGAAAACTCGGTATTTCTTTGAAAATGCAAGCTACGCCGCTGAAACTGTTAATGGTGTTTATGGTGCCGATGCTATAACAGTTAATTACGTGCAATTTATGTTTCGTCGATTCCGTTTAGGCATTTTTAATATTAAAAAAAATGTCAAGAATATCGGAAACTTCGATAAAATCACAGAAATAATCGCAGTTGGCCGGCATGCTAGTAGTCGTGGGATCAGCACGTCGTAGCCCAGTGGTTGAATATCGACCATAAAACAGTTTTAAATCATTTGCCCAAAAATGTTACACAAAAATAATGGATTTCTTTTTCCTCAAACTATGATTGTGATATGTAAAAAAAATTAATAAGCAAAACGGCAACACTGGTTACAATTTACCAGATCTTGTAGGATTTTTTAATTGTCTGTTATTTTGATAGTGGCAGCTTTTCCCCGCTGGAAGTTTTGACAGGAAGTCTGTCAATTGTCAATTATTTTATGCGTTGGAATGTTGAAATTTTGCAGTGATATTAATTTTGATGATTTTTCAAAAATTTCTGTTTCCTTCATAAAAATTTAATCAAATATTGTTTGAAAAATATATTTCGGTTGGAGAACAATTTATTTAGGCTATGTTTCGCTTTTTAATATAGAATGAGTGATATACCCAAATATTATAAGATAAGCTCAGGCAGAAAATTATCTTTCCTGAATGTCTACATCTCACATAAATTTTTTTATGGAATTAAGGGGTTAGGTGGGTTTGAAAAGTTCAAAAAATCGAATTTTGTTTTTTTGTCTCATTAAATAGTACAGTATGTTTAAAATACTCTCCTAAAATTTTAAGTCAATCCGAGTAAAATTCTAAGAGATAGACCCTTCAGAAGTTACGCCCATTAGGCCACGTCAGTTGAGCGCTTCGCTCGTATACGTGTTTATCTCAAAAAATTTTTTAAGTCGGTGGACACGATATCTCGAAAAGTTATGAAGCGATTTAGTTCAAATTTTGTACAAATCTTTGAAATAACATTATCTAGTTATTGAACGAAGGACTTTTTTTTTGTTAATTACAACAATTTTCTTTTAGCCAATGTATGTCGAAAATTTCACTAAAAAATGTGTTTTTTGGTTCAAAGCCTGTCATAAATTCAAATTTTGATTTTTTTTTCCTTCGTACAACAACGAGATTTATCCATGTACTAACGAAATCCGTTTGGTTTTCTGATTTTAGATGAACCAATAATGAGCTATGCTGTCCACGGCAAGAGCATTTTTTTTTTGAGACGCCAAGGAAGATGAGGTACCAACGGCTGAGTTTTCGAAATTTTTAAATAAAAATTTCACAAAATACTGTTTATATATGTATCTTAGATACAGTGAATTGCTTAAATAAAATATATGATTTTATATACTAAAAAAAAATAGTCAAAATCTTCTTTGTTTCAACCTCTGAAACCTACCTAACCCCTTAAGCGCCCGGTTTTAGTGCGTGATTAACTGTCGTGAATTTTAAAACTGCGAAAGTGGACATTTGAGCTTAATTTAATTGATAAGCAGAGTTAAATTCAAAGCCCACTAAAAAATTTGTTCTTTATTTTTTTTCTAACTTGTTTACAAAGTATAATATTGTAGTAAAACTATTTTTTTAAACAATAACAACAAACACATTGCAGTCACGATCATCATCATAACCATCTAAAAAAACTAATTGGAATTTAAAGTTAAACTGAATGTACTAATTTTGACCCCCCATAAATATATACCTCTATTCACTCCCTATTTCGAACAAATTTGCAGAAAAGTATTTTTAGAAGTAATCAAAATTGTTGTTAAGATACTCGTATTTGTGTATGTGCAGAGCAAAAAATTGAAATAATTATTGATTGCTTGTAAAAATTTTGAAAATTCTCATCAGGCCACATCATTCACCAATCACCAAAATCAATAAAAACACATCATTGTTCAATGTTGGCATATGTTTCAAATCAAATGTTCGTTGCATAATTTTTTAACACTTTATTTACTTTTCGTCCCACTTCCGAATCGTCACATCGACCGTCAATTTGCGAACGACAGTCGCAGCTAAGACGCGACGATAACCTAGTAAAGCCCAGCTGAAAATCGACAGCAGCTTTATTGGCATTTCGCCCTAGCCGCCAGCCACAACCACAGCAGGAACAACCCGTGGGCCAGCAACAACAACCAGAAAAACGACCGTTAAAAAAAGTAAAACAGTCGCAAAAAGCAAAAGTGCGAAAAGCGTCTGAAACGGCAACAATGCATACAGCAGCTCATACAATGCAAAAACAACAACACCAAGAACCAAAATTGCAGCACAAAACACAAATGCAGCGACCGCCGCAACTGCAGCAGAAACAAAATGACACACGCAAAACAACGCAAAAGCAACAACATCAAAAACTTGAATCCGACAAAGAGACGATTCAACTGTCCTCCGATGACGAACAAACTACAGTTGCAGCTGCTGCACCTGCAACACCAGCAACAGCTGCAACAAGCAGTGCATCTAGCAACATTTACGCGCTCAACAGCGGCAGTAACGCGGCGTACGAGCAGAGGAATCGCAGTTGCGCTCGCAGTCGCAGTCGCAGCCACAGTGGTAGCAGCAGCAGTCTGTCTTCGACACTTTCTTCATCTTATCGTTCGTTAGATTATGAGGCGGAAGCAGACGAGGAGGATGCCAATGAGTGTGAGGGTGTGGAGTTGCAACGCAAACTGGCTGGCGGCAATGATAATTTGATGCATGTACAGAATTTTCTCAATTGTTTCGATACACAAGAGCGGCGCAGACAAAAGTCGTCAGCAATATGTTGCGCCACACAACCACAACCACAACAACGGCAACAGGAAATGTTGCGACAACTAGATGAAAAAGTGCAGCGCATGGGGAAGCATCTGCCGGTAGGTGAAACAAATCTAAGTCGTTTCTCAAGTTGTGTTAAGAATGAATTGGCGACACGTGACCAGGTTGCAGTAACTACCTTTCCAACCACAACAGCAGTAGCAGCTGTAGCAATCGCCACTGCTGCAACAATGTCAACCACAACAGTAACAACAAATGCAATCGCTGCAAAGGCTACAAGCAAACCGGGTAAATTTACGATTTCAACAAAATTTCTACGCAAGCCGCGTCACAAGCTGAAATCAGTCAACTTAACACCGACTATGGGCATGAGTAAGACATTGGCGGCAACAACAATAGATAGTGAGGAAATGGTAGCATTACATGAACGACAAAAAGTGCTACAGCAACGAGGAAATGAGCATGTTTCACAACAGCAACAACATCATCGTCAACCAATACCAGTCGATGAACCGAATGTGAATGTGAATGTGAAATTCAATTCGAATTTCTCCATCAACTCACTCTTAAATAAAAGATAAGCACGAAACGAAATTAATTAACGAAGTATTTTCCTAAATACCCTATGTATGTATGTATTGGTGTTTGGCCATAAAAATTTGTACATATAATACTATGCTAATAATGATAGAAACAGCACTTTGCTTTCGGTGAGGACCATATTTCATGCATATTTTATTTCATACACGAAAAATGTGATTTTGTATTTTATAAAAATAAATTGTCTACTGACTTTATTGGCCCTAACCACTTTGTTAATTCAAAAGTATATATGTATATCTACATATCGCACCCTAAATACAAAAGGGTCACAACTCAAAATTTTCCACACTCGAGCTTGACTTGTTTACAGTAGCACAGAAAACAAACTATGTGACATATTACGCTGAAATTTGCCATGTAAGCTTATAACAGTCCTACCAAAAAATAAAAAATTTATTTTTGCCATATGTCATCCGCGGACCGTTTTATTGATAACGTCTCGTTCATATTTGAGCAGAAGGGACATTTTGAGTTGTGACCCTTTTGTATTTAGGGTGCGATATATAGTTAATGCTACAACAAAATAATGCAAAGTTAAAAATTTTTTTTAATTTCCTCAAGACTATCAACTTTCTAACCAGAATTTTTCTGCGGTTGTACAGCCCATTGCATTTTAATGCAGTAAATGCGAGCCTGTACTCTGTATGGGAGAAAAAGCGTGTCGTCTCAGTGAATAATTTTAATAATTAACGGTATTTTGTAATCACTTGAAACATACATTTTTTATACTAAAATTTAATGGGTTACAAAAATGCTTGCCCATGCATCCGCCTGTCGATGGATCAGTGTACACCCTCACTAAGTCCAGGCGGAACATTCTCCACTCACATTCCATCAAGGGAGGAGTGAACGGGGGTCTACACTTGGAGACAGCGCCTGGTGAACCAGTTCACAAATGGATCGAAGTTGGAAGAAAAAGTTGGCAAAGGAGTATTCTGCGAGAAGCTCCCCATCAGACTCAAATTCAGCTTACCGAACCACTGCAGTTAGTTCCAAGCAGAGGTAGCCGCAATCAAAGAAGCAACGGATTGGCTACTCGCATGCGTACTAACTGTAAAGAAAGTAAATATTTATTCCGATAGCCAAGCGGCAATTAGGGTCCTCGGGTCAATGATGGTGTATTCGAAACTGGCCAGGGAATGCCTGGCTTCACTTTCGATTGCATCCGAATTCTTTGACATAAGGCTCATCTGGATTCCTGGTCACAGCAACATTGCAGGAAACTGTGAGACGAATGAGCTGGTCAGACAAGCGGCGTGTGAGGTGATTTTCCCGCGAAGGGAGCTGATTGGGATCCCTTTGTACACCAGTGGACTGCTTCTAGAAAGATGAGCTTCGTGCCAACTCAGCGAGTGCTGGGCGACTTATAAAGTCCTGAAATTCTTCTGACCACGGATGGATCGTAGGCGCTCGAGCGAACTTCTGAGGTTGACAAAATCTCAGCTCTCAAATTTTGTGGGTGTCCTCACAGCACACTTTCCGCGAGGTATGCATGCTATGAGACTTGGAACTACTTCGCGTCCTTTCTGCGTCAGCTATATGAAAGATGAGGTGGAATCATCTCAGTACCTTCTTCATAGATGTCCTACTCTTGCGGGACTAAAATTAAAGCATCTTGGCTCTCACTTTTTTGCTACGTCTGCTGATGTAGCAGGCCTTGATATTAAAAGTCTGATTAAAAAAAATGAAAAATGCTACCGTTGATCAAACCAAATTTTATACCAGCAAATGGCGCAAACTTTAGCCAAACGCGACTTTCTTTTTTCCCCGCAAAAACCGAGAAAACGCTACTTACTGACATTTATTTTTATGCATTCGAGGATAAAAAATATATATAGTAGATAACAAATTTGAAGTAATGCAGCCAATTCAGATGTTAAGACTTTACAAATTGTGACACAGTAAACATTTTGTGGGGTTCTCACACTATAGAAAGTGCTCCAAAATAAATAAAATTTTTTTTTAAGTCTAAACTCACAAATTTCTTTTAAAAATTAATAGCAAATGTATTTCTGAGTAGATGATTGATGTTGAAGACTATTTAGTCAAAACGCCGAGTCAGAGGCATGTATGATAAAATAATATAAAAGTGGATATTAAAACTTTTTTTGTTTTTGTTTTTGTTTTATAATGAATTATGCATTCAAGTATTATAAATGATGTGAAAACCCACCAAGTTCACCGATTGCAAACAATAAATATCCAATTGGCTTAAAATACCTGTTAACGCCTTCAAATTTATAGCCAAAAACCGGAAATAAAAACTTTTCGAAATGCGTTCCACAGTTGCCAATTGTCAAAAAACAAAATTTTGTATGCAACTATGCAATCTAATTAATAAAAATAAGTCATCAAGTGAGCTTTGCTAACCAGGATTTTAGTAAAAGGACTTTTTTATCAAAAATGCAGATCAGTCAACAAGAAATATCTATGTAACTTAAATTTTTAGCAAGCCAACAAAATTGTTTATTGTAGTGTATCATATAATCAACGAAGAATATCGCTAACAGTGCTAAGTTAGTATTTCACCTCAACGATTATGCAAAGGAAAATACAATTTTTTTGCGTAGTTTATTATTTTTTATATACTTAGTTTACTTAAAAGATCAACGACAACATCGTACTTTAAGAAATTGAATTACTTAGTGATGTATACCTAGAAGTACTCATTAGTAATAAAACATATACATATATACACATATGCATACATACATACATATACCCCAATAAGGCACAATCTTGTGTACATAAATATGTGCATTGTACGCATAAACCCTTATCATAGGGATTTACATAAATAGACCCATTGTAAATATAGTTTATAGCATAACAAGTAATAAATATAGAAATTACAAGAAGAAATATAATAAAATTACGAAATATGAAATATGCTACAAAAACGAAAAATTAATAAACAAACAACTGCTAAACACTTCAAATTGAGTTTTTGTGATTTATTTCGCGGTAGTTAGAAAAATCGCATTTTAAAACATCAGGAGAAACTCCTCCCAACATAAAGGGTGATTTTTTAGCTATTATCTTTTTAAACAGTTGGTTCGAATAGCTGACGCACGTTTCGTGTTTTGTTTCACTGTCAAACATCTTCAGTTTGGTCTATAAAGCTTAAGATCCAGTTTTTATCGAAAAATTGTGTTCAGCGACGAAGTTCATTTTTGGATCAATGGGTACGTAAATAAGCAGAATTGTCGATTTTGGAGTGAAGATCAGCCAGAAGAATTGCAAGAGCTACCAATGTATCCAGAAAAGGTCACAGTTTGGTGCGTTTTATGGGCTGGAGGTATCATTGGACCGTACTTCTTCAAAGATGCTGCGAATCGTAACGTAACTGTGAATGGTGAGCGCTACCGTGAAATGATATCCAACTTTTTTTTGCCCAAAATGGAAGAGCTTGACTTGCATGACATGTGGTTTCAGCAAGACGGTGCCACATGCCACATAGCACGCGTAACAATGAACTTGTTGAGCGGCGAGTTCGGTAAACATTTTATTTCACGTTCGGGACCGGTCAATTGGCCACCCAGATCGTGCCATATAACGCCCTTAGATATTTTTTGCGTACTATGTTAAAGTTCATGTCTATTCAGACAAACCTGCTTCAATTAACGCATTGGAAGACAACATTAAAGCATTTACATGTGAGAGGGCGAAACATTGGAAGGAGTATGCTATAATTGGACTAAGCGGATGGACCATTTGAAGCGCAGTCGCGGTCAACATTTGCATGAAATAATCTTCAAACATTAAATTATATGGACTGTACTATCGATTTAAATAAAAATTGCATACAATTTTTTGAATTTTACGTGTATTTTTTTGAAAAACTTTTCTATAGCTCTTAAAAAATCACCCTTTACTTACTCCTCTATTCGTTTCCCTTCACATCAAAATAACTAAATATTGATTAGTCAAGATTTTGAGCAAAAAGCTCTTCGCAAATATTGTGACAAATCTGCAAGCTTCAGTGCGTAGCTATGGGAAGAATGAGAACTGTTTTTCAAACGGAAATTTTTGCCATTCTGAAAGTGGCAGAATGGATAATAGCGAGGAGATGGAGCGGAAACAGATTGGAGTCTTTAGTGACAGTCAAGCTACACCAAAGGCTCTGGAAAACGCAAACAGCCCTATCATGCAATTCATCGTGGACTGTTTTACGTAGAAACTAAGAAATTGTAATCATACAATTCGAATAGCTCCGAGCGTACATTCGAAATTCATAGAGTAGCATTCACCGAATACACTCGTAACGCCAAATCTTAGAGTTTCGTACAATTTTTCTACGATGGCGTTAGACTAGCGCACAAAAGTTAGAACGAGTAATAAAAAGAGGATTTGAAAGGAAGTAAATACAAAAGCTGTAAAATGTAAGTCCTATATGCACTAAACTATAAGTGAAAATAGTGTTTTTTAAGTATATGTACTTGTATATGACTTCCACAGGTGGAAAGTTGTAACAACACGGCAGCAGTATGCCACCTTGTTGGAGCTAATAAAGTAAAAATCAATCATGGCATTGATACTGTAGTAGCCCATTCGGTTGTAGTAGAGGAATTTTTCTTTAGTGGGGGGAAATAATTTTTATTTATTTATTTATTTAGTAAATTTACTTACATAATTAAATTACATAAATAAACTGTAAAACTAGGCAACTAACAACTGTGGTCCTCGGCCTAATATAGATTGATCAGATAATTATTAAAGTTGTTTAAATTGAATAATAAATGCCACATCTTTTTAAGAGCAATATGGTATTGGTAATGTTTTCTGAGGTAACATTTTTTAACAATTTGGGAAAACATATTTCATTGAATAATTGTAGTTGCATACTCTTAATATAGCTACAGTTGTAAACTAAATGTTCGAAAGTTAGTGCGCTGGTTAGACAAAGTAGACATGTTGGCGGTGGTATTTTCTCCATAATATGTTTGTGTGTTAGTCGCGTATGGCAGAGCCTTAAGCGTGTATATTTTATAAGTTCATTTCTGGAAAAATTATACGGATACTTAATGGCTAATCCTTCTTCGTTGAAACTTTTATATCCGTCAATGTATCTGCTCCATTTATTTCTATTTATTTGGGAGTAGTGGTATTTTACTGACCTTATGATGTCATTTTTGTTAACAGTTTTTTGAGTGATGATAGGTGCTGTTGTAGCAAATTTAGCGGCTTCGTCAGCTAGTTCGTTTCCACGGATGCCAACATGACTTGGAATCCACATTATTTTTATCTTAGTAGGGTATTGGATTAATGCATTTCTGATCTTTTGAATAGTCTCGTTTTTGTGTTGAATGTTAAGCAGTGCTTTTATGGCAGATAATGAGTCAGAGCAAATCAGATGTTTTCCTTGGATTACTTTACACGTGTTAACGGCTCCTAGCAATGCTTGAGTCTCAGCGGTAAAGATAGAGCTGTTTTCATCAAGACGAAAGAGTTTTTCAAGTCGGAGGTCGCTACTAATAATTGAAAACGAGGTAGCATGCTCCGTTTTTGAACCATCTGTATAAATTAGATTCCAGTTTTGCAGTCTGAATTTGGAAACCACTTCCTTAAACGTTGTTATAAAGACTTGTGGATTCGTTGTTGATTTTGGTAGCTGCATTAGGTCCGTGACTATAGAGTTTGTACTGAAATGCCAAGGGGGTTTTTGAGGCGAGTATAGTTTGTATGCCCTAATACTTATGCCAATCTTATACCCATTTTTAATGATAGCACATATTGCTGGGGGGAATCGTAGGTCTCGTTTCCTTGTGGCCAATTGATTTATATTAGTGACCAACTGCTTAACTTTTGGGATTTGTTTAGATGTGAACTCTTCGTATCTACTGATGATATCTGGGATGCCAGTCTCGGCATATATATTTTTTATAGGTGTAATGCGAAAAGCTCCTATGCTGTGTCTTGCTGCTGCATTGTAAACACCCTTGAGTTTATTGAGTTGTCTTTCCGAAGTGTTGCCGTATATAGCGAGTCCATAATCAACTTTCGAAAGCACCAACGCCTTTGTAATATTAATGACGCTATTAGGATGAGCGCTACTGTGGTATGATGTTAGACATTTAATGAGATTTAATCGATTAAATAATGATATTCTTAAGGCTTCTATGTGTGCCGACCACGTATACTTATTATTAAAGACTAATCCTAGTATCTTTAGTGACTTAACATATTCTATACGCTTATTATCTATAACGAGATCGCTTAATCTACAGCTAGTCTTCATACATACATGTAATAATTTTGTTTTGGGAAAAGATATCTGCGAACCAGAGTAATGGCACCAGTCCAAGATTTCTTGGAAAAGCGCCCTTAATCTGTTCTTGAATTCTTCCTCGCTCTTAATTTTTGCTAGCAGGTAAAAGTCATCTGCATAAATACAATAGTTGAAGCATGGGTACCCAAGCATTATTTTGTTGATATGTTCTGTGCCAATTTGAAATAGTATGACTGACAATGGTGACCCTTGAGGTATACCGTTTTCAAGTGGATAGGTTTTTGTATATATACCGTTAATTCTAATACGGAACTTTCTGTTTGATAAGAATGAGTGAATATATCTGAGTAATTTTGGTCCTACTTTCCATTCCATCAGTTGATTGAGGATTGCATGCTTCCCAATACGGTCATATGCCCTTTCAAAATCGACTGATAAAATGGATATGTGGTGCCGCCTGGATATGGATTGTGCAATCTGGTTATCAATATGCAGTAGTGCATCTAACGTACCTTTCCCTGACTTAAATGCCATTTGATGCGGGCTTATCAGCTTTCTCCTAGATAAAAACCACGTAAGTCTTTTAGCTACAATCTTTTCGAGAATTTTTGCGGGGCACGACAGAAGGGAAATCGGTCTGTATCCATTAACCTCTGTTTTAGGTTTGCCTGGCTTTAGAATGGATAGAACTGTCGCTGTTTTCCATTCTTGTGGGATATGTCCTATCTGGAAAATCTCATTATAAAGTTGGATGTACCTCTGTTTTATGCCATATGGAAGGTGTTTTAACATTGAGTAAGGTATTTTATCAAAGCCACCGGACTTACCTTTGGCAGTGTTGAGAGCAGAATCAAATTCTATCAGAGTTATTGGATCTTCTAAGAGGTTGGCAATGGTATCCACTATATAACTTCTGGAAAGATTTATATTTGATTTGTTGGAGATAAAGGAGCTAGCGAAATTAGAGTCTTTTGATTGCTCTGACCATGTACTGGCAAAACTTTGAGCTATGTTGTGTGGGTCTGTCACTGTTCCCCCCTCTTCCGTCTCCAATACCCGTACATGTAGCGGCGTTGCCTTCCCGTATAGCTTGTTAACTTTGCCCCATAAAAACTTAACAGATGTTTGTGGGTTAATTGATTCAGTGAATTTGGTGAAGGAAATTCTTTTAGCGGCTTTACATTCTCTCTTAAAAATTGCATTCGCTTTTTTGTATGCTATTCTGTTAACTACTGTTGGTTGTTTCTTAAACTCTCTCCAAGCTGAAGTTTTTCGGTTGCGCAAGTTGGATAAATCCTCACTCCACCAGTATGTAGTGCGTTTGCTAAACTGTTTTGTAGCACGTGGTATCGATTCATTTGCTGCTACAGTAATAAGCCTGTGGAACACCGCTGCAGTTTTATTTATATTAGAGGATACTAAAAATTGTTCACGAAGAGTCTCGAGTTTAGTTTGGAACTTGGCCCAGTCTGCTTGGTCGGTGTTAAAACGTGTCAGTTTGTTAATCACTCTGTTTGAGTTATATGTATCTCCCATCTTAGAAAGTTCAATAAAGATTGGGAAGTGATCACTACCGTGGAGGTGTGAGTCAATTTCCCAAGTAAAGAAAGGGCGAAGATGTGTGGTAACCAAAGACAGATCTATATGTGTGAAAGTTGACCTAGTCGAAAAGTGGGTGGGGGATCCATCGTTTAGTGTACACATATTTGAATTTAATAGAAAGTTTTCTATGACAGTTCCTCTTCTATCTGATTGAGGCGATCCCCACAATTTGCTATGTGCGTTAAAATCACCTAAAATCATTGTGCCACACTGGTTATCATCGCAAAACGCACGTAAATCACTAAAAGGTATATTTTCCCCAGGAGTTATATAGATAGAACAAATTGCAACTGTAATTTCGGCTTTTATTATTGCAGTCACCGCGCACATATTCGGGTTTGATGGTAGAAACCTATGTTGTAGCGATTTCTTTACAAATAAGGCAGTACCACCTTTTGCATTTGCTTGCGTTAGCGTGTTACATAAAGAATATGCATAATTATTTAAGTTAATTGAATGAGTAGTTAGGTGTGTTTCTTGGAGAGCAATGATGTCGGAAGAATTGTTGTATGACTGAAGAGTCGGATTCCTTTGAGAAAGAATAAAATTTGTTATTAGTGGTACAATTGTTGTTGTTTATTTCATTTGGTGTTGATATTTTTGTAGAAATTGTTGTTGAGTTTTTGTTTTCTTTTGTGTGATTTCCGTGAGTGGGAAGAGAGTGAATTATCTCATTATTCGAATTAGGTGCGTTACTGGATTGGTTGTTTTGAATATTTTTTGATTGAGAAGAGAGACGTTTTTTTCTCAGTTCTATAGCTTTTTCAAGTGTTTCTGTTGGAATGTCGTAGACTTTGGCTTGGGATTTTTCTATAGCTGTTTTGTATGTACACTTTGTTATTGTTTTTATTTTAATTGTTTCTGCTCTTGCTTGTATAACGGGACAGTTTCTGTTGTTGGCTCTATGAGCATGACTGCAGTTAATGCATTTAACCTCTTTGCACGTGGTAGGCTCGTGAACATTTGCGCTGCATACCTCGCATTTTTCATCGCTTCTACAATATTTTTTGGTATGCCCTAATTTGAAGCAGTTCTTGCATTGGATAGGTGCTTGTATATATGGTTCGACCTTGCAGATTAGAAAACCAATTTTTATTTCCTTAGGAATTTCATATTTCTGGAATGAGATGATGTGCAGTGAGGTGTTCACAAGCTCCCCATCAACAAATTTCTTAATCTTCTGACAGTCTGTTACTGCTTGATCTCTAAGGCCTTCTACAATTTCTTTATCGGATAGTTGCCTTAGTGAAGGTGCAAAAATGACACCTTTGACAGTGTTTAAGGTTGGATGTAATTCTGATATTATTGGACAGACCTTAACTTAATTTTTTGCTTTAAGGAATTTATTTGTTTGCATGTCGTTTTTTGTAAGCACTAACAAATTCCCGTCACGAGTAAAGGAGATTTGTTGTGGCGGTTCAGCACAAATATTTTCAAGTGCTTTCGACACAAGAAATATATTGAAGTTGTTAATTGGCTTTTCCGGCACTGTACTTTTAATTATTACAAATTTTGGGCACTGCACTTTAAATTGGGGGGTTTTATGTCCTAATAGTGGGAAAGAAGTAGTGCTGTTGATATTCACTTCACTTTTTTTCCGTTTCTGATTAGGAGATTTCCGAGCGCTGTCTCCTGGATCAAGCAGCTCGTAGTAGTTCCCTCCAGAGGAGGACGCCATCTTACACCAAAGAAAAACACGTGTAGGTTAAGTATTACGAGAATACAGAAAGAAGATAACAACAGTTAATCTGTTAATGCGCTAACGATCGACAATGACTGTTCTCAATGAGCACCGTTTATCGACTGATAATTTTTATGTGCGTCCCATCCACTCACAAAATGATGCCAGGAAATTTATATTTTTGATAGAATTATATTTTGCTTTGCTGTTTTTCATTGGCACTCATGTTGAGCGGACACAATCGTGTTTGTAGTGACGCCAATACGTCTTTTAGCACATAGGTAAATGTCGACTGCCCCGAAATCTTTGCCAACTCCGTGCTGATAACCTCCCTTCGCAAGAAATCGTAAAACAGAGGATAGTCGGAGACCTGGAGTTATGGACGACCACCTCGCTGAGCTTGCGCTGTCTTCCATAAAACTCAAAACGTATGTAAATTCAGCTTTATTTAACCGGTAATTTTTGATAAACCTGCTTTAAACCGTATTTAAATAAACTTTTTCTTTAACAAAAAGACAAACACTTACATTGGTTCGTCCATATCGAGAGGGTTGCATGCAATTCTCAATATTTTTCGCTCAATTTTGAGACTCCGTTTGCTTCTCTCACTTTTCTTCTCCATAACACAACCGCACAACCTACAACAACAACTGAAAATGGTTGAAAAATGGCAAATGAATTGGAAGATGGAGGTTAACACTCAGAAGTCTGTTCAGATAACGTTTACTTTGAGAACCGGGAATTGTCCTCCCGTATTTTTGAATGGCTCTAGCATACCTGAAAGTGAAACTGTCAAATACCTCGGAGTACATTTGGACCGAAGAATGACCTGGAAAACCCAGATTAAAGAGAAACAGAAACAACTCAAGTTTAAAACGAAAAAAATGTACTGGCTCTTAGGCTCGCGATCACAACTTAGTCTCGAAAATAAAGTACTGCTCTACAAAGCTATCTTAAAGCCAGTATGGACATATGCAATACAGCTTTGGGGAACAGCGAGTAAATCAAACATTCTGCAAAGATACCAGGCTATGACTTTACGAAGCATTGTTGGTGCTCCTTGGCATATAACTAACTTCGAAATTCACAAAGACTTAAATGTACCTTATGTTAGAAATGAAATCACCAAAGCCTCTCGAAGATACCTAGACAGACTGTCGTACCATGAAAACTTACTAGCATGAAGCAATAATTAAAGGTGATGTAAGTAGCCAATTTTCACCCTGTGTTAGCCATCTTGAAGCTACTTAATAAATCCGTGTTGTCCTCTTGGAAAAGCTACTTTTTATTTCAGAGCAAATTCTAAAGAAAAAGTACTCAAAAGCGTAGAAGTTAAAATTTTTGCTGAAAAAGTTAGCAGGCAATACTGTTTTGCCTATTCCATTTTGCTTAGACTTTCGCATCTTTCAATTCTATTGAAAGTTCTGTGAAAATTACATTACAATTGTGCTTTTCATTGCGATAAATAGCTACCATATAGCCACATTTAGGTAAGTCTTTTTAATAAAAGCTAATTATTTTGTAAATTAATGGCATTTTTCACTATTTAGGTCGATTATGTCTTACATATCGTGGTAGTCGATTATTTGGAGTCGCCTTTCTGCTGCCGAAAACTACCGGTTGGTGAATTTTCATAAACGTAAGTCCAGATCAGACATTTGTATAAATTCTTATTAAACTTTTTCATTAATAGGTTTTTAGAACAGAGTTTTTGCAAATATAATAGTGACCACCTTGCATACAATACATAAACTACAGTTAGTAAGTTCTATTAGAATATTTGCTAATAAATTGATTTTAAAAGTTTTTATTTGTAGGACTTCACAGACGAGCAAGTGCAGCGGAAGATGTGTGTTGAAGAGCTGGTTTTTAGAAACGATGATAGATGACATTGATCGTGCTGTGTATGATGGTGCAAATACCTAGTAAGTGTTTGACATGTGACGGTCATTATGTGCCTAGTTCTGCTACCACTGAAATCAATTTGGCTTCCGAACTGGCTCTTCACGCTACCCGGTCTAGAACAATATGCTGTACGTAAATGCATGCGCAACACCTACACGAGCAAGTCCTCGCGCTTTACGTCTACATTTACATGTAAGTTGTAGTGCTATATTTATGAATTAACAATTTTTAAGATTTTTGGTTTACAGGTTTTTGATTTCTGCCCGAATCATCGCAATTACTAAAAGTGGATTATGTTATCAATATAGAAATTTTTCGATGTATTAGTTTTAGACTATATGAATATATTTTCCTAACTATACTAATAAAATATTAAGGTAGACAAATTTTAAACAATAAACTAATAAATTTATAATTTTTTCAATTTTAACTCTTCTAACTCCAATGTTTTTCTTACGTGGAGGAATGATCGACTGAACTTCTGCTTTCGCAATGTCTTTGATAGCTTACACGAAGATGCTCTTGAATATATTGCCGGTTACATAATACGCAAATTAAAGTTGACCGATTGTTCATGCAATGAGCCTACATTTACTTGGGTTGACACTTTATCTAAGGGCGGATTAGTTAAACCAAGCACCGAGTTCTTAGATAAAATTAAAATGTTGGAATCAGCGTTTAACCAATTCAACGGCAGGGAGCTTTACGGTGGGATATCATTTTTAAAAAAACATCATTTTTGTAAAAACAGTTATGAAACGTACATTTACGTTCGTACGGTACTGAAATGAGGAAATTTGCAACACGTCGTAATGCAAAGGTTACTAAACATGGCTTTATATGCATAAGAGTGAAATAATTTTCCAAAATATTTTTGTTTACTAGCTGCATTTCCATTTTAATGTAATGAAAATACTCCTTTAGAGACTCCATTTTTTTACTTTTGTCTCGTTTCCCATCTAACTAATATTTGTTTTACAACTGCGAACTAACTTAAATATAACTAACTAAATATAAGTAACATCACATATTTCTGCGTGTAATCCGAAGGTGTTATGCGTTGGGGCTCGATATGTATCAGCCCATGGAAACAGCAGAGTTCATTGATACGGTGAATGATTGGTTCGATATTTTCAATACAAAGTTTTCGAATTTTCAAACTGCTGCTGCAAAAAAGCCCTATGGGATGGACTTGAGCCAGCAGGATGAAATAATAAGTAAAAATACATATACAGTAGGTTCTGTTTTTATGCGGCTTTTTTTTTATGCGGTTTTGAAATAGTGCGGTTTTTTTTTAATTAAAAAATTCATGTCGACCTATCGGGAATTGTACATATAAACAAGATTCTAAACCAGCTAAGCAAAAACTCATCACAGATTACATCAGAAATGCTAACCCTACAAGTATGGAACCGCCTGCATAACCATCTAGATCAGACGTGTACATTTCCTCAAGTGACGGAAGTGATTTTACGCCAAATCCTAAACGAATGCGCAACATGCGGGTATTGTCTGATTCTATTTCTGACGTAAATTTATTTTTTGATTCTGACGTTTCTTAAATAAAGATATAATTTTCAAAAATACAATATTTTGTTTATGCGATTTTATTTAATTATTTCAGATTCATGCGGTCTATGGAACGTATCTATAGTTATAATATGGGACTAGTGCCCTTTTTTATGCGATTTTATTACATTATTTCAGATTTATGCGGTTCTTAGCACTTTTGAAACGTATCGATAGTTTTACTATAGAACTGGTAGCTTTTTTTATGCTGTTTCTTGCGGAACGTATCTACCGCATAAAAACAGAATCTACTGCAGAGGTATATGACACAAATCCATGGGAATAGTTAAGTTAAAAATATAAATAATTAAGTACCACTTATAAAATAACATAAAATTATTCTATGGCTTACAAGGACCTTTTTCAATTTTTTACTACATTTTCAGAAAGGGGATAAACTTATGCCCTTTTTCCCCTTGCTTCTAAATTGCATCAATGGATTAAGTAGCATCCGAAATCAGATGTCAAACTTTACTTAACCTTGTATAATTGAATCATGCTTACTAGCAAGAAATCTTCTACACAATAGCATGTATGTCAAACGCCTTAAAAAAATTCATATATTGGATCTCCCAAACAGATTTGAGGAAACATAATTGATTTGTAGCGAATACAACTGTTTTACAATATATTGATTGGTCTCAATGGAGCGCAATCAATCCTGTCATAATTCTTATATTTTAAAAAAATTTGCTGATTGTCAACTGATAGATTGCAAATAAAATTTATTCATAATACAAAAAAAAAAAACAAAAAAAAAAGAAAAAAGATTTAAAGAGCTGTTGTCGAAATATCAAAATTTGACATTTGAGTTTGACAGCACTTTTTTCGTGTTCACATGGAACCCATGATTCAATTATACAAGGTTAAGTAAAGTTTGACAACTGATTTCGGATGCTACTTAATCCATTGATGCAATTTGGAAGCAAGGGAAAAAAGGGAATAAGTTTATCCCCTTTCTGAAAATGTAGTAAAAAATTGAAAAATGTCGTTGTAAGCCATAGAATAATTTTATGTTATTTTATAACTGGTACTTAATTATTTATATTTTTAACTTAACTATTCCCATGGATTTGTGTCATATAATATATATATGTATTTTGACCATGCATCGGATTGGAATCTATATGTGCCATTTGTAAACCTACACTGAAGTAATAAATAAAACAAATAGTGGAAACTCTTAACAAGGAAAAACCACTTTTATTTCGTCAGGTCCGCTAATCATACATTTGATTTTTTAACGAGATTACCTGCAAAGTTAGAAGTATAAAATCTGTGTTAAAAAAGATAAATTTATATATACGCAGAAACACAAGTAGACGCCCAAACAATAAAAGCGTAGCTCCAATTATAATCAAATTGAGCTCTGCTGCAGATCGCTCTCAACTGCTGAAAGCTGTAGCTAAATTCTGCAAAGATAAGAGACGAGCACTTTTTCTTAGTGATGTCGGCGTCAGTATTGAAGGGAAGCTATTTATCCACGAATGTCTTACAAGAAAAAATCGCGAACTAATGCGTTTGGCTATGCAGTATAAAAAGCAAAATCGTCTAACGTCAGTTTTCTCTGTTCGTGGGCAAGTGTTTGTTAGAACTCGACCCCAACCTGATGTTATTTTTTTGTTCGCCCAAAAAAAATTTTTTTCAAGAGTTATCAGCAATTTTGTTTTTCGGCTCAAACTCGATTTTTTTTAATTATATAAGAAAAACATTTTTTTAAATGCCCATAACTTAGTCAAAAATGAACCGATTTTAATAATTCTGGGTTCAAAATGATCGTAATTACTTACACGAGCGACTTCATGTAGAAACAATTGCAAAGAAGTAGTTAAAAAATTTTTATTTTGCAAAAAACAAAAAGTGCGAAACAGGTTTTTTACTCAAAAATTCATTACTCAAAAACAACTCATTTTAGCTACTGGGCATTCAGCTTAATTGAAGTTTGAGGTGTCCTCTTGATTTGCAAACCAAGTCTTTTGGATGTATTTTGCGTCAGTGACAGAGATTACGTCAGTCATATTGATCAGCTTCCTATGGCTGGAGTTTCCGACCACGAGTTGATATTCTTATCTTACAACATCCAGTTCAACAGACACAATCAAGTAAAGGAGATATTTTTTAGAGGCTTTAAGCTTATTCAGCATGATCTCTTAAATAAGGAGGCTGCCGAGCTTAATTGGAATATGTGTCGGTTATTCACAACAGTGGATGGAAAACTGCAACATTTCAATGCTTTAGTCATCTATCTATTTGATTGGTTTGTTCCGATGCGTAAAGTTAAATTAAAACTTGTTAGATTACTCATTGTTCCTCATATATCATACGCTGAATCAGCATATTGCAGGCTTGATAATAATTCGAAGCAAAAATTGCAAATCGCTTTAAATAATGCAGCGCGTTTTGTGTTTGAAAAAAAAAATCAAATAAATTGAAATTGAAATTGAAAGATGCGAAAGTCTAAGCAAAATGGAATAAGCAAAACAGTATTGCCTGCTAATTTTTTCAGCAAAAGTTTTAATTTCTACGCTTTTGAGTACTTTTTCTTTAGAATTTGCTCTGAAATAAAAAGTAGCTTTTCCAAGAGGACAACACGGATTTATTAAGTAGCTTCAAGATGGCTAACACAGGGTGAAATTAGGCTACTTACATCACCTTTAATTATTGCTTCATGCATGGAACCCACGATCACAATTTTTTCGTATTCGTGGTAGACATTCGTATTCGGGTTTCTACGACAGATTCTATGATTGGGCTGAAAGCAAACCTCATTGTTCCAGATTGTTCACGAATGTAAGAAGAATCTTAATTCTGTTGCAAGACAGAATAGGCTTGTGCTTATATGAGTTCCAGTACCCTGCGATGTTCAAGGGAATGAAATTGCCGACGAATTGGCCAACTGTGGATCAGCGGTTACCCCACAGGGACCAGAGCCAATAATCGGAATCAGTTCTCCAAGACGCATGAAGTGGATCAGCGATTAAGTACACATTTTACATAAAGAGCAAGGAGCCGGTCTAGAAAGCTGCAGAACTGCAAAGTGTTTAGTGACAAGCCCGACAGAAAACAGAAAACTATAAAACTTTTTTCTAAAACTTTGAAGATAAAACGTTTGGTTGATGGTCGGTGATATTACAGGACACAATACATGGGGTCAACATATGACCACCATTGGAATCATTGAGGACGTGATTTATCTGTCTTGCTTAGAGTAGGCGGATAGTACTAAGCATTTTCTCTGTGAGTGTCCTGCACTTGCTAGAGCAATGCTGCGAATTTTGGGTTCCGATGTCATGAGAACGCGTATAATTCCGTCTCTCAAACTGGAGTAGGTCTAGCTGCCTCTATTTCTCTATTCTATTCTATCTTTTTCCTTTTGTTATTTCTCTCATTTCCTCCTTGACTATCTACCCTTTCACTTTCCAGAGCTTTAAAAACAATGTTTTTTAGAATTTTTTGTGTTTTAGGAGTTACCAAATCTCTCGGTGCTTCTTGGATCGACTTTTCAAATTTCAATTTCGGTGCATAGCGCTTTTCTCCACACTATGTAAAGCTCTTGTTGGTCATACATAGACAACAAGTCTTCCAATGTCGATATTAATGCCGTAGAATCCTTGCTACATATTTAAATATAATTTAAAGGGGCGTTCAACAATATTCGAAGTTGGAGCAATAATAGCAATATGGCTATGGCTCCTATTGTGCTTTTGACCCTAGATCACTGAACTTAAATCCGTGTTACTCTGTCACTAATCATTCGTCTCACAGACTACATTTTAAAAACAAGTATATTTTTACATTTCATTTTTTTTATTTCAAACAAATGGGTGTAGATTGAGAGAAGTATTATATTATTTCTATTTAAATATTTATGAAAGTTCTGTTAGTGAGATGGTGTGTCGGGAATATGTTGAATACGCAAAACTGCAGGCGTGTTAATGCTGAACTTCCTAATTCTGGATAAAAACTCTGACAATTTAGACGCAATTAATTGTTCTTTAAATGTAGGTATTTTCATACCCTAATTATAGAAAATTTTCTTCCTTATTCGAACTGGGTGTTTTTTTTTTCGTTACCAAAGCCCGTAAACTTATAGACGATTTTAGGAAATTTTCTTTATCATTCAAACTAGGAATTTCTTTTTTTTACCAAAGCCTGGAAACTTATGGACAATTTTTTAAAATTTGATTCCTCATTCGAACTGAGAAATTTTTTTTACCAAAGCCCGGAAACTTATGAACAATATTAGAAAATTTTCCTCCTCATCCAAACTGGGAAATTTTTTTCTTTACCAAAGCCCGGAAACTTATAGGCAATTTTAGAAAATTTTCTTTCTCATTCAAACTGGGAATTTTTTTTCTTTTTTCCAATGCGCGGAATCTTTGGACAATTTTAAAAAATTTTCCTCCTCATTCAAACTGGGAAATATTTTTCTTTACCCAAGCCCCGAAACTTATGGAGGGGTGACGGGCTCTTGGACAAGTTGGAGCTGTTTCCTGCACATTTTTAGTAGGAACTGTGCTCTAAGAAGTTTTGCGTTGCCAGAACCTTGTTTTTTTTTTTAATTTATGAAGGGTTTGGCGAGATTTTACATTCACAAAACGCCAGAGTATACCACATTGAGTCTTATAAAATACCTACTTCCGGTATGAAAACACTAAAAGTGCTCTGGTGTGTCAAAGCTGCCAGAATGATATTATTTAAAAGGAAAAGTTGGCAACACTGTGAAATTAAATAAAATACTTAATTATTTTTAAATATAGAAACAAGGTGAGTATATGAATCAAAAAAGTTGTAACTTACTCTGTTGTGAGCAAAAATGGGGCATTTAAAGATTCTGTGAACGTAGGAGTTAATTTCACCGCACATACAAAGACAAATTGTAGTTGTTGCCTACACATTTTCACTAGGAGCTGTGCTCTACGAAGTTTAGCACCTCCAGCACTTTTACAAATAACAAGATTAATAAATAATAATAATAATAATAATTAAAGACAATGAATTGGTCATCAAGCGTCAACGACGTCACAAAATTTCACGCCTCAAACGAATGCTTCTGAAGTAACGCATGCGATATCTGTTTACATGCAATTCTGGTTGGTCAAACTATGGCAATAAAAGTATAATACCTTCTTGCATTTACACAAAATAGTTGTTGTTCACTCTACACTCTAAAATCCTTTTATGTCGAGTCACCCTAGCGGTTGATGCAAACGTTTTGCTAGACAACCATTTCTGGCCGTTGCAACGTTAAAGCCGATGCAACCATTTCTTTGTAGTCTGTACTCAAACAGATTTTTATTTATCAAAAGCATTGAGAAAGAAGATTTTTATTTATGACTCATATGTCCCCACGAACACATTGCCAAAAACATTAAAAGAGATACAGGAAATTGATTTCATTGGCATCTATGCAGCTAACATTGCATTGCCTTCGGGGAGGTACTCAAGAAAAAAGTTCACCTCGCAGCCAAAACCAACAAACGAGTCGTCATTTTCTCGGACAGCTTGAGTGGGTGAAATCACTAATGATAGAAACAGTGAAGCGCACCGATATGCATTAGGAAACATTAATAGGCAGAACGAAATTAAATTAGTATGGATACCAGGACATAAAGGAATAGCAGACAAAAAACTAACTGACAATGCAACTTAACAAGCTTTTAGCATGCCACTTGTAGCAGGGACTCGATCAAATTTATAATAATAACCAGAATAAGAGTAGGTATAACAAAGTTTACATCTGAGCACTACTACAGACACGTAAAGCCACGAGAATGCAGGCATGAAACATCAAAAAGAAAAATAATTCTACTAGCGGTCGCGTCTCGGTAGGCAACGGCAAAGCTCTGAGTGTTTTTCACCCTTGAAAAAGCTCCTTATAAAAAAAAGAAACTATCAGGCATTTGACGTTAGCTTAAGGGGTTATACTATATATGTACAGTTAGGATTTTCAAAAAAATCGATTAATTTACATATGTATATTTAAGAATACACGTAGAAAATTTAATATCGTTCTCGAGAATATTTTCGAAGTTACACGCGAATTTGAAAAGGCGTTTCAAACTTTAAACGCGTTTTTCTCAAAATGGGGTTTTCAAAGTCGGTTGCCAATATTACTCGAAAACGGCAAAACGGATCAGTCTCAAATTTTAACACGGGCTTCTTAAATATATTTAAGCGTTTGACACTGTTCAGCACGATAACCTCATTGAGATTCTACAAAACATGAATATCGATACAAAAGAAATTCAATGTATACGCAATCTTTATTGGCAGCAAACTGCAGAAGTTAACATAAACAACGAAACTACAAACGCTATACCTACATATACTAAGAGGGGTTAGACAAGGATGTATTCTCTCTATTTAACATCTACTCCGAAAGAATCTTTCAAGAAGCCCTCCAAAGATTAGAAACTGACATTAAAGTGAATGGGACAAACATTAACAACATCAGATACGCTGACGACACAACTCTCTTATCAGACAGTCTAAGTGGACTACAGGAGCTAGTCAATGTTGTTACGCGTTGCAGTAAAAACTTCGGTTTAAAAATCAATATTAATAAAACTAAATATATGATTGTCAGCAGAAAAAACACCTATGTTGACACAAGCTTAACAATTAATGACATGCTCATAGAAAGAGTAAAAAATTTCAAAACTTAGGTTGCTGGTTTAACGAAAATTGGAATTCTTCAAAAGAAATAAAAGCTCGAATTGAAATTTCTAGGGCTGCATTCCATAAGTACAAAAAGATTTTTAATAATCATGACTTCAATATTAAATTAAAAATTCGATTCGTTAAATGTTACGTGCTGTCTGTACTTCTGTATGCTATGGAGATATGGACCATTAAAATCACTGAAATGAATAAAATAGAAGCATTTGAAATGTGGATGTACAGAAGAATTCTAAGAATACCCTGGACAGATAGAGTAACAAATGCTGAAGTATTGCGTAGAATTCAGCATGATCGACAATTACCAACCACCATAAAAAGAAGAAAAGCGGCGTATTTGGGTCATATTATGGGAAACGACAAATATCATGTACTTCAACTAATCCTGCAAGGAAAAATAGAAGGCAACGAGGCATAGGCAGAAAACAGCTATCCTGGCTGAGAAATATAAGACATTGGATTGGAATCGGCAATGTAGGAACTTTATTGGAGACAGCGAAAAATCGAGACCTTTATCATGAAATTATAACAAATTTATATTAAACGTAAAATATTTTTGTAATTCGATATTTATTTAATTGTAATATATTATATATTGTATAAATTGTATGATCGCCTACATTCGGAATCGAATTGGCAAATAAAGAAGAAAAAGAAGTAATTAATCGAAGATTTTTTCTCACCGATAAATATTTTTTTTATAAACAATTTAAGGGCGAAATTTTGGTCAAAAAACAATTTGTTTTTTGAGAAACCGCCATTTTGTCAAAAAATTTTATTTTGCTTATTTCTTCGATTAATTACGAGATTTAACATTACTTTAACGAAATCTGTTTGGTTTTTTTTTAATTCCAGAGGTTCCAGTTCAGAGATATAGTGGTCACCGCAAAACGTCTGTTTTGAGAGGAGCTCCCGTAGATCAGCTGTAGCTCCTTTCCAAATAAATATTTTTACTAATACTAAGTTTTAAAATACAGTTAAAAGATAACATAATGTGTGTACAAATTTTCAGATGAATAAATTTAAAAGTTTTCTCAGAAACATTCGCTTTTTTCGGCCTTCTAACTGCGTATAGCCCCTTAAGAGTATAGGTCCTTTCCATTTCCGCACACCACAAATAGGAGTAGGAGCTCAGCCAAAGTTGGGTGTAAGCGCCAATTATATATTTTCTAATTGTGCATTATTTTCCTTCATTTCAAATTCTTCCAAAATTCTTCCAATTATATTTTTATTATATTTTTATTAAATTTTATTAATATTTTACTTATAGTGTTTATTTTATGGTAAACCCATGTAAAACAAGGGGCGGGTTACTAGTACATTTTTAGACGTTAACCTGATAGTTACCAATCAGCTGTTAGTGATGGAGGCCGACCTACTTATGTACTCATACATATAAATACTCAAAGTGTCACTTATGTACAGGTACTTACATGCATACTCGAACATATATGGTATACCGTAGACGTATCTTGAACCTTTCATTACATACATACATATTTCCATAAAGTATTCATAAACATGCATACATTTTTCATTATAATTAGAAAATGTTAATACGAGTGAGCATTCAAATTTCAATTCATGCGAAAAAATCATTTTTGATCAAAATTTTTGGGCACTACATAGGGGAGGTGTATATTTTGCTGAGATAAATAATGACTGTCAAGCGTATGGAAACATAAATACCTATGTATATAAGTACACCTGGGTGTTAAACAGAAGGCAGTAGCGCATATGCGTAGATGGCGGTGCCGCGGTATCAACTCCCCTCCACGCGTTCACGTAAATACTATACAAACCTTTTGACAATTTTTTCTCAGAAGCTACTTTTGAAATGAATTATTAAAGAAAAATAAAAATTTGAAACAGAAAAAAAATAAAGACAGAAAATTCAGAAAACCATTTATTTTAATATTTTAATCATTTTCATATTTTTTCCAGCAATACACAACACATATGTAGGTCAATAGCTATACTCAATCGCTGGGCTGCCAGTTGTGGCCTCAGAATCAACGCTGATAAAGCGGAGCTCTTATGTTATTTACCAGAAAATATAAACCTCCGCACGTAAGACTTCCTTAACACTGCGAAATACAGCTATTGTTTTTCAGGCAGAAGCCTTTGTGATCCTGCACTCATAAAGAATGCTTAGAGAATGCGGGAACGAGGGAGATACAACATAACTTTTTTCCGATAGCCAAGCTGCGATCAAAGATCTGATGATGCCATGATGTAGATACAAATTAGTCAACTCCTGTGAGCAGGAAATCAAATCTCTTGGGTGTGCAGCTACGATTTTTTTGATCTGGCCTCCAGGACATAAGAACATAAAGGGAAATGAAATTGCTGATGAGGTTGCCTGGAAGGGGAAGACTAAATTGGTCTCAGAGCTCTCCAACCCAGACATCGGTATTCCCCTGACTGTTGTTAAAGGTAAATCGCACAACTTTTTTCTTTCTCAGTAAAGCGCAGATCAGTTGGAGTTCAAATTCTTGGTGTGCGATTTCGAAAACCCACACAAATGTTGCTGGGGACTCCACGCCATTCAATTTTATTGGACGTCCAGCATCCACGCAGAAAAACCACGTTTACCATTTAACCCCCATTGCAGAAGCTGTGGCGACCTTTCAGAGAAGGAGACTGTTGAGCTTTTTTAATATACTAAGTGCTTCTTTCTTCGGCAGCCTGAGGCAGTATATTTTATCCTTTTATTCCTATATGGAACATAGAGCTTCAATTTGTTAAGGTTGCAGTATTGTTGAGTTTAAAGTGGGCAGGTTATTGGCCTACCGCAGCCGAGTCTGAGTGCTGGGGCTACCAGCCGCGCCCTCAGACAGGCCTGAAGCAGTGCTCCAATCTTAATCCCATCAACCTTCTCCTTTACAACAGCTCTGATTGGTTGGAGACATCTGCCCGTAGGAGGTATCATAATGGTATCAAAATAGCGCTTTTGTGCTACTTGGAGAGTGCCAGTCTGGTACTTCAACCATTTCAATACTGACCTACCTAATACACAATGGGTGCACTTTGAAGTGAATTATCAATAGATGCTGCCAAAATCAATAAAAGGAAATGGCTGAGAGCACTTGAAATTTGGATGTATGTAGCTTATACGAGTAATAACAAAAAATCCTGGATAACAAAAGAAATGTAATTTTTTTCTCACGGGTCTGCCCTTTCACGCTCGTACTGTTATTTGTTTTGATCTTTGTAAAATTTACGTAATGGAATACAGCTGAAATCAATAGAGGAATCCAAACTGTGGCTGTACGAGGTTTTAGCTCAGAAAACTTAAACACTCTACGCTGAAATAATGGATCTACACAACGAATGGGAAAAGATTAGCGATCGAAATGAAGCCAAAGAAAGAAAATAGCCAAAAATTTAGGTGAATGTTTTTAATTAATTTAGGGAAGGTTTGGAAGATCTCATCTTTACGAAGTTTAATTTGTAATGAGTTACATTTTTTTAGATAAGAAAAAAGAGTTTATATTTATTTAAAGTTAATGCAAGAAATTCAAAATTATTAAAGTTAAAAAGTTTCAGAAAATTGATTCAAACTTACTTAAGAAATAATTCTCTTTACAAAGAAACATAGGCTCCCTATAATCTTCCCTCTAATTTTTTAAGGACGTGGAGATTCCTTTGAAAGAGAATGTCGAGTTCTTAGGACTCATATTAGACATCAAACTCACGTGGAAACCTAATATGTATTGGGGAAAGAATAAAGAAGGCCAACGTTGCATTATATACCTGCAAAAAAGCGGTCGGTATTAAATGGGGACTAATACCTCGTGTTACACATTGCCTATTTACTTCTGTAGTTAGGCCAATCTTAATATATGAAATACTTGTATAGCGGACATCTGCTCAAAAGGCGAGTTACGCTAAAATCATGAATAAGGTCGAAAGAACAGCTTTTTTACGCATCTCTGGCGCTTTAAGGACTACCCCAAACAAAGCGCTGGAAGTGCTAATCAATTTACCTGCACTAAATTTGGTAGGGAAACAAGTGGCCGCCGCCTCGGCGCTCCTACTCAAAGGTATGGCGCCATGGAAAGACCATTGGCTTGGCCACTCATCTATTTTACACTCACTAGTCACAAACAAGAAATAGACTACTCTACTCCTAGACTCACCTTCGACAGGCTCTTCAAGAAGAGTATACCGTCAAGAAGGGGGTGGCACAGACCAAGGCCATGGAGAAGGGGGAAATTAAATTTTTACACAGATGGTTCCAAGCTAGACGATAAGGTTGGCTATGGAGTATTCTACGAGGGAATTAAAACTAGAACTATCCGTTCGACTACCATAGCTACTGCAGCGTCTATGAGGCAGAGATTGTAGCCATAAAAGATGTGACTACATATCTAAACACGCATGCCGTAACAAGAACGACTATAAATCACTTCTACTCAAATATGAACGAGACGGTATCAATAAAACGGTCCGCGGATGACATATGGCAAAAATAAACTTTTTGTTTTTTGGTAGGACTGTTATAAGCTTACATGGCAAATTTCAGCGTGATATGTCTCATAGTTTGTTTTCTGTGCTACTGTAAACAAGTCAAGCTCGAGTGTGTTCTTCGAATTCTCTTTAATGACTTCAATTGTCTCAAAATGTTTTCCACGGAGCGGCAACTTGAGCTTGGGAAACAGGAAAAAGTCACATGGAGCCATATCAGGCGAGTATGGTGCTTGCGGAACGATATTAACATTGTTTTTGCCATATGTCATCCGCGGACTGTTTTATTGATACCGTCTCGTTCATATTTGAGGAGAAGGTATATTCTAGGATAGCCAGGCGGCCATTAAATGAAATGAAACGAATGAAAGCGGCTATACTAAGACCGAAGATTGCACAAGGAACCCGGGTGATAAAAGTACCAAAAGTACTAATAATCAAAAACAACATTATCCAAGGGCCAATAGGTCATGGAGAGATGAAGATACATGTGTAACAGCTCGGCTACTATGGCCGCAAATAAAATAGAAAAGGACAAAGGAATTGCTAACCTCTCAAGAGATGACATCTCGAAGGTCGTGGCTTGTATAACCGGTCGTTGGCTATTTGGAAGGCATTCCTTGAGACAAGGATTATTCTCCCATGAATATTGTAGAAGCTGTAGAGATGAGGAAGAGGAAGAAACAGTTGAACACTTCATTTGCGATTGTCCAGCCATAGCCAAAATCAGACCTGGTTGTCTAGGTAAATACTTTTTCAATTCTCTTACAGAGCTGTCTGGCGTAGGGATTGGATCAGTTCTACGCTTCAAAAGAGCCGCAAAATGGTTCCACGAAGGAAAGTAAATGGGGTTCCCGTGCAGCACAGTGGTATCACAACGGATCAGTAAGGTCTAAGTGAGTTGGTCGTACAGACCGACTGCCACCATAACCTAACTGAACCTACTTAAGAAATACAGGGTGGCTGATGAATTTTGCTACATTAAGAAACTCAAATAACTTTTTTTTTTAGTGTATGGAATTCATTTATTTTTTTTTCAAGTTGAAGGTCATTAAATTTTATTAAATGTAGCTTAACTAGTTTTAAAAATAATTGAATTTAAATGCTCGTTGACACAAGTGCGGCATCTTAGTAAAAAGTTGTTCATTGCTGCTTTGAGAGTTGCGACAGGAATAGCCGCAATTGTTGCCCGAATGGATTGTTTTAGTTCATCCAAATTTGTTGGCTTTGTTTTATAAACTTCTTGTTTACATAAACCCCACAAGAAAAAGTCAGGTGCAGTAAGGTCAGGCGACCTGGGGGGCCAACGAAATTCGGAGTTTCTTGAAATCAGTTTATTGGGAAATTTTCGTCGCAACTCCGTCATAACAGTCTGGGCTATGTGAGACGTTGCCCCATCTTGTTGAAACCACACAGAGTTGAAAGGAATTCTCTTTCGGCGTAGTTCTGGATAGAAAAATTCTTTCAGCATTTTCAAATAACGGTCTCCAGTAACCGTAACGGTGTGACCATTTTCTTCAAAAAAATAAGACCCGACAATACAGCGTGAAGAAACCGCACACCACACTGTCACGCGAAGAGGATGCAATTCCGTCTCGTGGAGTATCTGTGGGTTAGAAGTACTCCATATTCGACAATTTTGTTTGTTCACATTGCCGTTTAAATCGAAATGGGCCTCATCAGACATGAAAAGGCAGTTTAACATGTTTTGGTCTGCTTCCACCATTAGCAGGATCTTCTGGCAAAATTCCAAGCGAATCGGCAAGTCTGCTGCATTCAGTTTGTTAACCATTTGAATTTTGTAGGGAAATAAGTCTAAATCTTTGTGCATTATTGTTTGCAAAGACTGTCGGCAGACACCAAGCTTCTTGTTGAAACCCTTGGATTGCTTTGTATAGCTGCAGCTACAGCAGCGATCGTTTCCTCCGTCCGAACTGGTGGGTTTCGATGATAAGGCCTTCTTGCGACTGTTTCTTGCTCAGCAAAATTATTCACCAGTCTCATTATGGTCCATCTGCTCGGGGGATCGCCGCCAAACATCCGCCTGTACTCTCTCTGTACCAAAACTACGGACTTCGGTGCGTGATAGCGGCGGACTATCCAAATTCTTGTTTGCGTGTCCCAGTTATCCATTTTAATAAATTTTAAAGATCAATCTGCAAATTAAAACAAAAATGGAACAGATAACTTAAAAAGAAAAAAAGTTATTCAATTTTTTTTTGGTAGCGGCTTTCATCAGCCACCCTGTAGTTATTTTATAAGCGAAGAGAGCAGGGTTGGTAGCCTACAGTTGATTATTACAAAGAGTGCATCAATGAATTATGTCACCATGAGGTAATATAAATAGCTATAAATTCTCTTACTTATAATACTTATAAAAGTTCATTGCTTTTGAATAAATTATGGCCGCTAAAAATTATGCATGAAACTAAATGGCACTAAAGAGACGCCCCCCTCATCGCAAAAAGCTGTCTACGCACCTGACAGATGATATCTTCAGTATATATTTCAACACTCTTATTAGGACCAACTGATATAGAAAACACATTTGCTGACTTTTAGCAAAAGAACCTATTACGACTTAGCAGTATGCCATTCTGATGCATTCATAAATTACCGAAGCGTAAAGAAATATTAAAATTTGTATCATTCGAAACTAAAGTTGAAAAATCCAACTCACTAACTAAAAAACGAGTACTGCATTTTTAGTAAATGTCATATCAGTGGGGTCGTAAGGTGAAAAGTTGTTCAAAAGAGTTAAGTTATTTTTGAAGAAAATTCACAGTTATTTGTGTGTATGTGTGTAATATCTGCACGTATTCGATATCATAACGAGCCTATAAAAGCAGCTCCACTCATGTGGGCGGGACGAGTTGTTATTTAAAATACGGAAACGCGGTATTTTGTGAAAAATCTTACGAACAGAATTGGAGTCACGATTGCGAATTTGACGAAGGCTTCTGCCTACAAAAGAAAAGCTTGGAAGTGTCGAAAAGTGAAGTGATGGTGGATGTGTTTGCTCAAACAACAAAATAAGGAAAATTTATTTATTTCAAAAATAAAATACTATAAAAAAAATTTAAATGAAGCTGCCGTTAACGATTTGTTGGACGCTGTTCGCATTCGGCGCATTGTGTGAAGGTACTTCCAGGTACTTCCTACCCTACAAGGATACACTTACATGCAAACTTCTAATTTTTTTATGAAACATGAAACAATTTAATGCAAATTTGTGCGATAAATCGATGCGATGTATTTGAAATTAAAAAAAAAAACAAATATTATTTAATTAGTTAAACTTTTTTTAATTTTTCCACTGACCACAGCGCGTGCTAAGAAATAAGAAGTGATTAGAATTTTCAAATTTCCAAAAAAAAGTATTAACTAAATAAACCACGAAAAATAAATTACCATTTTTAAATTACATATTTTATTTTATTTTTTTCCAATAAATTAATTAAATTGAAACACAACTAATTTTATTAATTAAGTAAACCATGAAAAATAATAAAACATTAATCCAATTCTGAACTGTTTTTCATTTAATTAAATTAAACTGAAATAAATGTATAAGTTAAAAAACAACAACAAAAAATAAAAACAAAATCAATTTTCTTTAACAAATTAAATCATACATCAATAAAAAAATTAGTTAATTAATTAAGTGAAACAAAAATAAATTTATTAATTAAATAAACCACGAAAAATAATGAAAAATTAATCCAATTCTGAACTGTTTTTCATTTAATTAAATTAAACTGAAATAAATTTATAAGTTTAAAAAAAAACAACAAAAAATAAAAACAAAATCAATTTTCTTTAACAAATTAAATCATACATCAATAAAAAAATTAGTTAATTAATTAAGTGAAACAAAAATAAATTTATTAATTAAATAAACCACGAAAAATAATGAAAAGTTAATCCAATTTTGAACTTTTTTTCATTTAATTAAATAAATAATTCATTTAATTAAATAAATGTATAAATTAAAAAAACCACGAAAAAAATTAAATTCAATTTTTTCATTAATTTAATTGATTCAATTTTTTTATCAAATTAAATAATAAATTAATAAAAAAATTAGTTAATTAATTCATTAAAACAAAAATTAATTTATTAACTAAATAAACTACAAAACGTGATGAAAATTAATAAATTTCTCAAATTATTTTCTATTAATTCTTGGGTTGGCAACTGATGCTTTCCATTTCAATTCAACCGGGCTATTCGGGTCATGTTCTCCGATTTCGATGTAACTCAAATATGTTGCTCTCTGGTCAAAATAATGAGACACGTATTTTTTTGTTCGCCCGAAAAAAATTTTTTTCAAGAGTTATCGGGAGTTTTGTTTTTCGGCTCAAAATCGATTTTTTTTTAATTATATAAGAAAAAACTTTTTTTAAATGCCCATAACTTAGTCAAAAATGAAATGTGCTGTTTATGGTGACGCAGCATTAAAAGAACGGCAGTGTCAAAATTGGTTTGGCAAATTTCATTGTGGTGATTTTTCACTCAAAGATGGAAAACGCTCTGGTCGTCCAGCTGAAGTTTATGACGCCCTAATCAAAATAATCGATTCGGATCGTTACAGTACAACACGTGAGATTGCAGAGAAGCTTCATGTACATTGAAAATCACTTAAAACAACTTGGCTATATTCAAAAACTCGATTCATGGGTTCCTCACGAAACGCATTTAACACAATGCTTTAACAGCTGCGATTTGCTAAGGAAACGAAAATGAAAATGATCCATTTTTAAAGCGACTGATAACTGGCAATGGAAATTGGGTTGTTTACAACAATATCAAATGGAAAAGATCGTGGAGCAGGCCAGGTGAACCAACTCAAACTACATCAAAATCTGATATTCATCAAAATATTTGGTGGGTTACAAAGGAATTGTCTACTTTGAACTCTTACCACCCAACCGAACGATCAATTCTGATGTCTACATTGAACAACTAACGAAATTAAACAATGCAGTTGAAGAAAAGCGGCCCGAATTGACAAATCAAAAAGGTATTGCATTCCACCATGACAATGCAAGGCCACACACATCTTTGGCCAGTCGGCAAAAATTATTGGAGCTTGGTTGGGATGTTTTGCACCATCTGATTACTTTTTGTTTCGATCTTTACAAAACTCCTTGAATGGTAAAAATTTCAATAATGATGATGATCTCAATAATGTATGATTTAGCACCTGATTCAGTTTTTCGATAATATCAAAAACCAAAAGTTTTATGAAAGTGGGATTATGAAGCTGCCTGCCATTACAGAATATAGTTATTTAGCATGATTCAATTATTAAAGGTTTGCTCACTAGTGGCATTCGAATTTTGACACTCCCTTACAAAAGGTTGTATTTAAGAAGGCGCATAAAAAGGAAAAAAATAAATCCTTTTTGGTAAAAATGGTAGCAAAATAGTATTTTGTTACTTAAATGGAAACAAACTGCGAACGGTTTAAAAAATAAATTTTAATTAATATTTAAATGTAAATAATGGTATAGATAGAAGTGATTAGCGGAAATTGCCAAGTCTAATATTAAAATAAGAAATTATTTCACATAATCCAAGATTTTCTTTTGTGAATTCATTTTTAAATTTAAAACCAATCGCAACGTTTCGCCAATATGAAACTATTTTGTTAAAAATAAATAAATAATTGGCACGCACAATTCTGTTAGGTGTTTTGCCGAGATCCTTCTCCTATTTGTAGCGCGCGTTCCACAAGTGGAAGGCCCTACAGTTTTAAGCCGATTCCGGTAGATGGTTTTTTATGAGAAGCTCTTTGATACTGGTACTGTGCTTTTCTAAGCCTCCTTTGGACACTTCATCCATCCATAGGAAGGTGGGCTCATTGGAAACAAGTTCTGCCAACTTTTTTATAATGAGGTCTGCAATGTAATCGATTGCGTCGGGACTATTCAATAATTCTCCCTGCTGTAACTCTTTAGCAAACGCTAGCTCTTTGCAAAACATGAGTTCCGTTTAAATCACCACATCATAAGAAATAAAGCTTTCTAAATTCTCCATCTCGATCTCGGATTGCGTCAAATACTCTATCATGTCCTGACTTAAGCGGTATCTATTTCATGTCATACTACCATAGTCCTGAACATACCGATGAAAACTCCTGAGCGAGTTGTTGCTCGTAAGCAGACCATTTTGAAAATGAAATATTTTTTCTACAAATTTTACTTTTCCTCCACTTTTAGTCAAAATTTCTAGAGCTAGCAACCCAGTGTCTTGCTAAGGGAGCCGATTTGTCAAGAGGGAATGAGAAAGCTGCTTACTGAGCAAACCTTTCATTATTGAATCTTGGTTATTTAGTTCCATGAAAAAATTGTCTTTGATTTTCTGGAAAAAATCCGCAATTATTTAGTTGCCAACCCAATAAATTACATTTACAAAATAAATTCAAACCAAAACAAACTAAACAATTTACGAAAAATGGGAAAGAGTTAACAAAAATATCAAATTATTTATATTTCAATAAATTAAATTAAAAATAATTTTAAAACATAAATTTAAAAAAAATGTACGTGCGATGAAGTTCGAGTTCGTGTTTTCATGTTTCCGCGTATAACGAATTTTTCAGTAGCGCAGTTCAATTTGTCCGTGAACTTTTGAGTTTCAGATTTTGTTGGTAGTTAGCACTTTTGTTGTATTTAGACTGTATTTGCAGTGTGCCAAAGGGTTTGGCGAAATTTCAATTTTCATGCATGTTATTGCTAATCAAACTTTTGAGTCATATTTTTTTTCAAGAATTTTTATCTCGAAATCTATTGATACTCGTACTAGAAAAAAACATTTGTTAATAACAATTGCAGGGAATGAGCTAAGTTTTAGCAACATCTTTTTTAAAAATGACTAAACTTAATTTTTAAAAAATTTTTTCAAATAATATTTTGTTGTTGCTGCTTTTACCCCATGGGAATTATCAAAAGTTACAAAAACATACTTTTATTAAAGCTGGAAAAGTCCCTAAGAAAAGTCCTTAAAATGTGTTTTTTGATTTTCACTACAAATTAAATTTTAAATTTTTGGATATATGGTTCAGTAAACATGGCTTGCGTGGTAGTGCCTTTGAATGAAAACTTTTTTACAAAACACTATTAGCACGCAAACAACTGATTCTCAGACGATATTTTGCTTTTTAAGGTTTAATTTAAATTTAAATTCAAATTCAAATGGCAAATTTAAACTTTTGCAATGCATTTTATTAGGGATGACATAAAAGATTTGTTCTCGGGCGTACGAATCGCCCAATTTGGCATAACAATTTTTGAAATTCGTTACCACTCAGAGAGCACGTCCATTCTTTCCTCATGATTTGTGTTTTTCGTGCTTTCCTCTTGTAAAAAGACGCTTCGAACTCAGAGTGCATACAACAAAGCGTTTATTTTCTAGCTCTGCATAGGTTGATTAGTGAATTTTGATGTATAGTAGGTCACACAAACGAGGAGTAAAAAAGTTACTTAGAATTTTAGTTCAAGTGTAAGAAAACATCTGAAGTGTTTGCCACCAGTGCATCCCTTAGATATTCTGCATTTTTTTTTTTTATGTCGAAATGCCTCTTCGCTCATTGATTTCATTTACGTAAACTTTCTTGGAATTCTTATTATTCTCAAGGCAAAGCTGGTAATCTGCCATAGAAGACAGTCTTAGCCGATGCACGAAAAAATGCAATCGATTGTGACCGATTAGATAACCAGCGAGCAATCTTATACTTAGCCCCATCCAACGACTTTGTGTCCTTAAACCCCAACTGCTAAGCAAATAGCTTTATCTACCTGAGACCCTCTCCTGTTCTCCAGAACTAAGCTGAGATCTACTTAGTAAAGTGGGGCACAAGTAGGGAGTTCTTACACTTCAGACGACATCACAGTGGAGCACTCGCCCGTAGGGATGGAAAGTTTCGTACCGGGTCAATATTTACCTACACTCTTTCCTTCAGCCATTTTTTAACCGCCCGTGTGCCAATGTGTATATCTGGAAACAAGATCTGGGAATCTGTTTTGTCCTCAATTGAAATTCTCGACATTAAACTTCCTGCAGAAGAAGCACTGTTTCACGCCAGGAATCTTCCCCGAAATGACTCATCGCGACTTGTTATTAAGGGCACTCTCGCCATATAATCGCATTTGCGATACTTTCAAGGCTACTGCTGCTTGTATTAAACATTTGAAAATGAGTTAATTCGTGGGATAGAGAAAGCTTAGGTAAAAATCCGTAGTTCTGTAAAGCTACTCTATCACTTTTGAGCTTAGACCCATACCCGACGAAATAGTCTTCTGCACTCGCACATAATCAAGTATTTTGGCGGTCGGAATGCCCAGGTACTGAGCCTTGTCAGAGTATTGAATTACTATCCCTCCACAGTAACCGAATCATGGTTTGGCTTATTTCTTTTGTTGGACGGTATAAAAACATTCGAAAAAACGGCGGCTGAAGCGCATTGAGAGCTACAAAAACTTTATGGAGATGCTGCTTTAAGTGGAACAGCGTGCCGAGATTGGTTCCGTCGCTTCAAAGACGGTGATTTTAATGTTGACGACCGTCCGCGTGAAGGAAGCCCAAAAACCTTCGAAGACGCTGAATTGGAGGCATTGCTCAATGAGGATTTCAGAATGAAGTTGTATTTTCATCAAAAAACAGCGAGAACTTAGTTGCGCACGTAATAGAAAACGCGAATCGGGGGAAAGTGCGCATCAAAGTGGATCGAAAAAATGAAAAAGGTGTAAAGCTATAATTTTCGTTTTAAACACTTTATAAGAGCCATGCGGTCAATGAGTGAATTTCCGCTCTCCACTTGGTGTCCATTCCCTTTGCGATGCTATACAATCAGCATTTCACTTCACGACTTCTTCTTTTTCCAGCTTATATCAGCAAATATGAGCAAATGCTGCAGCTCTTCCCAAAGCCCGCATACCCAGAATCGAGAACTTGGCGAAGCAACAGTAATAAAAATTTAGCTGACCACCCCTGCCGCCGCACATGTCGGACAGATCAGCCCATGACATGTTACTATTACTTCGTTGTGCACTACGATGAGACCTTCAATCCGAGTTGTGAGCGCTATCTCGATTCACGCTTTCGCTTCAAGGTTGGTGGACGCGAATATATCGATCCCTTTACAGTGCACAACTATGAAGGATTCGACGATTGCAAATACGCAGATGGCGTGAAGACGGACGTGATGGTGGTTAACGGGCAATTGCCGGGACAAGCGATAGAGGTGTGTCAAGGTGACACGATTGTGGCAGACGTTATCAACAGCATGCACGACATCACAACCATCCACTGGCATGGTTTGCATCAGCGACAAACACCACACATGGATGGTGTGCCATATATTACGCAATATCCAATTGTGCCGGGTCAAGCGTTTCGCTATCGCTTCGAGGTGGATCATGTCGGCACACATTGGTGGCATAGCCATGTGGGGCATCAACGTGGGTTCGGTATAGCCGGCGCGATGGTGGTGCGGCAACCAAAAGCGGACGATATGCACTCTGCTTTATATGATTTTGACCTTTCAGAACACACGATCATGTTGCAGGATTGGATGTACGACCCAGAAGGTTCCACGCCTCAAAGCATACTGATTGATGGTGTGGGACGAAAAGTACCACCGGCAAACGGTGCCAAGTTGACACACAGTGCGCCCACGCTGTATTCAACCTATTCGGTTGTGCGTGGCGGCAGGTATCGTTTTCGTGTGATCTTTAACGGTAAGCTGTAAATTCAGGGTAAAATCCCACTATTTTCATTACAATTTGCCTTTCCCTCGCACACCTCATCTTATTTCCTTTGCAGGTATAGCCAACTGTCCGATTAGCTTGAGCATTGATAATCACGAACTTGTTGTCATCGCCAGCGATGGCAATGACATTGAGCCTGTAAAGGTGCGCAAGATCACTCTGCATGGCGGTGAACGTTTCGACTTTGTCTTGCACGCCAACCAAGCCGTCGACAACTATTGGATCCGCATAAAGGGCTACAACTTCTGCAAGCTGAATAAATTGCACCAGGAAGCAATATTGCACTATCAGGGTGCAGGTCGCCGTGCGCTACCCACAGCACAAGTGTTCTATGAGTATGAGCCTAATGGCAAGGAACTAAACACTGTCGATAAACCGCCAACCAGTGACAACAATTTAATTACAATTGCCGACTTGAAAGCTTTGGAAAAACGCACTGCTTCAGCAACCATTCCTCACCGCACCTACTACACCAGCATGACTGTGCGCGTACAAAATGAGCTCCTATTCCAAATGGACGATATTACTTTCGCAATACCTTCACGTGTTTCGCTATTGCAGACTCGCAATCTGGGTATTGGCCAATTTCTTTGCAACAAGACGCAGCAAGCAACGATGGGCTTGAACTGTCGCAGTCGTCAGTGTAAATGTGCCAATGTGATCGAGGTGCCAGCATTCAAGGACGTAGAGTTCGTGATATCCAGCACCTCCGAATCAGCGCATCCTATCCATTTACATGGCTACACATTTCGTGTAGTGGGCATTGGGGTACTGGGACCAGAACGCATCAGAAATGTGAGTCAAGTAGCAACCAACTGAAAGGGCTGCCGATATCAACAGCACAATTTTGTTTCCATTACAGATCGAGGAAATTGATCGTCGCACGCCATTGCCACGTCGAGAACGTAGTGCTCCACTTAAGGACACCGTGCAGGTGCCTGCCTTCGGTTATACCATTCTACGTTTCTACACCGACAGTCCGGGCTATTGGATTCTACATTGTCACATATCGACGCACTCAGAGATTGGCATGGCGGCAGTGCTGCGCGTAGGTGCTCACAAGGAAATGAAGACTTGTCCCGTGAGCAACTGTGGCCTCTGCAACTCAGTGCTTTGAGCTGTACAATGACTTTATATGCATCTATATGTATACTCGTATTTATAGGTATATCAGCATGCCTATGTCACGAGTATAATTTGTTCATAATTTAATAAAAAACTATGTTAGTAAAACTCTAACCAAGTGGATATGTTTTGCTTAGGCATTTTGGAACTTGAAAAACTGGTAAGTCACTACTAACTAAGCATCCCTACAGCCCACAGTGGTCCGGCGGCCGGACAAAATTCAATTTTCAGCATTTTTGAAATAAAAATTTGATAATGCAGATGTTTTCTTAAATATTCAAGGCAGATTTCCTGAAAATATTACTTAATTTAAAAAATTTTTCATTGTAGTTTTTTGACTTTAAACATGAAATTGTATGCAAATCGTACTTCATACAAGAGTTTCATTTTCATGTCTGCAAATAAATATTACCATTTGATTGTTAACCAAATATTGAAAAAAAAATAATAATAATTGAATATATTAACGGAAACAGTAATAATTCTCTTAAGTTGTGGTACAAAATCCAATTTTTTTTTTTTTAAATTTCAAAATTTTTCGAAAATTTTTTTTTTAAAGATCATTTTTTCGAGTGGTCCACACCGGTCCACTTGAAATCAACATGAGTGATGTAGCCACATATTTCAGCTATGATCTCAAACTGAAACCTGTTGCGCAAAGTTGCGCAAATTAAAAATAATGTAGCTTTTGTGCATTTACCCACAGGCAAAACGTTACATATGGCTTATGCAATTTTGTGTAAAAGACAGAAAAAGACATCACAGGCCCCATCAGCATTAAGAGTCAACTAAAAAAAAAAAAATTTATTAAAAAAACAAAATTTTGTTTTAATATTATTACAATATTAATATGCATGATTCAATAATAAAAGGTTTGCTCAGTAAGCAGCTTTCTCATTCCCTCTTGACAAATCGGCTCCCTTAGCAAGACACTGGGTTGTTAACTCTAGAAATTTTGAGCAAAAGTGGAAGAAATGTAAAATTTGTAGGAAAAACATTTCGTTTTCAAAAGCGTGTATAAGCACTTGCTCGGTATGTGAATAACCAAGACGATATGGAAAACATACTGACATACAGCTTAAATCAGGATATCACAAAGCATCTTTTTGGGGCAATGAATGTGAAAGATGGACGTCTTGACAATTTGAGTCCAATCCCTTTCAAATACAGGTGGGGGAAGTACTTACTACGTTACTTTAAAGATACATAAGTTACCAACAAGAGCTCATTCAGCACTATGTAACTAATCATAGCCTCCTGATGGCAGATGGCTTTTTATGAGGAGTTTTTTCATGGCAGAAATACACTCGGAGGTGTGCCATTGCCTGTCGAGGAGCCTCTGCTATTACAAACAACACTTGCGACTTGGGGGTCAAAACTCCAAACTTACGTGGGCATAGCATAGTAAAGCAAGGCGCAAGGAATTCATTACGGCCATACTGTTTAGGTAATATAATAGCTTCATATTGGTAAAACTTCCCAACTTCGTGATCAGTTTTCAATTTAAAAATTAATTCACAAAATATCAATCTGGGCTTAACTTAATAACATTTTTTTTAATATCATTCCTGGCAATTTCTGTCTGTACCAGTTATAATTTAAGTAAAAAGAAAACGTTTTTGCTACCATTTTTACCAAAAAGGTATTTAATTTTTCCACTTTCTACGCCCTTCTTAAATGCGACCTTTTGTAAGGTAGTGTCAAAATTCTAATGTCACAAGTGAGCAAACCTTTAATAATTGAATCATGATTAATATGATATATGTATATATAACACTATATACAATAAAATTATATATAATAATATAACATTTTTATCTGTCACTGGAGGAACGGGCATAAGCCGATTGAAAGAAGTTAGAATTACAAGATTACGTTCTTGAGAAGCTTCAATACCATGATGATAGTGTGAAAGAATTGAGAGATCAGGTTTTGAAGATTGTTAGCAATTTTTGTAAAGATATTAATAGAAAATTAGAACGATCTAACAGACATTGGGGTCGCGTATTAAATGAGAATGCATCTTGGTTAGCTGAAAAAATTGATTTTCCCTTAAACGACAACTTTAAATCCTCTTCATCTGGCTCTGGTAGCTGTACTAATGTTGGCCGCCCCGTAAAAACATTCAATGATGTTTGCGAACGTTCCAAGAGAAGTAAAGTAGAGAATTTACGTAAATCAAGCGGGCTTGAATTGGCGTATGCTGCATCAGTAAATTTGCGTTCAGAAGGTAACGTTCAGGGTGCAATTTTAGTGAGACATGTAGCACATACTTCTAAAATGGTTGAAGACATTCCTAAGCCCATTAAAACTTTTACCTCTTATACCAGCGATGAAGCTTTAGCTTTCTTGGTGGCTAATAGACTGACAAAGCATCAGTATCTTTCTATAAGATCTGGTGCAATAGAAAGAGGAATTGATCTATATCCTTCTTACCATAAAATTCTCAAAGCTAAGAAAAGGTGTTACCCTTACAGCTCATCAGAAACCGAGGATTCTGAATCATAAAAAAAAAATTAAAAATGAAAAACAAAAAACAACTAAATATCCAGAAAAAATTTAAAAAAAAAATTAAAAATTAAAAATAAAAAAAAATTTAAAAATAAAAAAAAAATTAAAAATTAAAAAAATCTAAAAACAAACAAAAAATGAGGAGAGAATAACCTTACCGTAAACCTCCACGTGGTACTCTCTGGGGTCGTAAAAAATGTAAAAATGAACTCACCAGCTAATTACGGAAGTAAAAATGTATTTATAGTATTCAATGAATTTAAAATTTGCTAAAACTAAGGTCAGATTCGTCATCACTGATCCTTAAAACCCCTAAATATATATTTTCAGCTTAATTAAATGAGTTTTTGAATTTTGTCCGCCAACGCCTTCTGGTCGGACCACTGTGCAGCCGTGCGGCGGAGATGACAACTGTTGAATAAATAACAATTTTGTATCGAGCAAATTTTTATCGATGGCATTTTTTATTACATCCAGGTAGGTAGGTGAAATGTTTGAAGTGTCAGTCTGGCACTCCTCAAGTAGCATTGAAGCGCCGTTTTAATACCATTATGAGACCTCCAACAGATAAATATCTACAGCCAGCCAGAGCTGTTGACATAATTTAGAAGATTGATGGCATTTAGGATGGCGCACTGCCCCAGACTGTCGAAGAAAGGAGCACACAGTGATCTTAATCGTCTAGCTGCAAAACCCGGACATTTACAGAGAAAATGCTCAACAATCTCCTCCTCTGAAAGGTCCCCACAGCTTCTGCAAGGGGGGTTAAATGGTAACCCTAGCTTTTCTGCGGGTGTGCCGATCGTCCGATGACCGGTAAACACAACTACGAGTTTGAAAATTGAAGGACGAGGAGTTCAAAGGACTTTCTGAGTCCTCCGTACATTTTACTGGGGCCAAAGAGTTTTCTAAATAGCACATGAAGAAATGGAGCTCCATCTTTTCTGCACTTTCCTCAGAAACAATTTGTGCAGTTCCTCTTTAACAACTGTCAGAGGGATGTCGATGCCTGGGTAGAAGCTCTCTGAGGCCAATTCAGTCGGCCCCTTCCTGGTAACCTTATCAGCAATTTCATTTCCCTCTATGCTCCTATGTCCTGGAGTCCAGATTAGAGATATGTTACCTGCACACCCAAGAGATTTGGTTTCCTCTTTAAAGAAGTTTACTAATTTCGTTCTGCACCATGGCGTCGTCAGGGCTTTGATCGCGGATTGAATATTGGAGCAAATGTTAATATCTCCCTCGCTCCCGCGTTCCCTAAGCATTTTGATTGCCAGAAGGATCGCAAAAACTTCTGCTTGAGAAACACTAGCAGTATTCGGCAGTTTAAAGGAGATAGATAAATTGGCTGATTTATAGAAAACCCCCGCTCCGACTCCAGATTTCATCTTGGAACCATCAATGAAGACAGAGGTGCAAGCTTCGGTGCAGATTTTCCCCTCGATCCAATTCTGGATTTGGAAAGATTGCTCTAGCACGACCCTCAAACTCTAGTTTGCGGATAGAGAGATCTGTTCGAAGTTCGGAGAAATACAGTGTTAACTGCCCGCCAAAGGGCCAACCTCTTTAACCTGATTGCACTTTGAACTGCGATGGAAATAACGTAAAAGTCTGTGGGAAGTAAGTACAAAACGACATTCAGGGCAGCACTGGGGTAAATTTTACATGATCCGGTGATGCCAATGCATGCAGTCTTTTGCACCCTCTCCAGTTTAGTGATATTATAGCCCTTCCGAAGAGCTTCCTACCCAACTAGGCACCCATACGTTAAAATTGGCAAAACCACTGCATTGTACATCCACAGCACGACCTGTGGCTTGAGTCCCCATTTTTTACCGAACATAGATTTGCAGGAGTAGAAGGCTAGACTGGCCTTCTTTATCCGATTTTCAATGTGTAGTTTCCAATGAAGTTTGGAGTCAAGTATCACCCCAACGTACCTAGCATCAAATTAAATGCAGAAAATAAATGGAAGCTCCTACAACTAAACTGCAACGGACTTACGCATAAGATTGACGAGGCAGTCGACTTTATGAGCCGACATGGTATCAAGATAGCTGCAGTCCAAGAGACAAAACTGCACGCTAGCTCCCCCCTGATCACCAGGGACGGCTACAATGTGCATAGAAAGGATTGCGAGCGAGACCACGGTGGAAGTTTAGCGTTCATAGTCCACCATACAGTGCAGTATCGTCTTATCGATGAAGGCATCGGCCGCAGGGACAACACCTTGGAATGTCAAGGGATAGCTGTCCGGTCAGGCTATGCCGAGCTCGAAATATATAATATTTACATACTCCCTGTCACCTGCTGCCCGGCAGGATATCACTCTGGTATTGGTGCGCTCATCAGGGGTGAAAACCGATTGGTAGTAGGTGACTTTAATGCGCATCACGATCTTTGGCATTCAAGCATGCCAAATGATCGTAGGGGACAGCTATTGGCAGAGCAGATAGACGACTCGACATTCAGCACTGTAAACGACGACGCCTCCACCAGGGTATTGGGCAATTGCAGCAGCTCGCCTGATATCATAATTGCTAGCACAGGTCTGATAAATAGCATAACCTGGCGACCTATGCTATCGTTTGCATCAGACCACTTGTTCATTATCATCTCGATCGAGAAACCTGCTGACTTTGTTTCCGCAGATCACTGGTCATACATCAACTTCAACAAAGCTGATTGGACCAGATTCGCGGAATTTACTGAAGACTTCTTCGCCGCTCTCCCCATTCCCACCGATGTGCGCGCAGGCGAACGCGCATTCCGCAAGGCAATCACAGCTACCGCTGCTCGCTTCATACCCGCTGGAAGGATCCAGGACATACGTCCCAATTTCCCAGCTGAAGCAGCTATTCTGGCGAACGAGTGGGATCGCCTACGCCAGGCCGATCCAGGGGGTCCTCGGATAAAGGATCTCAATCCCGAGATACGGCAACGGGTAACCATACACAAGCGGAGCAAAGGGGAAGAGCATTTGAAGTCCTGCAACTTCACCTCTGGTGTGAACAAGCTCTGGTCCACCGTAAGGTCCCTGTCGAACCCGGCGAAGCACAATGACAAGGTGGATATCACCCTCAACGGTCGTGCTTAGTCGGACCCGAAGAGATGCGCGTGCTATTTTAGCCGGCAATTTATTCTGCATCCTCCGGCCGAAAGATCCAAACGTAGTGCCACCAGACGGCTGCACAAACTGACATACAACAGTGCGCCACTTGCTTTCTCCAGCGATGTGGTTCAAACACATGAAACCATCCAAAGTCATTGACCCTGACGGACTAAACATGCTGATGTTGGGCCCATTGGGAGTAGAATATCTCACCAAGGTCTTCAACTTGTCTATGGCCACTCTCAGAGTGAAGCCTGGGAAACCCGCCAACCAAGTTGAATCTTATCGCCCCATAACCCTCCTTTCCCCAGTAGTGAAAACTCCTGAGGCCCTTCTACCCCCACTCTTTACGAAACACCTGACCCCCGCCTCGCACCAATATGGTTTCCGAAGAGTGCACAGCACCACCTCGGCACTCACCGTCATTAACACCCAGGTAAACCGCGGCCTCAACCAAAACCGCCCCTGCGAGAGGACTGTCTTAGCAGCGTTGGGTCTAAAAAAGGCTTTCGATACAGTCAGCAACGCCACGCTGTCACTAGATGACATTTTACAGTCGACACTCCCGCCAGGGCTGAAGAGGTGGACCGCGCACTACCTGAGTGGTCGTCTTTCGTCGGTGATATTTCGAGACCAAACATCTAAACAGAGCAAAATAAAGCAAGGTGTACCGGAGGGTGGTGTTCTTTCCCCCTTGCTTTTCAACTTCTATATCTCGAAACTGCCCCAGCCATCAGAGGGACTCTCCAGGAGGGACTCTGCGTGGAATTTACAACTCTCCCCCACTAAATCCACGGCGACCCTTTTCATCACCTGAACAAAGGAGGTCAAGCTACAACTCAAGTTGAAAGTCGATGATACACAAATTCCGACGGTTAACGGTCCCAAAATATTGGGAGTTACCTTTGACAGCTTGCTGTCCTTCTCAGCGCATACAACCGCTATTGCAACAGAATCGCAACAAGGTTCTCGAGTCACTCGCAGGCAGCACTTGGGGCAAAGACAAGGAAATGTTGCTGTCGACTTTTAAAGCAATAGGCCGACCGGTTCTAAACTATGCTCCGCCTATCTGGTCGCCTGGAACCAGTGATTCGCAGTGGACAAAGCTTCAGACCTGCCAAAACACTGCATTAAAGACTGTGGCTGGATGTCTTCTGATATCACCTATACAACATCTTCATGATCAGGCCCAAATGCTGCCTGTTAAGGAGCATAACAAATTGTTCAGTAAGCAGTTTCTGCTAGGGTGTTACCGCCTCACCAATGCAGGCTCCTGCTCGAGCCTGAGCCACCTCCCAAGCACATCAGGAGGCATTTCCTCAACTACGGTAGTGCTGCTGAAGTGACATTACTTGGCCTTATATATAAATCTTTATATCCGGCCAAGGACTGTCACTTCAGCAGCATTCCCCATATATGTACAACAACAACAACGGGTCTAACCCCACCCTAACTGTTTATTTTCTGGTTGTGTCCGATTAGCAGCACTTAGGCCCAAGGACTACCGAAAAAAATTAACTGCAATTTCTTGGGCTGCCTGGATATCTCGGCATATATATTTTCGTCACTCATCAATATTTTGCTTGTATAGAAGAATACCTGCGTGACTTTTACGCCTCTTCACATGTCTCGTCAAACTAACGCTCTTAACCTCACTTCCGCTTTTGGTCCGAGTACATTGAGAGAGAAATTTCCTGTCTCAAAGATCTAGGGCAGATTAAGTAAAACTGATACAATGACAATAACCGAAAGATAACTCGTATATAAACATAAGTATGTAGCTCTCTTATCCGTCGGCAAAACAGTCTAGCAAAGTTCAGCCCGCACTCCAAACCTGAGTCCAGCTTATCCTTAAGCAAAATGATTCACTGAGGACAATTCTCAATCAGAAAGATTTTATGTTGAATATTTACTATACTAACAATTCAACTACATACATACATATATATGTATTCGTCACTGCGCGGTTCTCAGCAGAAGAATCGTTTGCCCACATTTCCGGCCATTTGTGACGTACAGCATCTGTCAAATGCTTCAAAACGCATAAATAATATTCTTTATTGACTGTCTGACCCGATGGAAGGTACTCATGCTGCACTACGCCTTGGCAATCGAAAAAAACAGTCAACATGACCTTCCCGGTACTTTTTGATCATAGGGTATGCATGTAACTCTGTAACTCTTTTTTCGTTGTCCATACACGCCCAACATCAATGGATTCGATACTGTTCTGGATACTGTAGCAGGTTAAACTTCTACTTATCCAGAATTGACCCCGACATACTAAACATATGTCCAGCATGTGAAGGCGCCCCGCACGGCACTAACCACATTTTGATATGGCCCATCAAACCCACTCATCTAACACCCCTCTCCCTTTGGACTTGTCGAAACAGCAAGTTTCTTGGGTCTACCGTTAGATGAGCTAGACGAAGACGACCGGAATCTGCACTACACTGACAGGGTTAAGTATACTGCTACAACAACAACAACCCAACAACACTCAATGACTGACTACTTCAAATACCTGTAATCAACTCCAACCTCTTTCATTTCACTCTTCTTCTAAAATAACTTAACTAACTTAAATATTTCCAGTGATATACCTACTAATTTTCTTTGTACTTATATACCTCTTTCGAGTCGAATTTAGGCAAAAGTCTAAGTCGGATTTTCGGCATTTGAATACATATAAATTCCTTTATTGAAAATTTTAAATAAAAGTAAAAATTAGATGCACACAAAATCAGAAGAATTGCGAAAAATTTCAATTGTTAAATAATAAAATAGGTATGTATAGATCTATCAGTATTTTCAGCATCTGTATGCAAGTTCATTTATATTTACATTAGAAAAAGTAGGTGTTCACACACTTAAGCTTACGGCTAATATGCCAGCCCCACCAATGTTTTCGATTTACAAATCGATACCCTCCTGGGCAGCTAAAATAGCCTTGATCTTCATGAGTAGCTCCTTTTTCACAGCGTCAGGAACAATGGCACGCGCGCGGGGCGTTACATCTGCAATCAATTGCTCGACCTTAATGTTATTGCCTTTCTCTTTAATTATATTGCGACACATAAGACGCACCTCATCGCGCCAGCCACACTCAGCCAACCGATTGCAGAGTAAATCTTTTAACCTAATACAAATAAAATTTATTTTTAGTTGGTTTCATTTACATTGAATTGCCGGTGCAAGACTATGTTTGCAAAATCGAAGTACTCACTTGGAACGATCACCGCTAAGGATGGTTGCCTGATCCACAGTCTTTGTTAAAGTCATTTTATAAGGTAAAATTCTATAGTGATTTGAGACTACTTTCGATAATACAAAAGTTCAGCAGTTTATTTGTTTTAATTTTGCGAATATTTGTCTACCCTTCTCTATTCTATTAATGTTCCCACTCCGATTTTGTTTACGTCTCTGATTTACCAGACAACGAAAATGCGACAAAAGTAATATCCCGAAAATTGTAATGGTGAGATAATTGAGAATTTTAGTGGATTTCTGACAGGTAATGAAAAAATTTAATTTTTATTCAAAAGTTGAAGTTAAATGCATTGAAGGATTTCATTTCAATAAAACGTTGACAAAGATATGTATTTTGTCAAGAAAATAAAGAAAATTGTGGAAAAATAGATTTTCTCCAATATTTATTGGCAACTTTTGTAGATAATGCAGTTGTACACGGTTGCAAATATTCATTCAGAGAAAACTCCGCTGATTTATATTTTAACTCTACACACAACACATAAACATAATCAAAAACGAGGTTGTCTGTAAAGTCGGTTTCCTGACGATAGTTTAACGTGGTAACGTCATAAGAAAATACTAATTGAATGGTTGCATTTTTCAAAAGAAAATTTTAATTTTATTTGTTTGATAGATATTTTGTATGGATATAGAGAATGAGTTAACATTAACATAACATAATATAACATAACATAGCATAACATAACATAACATAACATAACATAACATAACATAACATAACATAACATAACATAACATAACATAACATAACATAACATAACATAACATAACATAACAAACCATAACATAACATAACATAACATAACATAACATAACATAACATAACATAACATAACATAACATAATATAACATAACATAACATAACATAACATAACATAACATAACATAACATAACATAACATAACATAACATAACATAACATAACATAACATAACATAACATAACATAACATAACATAACATAATATAACATAACATAACATAACATAACATAACATAACATAACATAACATAACATAACATAACATAACATAACATAACATAACATAACATAACATAACATAACATAACATAACATAACATAACATAACATAACATAACATAACATAACATAACATAACATAACATAACATAGCATAACATAACATAACATAACATAACATAACATAAACACGTCAAAAAAAAAGAGGTTGTCTGTAAAGCCGGTTTACTGATGATAGTTTAACGTGATAACGTCATAAGAAAATACTGATTGAATGGTTGCATTTTTCAAAAGAAAATTTTAATTTTATTTGTTTGATAGGTATTTTGTACGGATATAGAGAATGAGTTAACATTAACATAACATAACATAACATAACATAACATAACATAACATAACATAACATAACATAACATAACATAACATAACATAACATAACATAACATAACATAACATAACATAACATAACATAACATAACATAACATAACATAACATAACATAACATAACATAACATAACATAACATAACATAACATAACATAACATAACATAACATAAAATAACATATCATAACATAAAATAACATATCATAACATAACATAACATAACATGCTGTTCAAGCAAGGTAACGATGCATGAGCAAGATAACGACGTATTTTTTGGTGCGTGCAGCCGGCTACATAGAATTATAAGACATATCATAAGCATTCACCAACAGCTTCAATTTGATATCCATATTGTACAAACACATTCTAGGGTCCACGTTTTGGTCTCTATCTCGAGACCCTAGTCACGGAGCGGCATGAAAAATACTCTGGACTAAAGCATTCACCAACAGCTTCCATTTGATACCCATATTGTACATACACATCCGAAGGTTACCCGGGTCCACGTTTTGACCTATATCTCGAGCCCTCTTTCCAAAATAAAATATAATCCATGTTACTCGTGTATGATGTAGCTTTCGAATGGTGAAAGAATTTTTAAAATCGGTCCAGTAGTTTTTGAGCCTATTCATTACAAACAAACAAAGTTTTCCTCTTTGTAATATTAGTATAGACAACATATCTTATAAGGTATATGATAAATATTACCATACATTTTTTCCTTCATATATAATAAAAAAATTAATAATAATAAAATTAAAACAACAGGTATTATTAACAAACTTGGTTTTATTTTAAATTCTTCAAGTGAATCAAATTAATAATAATCAATAAGAAGGCATATGCAAATACAAATACGTGAATTTATATATGTACATATGCGCATATACATACATATATACGCTCACTTAAACAGGAGAGAGCAAGATGTCGAACGTTGCCGTTCGTTTGCTTTGTCGTTCGTTCCGCGCTTTCGCTTGCAGTTCATTCAAGGTAACGGCAATGAGCAAGGTAACGACATATGAGAAGGGTAACGGCAATGAGCAAGGTAACACTAATGAGCAAGGTAACGACACATTTTTTCGTGCGTGCAGCCTGTTAAATCGAATTATAAGACGTTATCACGTCAAAAATGTAACAGCGAATTTATTAATTTTGGTAGAATAGTGGGTACGTTCAAGAAAAAATTGCTATTATTCCATGTGTGTGAAATATTCGTATTGAAAAAATTGTACATCTGATATTTGGCAGCCTCAAAGAAGGGGAGAACAACGCAGTCAATTTTTCTTTGAGAAATAAAGAAGAACTCCTGCATTTGTATATTTCCGTTCAAAACCTGGACTGCCTTGTGCCCTTTCCTCAAGCATCTTCTTTTTCTTGAGCAATTCTTAAGCTCTTTTATGTGAGGTTTTGGAGTTTCTTGAGATCTGCGTACCTGGCTTTAACTCCATATCTACACCTTTTACTGAGTGTGTCTTAATATCTGTCAAATTTCTATTTTGAATTTGGCCCGCTTTTTCATGTGGGCACCTTGCTGTCTTTACATTCTATTTTCAAAATAATTTTTATATTCGCCCATGCAAATGATGCGGTAAAATGAAAACTGAGTTGTCAAACTATAGAGTGACAGCTGATGTTAAGCCAGTGATGGCAAGGAATGCGGTAAGGCAGATATGTTTTAACAATATAAATTTATAAAGGGTCTTTCAAGACATGCGTCTAGATGTAGTTTAAAAAAAAAAACATAAAAATTTCCTATTTTAATTCAATATAAATCTCTTAACAATTATACTTATATGAAAAATTTTATCATTTAAAAGTTCAGTACCGCACGTCTACAGGTAAAATCCGCTACACAGTCAATTCATGAATGTCTAATTGTTGAGAACACTGAGATATTGATGTTGAAGGTTGCTCAACAACAATTTGCGCTACAGCTGCAATATTCTCAATAGAATGTTCAGTTTTTGGTCTGCCGGCTTCAGTTTTTCTATCCTTGATACAATAGAATCAGTTTCTTCACTTATTTTTTTAAATAACGGTAAGTAATTTCATGTCATAGATAATGTGAAGATCCCGACCCTGCCAAAATGAAAATATCAATAACGCCGCTAAAAAACAACAAAGCCGCGCTGGTCAACGGACTGCCGCCTGAGCTATATAAACATGGCGGCGAGGAGCTGGTAAGGCGCATGCATCAGCTTCTGTGCAAAATGTGGAAATTTAAGTGTGCTCTCTCCACTCCATAAGAAGGGTGATACTGCAATCTGTGCCACTTATCGCGGGATTAGTCTTCTAAATATCGCCTATAAATTTCTAGCGAGCATATTGTGTGAAAGGCTGAAGCCTACCATCAACCAACTGATCGGACCTTATCAGTGCGGCCTCGGATATGGAAAATCCACAATCGACGGGATATTTACAATAGGCCATGTCAAGACCCATGAAAGGAGAAGCGACACACACCATCTTTTCGTCGACTTTAAAGCTGCATTCGACAGTATGAAAAGGAGTTTCCTGTATGCCGCGATGTCTGAATTTGGTATCCCCGCAAAACTAATACGGCTTGGTAAAAGGACGCTGCTCAATACCAGCAGCGCCATCAGAATTGGGAAGGACCTCTCCGAGCCGATTGATACCAAACCAGGTTTCACACAGGGTAATATAACTCGCTGTGGAATCTTTAACCTGATGCTGGAAAAGATCGTATGAGCCGCAGAACTTAATTGCTCGGGCACAATTTTTTATAAGGCGTGCAATTGTTGGCATATGCCGATGACATTGACATCACCAGCGAATGGGTCTAGTGGTGAACGAGGACAAGACGAAGTACCGCCTGTCGTCAAACAAACAATCGGCGCTCTCGTGTATCGACAGTAACGTCACTGTTGACAGTTATGATTTCGAGGTTGTAAGAGACTTCGTTTATTTAGGACGCAACATTAACACCGATAACAATGTCAACCTGGAGTCCAACGTAGAATCTCTCTTGCCAATAAGTGCTACTTTGGACTATGTAGGCAATTGAGTAGTAAAGTCCTCTCTCGACGAACAAAACTAACACTCTACAAGGCTCTCATCATGCCCGTCCCATCATATGACGAATAAGCTTGGACGATGACAACGTCCGATGAGGCGTCATTTGAAGTGTTCGACCATTTGTACCTTTGCACGTTGGTGACGGGGCATATCGCAGGTGATGGAATAATTAGCTTTACGACGACATAGACATAGGGCAACGAATACAGATCCAGCGGCTACGTTGGCTGGGTCATATCGTCCGAATGGATACAAACTCTCCGACTCTATTAGAGTATTCAATGTGGAGGAAGAGGAAGGCCTCCTCTGTGTTGGAGAAGTCAAGTGGAGAAGGACTTGGCTTCATTTGGTGTGTCTAACTGGCGCCGGTTAGCATGAGAAAGAAACGACTGGCGCGCTTTGTTAAACTCAGCCAAAATCGCTCAAGCGGTTATCACGCCCATCAAGAGAGAGAAGTAAGAAAATCCGCTCCCACTTTTCAATAACGACTAGTCGAAGTGAAATATAATACAAGAAGTATTTAGGGTAATAACAAAGTGCTTTTATTTAATCGAAAGTCCTATGTATGTCATTGTGTATGACAGAAGACATGTTCAAATGTCCGCGTAGTTTTCCTGGATTCGGGAAATATGAATTTGAAGAAGAAGAGGTCGAGCCAAGGAGCACCAAGAGATTTGGTGGCTCCTAAAACACTCAGGCTAAAAAGCCCATTGTATTTAAAGCTCTGGAAAGGGGGTAGATAGTCAAGGAAAGTTCGGGAAATATAATTTTCAATTCAATTCAATACATAAGTTTTATCAGTTACTCAATCCTGTAACTTGCTATGGTGACTTGGCATCAATGGCTGAATACCAAATTGATTTGCCAGATGCCGCCACAAAAATACGTCCGCCTCTGCCTGTCAACATCAATACGTCCCTGTTAGAAAAGCCTTTATTTTACATTAAGTTCAATCAAAACTTTAATTTTGACGCTAAATCTTCTTCTGACCAAATTCATATGTTTGAATCAGCAATTCGTTCCCCCGACAGTCGGTTCTAGGCAACCGGCACGACCTGGATTTAGAGAACTGTTGCTTTCGACATTTAAGGCAATTGGCCGGCCGGTTCTTAACTATGCTGCGCCTGTCTGGTCGCCTGGAACTAGTGATTCGCAGTGGACAAAGCTACAGACCTGTCAAAATACCGCCATTCGGACAGCGACCGGGTGCCTCCTGATGTCACCCATCCAACACCTTCATAACGAGGCACAAATGCTCCCAGTTGCGGAGCACAACAAATTGCTCAGCAAGCAGTTCCTGCTCGGATGCTATCGTAGGTCTCATCCCTGCAGACACCTGCTTGAGCCCGAGCCGCCTCCCAGGCACGTCAGGAGACACCTACTTGACTACGCTGGCGAAATCCAGGACAAGACTGACCTCAACCTACTGGACCGGACTATAAACGACATTCACCGGGAGACCGTTACCACCTTCATGAACTCTCGTCCTGTGAATGCCGTAATCGGAGTCCAACCACCACCTATTGCAGATGAAGAGCTCCAGCTTCCTCGTGAGACCCGTGTAACACTGGCACAACTACGATCTGGATACTGTAGCAGGTTAAACTCCTACTTATCCCAGAATCGATCCCGACATGCCAAACACATGTCCGGCATGTGAAGGTACCCCGCACGACACTAACCACCTCTTCACATGCCCTCTCAAACCGACTCATCTAACCCCCCTCTCCCACTGGACCCAACCTGTCGAAACAGCATGTTTCCTGGGCCTACCCCTAGATGAGCTAGACGAAGACGAACGATGATGTGCCTACACTGACAGGGCTACCTATACTGTTAACAACAACAACAACAACAACCTGGATTTATATCCGGCCAAGGACTGTCACTTCAGCATGTCACTCGTATATGTTGCTACAACAACAACAACAACAACAACCAATCAGCAATTGCACACTATCATCTCTGTAGTAGGGGCAAATTTTCAGTCGTCTAATTACAAGATACTCTAATCAATGTTGAAGTATTTTCTTTGGTATTGAAAAACCCATGGCGTCTGTCGTGTGTTTTCTTGCAAAGAGTTGTACCCAGATTTAAAAATTTTTAGACGCCGATTTTTGTCGTTGGAAAAACCGTATTTAATTTCTTAAAAACTGACGTCAGAAAAATTTTTAAATTTTCTTAGTTCAAATATTTAGTAATGATCTCATAGTTGCTAAGTCTACAGAGGTGAAAACAATTGGCCAGACTATGGCTCAGACTATGGCTCAGACTATGCCGCCCACCATTTGATCGATATAGTAGGCGCTTACGAAAGAGTCATTTTTATGATACATATCTATGTATGTATGTATGTATCAAACTGTGGAAGAATCTCGCAGCTGTTTTGTTTTCCTTCGTAAAAGCAGTTATTATGACGAACTGTCTGTGCACAAACACAAACAATTAACTTCCCTCAACTATGTAGACTCTCCAGTAGTCAAATTCCTAAGTTGTAGGTGTATGCAGAAGGTATGAACACATACATACATACATACATATATGGCTTCCAAATTTGTTAATTTGCTCGCAGTACTCACGCTCCTATATACATACATAGATGGTTGGCGAGCATAACGTCATCCATCCATCCATGAAACAACATTACTTATACGTGAGTGCAATACATCCATACTCGCATACCCACTGACTTAAGGTGAACCCACACTTGATCAATCAACAATGTCTTTGACCAATAACAGACAAAAACAAACACCAAGCGAACAAAGTAGCGACGTGGCAAGATCTTTACATTTTATTTATCTCAATAAAGTGTAATAATTTTTCTATGTGAATTTCCATTGGAACTAAAGGCAGAAAAAAAACTAAAATTAAATTAAGTGCACGGTTTTATGTTTTTGAAAAATAACGGGCATGCAATAGGCAAGGACGTGCATATGTACATACATATGTACATATATTTTTCTGTCTTGTTGTTGTAGCAGCTTACTAAACCCTGCCAGTGCAATGTAGTTGCCGGTCGTCTTTGTCTAGCTCATCTAACGGTAAGCCCAGGAAACTTGCTATTTCGACAGATTAGGTCCAGAGGGAAAGGGATGTTAGATGAGTGGGTTTGATGGGGCATGTGAAAAGGTGGCTGATGTCGTACGGAGTGCTTTCACTCTGGACATATGTTTAGTATTTCGGGGTCAATAGGTAGGAGTTTAGCCTGCTACAATCCAGAACGTAATTGTGCCACGGGTCTCTTGGGGTATCTGGACCTCTTTATCCGCTGTGGGGGGGTGGTTGAACTCCGATTACGGCATTCAGGGCTCGGAAGTTTAAGAGGGTGGTGTCTCACGATGAATGTCGTATGTCTAAGCACAGTCCGGTCCAGTAGTTGTCGGTTAGTTTTGTCCTGGAGTAATCGAAAAGATGCCTCCTGGCATGCCTGGGAGGCAGCTCTGGTTCAAACAGGTGTCTACATGGGTGAAACTTACGGTAGCGCTCAAGTAGAAACTGATTGCTGAGCAGTTTTTTGTGCTCCTTGGCAGGTAGCATCTGTGGCTCATTATGTAGGGAGGACCTCAGGAGGCATCCCGTGGCTATCCTAATAGCAGTGTTTTGTCATGTCGGGAACTTTGTCCACTGCGAGTCACTAGTTCCAGGCGACCAGATAGTTGCAGCGTAATTTAAAACCGGCCAACCAATGGCTTTAAATGTCGCCAACATTTCTATGTCTTCGCCCCAAGTACTGCCCGCTGGCGATTTGAGAACCTTGTCGCGGTTTTAGACTTTAGTAGCAATTGCGGTTGTGTGAGTAGAGAAGGAGAGCAAGCTATCAAAGGTAACTCCCAAGGTTTTTGGGTTGTTATCAGTCGGTATTGGTGTGTCTTCGACTTTTACCTTGAGTTGGAGTTTGACCTCCTTTGTCCAGGTGGTAAAGAGGGTTTCCATGGAGATAATGGAGGAAAGATTTAAATTCCTCGCAGTGAAAAAGCGTTGTTTTTATTTCGTTATGCTTAATTTGGTGTGAATTGCGCATTCTTGAGTAATCCGGTGAACCCTACACGTTCAAAAAGCATCGCCTTGTTTGGATGGCAACACTGGTTTATGATATTTATTAACCGTGCAAGGTAATATTAATGGATCGTAATACGGATAGGAAATAAAATTTGAAATGTTTAAAACGAGATCACTATCCGTGGGTCACACGATAAATATTGAGCGTATTTCGTACGTATGCATAGTTTTTACTTCGTGTCAGACGCAGAAAGCGAATCTCTTCAGGCGTCGGGGCGGAGGATAACAAACGATCAAATCTATTTGAATTTCTAACATTCGCAACATTTTGAATTGTCTTGTTCCATTTTTCAAACTTTGAATCACACAGCACAAAAACTATAAAATACTGACACGTAAATATTGAACGTGTAGGATATATAGAAGATATAGAAAAAACGAAGGATATATTACATATACATTCATATATTGCGAGCGGAGCGTGATCCATCAATATTGAATTTTTTTCGTCAATCTAAATACCGCGATATTTATTGACCGTGTAACGTTCGCCTAAGAGGGCCAATGTGGGCTGAAAAAAAATTATGCATGTATGTATGTATGTAGATGTATCCGCTCACACAGCATGCTTTCGAGCTGGCAGCGTCATAGCCATACATGGAAACCTTTTTCGGAAACTGGTTTCCAATCCAGCGGCTTAAGCTAACTATAGTCATGAAAAATATGTATATGCATGTACTATATGTACCCACATTCATTCCTACATATTTATCATTATTTTTACGTGTCTGTATATGTCTACATACAAAGTATATGTATATGTATGTGTGTATATGCATAGTTATGGTAGTGTGGCTTTGACTGTAGATAGTAGCGGCATTTTCTGGCACTCATAGCAGGTTTACTTTTGCGGTTGTTTTGCTTCTTTGCCTCATTCGTTTGTGTTTTTTTTATAAACTTCTTTTTTTACTTTTTAACCGTACCCCAGTCTATACATGCATAGGTACATTCAGCGTCAACACACAATCAAGCATACACATACATACATCCGTATGCATGTTGATCTATTTTCGCTGAAGTCGCCATTTTCATAAATCTATTTTCAAAGATGGAAATCTTATTGCTGTGTTCTAGACTCTGCCATGACGGGAGTGCTGCAAGCATTCGCTTCGAAGTCAACCAACCACAAACATACACACACATATATATACATATATATTTACATGCACATAAGCCCACATATTTGTGGAGCACTCGCTGTAGTAGAAATTAACCAAAAAATTAGGAGTTAATGAACGGAAATGGCAGATGTTCGCTTGTGAGGAAATTTCCACCTTAATATGAAAGTTTTCTCTCAAAAATTTCTAGAAAAGCGAATAAGGTGGTTAAAAGCTTTAAAACAAGCCCACTTTTTTAGATATCAGGAGAATGAAAGGCTATATAGCAATTTTTTAATTTCCCTATATGTGCGAATGTATGTACATATATGCGTGTACATATAAGCATTTGTATATATAGAGCATAAGCCCACAAAGTAGCACACGAAAATAAATATCGCCACTTTATTAAAACTGTTTTTTACTTAAATTGTATGTATGTGTGTGGTGAAAGCAGCAACATCAATGTAAAAAGTTATAATAGAGCGCAAAGTACATGCATTAGTTTATTTGCAGTGAAATTGGAAAAATAATTAAATTTTGTTCAAATAATTTGTCAAATATATTTTTGCTTTTTTTCATTTTATAATTAATTATTTATTTTGTGCTGCAATATTTAATTTTAACATGGATTAATAATTTTCATTTGTATTTGCATCATATTTTCAATGCCAAATAATCGAGATTATGTTTTGATTATTTCAAATGTTAGTCTATTATTCATTCATTCAATCATTAATATCCAGTACAATACTTATTGGATATATTTCTACAAAACTCCACATCTGAAGCCTGACTTAATATAATACATTTCAATGAATGCGGCAAAACTATCGATTTTCACGACCCTATTACTTGCAGCCTGTCGGTTAGTGCGTGGAGGAAAAGGACAATGCGGCAAAAAATCAAATGACTCATGCCGGCTGCCTAGCGACAGCAGTGCAGGATATACATACATACATACATATATATGTGCATGTATCCTTGTGAGTTTCAAGGGTGTGCGAGGTAAATAAGGGCGTATATACCTCATGGATACATATGTGCATATACATATACTTGCATGAAAACCGTTACCTATTTCGGTTACCTCGCCCAGTGCCATAACATAACAATAAATAAGCATATACATACATATGTAAGTATGCACATACAAATGAATCAGGCAACCAGGCCCTAGGCCAGACAAAAAATATCAAATATTATACATATAGGTATACGTACATACATACATATATGAATCAAATACTTATATATGTACATATATGCATGTAAAATACTAACTTTTGCTGCATTGGAAGCTAAACGATTTTTATCGATTTAAAGCACTATAGCAATAGATATAAAATATGAAAAAAACATGAATCCATATCTTAACGCAACGCCTACTTTGATGATGTCATAAGCGCACAAATAACGTTGGCGTCTTTAACTTTGCCGGTGCCAACGTCGGCTGCGCTGTTGACGTTATCTCTTATTTAACGAAAAATGGAAAATAACAAATATGTATGTATATGTATGCATGAGTAATGAAGGCTCCAACAACTAGGCTTATGCGATGATTCATTAGAAATAACACAATGCATACCAAAAATGACTTCATAAAAACATTTGAGAACTGCACTATAGTCGTAGTTCACTGCCCTACGCACGGATTGCTGAAAAGCACTCCAGAAATATGAGTGCATAATACCCACATGTAGGTGCATCTGTATTTGTGTAGAAATCTATTTAAAAAAAACTTAATGAAACCAACGGCGACACCACACGGCCTAGTGCACTAAAGCATGAAAGAAGCTACAAACATCTCCCCTCTAATTTCGAATGGCTCAATAGAAAGCGGATGATTATTGCTCTGTCTAGTCAATTAGAAAGCGTAAAATGCATCGCGCCCCATGTGGACTGCGCTATAATTAGCAACAATTATACTACTGGGAGCAATGAACTTGTATCCCATATATTACTAAAGCGGTAGTAAAATCTTAAACATTTGAGGCAATGCAACCAATTCTCACCCTTTTCGATTTTTTTTATTCCCTTCCCCCCGCCACACCATATAAATACAAATGGAAAAACATATTTTTGAACTTTCAAAGCAATTTTCATTTAATTATTTAACTCTTGTTTTTAGTATTCTGGTGCATTCCTTTCTTTTCAATGTTCAATTTCTTTTTTCATCTTATAATCTTCAAAACATTCATTCGTTTGTTCCTTGATTCGTACATCAGTTTTGTTCAACTTAAACAAAAAATTTTTCAGCAGCGATGATGCTTCTTCAATACGCTCTTCATTTCGTTTAATATTCTTCGGCACCTTCGCCCTCACCGTCGCCAGAGTCCATGCCGACTTCCTCGTAATCCTTCTCGAGGGCAGCCAAATCCTCACGGGCCTCGGAGAACTCACCTTCTTCCATACCCTCACCGACATACCAGTGCACGAAAGCACGCTTGGCGTACATCAAATCGAATTTATGATCCAAACGAGCCCAGGCCTCGGCAATGGCTGTGGTGTTGGACAACATGCAGACAGCGCGCTGCACCTTAGCCAAATCGCCACCAGGCACCACAGTAGGTGGCTGGTAGTTAATACCGACCTTGAAACCAGTGGGACACCAATCCACAAACTGAATGGTGCGCTTGGTCTTGATGGTAGCAATGGCGGCATTGACATCCTTGGGCACAACATCACCACGGTACAACATACAGCAGGCCATGTACTTGCCGTGACGTGGGTCACATTTTACCATCTGGTTGGCTGGTTCGAAGCAAGCGTTTGTAATTTCGGCAACCGACAATTGTTCGTGGTAGGCCTTCTCAGCAGAGATAACGGGAGCGTAGGTAACCAGTGGGAAGTGAATACGTGGGTAGGGCACCAAGTTAGTTTGGAATTCAGTCAAATCCACATTGAGGGCACCATCAAAACGAAGCGAGGCAGTAATTGATGAGACAATTTGACCAATCAGACGATTCAAGTTAGTGTAGGTTGGGCGTTCAATGTCCAAGTTGCGACGGCAGATATCGTAGATAGCCTCATTATCAACCATGAATGCGCAGTCCGAATGCTCCAGTGTTGTGTGGGTGGTCAAAATCGAGTTGTATGGTTCGACAACAGCGGTAGATACTTGAGGAGCTGGGTAGATAGCGAATTCCAATTTCGATTTCTTGCCATAATCGACGGAAAGACGTTCCATCAAAAGGGAAGTGAAACCGGAACCGGTGCCACCACCAAAGGAATGGAAGATAAGGAAACCTTGCAGGCCAGTACACTGATCGGCCAATTTACGGATGCGATCCAAAACCAAATCGACGATTTCCTTACCAATAGTGTAGTGGCCACGGGCGTAGTTGTTGGCAGCATCTTCCTTACCGGTAATCAACTGTTCAGGGTGGAACAGTTGGCGGTAGGTGCCAGTACGGACTTCATCAACGACAGTGGGTTCCAAATCGACGAAAACGGCACGAGGAACATGTTTGCCAGCACCAGTTTCGCTGAAGAAAGTGTTGAATGAATCATCACCACCGCCGACAGTCTTATCAGAAGGCATCTGGCCATCAGGCTGGATACCGTGTTCCAAGCAGTACAATTCCCAGCAGGCGTTACCAATCTGGACGCCAGCTTGACCGACATGGATGGAAATACATTCACGCTGTGGAAAGAAAGAAATAAGAAAAAGTTTGGCATTAGACAATAAATCTAGGCAAAAGTACAGAAATATTTTAGTGCATTTAAGGCGAACCACGAATATTTCCCTTTCGATCGTTAAAATAATTTCAACCGGTATCCAAGACCCTTCCCCATTATAATCAAGGAATACTTTTTCTTTTGATCTACTCTATTAATTTTTCAATTATTTCCACCCTTTCTCATATCAATCAAAAATAACCCTAGTAGCTAAATGACAAACTTTTTACCCATCTAAAAATACCTATTCAAAATTTCAATAAATATCGCTTATTCGCTTCCGTACAAACAAGTTTCCTAGACTTTTTTCTGAACATGGTGACACAGAGCATAATCGTTAACGTCAACGCCGACGCTAACAGCGACTGCAATTGGGTGCGGTCACCGGTAAGCGGCGTCAGACAGACATGTACAGAAAATTTTCAGCTTTCGCTAAAAGAAAGCTTGCTTTTAATTAATCTTTCTTGCTCACTTCTTGAAAAATCTTTCTACATTTAATTTTCTTCACATAGTTTATATTCTCCAAAATTTTATTGCCCACGTCATCAAATCACGTTTTTTTATAACCGCAATCAATACTTTCACACTATCACTCCAATTTTTACTAAGTCGCTATAAGAATCCTTTCGTTGCCAAACTTTTTTTTACACAACATTTCGAATTTTGCACTAATTTGTTTATAACTTATTTCACTTACCATTTTGAGTTTTTAGTTTTAATATACACAAAATCACAAAGAGATTGGACAATTTGTTTAATCGACGTTCGGTGTTGCCGGTTATGAAGCTTACCAAACTGATATCGAATGAGTCAAAATTTTCGTTACAACTTCTATTTATACGCTTAGAAAAACGAAGACGAAGACGAAAACGACGCCTACTGCGCGTCGGTTTCATTGGCAGACATTTTCGTTAAATAAAGTATGCATTTCGATAGGTTTATTTTCATAGGTTGGTACTGCAGCTGTGTCTATCGTGTATTTTGGATGTGTTTAGTACATTTATTGATTTTACACAAAATAATGTATTTTATATAACCATTTTATTGAATGAATATATTAAAGCATACCAAAGGAAATAGCCAGGAAATCTTTTATAGTTTTTCTTTGGTGAATATAACATAGCGTTTCCAGTGATTTACAGTAAGCATGTGCACTGGTATCTGAGTGATGGGTGAGGGCGAAATGTGGTATATAAAAATAACACAAGCATTTGAAACCTAAAAGAAGATTATCCTTTTTCATGTGAGATGTAGAGATTATAGGTATAAAAGCACGTAAAAAGGTAAGATTCTGTTGTCAAATATTAGGTTAGAAATACACGTATCATAAAATGTGTTATAAGATGTACCGTATGTGCACCCCTTTATGCAGATATCTATCTGACACATCAGTAACACCCATCCAATAATCCCATATTTGACGATCAATTCACTCACCATATGCATCTGTACAATGACCATATGTTAACAAACACAATTATAAATCGAGATATCATCACTATATAATATCAAATAATGTTTTCAATCAGGCAGACTGCAATAAAATAATATTTTCTTAAGGGCAATTAAAACATTTTTATCATAAAGTCATATATATATATATATTTTATTATAAAATCATATATAGTGGTACATAATTGAGGAGAGTGTCTCTAAGCCAGAGCAGAACTCTATAGATTGTTATATCGACCAACCGATTGTTGAACTAATAGAAGTTGGTTGTAAATATGCCGTTTGTGGACCAGTTGACTAACCGGTTTCTCTGTCTGTAGCGAATTTTGTAAGTTGGTAAACTATAGTAGAGGCCGCCGTAGCCGAAGGGGTTGGTGCGTGACTACCATTCGGAATACACAGAGAGAACGTAGGTTCGAATCTCGGTGAAACACCAAAATTAAGAAAAACATTTTTCTAATGGTCGGCGCTCGGCAGGCAATGGCAAACCTCCGAGTGTATTTCTGCCATGAAAAAGCTCCTCATAAAAATATCTGCCGTTCGGAGTCGGTTTAAACTGTAGGTCCCTCCATTTGTGGAACAACATCAAGACGCACACCGCAAATAGGAGGAGGAGCTCGGCCAAACACCCAAAAAGGGTGTACGCGCCAATTATATATGTATGTATATATAAACTATAGTATTTGAACAAGAGCAGAACAAAAAAAAACATAGCAAAATATTTTGTTTTTGCTTTTTGGTCCTTAAAATGTCAAAATCTACAAATATTTATAGTTTGTAGCCTAGACAGACGGCAGCGTTAATCAGGATTACAGGCGCAGTTAATTCTGATTAAAACTGTCATGTGACAGACGGTTCTTACGCGGATTAGTGAACAGCTGATTTGTTTATTGGATGGTTTTGACAGTAAAAGCTAGACAAATACGAGCATTAGTTGCCCTGATATTAAGGAATAATTATTTATTAAAAATATATTGCATTGTGATTTCTCAAGCTGCTCCGAAATATCAAAACAATTTATATAATTTCGAACGTGTTAGTGCAAATTAGCACTGCATTCAGTATTTTTTATTCTTCTCTTTAAATGTTTCATTATTTATTATTATCATACAAAATCCGGTTAAATTATGAGAATTAAGTCTAGTCTGTGGATTGACAAACATTAGTTGCACTTAATTCCTGAGATAATTCCAAATTAAGTCGTTATTAATCCCGATTAAGTCCGCCGACTGTCTAGGCTATAATCGGTTTCTCTGTCTTTAACCAATTTCCTAAATTGGTAAACTAGTTGAACAAAAGTAGAACAAAAACAGCTATAGCAAATTGTTTTACAGCTTTTGCTCCCTAGAATATCAAAATATACAAAGATTGATAGTTTTGAGTAAGTCAAACCAAATTTTATAATTTAGAGGCCAAAAGAATAGGAGAATATCAAAATTGTAGTCTTGCTGCTAAAGGGTGTTTTTTTAGGGGTTAGGTTTTCAAGTTGGCACTAGTTTTTTCGTAGATGGTCTTTTTGACAGCTGTCACTTGATTTATGCTCAGTTTGGTTTGCCATTTCATAATGAATAGACTTACACCTAAACAACATTAAATTATATACGTTTTATTTCATCTTGAAAACCTAACCTCTAAAAAACACCCTTTATAACCTGTTTATTGCACGGTATACAGAATAAGGAAGGTGACGCCTTCTGAAACCCATTACTTTATTTTTCGTGATTTGATAGCCGCATGTTCGGGGCGGTACAGATAAACAAATGAGAGGAAAAGAGGTTACTTGTTTGTGAATATTCAATTGTATTTGGGTTGGTAAACTAAGCAAACTTATAAAAATGTAGTGCCGCGAGTTAAGTTGTGAAAGCACGAATTATAACAAAATCTCCAAATGCATTTTTTTTTTGGTTTTTTTACCGCCGTGGGAAGAAAGGGTGTGGGTGTGTGTATGCTGTTGTTGTAGCATTTCACCCAATGCGATGTAGTCACCGATCGTCATTGTCTAAATCATCTAATGGTAGGGCCAGGAAGCATGCTGTTTTGACGGGTTGGGGATGTTTCCCGACTCATTCGGGAGGCGGTTCAGATTCTAATAAATGCCTGCAGAGGTGATTCCAACGGTAACAATTGAGCAGAAATTGATTGCTGAACATTTTACTTTGCCCCTTAACCGGGAGCATGGAAGACTCCTTGTAATGGTGTTGTAGAGGAGTGATCAGGAGACATCCCATAGTTGTAACAGGTGTGAAGTTTTGCCCACAGTGCCAGGTGACTAGACGGGCGCAGCGTAATTTAGAACCGACCGGGTAATTGCTGTAAATGTCGCCAGCATCATTTCTTTGCCTTTCTCCTAGTCCTACCGACTAGCGATTTGAGGAACTTGTTACGGTTTTGAATCGACTGTTACTAGCACAGTCCTCTTATAGGGGCGCTTTTGATTAATCTGTTTATGGCGGTGAGTGCTGTGGTGGTACTGCGCACTCTACGGAAACCATGTGATGCGTAGTTGGAGCCAAGTGTTTCGTAAAGAGTGAGAGTAAGATGATCTCAAGTGTGCTTACTATTGGGGAAGGGAGAGTTATCGGGCGCTAAGACTCCCATTGGTTTGCTGGTTTCCCAGGTCTCAATAGGGAGATAACTCACCCTGCTTTCCACTTGTGGGAAGTTATGAGAGTGCCCAAGGACAGATTGAGGACCTTTGTGTGATATCCTACTGCCAATGGGCCCAAGTTTTTCAGTATCAACATGTTAAATCTCTTCGGGGTCAAAGATTTTGGAAGATTTCGCTTTGCTGATGACCTGCACTTCATTGTTGGAAAAACAAGTGGCACACACGACGCTTAAACCTATCGATCGGAGAATGCAAAATAAATTGTCGGCTAAAAAAACCGCGCATTTTATTACGGGATCTCCGGGATCGACCTGACGTAAGTAGTCACGCTCATTTGCTCGAGCAGCTGCTTCAGTTGGAAATTGGACGTATGTTCGGGATCCTTCCAACTGGGATGAAGCGAGCCCTACTGAATATTCGTAATTCACTTTGGATACTCTTTCTCTTCTTATTTTTCTTTCTCTTCTTCTTCTTATTCTTTGCTTAATAAGAAAAATTGCCAGCAAATGGCGGCAGACCGACCAAAAGGCCTTAATAAATTAGTTGCGTGGTTGCCGGAAAAACAGCCACATACTATAGTTACATTTTCCTTCAATAAAATGCCCCTCTATAATTCCTATTAGTCCGATTATTGGATTGCTAAAGAAAAGTCAAAAATGAATGGCTACATAACTTAATTAGTTCATTTAATTTCAATGCTTAATCATTTTACTTTACGTTTACACGTTCACACGTTACACTTAAGACTGAATAATTTGTTTGCATGAACCTCAACTTATATACATGTGCTTAACATGTATCGTAATTTCTAAATGTGGCAACTCGTATTTTTTGGCCACTTTTGTCTAACATCTGGCATTAATTTTTTTTGGTTTGACAGCTAATTTCGATAAATTTCTTATAAAAACTAGGAAGGCCAAGATTTGTTGTGATTCACGTAATAATTGAGACTGAATTATTTACAAATTCGATAGGTATTCGATTTCAAAATTGTGTATGGTGAATTACGTAATTCGGAGGGCAATTAAGAAATGAATTACTAATGAGAAAATGAATTACAAAAGGGAGAACGAATTACGTGCCGTGGGAACATATCATAAATTTTAATGAAATGAAATGCCACAAATAAATTGAAGATCTGCTGGTAAGAGATTTCGTCTACCACGCTAATCACGGTAGTGAGGTGGTAAAATAAATGTAAGAAGACTTCTTCCCAGGAAGAAGTCATAAATAAGTCAGGCACTTACACCTTTATGTTGTTCCACGAATGGACGGAGCTTTTACATTGCAGAAATACATTTATAGGTTCGGCATTGCTTGCCGAGGGGCGACCGCTATTAAAGAAAACTTTTTTTATGATTTTGCTGTTTCATGCACGCAGACTTGAACCTACGCATTTCCGAAATATGATCATGCACCAACTTATTTAGCTACGGCGGCCGTCTACATATTATTATTCTTTAGTGTAAAAATAATTGTATTGTTTTATAAATAAATAAATTAATTAAAAAAATATCTTAATAAAACCTTCCGTTTTTGCTTTTTCCATTAAGTATTTTCTGTGTTTCAGTTTGTTTTCTTAAGGACGGCATCTTGAAAATAATTGACCAGCATGTTGCGTTCAGCATGCGTCAATGAGCTGTCAATTCAAATAAGCTGTGTGATCCATTCGAAAGCAAAATCTTGAACGTGTAACTTGTATTGTATTATTCACAATGCATCTCTGTGTTTAAAACCTATCGATAACTCATTTTGCAGTTCAAATAATGGTATAGCAGTTCAATGTGACTGCCATGGTGCTGGTAAGGCCGTGCCTCCTTCTTTCTGTTTGACCACGTTCTGTGCGAGACGTATATGATACAAAATGAGCCTTAATATCTCAAAAAAACGAAAGGTAACCAATTCCAGATGTGTTTATAAATATAGTAACCTTAATATTAAACCTGTGATATTGAGTGAATGTGAAAAAGAGTAAAAAATAATTCCTACCGCCGGATTGGAAGACAAATGTTGTAGCTAACCTCAAAATGCAAACGTCAACTGGTTGTCTTGGAGCTGAGCAATTGAATGAAGAAAAATGAGCACCGCACAGAAAACTATACTTATTTGCTTAATATGCATACATATTTCTGCTGCATTTTTTTTTTAAATATTCAACCGTTTTGTTTCTATGTTCTTCTAGTTCGTTGCCGACGGCATCTTCAAGGCTGAATTGAATGAGTTCCTGACTCGTGAGCTCGCCGAGGATGGTTACTCTGGTGTAGAGGTTCGCGTTACCCCTGCCCGCACTGAAATCATCATCATGGCCACCAAAACACAACAAGTGTTGGGTGAGAAGGGTCGTCGTATTCGTGAGCTGACCGCTATGGTGCAGAAGCGTTTCAATTTCGAGCCTGGTCGCATCGAATTGTACGCCGAGAAAGTGGCTACCCGTGGTTTGTGTGCTATAGCGCAAGCTGAATCTTTGCGTTATAAGTTGACTGGAGGATTGGCAGTGCGTCGTGCTTGCTATGGTGTATTGCGTTTCATTATGGAATCGGGCGCCAAGGGCTGTGAAGTTGTTGTGTCCGGCAAATTGCGTGGTCAACGTGCAAAGTCGATGAAATTCGTCGATGGTCTGATGATTCACTCTGGTGATCCATGCAACGATTACGTTGAAACCGCTACCCGTCACGTCTTGCTGCGTCAAGGTGTTTTGGGTATTAAGGTGAAAATCATGTTGCCTTACGATCCCAAGAACAAGATCGGCCCCAAGAAGCCATTGCCCGATAATGTGTCGGTTGTGGAGCCCAAGGAGGAGAAAATCTATGAGACCCCAGAGACAGAATACAAAATTCCACCACCCAAACCACTGGATGAATTGGCGGAGGTTCCAAAAGTTTTGTAAATTTTTAATTTAAAAAATGCTTTTATGAAAAAGTGAAGGTAGAAAATCAATAAAAAATTAAATATGACGTCTTCAAGGGACAACAAAAATTCCTATGGAGAATTTTTGTATAAAATAAGTAAAAATGCATTTTGGTATGTGGTATTTTAGAGGACGATGAAGGTAAAGTTATATCTAATATATATTAAATTTATACCTAACTTAAAATTAATTTTCGTAGTCAGGGATACTTCATCTGTATTCTTAAAGCAAAAAAGCGATAGTTTTGGAGTTGATTACCAATTCATCAATTTAGTTTGCCAAATATGAGGCACAATCACACATATCACCTTAGAAAATTCAACGGCTATAAGGAACAGTTCAAAGGTGCGAAATGTAACTAATAACATCTTTGTCAGAACAACAAATTCATCCAACCATCTTTCAATTGCAATGATTTAAAGTAAGTTTTTGCTTATTTTTAAAAAAAAACCATTGAAAGTAATCATGCATTTAAATTGGAAGGTATCAATTTGTAATAAAACGTAACTTTTAAACTTAGGTTTAGTATAAGTATCCAGTTTGTTTTTGTTGTAGCAGCATGAACAATGTTGCTGAGGTGACAGTCCTTGGTCGGATATAAATCCGGGTCGTTCCGGATAAGTATCCAGCCTACTATCCTTACACGTACGAGCATTTGTGTTACAAAATCAAGGAGGTTGAATTTTTTTGTTTACTTATTCACCAAATATATACACCTACACCATCTAACAAATCTTCATACCATTTTAGCAGCACTTTAGCAGCAGAAACTGTAATAACGGCAACTTTTGTGTTTTGGGTGACTTCAATCTCAGTAATATTGAATGGGCCAGTATAGATGATAGTACTGCTCTATGTCCAAAAAATGTTAGTGGTACAACTGAAACCTATTTGATTGTTAATTTTTTAATTAATTAATTAATTAATTAAGTTTCGGGCTGGTTCAGATAAATAATTTCGCAAATAGTCTTTTTCGACTTCTTGATTTCATTTTTATTAAAGAGTTTTTCTTTACTAGAGCGCGTAGACCCTCTGTATGCTCCTGGTCTGCATCATAGCACTTCATATAGAATTTTATGAGTTCAATGTATTTTGTCCTGATAATGTGTCTACTAGTTTTTGTTTTAGACATTTTGATTTTAATATAATTAATTTAGCAGTTGATTCCTTATTTACTGGGTTGAAGTTGCCTAGTTTTCGACATTTTTAAGCTTAAGATAAATTATATCTGTAAAAATAATATACCTGTGTTAAGAAAAAATTAGTTATAGAGCACCGTGACCATACTAAGGAACTGATGAAACTTAAAATACTGAGAAATACATATTTCAAAAAGTTTTAAGTTTTCACACTTCCACTCAAGAAGGATAAATATTTACATTTTTCTAGAGAACTCACATCTTTGGATAGGACATCAAAGCGACATTATATTGTCACGTTCGAATCGGACTTAAAATTAAATCCTAGTTTCTTCTGGCGATTTGTTAAATGTAGGAAATCAGGCTCAAGTATTCCTTCTGCTGTCTACTATAATTAAACTCAAGCATATTCTTCCATAGGTACAGCTAATGTTTTTGCAGATTTCCTCCGTTTAGATTTTCAAGCAGACTCGTATTTGATTTATGCGTTTCACTTGAGTATGAGTTCCTCAGTCCATATTGGTTAATGTTTACTGATGTTGTAGATGGAATTCGCCAACTTAAGACATCATCAAAATCTGATGTAGAGGCTCTATTGTCGTATCTTTTTTAGAACTACACTACAATCGCCTATCCACTTTTATTAATGTTTAACAAATTCCTTGATTGTGAAGAGTACGATAACAACCATTAATCCATCCAGTATTCAAAAGTGGTAATAAGAATAATATTGCCAATTATAGACCAATCGTCAAATTATCAATATTTTCAAAATTATCTGAACTTATAGTGAAAGATAAAATTTAGTTTGCAGTTAATCATTTTGTCTCTTTAGACCAACACGTTATCATGAAAGGTAGATCCACTGTTTCAAATCTTGCAGTGTTTTCTGAGTGGGGTACGGGATACAGTACTCTAGACAAGGCTAGTTTAGTGGGGCGGCAGCCCTTGGTCGGGAAGAACCCGAGTCATTCCGGTAACGTAGAACCAGCTGCCATGGGAATGGTGTTTTCTGAGTATTTTATAATTGCTTTTCAAAAAAAAAAAGTTTAAGTTGACACTGAGTTTCAGAAACATTTAACCCTTTAGCCTATAGCCACGAGTCTGACTCGTGGTAAAGAATTTGTGCCATAAGCGAAAACAACGAGTCTGACTCGTGTTAAAGACTTTGTGATCAATTGATTATGATTACTTCCTAGACATCTTAAAATTACTATTTGTACCTAAACATTGTTTATTATTTCACAATTCCTTTCGTTGCATTGAAATATATATGTTACGAAAAGTATACACTTTGCGCCAGTTCGGGTACACGGCTGAACAGTTGAATGGCACGGCGCGCGAACGAATTTCTTGCGTATTATAGCTCGAGCAATTGGTAGATATCGTGTAGGCTAAGGGGTTAATAGGGTTGATCACAACGGACTATATAAATCTTCAATCTGATTTATTGTAGATAACGTCCTTGCTTTCGAAATAAGTTAGATTTAAATACAAGCAAGTGTTTTTATGTTTCTTACACTAAATCTTGCTCTCTTATATCCACTTCCTATCTCATTGGTGGTTCTAGTTAGTCAAATCTAAGTGAAATTATTGAATTCGACTCTAAATTCTCCCCTCAAAGACATTTAAATTACAGCATTGCAAAGTCATATTCCTTACTTCTTTTATCCGCCGTTTTAGTTCGGATTTCGTTGATCCATATATTTTCAAGTTGTTATATATAACTCTCTGGTGCGTTTGGACCTGGAATACGCTGTTATGTTTGTCATATTAGTAGGCTTGAACGTGTCCAGGAAGCTTTTGTGCGTTCTTTGGATTTCACTGATCCAACTCCAAACTCAGTTATTATTCTAAAATCAGTAGATAGCAGAAGGACTATCCTTAATTTTCGTTTGTGATTTAATAAGTGGGGCAATTAATTCCCCATTGTTACTAGAGAAAACCATTTTCAATATTCCTCAGCGAAGGTTATGAAATAATAATGCTTTCTGGGTGGTGCTGGTCAGAACTACTTATGCTTCCAATACTCCGATTTCTAAAACTGTGAGAAAATTTAATTCGCTTTAAATCATATTGGCCTAGATTTTTCTTCAACAAAGAACCACTTCAAATTAGATCTGTTCATGCAAAAATTATCCAGTAACTTAATTTCCGAGAATTCGCCCGCAAAGAGAAAAATAGTTATTAAAAAAAGTAAACCAGTAACAATTTGCAAGTTTTACGAAAGGCTGAATAAATTTTTCGCGGGAAAAATCACAAAACTTATAATTTTTTCTGTTGAGCTACCTCGTATTAAATTAAAAAAAAGGAAATAAAATGGAAAATAACGAGCATAGCATCTCATGCTGTTATTTTGTCCACAGTAATTTGTTCCATTTCATCATCACTGCCCAATGAAGAATGTAATGAAGCACATTGGATGGCCTCTACGGACGCAAAACGTTTTCCTTTCATGGCCAAATGTAATTTTCCGAATAGGTCGATGTTACAGGGAGTCATATCAGGAAAATACAGCTTCCTTCTTCGCGGTATTTAGGGCGAATTCGACGAATGCGATACAACAAACGCTTCAAAACGCCAAAATAGAAAATTGCATTGACGGGTTGGCTCATTGGCACGAACTCCTTGTGGACAATTCCCTTGGAATCGTAAAAACAAATGAGCATCGACTTGATTTTTGATTTTTCCAAACGCGATTATTTGGGTGGTGGCTCGTCTTAGTTTCAGGTTTATGTTGGAAACACCACGTTTCGTCACCAGTTACAATGTTGTAAAGGAAGTTCTCGTCTTTTATCGCCCTTTAATGAGGTCTTTCGAATCTTTAATTCTGAGCAATTTTTAACTTGTGCGGAATGAAACGTGCATAGACCTTTCGAAACTCCAAATGATCAAATAAAATGCGATAAATCGTTTCAATGCTTTTGACTTATATTTCGGAGACTGCAGCAAGGGTGACTGGTGGCTGTGGTTCAGAAGTGCATACCTCTTTATCATTGGCTGAAACCTGCTGCATGATTTCAAATAAACCTTATATATTTTATTTACAGTATATTTACTGAACGATTCCAGTTAAATGACTTCAAATAAACTTTATACCTTTTTTCTAAAATGTATTTACAAATATTCGTTATTTTAATCATAATTTTTTTTTTTAGTTTAGAATTTTGACTCAATTCGCAATTTTAATTATGTATTTTAATTTGCAATCAATAAGCCAAATGCTTAATCAGAGGATTATTAAAGCCTCGTTAGGCCAAGCTGAACTTAATGTCACAAGAGTAAAGGGATGTCCGCAAGGAGGAGTTCTTTCTCCACTGCTATGGTCCCTACTAGTTGATGACTTGGTGCAGCACCTAAACAATAAGGGATTTATAACCATTGGTTATGCAGATGATATATCTGTTATAATAAAAGGCAACCATGAAAGGACACTAACAGACTTAATGCAAAATGCCTTGAGTGCAACATGGGAATGGTGCAAAAAGGAGGGGCTGTCGATCAACCCTAACAAAACCACAATAATTCCCTTCACAAGAAAAAGAAAGTTAGAGTTTCCTGCATTGAAAATAAATGAAACAGTGATAGAACTAAAGGAAGAGGTCAAATATCTAGGTTTAACCTTAGATAAAAAACTCACTTGGGAATCACATATAAATAATATAACAAAAAAGCCACGAAATCCTTGTGGACAACCAAACAATTACTAGGGAGATCCTGGGGCCTCAGCCCTAGCATGGCCCTCTGGATATACACCCAAATGGTTAGACCAATCATACTGTATGGGGCACTAGTATGGTGGAGCAAATCTATCCAACAAACAGCGATAACCAAACTGGGAAAAGTACAAAGGCTTGCTTGCCTATGCATCACAGGGGCTATGAGAACTACCTCAACAGCTGGCATGGAAGCACTCCTTAATCTCCCACCACTTCATATAGCAATCCAAGAGGAAGCAGCTACGCAAGCACTCATGCTACACATGAAAGTAAATTTCAAATTGGGCAACCTCACCGGTCACCTAAATATCCTAAATAAAATCAATAACACCATAAGCATGACTCAAGTTTCAGACCACATTGACCCAACCCTCTCTTTCACAAAAGGATACACAGTTACCTTTCCTGAGAGGATCGAGTGGAAAACAAACCCGAAATGGATGAATGATGATTCACAAAAATGGTACACTGATGGATAAAAAACACCTTATGGTGTAGGAGCAGGTGTAGTGGGGCCCAGAATCCACAAATCATACACTCTCACCAGGGACACCACTATCTTCCAAGCGGAACTATACGCAATAATGGAAGCAGTAAACATCATGCAACGCAGAAACCACAAGAGAGTAAGGATTAAAATACTCTCGGACAGCCAATCAGTCCTAAAAGCTTTAGATAGCTATACATACAACTCAAAAACCCTCTTAGAATGCCACAAGGCACTAAATAATCTGGCATCCAAAAACAATGTCTCATTAATTTGGGTACCGGGACATGAGGGATATGACGGCAACGAAAAGGCAGACTTTCAAGCCAAAAAAGGGGCAGATGTAAACTTCATCGGACCTAGTCCTATGTTCGGATTCAACAAAAACAACCTAAAACAAAAAGTAAAATACTGGGCCAAAACTCTATTAAATCAGTATTGGAACAATGTAGAGGGTCTTAGACACTCCAAAAAGTTCCTAAGTTTCAACGCTAAAAGAGCCAACATGGCCCTCACGTTAAACAAAAAGAGCATTCGCACTCTCACAGGCGCCCTCACGGGTCACTTCACCTGCAACAAACACTTACATAAATTAGGCATAACTAACACCAGCACCTGCAGATTCTGCTGCGAAGTTGAGGAGTCTATGGAACATCTCATTATCGAATGTCCGGGGTTGACGCATAGAAGGAAAAGGTTTTTAAACAAGTTCATGCTTACAGATGAAGACCTTCAATCACTCCCTCAGAAGGAGCTGGTACAATTCATAAGCATACTTAACAGTCAATAGACAGCATAGGGTGCACAATAGATCAATATGGTCGCAGTGCTAAAGGGCCACACCTTAACCCTTTACAACCATTAACCATTAACCATTAATTTGCAATCAGCTGATTTTCTCACTTGCAAATGCTTACAAGTAAAATTTTGTCCAGTAGAAACTCACTTGCAACATCCCCTCAAAATGAAATGCCTTTTTGCTCTCTCACTTTCCCCTACTTTGCAAGTTTTTTGGGTACATGAACATCAAAACGTGATAATTTGTAAAAATTGTTACCAACTATTTGCTTCATGAACCGACCTATTGTTCCTAAATGAATTGTTGCACCAAATTCCTAGTATTTCCTAATATTCTTTCTCTGTAAATCATAAGAAATGTTTACTTTCTTTCATTCATTGCAATGAAACAAGGAAATTTAAGTTTAATTTATTTGTGATGGAATTATTTAGCATTAATCTGTTTTTCATACTCTGTAAGAAATACTGCATTTTAAGACTATTAAATGAACGAAGAAATAAATCAAACGAGAAATAAATCCACTACACGCATTTTATATTTGTTTGCTCATTTCTCTTTATTAAATCGGTTTGCTGGAACTTGTTTAAACACGCAGAACACTTCAAATAGTTGTTTATTAAACTATGTTTTAATAATGTATAATACTTTGTAATATTGATATATCGTTTAATATTTATTGCAAATATTACGAATATGCATTTGTTGTATTTTATGCAATATATTTATATATGTATGTATATGTATATGTAGTTGTGTAAGTACATTGTATAAAACTGTATTGCAGCTGAGGAAGCAATGGGCTCAGTTTGGTGTTGTGACATTTCCATGTATTAGTAGGCAATAGTGTTGATAAATATTATTAGCTTGGAATTTATTTATGTATGTATGCATGTTTGCGTATGGTATGTGGATGCTAAACGAATTTTGAAGCTACATTTGTATTCTGTATTTGCGACTATTGCTTCCTTATTTTGTTCTATTTTTTATGCTTGTATGACAGTTTTGACCATGAATATATATGTATATATGTATGTGTATAAGTAAACCCGTAGGAAGCTAAATACATGAATATGTATCATTAAATGCATATTAGTTCATTTCCACTGCATGTTTTAAGTCTTTAATTAGCAATTCTTAACTGTTTTTTCTCATTATTAACTTATTTATGTATTTGAAGTCTTGTAACTGGGGGTTTATGTTTAACTTTGTAATATATCAATTAGATTGTATAAATTTATAAATTGTAAATGTTATAGAATTTAGAGGTACCACAATGAATGCCACTCATCAGTGAAACAAGCCGAACTAATCACATCTAAAGCTTAATTATAACAGCATAAATAAGTTTTTTTTTACACAACAATGAAAAGATTTTGTTTCCATACAAATCGCATAATTGGCTTTAACACATTTATGTACATGTATGTTAATCTATTATATGCATATGTATATGTTTGCTAACATTTTTCTTAGATTTTTTAACATCAACAATTTAATAACAATTTCGAATGAATTTTTGTAGCTTACAACTAAATTTTTATAATTCTATCAAAAGGTAATGCAGAGATTTAATTTGATTTGAATTTATGTTAATTTTATTATTTTTATTTTTGTTTTGCAACTGTTGGAGTTGGATATCCCAAAACACTGTTATTTTACATTCGAAATAATGCAGATGCTTGTTTTTTATGGATTTTTTTATAGTTTTTGTTTCGGTATTAGTCCGTAAAATGTTGCTTAGAAGTATTAGCAGAGAACGTTGTTTTAGAGAGAAGGTTCAGGGACGAATGAGAAGGTTAAATGTTAAGATTTTTTTCTGCCCACATAAATATGGTAGATGCTGTATGTATTCAACACTTCGTAGTGCATGAATATACATAACACAGTCCTGCGAGGGTGAGTTTCTAGAATGGCTGTACTTGTTTCTTGTAGTTTTTTATGCGCTGAAAACGAATCTGACCTTCAAAATGCTCCATCACGTCAGGATTTTTGGTAAATGAAGCCTAAAAGGTCAAATAATGGCCATTTTAGCCATTTTTGATAATTTTTTTTGGGATAGACAATTTTTTTTTCAATTTTCAACGAAAAGGTCGCATAGTACAACTCTTTAGCTTTAAAACCCATTTTTTAAAAATATTGTACGATTTAAAAAAAAAAAGTTATGACATTTTGAAATTAACAGTTTCAGTTACGCCAATAGACGTTATACCCAACGTATACGTAACTGAAACTGTTAATTTCAAAATGTCATAACTTTTGTTTAAAAAATCGTACAATAATTTAAAAAAATGGGTTTTAAAGCTAAAGAGTTGTACTATGCAACCTTTTCGTCGAAAATTGAAAAAAAAAAATTTTCTATCCCAAAAAAAATTATCAAAAATGGCTAAAATGGCCATTTTTTGACCTTTTAGGCTTCATTTACCAAAAATAATCCTGACGTGATGGAGCATTTTGAAGGTCAGATTCGTTTTCAGCGCATAAAAAACTACAAGAAACAAGTACAGCCATTCTAGAAACTGAAAAAAGTTAAATTTCGCAGGCCTGTGTAATCATTTGAATAGTACAATATATTGTTGAATAGTAACTCTTGATGTAAATTAATAGTTTACAAGGTTAATTAAGTTAATTTTTTATTTGGCTATTTTGAAATAATTTTGATAATACACTTAATATCAAAAGAATCTAGCTAATTAGATACTTAAAATTTCACATTCATATATGAAAAGTTATATATGTATTTAGAAATAATTTATTCATTTCACAAGAAATAATTCATTTTTGCATGCAAACTGCCGCAAATCATGGCATTTTACATTTCAATGCAAATGCTATACATATTCAATTCTGTTGATTGCGCTCAGCTATGTTAACTCTCGTATGTTAACTTTTTTCCTGTCGTGTTGGAATAATGGAGAGAAAAATGTACAAGTTCTGTTGTTGTTTTATTTTGCCTAATACCAAATCATGGCATTTAACATTTTAATGCAAACGCTATATTCAATTCTGTTGACTGCGCTCACCTCTGTTAACTCTCGTATGTTAACTTTTTCCCAGTCGTGTGGTAATAAAGGAGAGCAAAATGTACAAGTTCTGTTGTTGTTTTATTTTGCCTAATACCAAATCATGGCATTTTACATTTCAATGCAAATGCTATATTCAATTCTGTTGACTGCGCTCAGCTTTATTAACTCTCGTATGTCAACTTTTCCCAGTAGTGCTAGAATAATAAAAAATTCTTAGCCGCGTTTTGTTAGCATTTGAGATTTAAACATCTCATTTGTTCCTGAGCCTTCTCTATACATCAATGTCTCTGAATTATTGTAAAATTGCTAGCTTTAAGATACGCATGATTTCCGTTTGCTTGTTGCATTTGCACTCATTTGGATTAGTAAAGAAAAATTTTCGCTTTTGAATTTTCAAACTAAAATGTTATACATACAAATAATTTTGTATCTGTAGAAAAGTGTATTTAACTGTTTGTGCAACTACATCAGATGGTGTGCGCTTTTTAACATTATTACTTTTTATAATTTAATTATTTTATAATTTCATGTGTGTTGGGCATCTCGGTATTGCGCCCGTTGCTGCGGTAATCTCTCTCACAATGTTAATAGCGAAGCTTCAGCTCTCACCGATCGGAATGAGTGGAAAGAATGGTTGACGCGCCTCACGCAGTAGCCGACTACTTTCTGCAGAGCATCAAACCCTAAACAAATTGTTCGTTAGTTTAACTAGTTATTAACTAGTTACAATGAAAGTGTAAAGTGTGTTGGGCATGATTTAATTAGCGGTAGAAGGAAAAAGGTTATTTTAAAACTATTTTTGGTAAAAAATATATTTTCATCACACATTTGCAACTCTCAAGCCTCCTAAGAGATACAGGTGAGGAAATATGCACACACATACAACCTTGGCCAAAAGTGCTACGCAACTCACTAAAATACAAGTACATAATTTCAAATGTGGCTACCAAAGGGAACTCTGCTTTTTGTGTTTAACTTTTGATTACAACAATAAATTGTATTACGGGAAAAGCCATGACACACTTGGTGCGTAGAATTTAAAGAGTTTCATTTTTAAAGGTATACTTAAAATGTTTTGGCCTTTTAAATTTGGAATGTGTGAATAATCTTTAGTGCAAAATTATCAAGCGGATATAAATAATTTCTTTTCATTAAAAAAGTTGCCTAAAAAAGTGAAGAAGGGGGAATCCAAGCTTTAAGTGAGGAAGGGAAGTCTCATGTTGAGACTGGCAATTTGGTGGGAAGTTCGCAATGTTCAAATGTGTAATTAAACGATTTGCGGAGACAAAATCCCATCATAATAAGCTAAAAAAAAAAAGATAAAAAAAAACGCGGTAAGACCGAAAACATATACGCCAGTCTCTCAAGCATCGTAAAAAATCCTCTTCTTGAAGCTGTTCTGTCGAAAAAATTTGGAAAATCCGTTAGTGCTCGCACAGTTAGAAGAAAGCTTCTGAAAGCAGATTTGAAAGGATACGAACCCCGAAAGAAGCCGGAAAAAGCATTTGGAATGGTAAATCGAACTTCGAGGGAGGCTTAGTTTACATTGTTTTAAAATATCAACAGCCATAGCATCTTACCCAAGTCCACTTTCGAGGAAATAGCACAAATAATAATAAAATATAAAAATTAATAATTAGATAATAATTGGGGTAAATCCCTACAAAACAGAACTAATCATGTTCACCAGAAAACACAGGATACCTGTTCTAAGCCCCCTTGAGGGAATCACACTGTCACTTGGGGAAGAGATGAACTACCTATGACTAGTATTAGATAGGAAGCAGCCACAGAACTCTATACATACAAAAGAATGAGGGCAAAATGGGGCCTAACCCCAAAAGTAGTACACTGGCTATATACAGTAGTGGTACGGCCTATCATGTCTTAGTCTGGTGGCCAACACTTGAGAAAAGAACAACAGTAAAACGCCTAGAAAGTATTCAAATAGGTGCTAGTCTCTGCATAAGCGGGGCACTAAAGACTACGCCCATGGCAGCGATGAATGTCTTGCTGCACTTATTACCAATTGAGGCCTACAGCAAACAGCTGGCGGCGAAATCGGTTAGGTTAAGAGAATCTTCTAACTTAACCACTAACAGAAGGGGTCACGCAAGAATACTAGACGAATACCCCTTCCTACATCAAACGACAGACTTTTTAACTCAGTAGAGTTGCATTTAAACACATCTTTTACCACAACTTTTCCAACGAAAGAAGATTGGGGCAATGGCGTAATGGAAAATAGAAGCGGAATCAGCATCTATACTGATGGTTCCAAGCCCAATTGATCAAGTAGGTGGAGGCCTTCATTCTGAAGGAATGAATGCTAACATCTCATTCCGGTTACCGGATCACTGCAGTGTATTTCAAGCTGAAATTCTGGCTATCAGGGAAGGTCCGCTAGCGCTAAATAAAAGTTTCTCACCACAAGAGATATAAACACATATTCAGATAGCCAATCGGCCTTGAAAGCTTTAAATTCGCCTAATATTAACTCGAAGACAGTAAAAGAATGTATCGACGTTTTGACAGAACTATCACAGTAATTTGTAATAAACCTGCTCTGGGTGCCGGTTCATAGAGATATAGAAGGCAACTGCAAAGCAGATGAACTAGCGAGATTGGGTACTACATTCCCGATCCAACCAGACAAAGCGAACATACCAATACCTTTAGCAACTTGTAAGATGCTAATAGACAAACACACTATCAATGCTGCCAACAGGCTATCGTCTCAGTCCCTGACCTGTGCAACAAATATGATAGAACGACGTGGCCGGAATGGAACATGGGCCGCACAAACCGATTGTTGAAACTAAACAGAAAAAACATGAGAAATCTTCTCGGGGTCCTGACAGGGCATTGTCTGATTGGCAGGCATGCCAGTAGACTTGGAGTACCCTATAACGACTATTGCAGAAGCTGTAACGACATTGAAGAAGAAGAGACTATAGAACATTTCTATGCGGGTGCATGGCTCTGGTTAGAAGAAGGTTCAATATTTTAGGAAAAAGTTCCCTGAATAACTTAGCAGAAGTAGCCAATACAAAAATAACAAGCTTTGTTAGATATATTAAAGCCACAGGTTGGTTCAATGAGGACAATGTAGAGTCAGAGGGGACAGCCCTGGTGGTATCACAATGGGCCTACAGCAGGCCTAGGTGTGTCAACCGACAACCACTGCCTACATAATAAATAACAGACTTAAAAAAATTATAATAAAAAAGTAAAAATAAAGTATTTAGAGCAGTCATGTCTCATGCCGATATTAAAATAATAATAATAAAAATATATTAATAAATATGAAAAATGTATTATATTAAAAAAATAGTAATATTAACAATAGAAAGAACAAATAATAAATTATTTAGTGCAGAAATCTCTCTTGCGTATAAAATACATAACATATAAATAATTCCATATGAACCTATCTCCCTTGAAAATAAGTATCACTCAATTTTTAAAAGGAAATTAAGCCAACCTACATGTCTGTTTATTTACTTTATTTTATATGCGTCTTTTGCTTTTGAACTAAAAAATGTCGGCACTGTTTTCATAAATTTTGAATCGTAAACATTTTGCAGATTTTAAATTTACTTTGTTTTCTCGTACACATCCGACGAGTGTTGGTTCGCCATTACCATTATCGACTAACAAATGACTGCTGAATAGACTTGTTTATAGTTTTTCAAAGCCTTTTTTCTTTGAATTGTGAGTTAAACCAGATCTAATGGCTAATGACTGCTAAAAATTAAAATAGAAAATTTCGTATTGAAATCAAATAAATGTTTTCCATAAGATTTTGTCTGTACTTTCCAATAAAAATGTAAAAAAATTAAAACTTTTTTGGTAATTGTGTTTGTACTTTTTGTAATTTTAGCTTGTTTTTAAATCGTGTTCAATGAGCTTGGAGTTTTTCCTTTAAAATAACGCCAAAAATTGTTTGCGGAGGCTACATTTCGAGCTTGAATTTTGATCTTGAACGGACTTTCTTTTTTACTTTGACGAAATAAAATTGTTTAAAAAGTAAAAATAAATAAATTGGCGCTTACATGATTTTTGGGTGTTTGGCTGAGCCCTTCCTTCTAAAATTGTATACCGTTTTTAATTATTAAAAGCACAGCAACGAGCTGTTTTTACCCAATAGTGATAAATTTGTTCTATTCGAGTTAGCTTTCCAACGCGAATTCAAATGTGGGGAATTTTTAAAATACTACTGTGGGCAAAAAGTAAGGTGAATTTATTTGTCAAACTTCTGGGCCAACTTTCATGTGAATGTCATTATCAGTAATATATTTACGCTTGTGTTTACCAAACGACCAAGAGTGCATTTTTCGATTTTTACAATGTCTGATTTGATTGAGCAGAGAAGTGCCATCAAATTTTGTTTGCTGAATGAAATTTCGGCTGCGGAAACGTTTAGCATGTTGCAGAAGGCATTTGGTGATTCGACCATGTCGCAGAAAAATGTTTATAAGTGGTACACAGACTTCAGAGAGGGTCGAGAACGTGTTGATGACTTGGAGCGCTCCGGACGACCATCGACGTCAACAGATGGCCAACACGTCAATAAAGTGAAGGAGTTAGTGCTCAAAAATCGTCGGTTGACTGTTAAAGACCTTACTGATATGATCGGAATATCAGAAGGATCTGTGAAAACCATTTTGAAAAACCATTTGGGCCTACGAAAAGTCAAATCTCGTTTGGTACCGAAAACTCTCAATCTCTTAGAAAAAAGTCGTCGCTTTGATGTGTGTGAAACAATGCTTTCAGACTATCAGGACAAGCTCAAATGCATCATTACGGGAGATGAGTCTTGGATTTATGCTTGCGACTCTGAAACAACCGACCAATCAAGCGAATATCGTGCTAAAGGCGAGGCCAGACCGAAAAGAGCACGTCAAAGTCGTTCAAAAATAAAGATCATGATGACAGTTTTTTTCGATTTTCGTGGTGTGGTGCACTATGAATTCCTTCCACCTGGCCAAACTGATAATAAGGAATATTATTTGAGCGTTATGCGTCGTTTACGTGAAGAAATTCGTCTAAAAAGACCAGAATTATGGGCCAACAACTCTTGGCTTTTGTATCACGATAATGCACCGTCTCACACTGCACTCGTACTTCGTGACCATTTCGTCAAAAATTCCACGCATATCGTTCCGCAACCACCGTATTCGCCTGATTTGGCTCCGTGTGACTTCTGGCTATTCCCAAAACTCAAGAGACCACTCCGGGGAACGCGTTTCGAGTCGATTGAGGAGATAAAAGCTGAATCGAAGAAGGTGCTGATGGCTATACCGGAAATGGACTATTTGGCATGTTTCGGGGATTGAAAAAATCGTTGGCATAAGTGTATTTCATCGGGAGGGGATAATTTTGAACGGGATGAAATTGATTTACAAGAATAAATAAAGATTTTTTCATTTTACAACCAAATTCACCTTACTTTTTGCCCACAGTAGATCAGATGCAGAGAAACTCACAATTTCGAATGCTTGAAATTAGTTTCGTTGGAAAGCTGAGCTAAATTTTCTTATTTTGTGCATTTTTAATTCTCTTGCATTTGTTTTTTTTTTTTATTTTTTAATGTCATTATACAATAGTTATTATTTTTTACATATTTCATTTTGGTTTTTACTTTTTATTTATTGTAAGCAAATTGTTTGTCTTTGGAGTATATCGCTTGAATCGCTTAAACACATACATACATAAATATTCTCAGACTTAATATTTTGGCTTCTGTAGTTTTCTGAAGTAAATTCTTTAACCGCAAAATATGTTTCATAAATTTTTTTTAATGTAATGGTTATGGTTACTTAAGATTTCTATGTAAATAGAAGTGAGAAAATTTTGATTGCCAGCAGTGAAAAATAATTGGGGTGAGAAATTGAAGCAGAAGCGTGGGAAATTTTTTTTACCGCGCGTGGACTGCGTAGTCGCAATATCTCATTCTACTGAAAACTTGAACTGAGCTGATGCAAAAAAAACAAAATTTAAGAAGTATATGCAGCTACATGATTGAGAGATAGGCTACTTTAGAAGCATTAAGCTTTAACAAAATTTTTGACCAACTGATCGGAAATTTCATCAGATATATGGAAATCGCATCGAAATTCATAAATATTCATGTAGTGAAATTCGTAATGCAATGATCCCTGTGCTAAACATTTCTAGAAATTTCGAGATATCTATTTTAGATATGGCGCCCTGGGTGACCACTAATCCACCTGGCCGGGAAATCTATTATGCATATTTGTCTAAGCTTGAAAACGGTAGGTCAAGTGCGGACGTCTTTGGGCGGAACTATAAAATATTGATACCAATGAGCGATTATCCTAAGGTCTTTCAAGCGAAAAACTATGGCATAGAAATTTGCAGCAGAGAAATACGCTACTTCGCTAGGTAGCCCTATATTAGGTAGCCTGCAGTGGCTCACACAATAACATAATTGAGAAATCCTTTACTGTCCTCAATACCCTGGGAGCAAGAAACACCTTCTTGCTGGGCTGGGTACCAGGACATAAAAATTAGGCACGTCCGGGGACATCTCTTGAACTACACTGACGATATCCAGGACAAAAAATAATTACAACTAATAGATCGGACAGTATGCAGACAAACACTAAACGACATTCATGGGGAAACCCTTACCATCTTCCTAAACTTTCGACCCCTGAATGCCGTTATTGGAGTTCAACCATCACCTGTTGCAGACGAAGAGATTTAGCTGCCTCGCGAGATCCGCGTAACTTTGGCCTAATTGCGTTCTGGGTACTGTAGCAGGTTAAACTCCTACTTATCCAGAGTGCACCCCGACATACCCAACATATGTCTACCAACTAAAAGCACAACGCACGACACTAACCATCTATTCACATGTCCCATCAAACCTACTCATCTAACATCCCTCCCTCTCCCTCTGGACCCAACCTGTCGAAACAGCAAGTTTCCTGGGCCTATCGTTAGATGAGTTAGACGAAGATGACCGATGACTGCACCGCACTGACAGGGTTTAGTAAGCTGCTACCACAACAACAACAACATTAAGACGGCAACGAATAGGTGAAATACCCAGCGAAATTAGGCGCTACATAAAAGTTCCATGGATCGAAATTCTGTTGTGCGCTTACTAAAGCCACATAAAGGATGTTATCAAGGACTGGGAAGACACTATGACACCGGATGGTGAGTGAAGGATAAATTCAGCCTACACAGCTTAAACTTCCTCCCAGAAGAGCTCTGAGTAAGCTCTTAAACATGGATAGAAAGAACTTACGAACTCTCACTGAATACTACACTGAAATGATCCGGCAAACTAAGATTAGTAAATCCATTCAATACCAATTCTAAGTCCACCGAAATTAGAAACACTTTTGAATGTACACAAGTAAATTTAAATATTACACCTATTTGACCTCTTTTTTCGGGTAACGACATATGTTTTTGTGTACCCTTATTTTTGGGTAGTTTTATAGCTTTTCGATTCTGCACTTATTCTCATTGATCCAAAATGTTCGCTGTAATAAAAGATGCAGACCTATTGGGACGTAAGATGTAAAGGTTTTGAGCAGTTACAGTTTAAATTTGAAGAGAAATCACAAAATCAAGCCATTCTGACAGATGTCGATTCGTGTAAACACTTTGAAATAAATTCTTAAAGAAAAAGAGAAAACTTTTTTCATCTTTCTTCTCGTAGTTCTCCAGTGAAAAGAAAGTAAAGGGTTGCCTCTAAATTATTATTAAGCTGAGAGGGGTGAGAGAGAGAAAATTTACTCACAACGTAACGGGTTGAGGTGGACAAAAAAGATATTTCCCAAAATTTTGTAAGGACCTAGAGTGCTCAAGACCATATAGTACCATTATTTGGGCATGTATTGGTATTTTTAAGCCCAGTAATGTTCTTCTAATTAAGGCCAAGGCATTAGACCCAGAAAAGATGCTGCTTCGACTGTGCCAGACTAAGGAGAAATGAGCTGATTTAGCTTAAGAATATATGCATTTCCCAAGGTTCCCTTCGGATACACGTTCCCTTCAGGTACACACTCATTCGGCTATGACATTCCAAAAAGACAATTGCCTCCAATTGTCTGCAATTATTGTTAATTCGTTGCTAATAATGGCTGAGAGTGTTTGTAGAGCGCCTAATGGTGCAAATATCTGCATCGCTTAGACTTGGCGTAGTCCTTATTGCCCAGAATGATTGGAGGAAGAGGAAACTGTCGAACATGTGGCGTTTTATTACATAAGGTTCGCAAGGAACGCAACGACCTAGCAAACACAACTGACGTGTCTCTGACGTGCCCAATAATATAGTCCCACTCAAGCATTTGAGTCAGGTTAAAAAGGGAGGGTGGCGCAAGCTTTTGCAACCAGAATTATCATGGAACTGGCAACATTGATTGGAGGCGAAGGATGCTGGAACGTACGAGGTGTGTTCAAAAAGTTTTGCGAATTTTGAATTTTTGCAAGTTATGTATATTCAAATTTTGATTTTTTTGTGGCGATATGTTGGTACTCATGTCTCTCACTCATGCCGACGAGTTCGGCCTTTTTGAATGTTCAGTTAATTGTTCACATCTGCTTTGCTTGCACGTGTTTCGGCTCGTCTTCGCGCGGATGCACTCCGAATGTTGACTGTGCCATACGAGGAAGCTACTTTGGACCAAAGCAACGTTGATCGGTGGCACAAAATGTTCTCAGAAGGCCGAGAAGATGTGAACGACGAAAAGCAGGCCGGACGCCCGATCACTTTAACAACAGACGAAAAAATTGATGAAAATGGTATTGGCCAATCGTCGAATCACCGTTAGAGAAGTTGTTGAGGTCCTAGACATATCGATTGCCTCGTGCCCTTTGATTTTTTCCAATGATTTGGGCAGACATGAGACAGGTTGCCGCAAATTTCGTGCCAAAACTGCTCAATTTCGACCAAAAGCAGTATTGCATGAACATTGCAATTGAGATGTTGGACTCTGTCCGCGACGATCCAAATATGCTCCAGAGGATCACAACTGGTGACGAATCGTGGGTTTATGGTTATGACGTGGAAACCAAAGCTCAGTCATCTCAATGGAAGCTGCCGCACGAACCAAGACTGAAAAAAACGCGCCAAGTTCGGTCGTATGTAAAAGTTTTGCTTACCGTTTTCTTCGATTCCAGGGGCGTTGTGCATGATGAGTTCTTGCCACAGGGTAAAACGGTCAATAAGGAATATTACCTGCAAGTTGTGCTGAATTTGCGCGAAACAATCCGCCGGAAACGCCCGGATTTGTGGAAGAACAAAAATTGGCTCTGGCATCACGATAACGCCCCTGCTCACACATCGTGTCTTGTGCGCGACTTTTTGGCCAAAAACAATAAACTAATAATGCCGCCGTAGCCGAATGGGTTGGTGCGTGATTACCATTCGGAATTCACAGAGAGGTCGTTGGTTCGAATCTCGGTGAAAGCAAAATTAATAAAAACATTTTTCTAATAGCGGTCGCCCCTTGGCAGGCAATGGCAAACCTCCGAGTGTATTTCTGCCATGAAAAAGCTCCTCATAAAAATATCTGCCGTTCGGAGTCGGCTTGAAACTGTAGGTCCCTCCATTTGTGGAACAACATCAAGACGCACACCACAAATAGGAGGAGGAGCTCGGCCAAACACCTAACAGAAGTGTACGCGCCAATTATTTATTTATTTATTTTAATAATGCCACAGCCACCGTATTCCCCAGATCTGGTCTCCTGTGACTTTTTCTTGTTCCCGAAACTCAAGAGGCCTATGAAAGGACGACGCTACGCTACGATTGACGAAATAAAGACGACATCGAAGGAGGAGCTGAACAAGATAAAAAAAAAAAATGATTTTTTGAAGTGCTTCGAAGGTTGGAAAAAACGTTGGCACAAGTGCATACCCCATGGGGATTACTTTGAAGGGAACAAAATGATATTAATGAATAAATAAATAATTTTTGAAAAAAAAACAAAATTCGCGATACTTTTTGAGCACACCTCGTATGCTAGACGAACAAAGCAGTAAGAACAACTGCCGCGTTGATAAAATGTAGCAAGACGAACAGCAGACGTACATATGTAACTGACGATTGAGTTTACTGCTCACGAGGTTCTCCAGACGTAATTACCAAAACGGTATCCCTATCTCGAGGATATCAACAATGCCATTGCCATTTAGATTAAAGAAGCTCACTTCAATGCTTCTATGTATTGGAATGCTTAGTACTGGAATTACTAGCCTTTGAGAGGAAAAAGTTGTGGGCATTAAAGAACGAGAAGATCGAAGAAGGAGTTAGCAAACCTGCAGCGCACGAAATAAAGTACGAAACGATAAAACACCGTTGGAGAAACGAAACGCGTGGCAGATGGGCGGCTAGGCCAATAAAAGACATCGCTACATGGTACAGCAGGAAGCCTATTTTTATACAACCCAAATATTTTCGGGGTACGGATATTTCCAGAAATACCTGTTTAAAATAAGGAAATGATGCTACCGAAAATGACGCGGAACACATCTTTTTCCAATGCACGCGTTGGGGAAAATTAAGTTCGAACGCTGAAGAATGCAGTCGGTCACATAACCATGGAAAATGTAATCGACAAGCTGTTAAGCAGCGAGGAAACGTGAGAAATCATCAGTCGTTTCGAGGAAAAAATTCTCCGAATGAAGACGCAAGACCTGGAAGCAGGCACACAAGCACAGGCCTTGTAAATAGAAAAATGGAACGCCACTCTGAAGTAATGCGAAAGCGGTTCCTGGGTGGGCGACGGTTCCAAACGAGGCGGAGTTCTTCAGTCTCCGGACATACCATCGCAGCGACGACAGCTTTGCTTGTGCATTAGGCATTTTCAGCCTCCCCATCAGCAAAACATAAAGAATACAAAAATTTATTGGAGTGCCTTTGATTGGCAAGCCTCTTTAGATTGGCGAGCACTGGTTCGCGGAGTCAATAGCGGATCTTAGCCTTTTGATGTCTAGTCTATTTTTGATGGTTTATGATAACTTTTTTCGAATTATAAGATTAGCTCGCTTTTTTAAATATAACTACATAAATTCTATAAATAAAGTTCTACTGTCAAGTTGTCAAGCCTCGATTGTACAGAGATATATACAGAGTGGATCATGAGTAGGCACCCTATTTGAAGATGGGCACCCTAATTTTTAAGAATGACGCCATCTGTCATCTCGACACTATCCTTTTTTGGCCGCTCTTATTTTCTCTAATTTAAAATGAAAACAAAAAAACAAAAAAAAAAATACAACTTATTATTATACTTCTGCGCCACCTTGTATGTATGTTCGAATATAATATTTATGGGAAAGCATTAATGACTGTCTTTATATGGATACTCTTATAAACTGTCAGTCTTGCAAAAGTGTTCGAGGTTTAATTTAGTTTATTTAAAGATAATTTGATTATAACTTTTTGATGAGAGTTCAATAAAGGAAGCAACTTGAATGCAATAACTTGATTGTTTGATTATTAAATGTAAAAATTACTAGAAATTGGTTACAAATTTAATAAATATGTAGGTACATACACTATTACTCATATAACATTACTTTACATTTTTTTTTACATTGTATACAAATTTAGCAATTTCATAAAAAAAGAGATAACCAGCATAAATTCTCTTGGTGTTGGAACGGAAGTGTTTTTTCTGCTAAAATCGTGAATAAACAATTAAAATCCTATTTAAAATGTAAATTCTAGGCATTAAAAATAATGCAAAATTCGCTAAAATCTTTAATAAATACAAATAAAAATTTATTAAAATGCGTTTTTTTTTCTTTAAAACATTACAAGGTGAATTAAGAATGCTTTGAATGCTTCTACCTAAACCAACTTAGTACGTATGGTATTTTTTGTTTTTGGTATTCAAGCACAACACTTATGCACTTTTCTTATTACAACTATATTTTTTTTTTAATTTTTCAATTTTACCTTGCAGATTTTGGCTAAATAATTTACTTTTTCGTTTTGTTTTTTCTTTTTCTTTCATTTCAATTCATTTTTACACAACTTTAATTTGAGCTAAATAATTTAACAATTTGTCTTTTCTGTCTTCTCTGCTTTGTGTGTGTTTGTTTTTTATTCAGCTGTCACTGCGTCACCGGTGCTGATGCCACTTAGTAGTAAGTTGCCACTGAACGCTGCCGCCGAAGTTTGTGTTATGCCATCACGCAAAGCCAGCTGGTAGGCCACCTCAAAGGCTTGACCTAGCGTTAGTATGATATCGGTGGCCAGGTCCTAGGGAAAATTAAGAATATAGTTTGAGAGTTTAGAAAGTGAAGAAAAAAGCTGAGGAGTTTATAAATTAGTATTTTGAAATATCATTAACGGCGACAGCTTTTTGAGATGAAGTTATTAAAAAATATCTAAATTTTTTTGAACACGCAAACGACGTTATCATTGAAAATGATTTTTGCATGCTATTAGTACATAAAATTAAAAAGACAAAAATATGTAACTTGTTTTATATTTATTTTATTTTTATTTTAAAACTAGCTGACCCGGCGAACTTTATTCCGCCCTAGAGGCAATAAAAAAGCAGATTTTTGATTTTATTAAGTTAATTTTTTTCTTAATCAAGTATTTCAATGATTTTATAGCTTTAATAGATTGCACTCTTCAGTTAAGCACCTTGTGATACACGACATTTTTGAAGTGAAAACTTCTTTAGAATCGTTGGGAGTGATTTGAGAAAAAGTGAAACGAAAAAAGCGACACTGTTGGCTACGAATATTACATATACACGTAGCGACGAACTAAATAACTTTTAGGCCAGCGCCGACAGCATGGCGCGGTAGCCGAGCGACTAGCAATGTGAGCTTCCGATCCAAAATCCTTGGTTCGAATCACAAGAAAAAAATTTTTTTTATACAGTTATTTTATTTTATTTTATGATATGTTTATGAGGAGCTTTTTTTCATGGCAGAAATACACTCGGTGTTTTGCCATTGCCTGCTGAGGGGTGAGCGCTATTAGAAAAATAGTTTTCCTTAATTTTGGTGTTTTCACCGAGATTCGAACTGACGTTCTCTCTGTGAATTCTGAATAGTAGTCACGCACCAACCCATTCGGCTACGGCGTTTGTTTAATTTTACTGATGCAAAAATGAGGAAAAATATATGAATAAAGTTTGCTTACTGTTAACACATTTTCCAAAGGTGACGCAGAACCAAAAAAAAAGTCGATTTTCAAACAAATACGAGTGCACATGTGTAATTGTGTTAGAGTTTCGGTCACGCCCCAGCAAAACCTGCGTGCATATGTGTTTGTAACATTCAAAAAAATGTAATGTAGAGTTTCGGTCACGCAGGTTTTGCTGGGGACGCTCATAATAGCAACCGCGTGTGTATTTTTATATTCGTAAATATTTTCATTTTTAAATATTTACCGCAATTATGCCGAAAAATAATGCAGAAAAGTGTCGTGAATATCGACAGAAAAAGAAAAATCAATAAATAGCATCACGGAATTCATTCACGAAAATTTAATAAAGTATACACCAAACAATAAAGTTCCAATGATTTTAAGTGGCGATTTTAACGTAAATTTTGCATTGGACACAGCGGTTCCTTTAATTGACGTTCTCAATACAACATTCAATTTAAAAATGTGTAACAATCGCACTGAATCGACAACACGATCAAAAACAACCATTGACGCGGTATTTCAAAGATATGTTGACAACATCGAAACCAAAGCATTTGTATCATATTTTAGCTATCATAAGCCACTCGTATCATTTGTTGAAATTGAAAACATTGAGGATGAATAATAATAAAATGAAGAAAATAAAATATGAACTTTATAGCAATATTATAATGAACCTATAATAATCCCGCTCCTAATGCTGCTTTCGTCTTATTCTCTCTCAGTTTGTTTTACGGAAGGTTTCACTTCTATCGCGTCTAACCGTTAGACTGGTGTTTTTTTTTGTTTTATTATCAGGTGCAAGAACAAACAACGCAGATGGTTTTCAGACTCGTGAGCATGCCACATATAATTGACCATGTGAGAAACATTGATTTTCCAAATTCAGACCACAAACTTTCAAGGATTGGCCTTGTGATTTGTTAATGGTCATGGCGAATGTAGGACGGATCGGAAATTGAAGTCTGTTAAACTCAAACGGAAGATCGGTTGGGATCATCGGGATCCTCGGAATGAGAACTTCTTCACCTTCGAATTCTCCTTTGAGTATCGTTGCGTAAATCACATTGTTCATCAATTTATTTACCACCAAACGCGTACCGTTGCAAAGTTTTGGTTTATGTTTCGAAGCATAATTACTATGGAGCCAACTTTTAGGCGTAAATTGTGCGGTGGTAAGCCAGGCACATCCAAGGAGTTTAAAAATTCAATTGGATAGTTGGTGGCTTCGTCTTCATTTGTTACACAGTCAATGGATTTGAATGAATGCATTGATGCATGATTCCAATGATATAATTTTGAGTTCTGTAGCTTAGGTCATCTACATCTTTATTCTTAGCCGCTAAAATTGTTCGCTCACTCAACCATTCATTATTTTTGTAGTTATTAATGATGTTTGGGAATACTTTATTGATAAGGTCGTCTTTCGATGTGGCAAAGTTACAGAAATTCTGAGGAAATGAAATCAATCCGCTCGATTCGTCGACAGGTACTCGACCGATAGTCAGTAATTGCTCAGAGAAATCTTCAGTAGATGTATCATTAAGTAATGCAACTCTCATGCTTGTTGTCAGCTGAAGTTTCTTCACATAGCGCCATAGATTCGATTATTTGAAGCAAGCGTTTATTTCGTCAGCAGCCGTTGATCTTGGAATTACTGGCAGTGTTATTATTATCATCAAATTACTATTATGACACCGCGTTACACACATTCTGTCCGTCCTATGAACCAAATATAACTTTAAACGAGCAATTCTTGTATGCATATCTGTATAGCCACACGATCTCAGGATTAGCTTAACGGATTTGAATGAAATTGGGCACACAGATAGTGTATCACATTTCTAGACTTTTCACCTAGGTGTTGCCACTGACAATGTTTCACAGGGTTGCCACCTGTTCGAAATTAAAAAAAAAAATCGCATGAGATATGCCGATGTGGGTATCAAAAGAAAGGTATTTTACTCCGCATTACAATAGAGATATAAAACCCCGCATTTTTTTATTAATTTTATTATATTAAAATTAAAAATTGTTACATTAAACATTTTAATGCTTTTAAAGAACTTAGGCCTTTTATTTTTGCGTTCGTAAGCATTTGTGTCAGTATCGCGACAAATAGACCAACAGTATTCGCCAAGCATATGCGTAATGTCTTGTCCTTTAAAGCGCTTTTCAATAGCCGCAATGTCCTGATGGAACCCTTCGCCATTTTCATCGCTACAAGCTCCTAAATCACCAGGGAAACAATCTAAATGATTGTGAAGGAAATGGATCTTTAGCGACATTAATATGCCCATTCCGCCATATGCCGAAATCATTTCTGCAACAATATTTTTATAATTGTCAGCTCGTTCGTTGCCAAGAAACTGCTCAATAACGGCAACTGTGCCTTTCCATGCACGTTGTTCGATAGCATTCAATTTTGATGAAAATTCATAACTTGCAACTATTTTTTTTATCTGCGGACCACTGAAAACACCTTAAATTACACATATCATTAAAAAAATAAAGTTACCGTTGAAAAAAAAATACCTGCATGAATCTTTGCACCGCTCAGTTTCGGAAAAATATATATTTTTTTAATTTTACATAATAAAAACATTTCCACGAGTCTGCCTGCAGAAATTCAGCGCGATTGGATTACGGAAAAAGGGTTAAAAATTGATCCAAAGTTTTTCACACAGGCGGACTACGAGCTCTATATTTTATACATAAAAAAAAAATTCTGACGTGTACATGAAAATCGCCGATACACGTGTATTTTTATTTTTTCTCCTCTTTCCGAAAAAGTAAATTTGGTTCATAGGACAGAAAAAAAGTTCGTTTTTGTAACGCAGTGCTATTATCAAATTTTCTACTTACCCATAGACAAAATTACGTTTAGCTGTCATTTGCGTTTTGTTATTCCATATCAGATGCGTTTTTGTTATACCACATTTTATAGCGACTTCACGGAAACGCGTTCGAATGGGATAAAAAGTATCCTATGTCCGTCTCCTGGTTCTAAGCTACCTCTCCACCAGTTTTCAGCCAAATCGGTTCAGCCGTTCTCGAATTATAAATAGTGTAACTAACATGACTTTCTTTTATATATGTACAATATATAGATTTGAAAGGTTTTTAAATTGATATTCGGTATTTTCGTTACTGCTTTCATCGACATTTTTAATTTAAATTTTTCGGATGGTTGTACATACTCAGATGTCAGATATATAGATTTAAGTTTTTCAATATGAATATCTTTCAGCCGATCGTAGCCGCAGATATCAAGAGATAAGTCCAAAGTAAACAACGCTCAACGCGTGAATGTAAGAGTTTTTTTCTTTCAACCAAGTTTTTTCATTTTTTTTCAACCATTTTTTTCTTTTGAGTTGAACAGTTGGCGTAATTTTGGCCGGCGTTACTTGTGTCGTGAAAAATTTTATACCAATACATACATTTAGTTTGGTATTGTTCATATAAACACTCGAGCCTGTGATGTGCTTAGTGCGCAGTTTTTCCCAAAATACCTTTATCTTTATTGATTTTAATATTTTGCGATGCCATGTTAAGCTTAAATTCATTGGATTTTGTAGGCATAAAACCTTCGAATAATGCCTTAGCAACTCGGCACTTTCCGCGTGCCAGTTATATTGAACAGTTGGCAATAAAATGGCGACCCGATGTTTGCCTTCTAAAGCTTTGATATTATGCATAATTGTTTTTGTGATACGGAAAATATTTGAAGTTATACAAATTTAATTTTTTTTATAATTATTGAATACCATTGAATCTCTTGATTACTTTCTTATTACATTTTCTGCCTTCATTGCCTTGCACAAAATACGCTGCCACATCTGCCAAAATCATTTCCAATAACAAAATAAAAATCTTCACTGGCTTTATTACGTACTAGCAAACCCGGCCCGCTTCGCTGGGCAAAGACACGGCGGGTCCACGTTTTGGCATATATTTCGAGACCCTATTAAAGCACTTATCAACAGCTTTCATTTGATACCCATATTGTACATATACAACCAAAGGTTACCCGAGTCCACGTTTTGACCTATATCTCGAGACCCCAGTCACGGAGCGGCATGAAAAATACTCTGTACTAAAGCATGCACCAACAGCTTCAATTTGATATCCATATTGTACAAACACATTCTAGGGTCCACGTTTTGGTCTCTATCTCGAGACCCTAGTCACGGAGCGGCATGAAAAATACTCTGAACTACAGCATTCACCAACAGCTTCCATTTGATGCCCATATTGTACATACACAACCAAAGGTTACCCGCGTCCACGTTTTGACCTATATCTCGAGGCCCCAGTCACGGAGCGGCATGAAAAATACTCTGTACTAAAGCATTCACCAACAGCTTCAATTTGATATTCATATTGTACAAACACATTCTATGGTCCACGTTTTGGTCTCTATCTCGAGACCCTAGTCACGGAGCGGCATGAAAAATACTCTGAACTACAGCAGTCACCAACAGCTTCCATTTGATACTCATATTGTACATATACAACCAAAGGTTACCCGCGTCCACGTTTTGACCTATATCTCGAGGCCCCAGTCACGGAGCGGCATGTAAAATACTCTGTACTAAAGCATTCACCAACAGCTTCCAGTTGATATCCATATTGTACAAACACATTCTATGGTCCACGTTTTGGTCTCTATCTCGAGACCTTAGTCACGGAGCGGCATGAAAAATACTCTGAACTACAGCATTCACCAACAGCTTCCATTTGATACCCATATTGTATATACACATCCGAAGGTTACCCGGGTCCACGTTTTGACCTATAGCTCGAGACCCTTTTTTTTAATAAGAAGTATCCTATTTTACTTCTAACACCTCCAAAAACATGTGTACAAAGTTTCATAACAATCGGTTAAGTAGTTTTGGCGTGAAAGCGTAACAAACAAACTTACATTCACATTTATAATATTAGTAGGGATAGGGATAGGGATTTGTTATTGTTATTAACTTCACTGACTTCACTGGGCTCTCCATTTTCGCTTTCTGGTTCTCTTATCTACTCTCAAGGAGCATGTTCTTAGTAATTTAAAAAGTTTCAGCAATTTATCTCAAGAAATGAACGGTGTACTGAGTATGACTGAGAGTGAATCATAAAGAGAGTATAAGAAAGTGGTTGCATATTTCAAGGGGCCATATTTGTTTATTTTTTATTTTGTGTGTACTTTGACGTTCCTTCCGTAAAGAGCTTATCTGAGTGTAGCCTATGTGAAACCTTTGACCGAGTAATTTGCTGGAATATTTTATCCCACTAGCGATCCTTTAAAAGCTAGTTTATTTTAGGCTTTCAAAAAATGGAGGTATAAATTACCCTTTGGTGAGTGAGCTACTGGCTTAAAATGTTCTACAAAGTTATTCCTCGCGAAATTTTACTTTATGTACCCAAAGTAAATATTTCGCTCCAATATGAATTTTAATCCTGTTTTTCCGACTTATTCTAAAAAGACTCAGACAAAAAATTGCATATTTAATATGATAATCAAAATAAAACTTTACCTGAGAATGCAAAAAGATTTGGAGGTGAACTCTGAAATTCTAATAACAGTTTCATCTTTTTGGTATGCAGAGATTCGAACATTTTATCGGGCTTAGAATTCTCATTTCCCAATAGTAATTAAAAAAAATTAACTAAATTTGGTTGCAAGTGAATTAAAATGATTTGCGATGGATGTGTCGATGAGTCATGATTTACTTTCACACTATATACTCATATATAATTCGTCGAGCTTCTTCTCCCATTTGATGCTATTCCTCAAATGGAGAGACTCCGGCTCCGAACGGCAAATATTTTTTATGATATTTTTTATTTTTTCAAGGTAGAAATACACTCGGAGGTTTGCCATTGACGGCCGAGGGGTATCTGCTATTAGAAAAAACGTTTTCTATCATTTGGTGTTTTAAGCAAAGATTTTCGCATCTGCGCTTTTCCTCAGTAGAGTCGCACCCCATTCGGCTACAGCGACCAACGTTTTCACATTAGCTTTGGCTAATATTTCTATCCAATGTTTCGTGAAGTATCGATCAAACAATTTTAAGTTTATGTTCGTTGTCAAGGTGATATTTCACACTGAAAAAACTGTTCTGCTGTTGTTTCATTCTGGTGTGAGAGACAGGATGTTAAGAATGGAATGAAAGAGCTAAAATTCGGTACATTTTAAAGTTTTTCTTTGATAAAGGCGAAAATGCAAGCCAGGCCGCTAAAATTGTGAATGGTGTTTATAATGCTGGTACTGTGTAACAGCTAACAATTTTGGCTTCGGGGACTCCGTTCAGGCATTTTTGATGTTAAAGAAAATGTCAAAAATGTCGAATCGAAGTTGTCCTGCATATTAGTAGTCATAGCGTCGCCCAGAATCTAAAGATAAAAAAGTTTTAAACCATTTGCACAAAAATTTAACGCAAAAATAATGGATTTCATTTTCCCCATGTAGGATTTTCAAAAATGGTTAATGCACTTTTACTCAGCTATTATCTGCTTATTTCCGGCCAATATCGGAAAATTATGCCCTTTGAAAAATGTATCTTGAAACATTCTTGAAAATTTCAAATGAATTATTTTGAAAAAAATATGCTAAAGGTTAATATGTAGTAATACTTATGTACCTCAACTTCGCTCTACTTACTACTTTATAAAAATTTGAAAAAAGAGAAAGAGAGAAAAATGTTACACCCACCGTACTCTCGACATAGAAGACATGGCAGTAGTGGATATCCAGCTCCTTGGTGATGTAAGCAAAATGCCGTAAATCATCCGAATCCTGGCAGGCGCAGTTGATATTTTGTATTTCATGTTCACAAATTGTGTGCTGAAAGAATCGAAAGTAGAAAAAAAATGTAAACTAGTGGCTAAGTTTGGGCGACACCGAATTTTATTAAATATTGCCTCAAAATATGCATGAAATAGAAATACCTATGCCCTTTTAGAAAGATTTTTTGTACATGGAAGCGCGGTCTAATTTTATGAATTTCTCAACTGTACTTAGATAAGAGACAAATGTATTCCTACCTGAGGGTGAGTAAATGTGACAGAAATTTAAAAAATGAACACTTTATTCGGAAGAAAAACGCTTCATTTCTTAAACACAGCCTCCTTTTACCATGGTGAAAAGATTTTTTAAAGGTGTACTACGTACCAGACCGTTGTTCGGCTCTGAGCGAATTTGACAGATGTGCTAATGTGAGTTGGGATGTGTTTCACAAAATTTAGTTTGTGGTAGTGATAAAATGCTCATACCTTTGGTTTGTTTACGAATGCGGTGAATACAAACGTGCAAAGCGGCAAATTGTATTTTTTAAATTAATATTGATATTTTAATTGATATTCAAATATAGCTAAATTTGATTTAAAACACACAACTTTTCACAATTGGCCAATCACGCAGCAGTATTCGCCCACCATTTCGCACATTTGTATTCTTTGCATTCGTAAACAAACCAAAGGTATGAGCACTGACTGTGATGATTTTTATCCTATATCATTACAAGCTAAATTTTGTGAAAGATATAATAAGTGACGTGGAATCCAAAGTTTTCCTCAAAAATTAATTTTTCACCATACCTAACGAGCAAACCTGGTAATCTTTCACCTTTTCCCTTTTACCTCGTTGCGTAAAGTATCCAAGCAAATATTTGTATGCCCACTAAAAATACGATCTCTCGCGGCTCTCAAAATATTATATAAGTATGTTTGTTCCTCTTCACTTCATTTGACCCAAATTTTGTACCACCGAGCACAACAATTCACTTTGAACTGGGAAATAATCGCAGGAGGAGAAAACTGGAGAATATGCGGGATGAGAAAATAATTCGTAACTACTAGTGCAATTTCGCCATTGTAATTGTGAAGTTATGCTCCAGTGTCTTGTGTTGACGGGAGAGAATTTTTCTCCTGGCTAAACGCGATTGGCTAATCGCTCAATGCAAATGCTATTACAAAACGTGGTTTTTACTTCAAATCAGCGTCGAATTGATCAAACAGCTACGCATAAAAAAAAAAACCAATGATCGTTTTTCTCTTTTCTAATCGATGCAAATAAGAGCGCGCGTATCCAAAAAACTGTCGTCATGGCTTTGTTGGCCCGCAAACCCTCATTAGTCTTCTTTGTCTTCGGTTTATCATGCAAAGATTCATATTCCTCTTGCTCTGTTGCGTTGTGCTGACTCCTTGTTTCGTCCAAAATTATGAAATGGATTGTGTGCCGTTCGTTAAACTTCGTTGAACACTTTTCTGAAGTTGTGAAACCATTGGGGTTGTTTTCAATGGCCATTCATTTTTGGTATAGCTTTTTTACATCTCAATAAGTATGAAAACTGAAATAATGTGAGCCTGTATCCTCTTCAAGCCTTCGTAATTTTACTTCTCATAGTCCAACTTCATACTGATTTTATTAGCCGTTTCCGGTGCAGCCCGAAGTTGAGTAAACCACTGACGTATGATTAAAATCGATGGCGAAGAGTCTTCATAGTACTTATTAAGTGTTGGTTTGGTTTGTCAATAATGAGCACACGATGACTCGATTCCGTTTAGTTATTAACAAATGTACGTAACAGATGTATATGGTTTTTTATGCACAGCTTTTTCATGTCAGAAGTGCATTCGGGAGTTTGCCATTGCCTGCCGAGGGCGACCGCTATTAAAAAAAACTTTTTCTACCATTCATGCCGACCTCGGACCATACCAAATGATAGTTACGCAAGAACCCATGCGGATACGCCAGATTAAAATACCCTAATAATTAACCCCAATAACTAATCAAAAATAGAAGAAATTTTGATTTTAAACTAAATTCCCTTTAATTTTTTTTTTAATAATTATTCCATAATTTTCCAAGAAAATCTGGAATATTTGAGGCTCGGAAACTCATCTTGCCAATAATTTTTAAAATGAAATTTTCATACATAAGAGACGGCCATTTCACGGATACAAATTTCTTCTTTAAAAATAAAATAAAAAAGTCAAACAAGAAAGAAAAATTTTCACACAAAAAAAACCATAATTCACCAAACCCATTAGTAGTTCATAAATGATCTCTACAAGTTTCTCATATTGCTTTTCAAAACTTATTTGGGTGCTATATAAAAAGTATATATTTAGTACATAAAATTTGTATCTCACCTTACTATTCACATCAATGAATTCTACGCCCAAATGCGATATGGCCAAGCAAACTAGCGCTGGTTTTTTCTGTTGCAATTTCGCTGAACGATTTACTTTTTGTTGTTGTTCATCAATATCATTGCGTTTGAGTTTTTGTATTGATTTACGTGTCGACTCGGTGCCACGTAACTCCTTCACAACCGTCGAGCCCAGGTACTGCAGGAGTTTAAGAATATTTTAGTAAAATTTTAGCTAAGAATCGCAAGGTGTAGATTTATAAAAGGTTCCAAGGAACTAAATCTGAAAAAGTCTTATGAAGTTCATAAAAGATATCACGAACAGCTAACTTCACTTATGCTTAATATATTTCATGTTTTCCACAAATGGATGGACCTACAGTTTTACACCACCTCCGAACGGCAGATGGGTTTCGATGAGGAGGTTTTTTGTGGCAGAAATACATTCAGATGTTTGCCATTGTTTACTGGGAGCCGACCGCTATTAGAAAAAAAATTTTCTATAATTTTGTTATTTCGCGCCCACAGCGGGTTTCGAACCCAAGTACTACCGAATGGTACCATTTTATATAATACAAAAATATGTTTAGCAATCAAATCTTATAAATACTCACATAAACTTCATATTTGATTTGTTCGTTGAGCAAAACATTCGCCGAATGTCGCCATTTTGTGCGTAAATTTACTGGTAAACCGAGCAGCAGTTCGGAAGGTGCACGTATTTGCAATTGTGGCTTCTCAGTTGGTGGTTGAGGCGCGGGTCTGAAACGAAAGTGAGAGAGGTGAGAGCGATTTTACGAGAACCTCCAGAGAATCTCAATGAAATGGCTTACCGATTTTTTCTATAACCCGTAACTGAGGTTCTTTGCTGAGGCTGTGCCTGTTGTTGTTTTCTTGGTTGCGGTTCTTTGTTGCCACATTCGCCATTCGCGGATGGTTCGATTTTCGTGACTTCGTGGTTTTCGGCTTCTCCACTTTTGTCTGTTTTATTTGGCTCTCGTATTTGTCTTATGTAGGCTACCGATTGGAGTATGCGTCGTCGATGGCCGAGCTTGTTGATCTCCAAAACTGTTTGCAGCTCGACATCCCATACTCCACAAACACTATCGATAGTGTTGTACAGATGTTTGCTGGGGGTGGGGAAAGGGGACGTATTTTTTAATATTAAATATAGCAATTTATGAGAAATAATTCATGAAGAGTCGTGCGAGTTTTTTATTTGAAATACTAAGAGATATTTTTATGATTTCGTTTGTATGATGTCTGTTTGACTGTTGTCAAATGAGGTTTGGTTCGGTAAGATGGTTGGCCATATGAGGGCCCATTTAAATGCCCTTGTGAGGGTAAAGAGGAGAAAGGGAGGAAAGAAAGTGTGCTAGAGTTGAATTGCTAGAATGGCTCTCGATCCTCAAATTGTTCCCCTATGTTCCCAGGCAAGTGTAGCGCTTTCCAAGCTGAGATCTACGATATATAAAGCAGCAAAAAAGATAAGACTAATGGACTTACCTCCAGAAAACCCTACCATTTTTGTTGAGAGTTAAGCAGCGATCAATGCATTGGCCACCACGCGCATTAACTCAAGAATTGTTAAAGAATACAGAAGGTCGCTCTCGCTTATCTAACAACACAACACCACACTTTGTTGGGTTCCCGGCCACTCTGGAGTGGAGGGAAATGAAAGAGCGGATTGGTGTAAAAGGAAAGGCTCTGAGCTAAAACTTCAGCGAGTGGTACAGGACATAAGCATTCCTTTAAACGAACTGCGATTGAATTGAACGTAATCGCGGAAACCAATAGAAAATGGTCTCTGTTTATTAACTGCATGATCTTCTAAGCGCTTTGGCCAAAACTAAATCTTAAAAGTATAAAATGTTTGCTTGGATTCAACAGATGAACTACCAGCGTCCTCACAGGTGTTATTATGCGTATCTGCAATATTGGCATCCTAGCCAGTAGAATGGGTGTACCTCACAATGACTTCTGCAAAACTGTGGAGATGAAGAAGAAATTGAGTCCTTACGATACCTCCTCTATGAAAGCCCTGTACTTCAAAGACGCCGTGCCAAATATCTTAGGGACTATTTCTCCGATGACCTGGGAAATTTGTAAAATGCGTCACTGGTGGGACTAGTTACCTTCTTACCTTAATGATCTAAGTGGTTTAAGGAACTTAGTTAGGGGATGGAAATAAAATGCAGGTACCACAATGGGCCTTAGGGCCACCGAGTGTCTTGTCTTAGACAAGCAACCTGGCTAACTTAACTTGACTTTGTCCGCTAATAAGTGTTTAACGCATAAAATCTCTACTAAAACTCAGTACACAGGATGGCTGTTTTTACAACATACAAATTATTTGGTTCCTTATATGCAACCAGATTAGGAACTCATTGAAACTATTGCGTTCGGAGTTGTTGGTGAAAGAGGAGATCGTTGAGCAACCGTTTGGCAACTGCTAAGCACTGGTTAGACAAAGGGTTAAAGTGCTCGATATATATTTCTTTGAGAAGTCATATAATCTTAATTTCAATTGGGCTTAGGTGATATCATTCGCGGTATCCCGAGGAGTCTAGAAGCCTGGAGCTTAAGTGCTTCGCATTATGAACGATTACCTAGCTTAACTTCACCAAAACAAAGGTATCATAAAGTCGAGACTACCTGAACGATTCGATGTACTCCGGCAAGCTAATACTTTGCAGCCATTCACTTAGCGTCGTCACACCCCTCTTCTCTGCCGCTGTATCGCTATCCTTAGCTGTTTTACTCTCTTTTTCTTTATTTGCGGCAAGAATTTGCGGCTGAAACTCTGCCTTCGGTAGTGTTCGCACAAATGAGATCAATTTACTTGCATCTGGAGCTTGTATATCCATCAGTTGAGTGTCACTCGGCTCAAAGACGCCATTCTGGAAGAGGAGTAAAATAAGATAGTAAAATGCCAAAGCTATGGACTTCGCTTCCTAATAAAACTCTTGAAAATGGCAAGCGCAAACCAAGTTAGCAGCATCAACGATAAATTTTTCACTCACAATGAGTCACAAACTTAACACATTCATAAATTCCCATAGCTTGGATATCACATTTCTCGAGAGTTTTTCTTTTGCCGATTGCCATTTTTTGCTTACTAGCTGGATCTAACCACTCACCACAAATCTGAAGTTGTCGTAACCATTTTCGAAGAGCATGCGCTCCAAATGCAGCAATCCCACATTCCTTAGTCGCACGGCTAACTCACGCCGTTCGCCTGGTTCGATCGCTTCATCGAACTCTAGTTCAATATCGTTTGTCGGTGTTAAAGTCGAATTCAAGATGCCGCTGCCGAAGGACTCGATAATCTCCGAGATCTTCTTGCGCGCCTCTTCCGCATTGAAAGGACTAAGTATGCCACTGCTTTGGGTGGTGGATGCCGCGTCGATATCCTCATTTCCATTACTATTGCCGTTACTGGTACCATTACCATTACCATTATTCTCATCATTTTCGTTTTCATTTTCATTGCCATTTCCATTCTCACCCTCCAAGCAGATGCTCACATTTTGACTTACGTGACTAGAATTATCACCCCGTATTTCTCCTTCTTCACAACCTTCTTGAGTGGTGGATACTTTGGAATCCTTATTAGGGACTGTTAACGATTTGAGCACTTTATTACATTCAGGTAAAACGGGTTTGGTCGGTATAGGTGGTCGCATTCGTTGTTGCTTCTGCTGTTGTTGACCCTCCGCTGCCGAGGCGGATGCGCTGCGTGCTGCCAATGGGATCCCGAGCTTGCGATTGCCCATTGTACGTTTCTCATGGCGTAAATTAACACTCGATCCCTTGAAAAGACCCGCAAAGGGTGCATCGCCGACAAATTCCTCAACACAATCGGTGGAGATGCTGTGATCGGAAAGTGAAACGCTAGAACTTAGCGAACCTGAGGAACCTTGTATGCCAGTGCCGCTGCGCCGCGCATGCGATGGTGTCGTTGTGGGTGAGGCATTGGTGCTTGGCTTTGGGGATAAACTGCCAACGGGGTAATCGAATGTAGGCGTCGGTATTAATGCAGTCTGCCAATGCTTGGCAGGTGATGTGCTCGAATCGATCATGCTTTTACTGTGTTTCTGCTGCTGTTGTTGTAACTGTATGAGCGCCGATCGTCGCTTGTACTCCATGCTGAGCGGACGTATGCGCTCGTGTATAGTGCGTTCGGCATGACTGGAAGAGGGTGGCGGATGATCAGGTGTTGGTGGTTGTTGATAATTTGTCGGACTGAGCGGTATTTTCGGTTTGGCATCGTTCTCCTTGGTATCACTGATGCTGAGCGAACTGAAAGAGAGAGAGTAATGGAATAGTAAGAGTTCTAAGAAAAATTCTGTGTTTGATCAGCTCGGCTCTTATTCCATTCTTAACATGGCCATTACTTACTAACTGTTGCGATTCCTTTTAAGCTTCCTATTTGGATTGTACGACTTCAATGTGGGATTTTCGCAATTTATAATATCGGTGCTCACATCACGCGATTTGTTCAATGGGCGTTTCATAGAATTGGATGTAGCAACACCATCCGCGGAATCGGCGCGCTCTTCGCTGCTATAGTTCATGCGCTCCAACATGTCATCTAAAATAAATGAAAAGAGCGTACCGTTAAATTAATGTCATCACTAAACTAAGAACATTCAAAACTTTGCATTACTTGAACTCGATGTCAAGAGTGTACCCGTCGTCGAACTTGCACTCTCTCTAGTACTCGCATATAGACGATCACTTCGCTGACGCTCGCGCAACTGGGTTGTCTCATCAAAACTCATACCACCCACGCTGCTATGATGTTGCTGGCGCGTGCGCGCTTGTGGTTGTTGTTGATGATGGTTTGGTGAGGTGTAAGTAAATTGCTGCCCTGAGTGGGTAGGCGAAACGGACAAGTTGCGTCGCGGTGGTTTTTTGGGTGGCGCACCTGGTGCAAAAGTGCTCATATGCATCGGATTGTTGGCTGCCATAGCAATTATGCCGCCTATTGTGTAAGTGGTGGGTGTAGGGAGAGACAAGAGTTGCAAAGTGTGGTGAGTTTAAACTTGAGTATGTGTTTGTTTGGATCTATTTATTCTACAATTACCCGTTGAAGAACGTGAACGTGGTGACACCGAAACTGGCTCAAAACTACTCATCGACGATGACGGACTCACACCCATTTCACTACACACATACGTCAAGTGTACGAAGTGATGTGAAGTAAAGCAGTGAGGGGAAGTAAAAGAAGATTTGTGAAAGATATGCCAAAAAGAAAATTGAGAAACAAATTTACTAATATATTTATTATAAATTAAATAAAGCATTCGTAATGCATTTATCGATTTAAAAATAATTGAGCTAAGAAAATATTAATATTGAGGCATGCATGGAATTGCTGTGTGCTGTGCTTAAACTTTTAAAATTAAAAATAACAATCTTTTAAATACTAGTATTAGCTTTAGGAGGTCCGTTAGGAGATTTCGGGTCTTGAGTTTTTAGGGGGAAATAGCAACAAGCGTGCGTCGTTCTACAAATGGATGGATCTACAGTTTCAAGCCGATTTCGAACCGCAGATATTTTTTTATTTTCATGAGGAGCTTTTTCATGACAGAAATACACTCGGCGGGTTGCCATTGCCTGCCAATCTACGTTCTCTCTGAACTCCGAATGGTAGTCACGCATCAACTCATTCGGCTATGGCGGCCGCTGCTGGTGTTTAGCTCGTATTAATCCCGGGATCCCACCAAATTTCAAATATCGAATTGATAGAAGTAAAAATTGCTTATTACAACAATAATATAATAATAATTATTTTTTTTTAATATAACTTCTGTTTGTTTGTTCAAAATAATAGCAGTGATCTCAACATAAAACAAAAAGTTCGATTTATTAAAAAAAAAAAAAATTTTGTTCAGCAATTTTTTTAGCACAAATTGTTCATTTCATACAGTTCCTCCGTGTATTTAAACTATTTTATTAATATTAAGACCAATATTTCAATACAAAAACTCAATAATTCACTGTTCAAAATAAGAGGAGTGTAACACAAGACTCAGCCTCGGACAATCTCTCTTGCCAACAAATGCTACTGTGAACTAAGTAGACAAATGAGTAGTAAAGTTATCTCTCAACGAACAAAACTAACACTCTACAAGGCTCTCATCGGGCCTATCCTAAAATATAGCGCACAAACTTGAACGATGACAATATCCGAGGAGGCGTCCCTTGGGGTGTTTGAGAGAAAGATTCTGCGGAAGATTCTTGGATCTTTGCACGTTAGGGACGGTGAGTATCGCAGGTGATGGAACAAAGAGCTCTATGAGCTTTACGGCGACATAGACATAGTGCAGATCCAGCGGCTACGTAAGCTGGGTCATGTCGTTCGAATGGATACGAACTCTCTGGCTTTGAAAATATTCGATGCGGTAAAAGTTGGTGGTAGCAGAGGAAGAGTAAGGCCTCCATTGCGTTGGAAAGAAGATCACTTGGTGTGTCCAACTCGGTGTCCCGGTTAGCACGAGAAAGAAATCACTAGTGCGCTTCGTTAAACTCGGCACAAATCTCGTAAGCGGTTATTGCGCCAATTAAGAAGAGCACAGTTAACCCACAGTTAACCCGCAGAGCATTTAGTGTAGCGAATATATTGTGAATGTCCGCCGAGCTCACATTCGCTGCGAATTCGAAATTAAGTGACCGAATTAGATTAGACTTTTTTTGCATGGGATTTTTTGGCTACTGTACATGCGGGCTCTATGATCAATCTGTCAGTCGTCCTCCCAATGAAATTTCCTTTCAATCTCTCGTTTCCCTGCTTTTATTGCTTTCAGTGCAGCCGGTCTGTGAAAGAAGAAATTGACGTTTTTCCTTCGAGTTGTGCCTTCAAGCAGTGTATTGGAAGTGTTTGACCTTCAATAATTGCGGCGGTGTTAAGCTTTTCCTTATATAATATCTTGCTCTTGTTCGAACTCCGGCTACACTGGCCACATCATGCGTTCGGTTAAGAAAATGTTGACAATACGTTGTTCATCACTAGCATCTAAGGAAGAATGGAATAAGGGATTCTCTCTAAACAACTTCGACACTACATTCTATACAGATGGTTCTAAAATGGGTTGTGGTGTTGGAGCTGGTATATATTCTCATAGACTTAAAATTGAAAAATCTGTGCGTCTTCCGGCAATTGGGGAGACTGGGTTCGGCTACAACAACCTCTAAAGTGGTGGAACAAACTAGGAATAGCCTCACCGCCTCAAGTGAAAATCATAAAGGTACGAGAAAGCAGATGAACTTGCAAGAGAGGCATCTGGCGTGAATGACGCTCTTGCAGAACCGATATTCACACCATTAGATGCAGTTAAGAATGCAATTTCCTTAAAATACCTCCGAAGCGCGGAATGTAGATGGAGAGGCCAGACGAAATAAAAAATTAGCAGAACGTTATGGCTCACCTACAACCTCAAGCAATCGTCCACATTGATAAACATGAAACGACGCGACGCCTGTAGACTAACGGCAGTCTTAACTGGCTTTTGGTCTGTCGGAGAACAAGCCGCCAAAATGGTCATCCCTCACAACACATACTGTCACAGTTGCAATCAACCGGAGAAAAAGGAAACAATCTCCCACTTCCTCTGTGAATGCCTTGCCCTATGGAAGGCATTCCAGTTAACCCTGGGCCAACCGCGGTTCGAGAGTCTCGAACAACTGTCTGACTTAGACGGCAAGAACCTAATGAGGTTCTTAAACCGCACAGACGGGATATAGTCATGCTGTAAATAACCGTTAAACAAGTTGGTAACGAGGATGGTGCGGAAGTGTTAGTTGGATTCTGAAAGAATCACCACTTTAACCAGCCAACCAACCAAAACTTTCCCAGCGCAATTGAGATAGAGAACGAAGAGTGAAAGTTTGTTTTACCTAAGTGCAATTTTAATATTTAATAAAAATAAATGATTGTTTTTACGCAAAAATTAAACTCGATTGGAACCAAGATATTGGTTAGGTGTTGACTAGACTTAAAAGAAGATTATGATTTGACGAAGAAATCGGTTGTTTGAGACAAAATATTGGACAACATGATTTTCGCGCTTCAAAGAACCAACTCCAAAAGAAATTCAAAAGCATCGCCCCAGTCTATAGGGTTAGTCATGGCTGATGCGAATTTTATATGGCAGTAATTTTTTGTGATATGCTAATTTTTACTTTTTCCAGAAAATTTGTACCAACTTAGTCACGTAGCGATACTCAGTTGAATAAAGCACAAAAGTGATTCAAACGATTGTGCAAGAAGTTCATTTCGCGTATTGCGTGATTGCGTGATGAGGCACATTTTTACCTGAATAAGTAAAACTGATGCATTTAGGGTTCTGAACACATTCATGTTAAGAAAAAAAATATGCGCTTATTAATCATTGCTTGGTGGGGTTTTTGAGCTGGCGGAGTCATTGGACAGTATTTCTTCGAAAATGATGTTGGTAAAGTTTTTACGGTGAACATTATCGTGATATAGAACAAAAATTGTCATGGTTTGAATTAGATGATATGGACTTGGGTAATATGGTTTCAACAGGATGATGTTACTTGTCACAAAGCGTATGAAATAATGGGTCTATTGGGGGGAAAAATCGCAGGAGCGTGCATTGTAGTCTTCTGGGATTGTAGTCTTCTGGGATCTTACGAAGTAACGAGGCCAAATTGTCGCCGAGTTTTTGTGACTCGAAACCTTTATACTTCTTTTTCATGGGTTACGTGAAAAGTATGGCCCATGCCCATAAGCAGGAAACGATTCCAGCGTTGAAGTGTGAAACCATAAGCGTTTTAAACCGCTGAAACCATAAGCGTTTTAAAATATATACAGCCTGAACTAAGCCATGGAAAATCTTGATATGCGTGTTCTGTGTTACCAGAGGAGTCATGGTGAGCATTTTACTGATGTTGAGAAAAAAAGAAAAAAATAATAATTTCGATAGATGGTGGCGTGTTTTTTTTATAAAAAGAAAACCCCTGTGTTATTGAAGCACTTCTTACAAACTTCTGGCTGCCTTTCTTCCTTATCTCATCAGTTATTAAATAGGTTGAAACTTCCACACCTCTCAAAATTCTTTCAAATATTGCGTAGTGATAGGCGAGTTCGAGAGACTTAAGTTATTGTCTCGATTGTTGCAGCATCTCTATCAGATTTCGATTTAGATTTACATTTATTGGAGGTTTGCATTTCGCCCTCATGGTCTTTTATGTCCTCTACTCATCACAGTACTTCATCCGGGGAGGTTGGGCTGAGCTAAAGTGCCTTTCTTCTGGCTGCAAATGATCGAGATGTCTCAATCTTCTCCATGCTATAGCACTGCATTCAAGAAGAGCGTGCATTGTAGTCTTCTGGGATTAGTCACAGAAACGACAAGAGGCAGTGGATCATATCACGATCATATGCAGATGACTATGCAGTCTGCAATGGCGAGGAGGTCTATGGGATTTTTAAACCTCTCGGTTTTACTCTCCCAATAAGGGTTTCGTGTGGCGTAGCCCAATAGTTTGGTGCCAGCTAATCTCTTTTAGTTTTAGCTCTTCCCTCCTAAGCTTCTCCTTGAGGGTGTGTTGTCCCACAGCAAAGAAGCACACGGGTCCTATTAATGATGAGGCCGCAACCTCTCTTACCAATGCGTCCGCTACTTCGTTCCCAGTTATACCCCTGGGTCCTGGAACCCAAATTAACTGGATGCGATTGTGCATGGCTAAGAGATTCAGTTTCTCGATACACACAAGGACCAATGAGGACGTAATCTCACAATCTCATCTCCGCCGAGGGACAACTACTATCATTTCGTGTTCCATGCTCGGGAATTAGTAGTCCTTTCGGATACGGTGGTCGCCATACAAAGAGAACATAAAACGACGAGCTTTAATGTTACGAATAGTAATTAAAGAGAAAATCGATATTTTCAGTAAATTTTCTTTATCCCGTATACTTAGTATAGGAGTAAATAATGTAAAATTTATGGAGGTTAGCTGACTCGAAATAATCGAAAAACATCTCGATGGTACAGTCGGCTGGCGAGCGGATTATTGACTCGATTGTAAAGGGTTTTCAATAAGAGGTGTTATTTCCGTAAAATATCAATGGCTTCGTTGCTTGTGTGGCGCGTAGCGTCGTCTTGTTGAAAATAAACGTTGTCCATATCAGTGTCATCCAATTCCGGCCATAAAAAATAGTGATTCATCTCTCGATAGCGAAATTCATTCACCGTAACTATTGCTCCAGCTTTATTTTCGAAAAAGTAACGTCCAATGACTCCGCTGGACCATAAACCGCACCAAACAGTCACACGTTGATAATAGAGAGGCTTTTCAACAATAAATCTTGGATTTTCTGAGCCCCAGATACGGTGTTATGACGTTTGTGGAATGCCTAATTCCGAAGAACGACGAGGAATGGACAAACCTGGGTTTTCCTCACACTTTCGGCTACAACAGCAATATTTTCTTGTCCCAACAGCTCGATTTTTTTCACAAATTTCTGTATTGCGGTCCGACAAAGTGCTTCACGACGACACAAAAATATTCGAGTTTTACGAACCGTCTCTGCCAAATGTTCACCATTTTATAGTGAATTTTAATAACTTCAATGCATTGTTTAAGTGTGTATCGTTCCATTTTTATTAATGGCGTAGTTTCTATTTGTCAAATATTAAAAACTGACAGCTTCAAAAGTGGCATCTACCGAATAGCGGGCTATTCAAAATAGCACCTGTTATTGGGAAACCCTATACTTTTACATCGATGGCGAACGTTTAAAAATTTGCGACTCACTCGAGTATTAAGTCTGTAACAAAGTTGCAATACTGCGGTCTAAACTTTTACTTCTTCAAAATGTATCCCAGCATTGCCAATTAATGTTCTGTATGTGAAGAAGTCACGTTCGATTTTGAGAGCCTCTAAACATGTCCACTTAAGCCAATTCACCTAACACCCCTTTACTCTTGGACCGAACGCGCCGAAACGGCACGTTTCATGGGCTTGCGGATAACTTCAATGATACCAGTTAAGGCTCACCGAGTAGGCAGAGTTTCTTAATAAGGCTGGTGCAACAAAAACCAAGACTAGTACATAAAAGAAAAGCTTGAGGTAGTAAAATTATTCAGGCATTATTTATAAAATGGCACACAAATTTTAGTTAACGGTGAATAAATGGTGAGTAAACTTTTTGAGACATGCATATAAAATTAAATTGAAAAAACAAATATCCATAAAATATACAAAACATTTATTTTTGTTAAATACAAGTTTACATACAGTAAATAAATAAATAAATGAAAAATCTTAGAATTGTGAAACGAGTAAATCAAAGCGTGAATTATGGTTGCATAAAAAAATCAAATAGTGATGTGGTTATTATGCCTGCAAAATGATGTTAAACTGTGCGAAACGTTCCATTCCATTATTCATGCACAAAAAATGTTTATTTATTAAATAACAAAAAAAGAGAAAAATCAAATAAAACTCTTTCATTTCATGGTTGACATACTTCTGCGAGTTGTTGGATGTGCTGTGCACAGGAGAATTCACTTCGTGATAGCCACCGCGTCCACCGATGCCATACTGGTCCGGCTGTAGGCCACTGTCCAGTGATTTGCCACCATTGAGATTTGTGCCATAGCGTTGTTTACTGTTACTGTTATTGCCACCACTGCTACCGCCACCACCACCACCACCACCGCCGCTTCCGCTTCCACTATTGTTAGCGTACGGGGAAGACTGCTGCAGTGAGTGCGTGTGGTTAAGTAAATGATTATTTGAGTTAAAGTGGTAGTGATTATTGTGTTGCTGTTTCTGATAGTGACTGAGGCTGCTACTTTGTCGCTGGGGTGGCGGCGGCGGGTGCTGATGGCGAAATACCACCACATCGTCGTTATCATCTACGTCCATTTGATTGCGGAAATCTGCAAAGGATGCAAAAACAAAATAGTTAAAAATAAAATGCTTAAAGTCCATTGGTTACTATGATCTTATATTAAAATATTCGGCCGCCGTAGCCGAATGGGTTGGTACGTGATTACCATTCGGAATTCACAGATAGAACGTAGGTTCGAATCTCGGTGAAACACCAAAATTAAGAAAAACATTTTTCTAATAGCTGTCGCCTCTCGGCAGGCAATGGGAAACCTCCGAGTGCATTTCTGTCATAAAAAGGCTCCTCATAAAAATATCTGCCGTTCGGAGTCGGCTTGAAACTGTAGGTCCCTCCATTTGTGGAACATCATCAAGACCCACACCACAAATAGGAGGAGGAGCTCGGCCAAATACCCAAAAAGGGAGTACGCGCCAATTATATATATATATATAAATTGAGTGACGTTAAAAGTAAAGGGTCTTTTAAAAGAGGCGTCTAGATGTTGTTTTAATATAAAACATATAAAAGTTACACAATAGTGACGGCCACGGAAAGATCCTAACCGATATTTCGGAGCTCCCAGGAATGGTGGTATATGCGCTCCGACCTACCACTGTCATCATACGAGGGCGGTTGCATAAGTATCCGTGTTAGAAATACATTTTTTCAATTTTTTTTTAATTTTAAACATAGTCCGCTTTTAGGAAGATACGCTTCTCCGAACGCTCCGGCCTCGAAAAAATAGGATTTGTCGAACTCTCCAAAATATGCCTCAGTCTCGGCGATGAGTTCCCCGTTTGAACTAAATTTTTTTCCCACGAGCCATTTTTTCATATTAGGGAACAAGAAAAGGTCGCAGGGACCCAGATCGGGTGAATACGAGGGGTGCATTGGCAACTCATAGCGCAATCATGCAGTTTGGCGGCGACAACTTCGGATGAATGTGCTGGCAAATTTTTTCTTTCTTTCCGTTCCTTTTTCGTTCTTCATTTTTCTAAAAAGTCCATTGGGATGACGCCGTTCGCGTCACAAAAAATCGTCGCCATGAGCTTTCCGGCCGATGGGACTGTCTTCGCCTTTTTTGGAGCAGATTCACCGAGAGAAATCCATTCAGATCCAACGGAAGATTGTTACTTAGTTTCTGGTGTGTAATGATGAATCCAGGTTTCATTAACGGTGACAACTTGATGCAAAAATTCCTTCGAATCTCGCTTAAATTGCTCCAAACACTGCTTCGAGGTTAACAGCTGCATCCGCTTGTTGTTGCTTGTGAGCAATCGCGGCACCCATCGAGCGACATTTTTTTCATCGTCAACTTATCATGTAAAATATTAATTGCCGTTCCGATCGACATATCTATGACCTCTGTTACTTCACACGCTTTCGTTCGTCGATCAGCGAGAACCATGTCGTGGACTTTTTGAATGATTTGCTTGGTAAGCACATCTAAAGGGCGTCCTGGTCGGTCGTCATCAAAAACGGATGTTTGTCTATAATTAAATTCGTTGAACCAATATCCAACTATGATCATAGACGGTGAAGCGTCCCCATAAACAGCTGCCAACTTTGCTTTTATCACCTCGCATTTTTTCCATCCAAAAACAAAAAGCGGATTACCGAACGATATTACGCTTTTTCCATCTTAGCGAAAATCAGGAATCACGTTTTACTCGAATAGCTGCCAAATCCAAACTAACCAACAATCAGTCTTAAATTTGTTTTGCCGTCGTTTGTTAGATGGCAGCACACGATGCTCTTTGTTATCAAATACGGGTAGTTATTGAACCGCCCTCGTATAGTATAATATCCTTTATTTCCGGGTGAAGCTTAAGGCCACATACCACCATAACGCTTACGATCCTCATATCCTCGAGCGAAGAGTAGAAGCAGGACGTTGTGAAGCAATGCGAGGCCATTAATGTGTGCACAGATAGCTCACAGCTCGAGGGCAAGGTGGACGGGGGCGTATATCGTACTTCGTTGAAATGTCTGTAAAATTTTAAATATTTTCAATTCATTTAAGCTCTGCTCTCCCGAAGGTAATCGAATATTCGGTTTAAGTCCCCAGGTAAGCAAAACGTATTGGCCGCGTCAAAGAACACAGCGGAGGCGAGAAAACACCCGCGGTTAACTTTTGTGGCTTCACTACATACACTACAGCTACCCAGGGAAGAGGTGATATCACGCTCATCAACTCAGCACAGTGTGGAATTGTTTTTTTTTTTATAATCGGAAAAATGTTCATTAGATAGATCCATAGACAAGAGCTTGTCGAAGGCTCTTCTAATATCTGGGACGGCACACAAAGCGATTCCGTTACATTTGGTTAAATCTGCTATCATCTTTTTTTAATTTTTAAACTGAAGGAGATTCGATTTATTACTGGTGGGAAAGTACTTCTCCCCAGCCTCTTTTAAAGAACTTTACCACCTCCTCATAACTAATAGGAAGGCAGCCATCATAATCGTATGGGACGGTATGTAACTATCATTAGGTAGTGGACGGGTTCGAAATCTGCTGCCATCTCTCGGCGGGCAGTAGTAAGCCTCCGAGTGCAAAAACTCCTGATATAAAAAACCGTCTGGAATTCGACCAAATATTCAACAAATGACTTTTTCTATCGTGAAGACTTAGAAAGATTGGTCATGAAGCACTAAACAACTGAGAGTGGTCAATATGTCGGGTTATTTTTAGGAAGGCGATCCTCCTCACTTATTCTGATGCTACTAACTCCTAGGCGTGTACGGCCCATATCTTGCAGAACTCTTCGGCAGAAGTTGGTGCCTCTCTCCAAAGGAGGTCTTATAGACACATATTTTAAGCACATCTTCAGTAGAGATGCGCATACGCTACGTGTTCAATCAAACATTGAATTAATAAAGGGAGAAATCCGAACGAAAACACTGCGAGGGACAAGAGCTTCCGGCACAAAAACTAGAGCTGCTTGCGTCAGTTCGTTGTGTTTAAATTTATAGCCAGTTTAGTTTCAAAAGAAATGGATATCGGCACCACCCAGAGTGAGTTGAGACCTTTTGCATACAATTTCTCCAACATCCAATGACAATTTGACTTACTATTGATAACAGCAATAATATGCTTGGTCACATGCGGTGGAAATTCCTTGAGTATATCCAATGCAGTGCGTCCCTCTGCATCGGTCGCATTCAAATCGATGCCAGCCCTAAGCAGTGTACGCACCACCGACTCTTTGCCGCAGAGTGCCGCCTCGTGCAGCGCCGTACCAGATGGTGTGAGCAGATTAACACTAACCCCTGCAGCCAACAACACCTCAACCACGTTCTTATGTCCATTACGACTGGCCACATGGAGGCAGGTATGTGGAAAGATGTTCCGAGTTGGTGTCGCAGGCGAAGAAGTTATCGATGGTGATGAAGGCGAAGGAGTCGAAACTGAACCGGAGTGTGGTAATGGTGAAGAATGACGCGATTTCTGACTCTGTTGTCCAACGCAACCACCACTACTACTAGACACCCCCTCAATTGCCGCCACACTGTAGTGCGCGATCAGTTCGGGATGTGCGCGTATCAGCATCTGTACCGCCTGCAAACGGCCATATTGTGCCGCCAAATCGAGTGGTGTTTCGCCACGTGAATTGCGCATATTTGGATCGGCATTGTGTGCCAACAGTACCGCCAATGCGCCTGTGTGGCCATGTTGTGCGGCACAGTGCAATGGCGTCTCGTTTTCGATGGTCTGCAAGTGAATAAAAAAAAATAGTTTTATTAAAAAAAATGTTTGCTTAAAGCGTTTACTGATTTTTACGCACTTGCAAATTTGGCTGTGCCGGCTTATACGGATGTGTAAGCAACATTTTCAAAATCTCTTGATGGCCCGCCCAAGCGGCTAAGTGCAGTGGCGAAGAGCCACGTGAGTCAGGCAGATTCGGCGAAGCTTCATTGTTTAGTAGTAGTCGCACTATGTCGCTGTGCCCATTAAGGCAGGCGTGATGTAGCGCTGAGTAGCCGCCGCTGTCCTGCACATTGACGCCGGGTCCACGTCGTAAGCTGGCTAGTGGGCCGGCACGCTTGGCGCGCTGACTGAGCACCTTTTCGATATAGGTGATGTTGCCATTGCGTGCTGCGTCCAGAAATTCTTGATCCTTACCCATAATGACTAGAAGTTGTGAAGGTTGATGTGCGCTTGTGAAATTCTATTGCTGTGGTGGAGAAGTTGATGAACGTCAAACCTGAAAGTTAGTAGAAAAAAGCGTGCATGACTTATTCGAATGTTTAAAATTGAGGAAAGAGTTAATGTATTATAATGAAATTACAGTATTTAGAATTCGAAGCGATATGTGCATAATTCCTAAATATTGCTTTGGTTACATTTCTTCTCGGTTCACACTACGTATTCTGCTCTTACAACTTGGTGGCTTAAAACCATTCCTCATCTTTTAAAAACAGAGTAAGTCAGTTTTTTCGCTTCTGCACCCGACAGTTTTTATGTCACTACCATTCGTGAAGGTTCGGGCTTGAAACTCACTGGATGCATTAAACACCGAACGATAGAAAAGGTTTTTCTAAAGCGGCAGACCCTGGTCGATCTCTGAATATATTTCTGCCATGAAAAATCTTCTTATAAAAATTATTTGCTATTCGTAAGCGGCGTAAAACTGTTCGGGTCTTCATTTGTATGGCCTAAACTATCTGTGGCGTAAACTATGTTCAGCAATTTTATGAAGAATAATGCAAGGATCTTTTTTTTGCAACAAATTAATGCAAAAATTAAAATGATATTGTAATAATTTTTCAGTTTGAAGAAAATGTATGGAAAATTGTATACAAATCGTGAGAAAAAAAAATGATAATAAATAAGCTACAAATTTCATAATTTTTAATGCAAATTCAAATTTTTGACATTAATGTCATCAAAATGCAAAAACAAAGTTCATGGGGGTTTTTGCAGTTGTGCAGGTACATAATATCACGACGTAAAGAGTGCAGAATGTGAATCCTCCCGAAACCCGATACTTTATTTTTGGAGAATTTCACAATTGAGCGACGCAAGTAAAGAAAATAAACCAACCTTTGTGGCAGTTTAACTTATTTTTTCCATTTTTGTTTTTGAAGTGAAACTTCTTAGGCGTCGATGGACGAGCGAGAATGGAGAGTAAAATTTCAAGGCCAAGCAACGTTTTGGGCATTTTCGTTCCGCGAGAGAGAGAAAAGATATAGCGTAGAGGAAAAGGAGAGAGAGCTATATCTTATATAGGTATATCTTAGATACACTTTAGGCTATTTTTCATGAGTTTGTCTTTGTGGTTGCTAATAATACTGCCTACTTTTGGCGCTTGTTTGTTGTTTTTTTTGGAGCCTACTTTTTGGCGCTTATTTCCGATTTCTGGCTGGTACTTGTGCGGATTTAGTGCTATTGCCTTGCGATAATGTGTGCCGTTGCTGCGGTCCTGGAATCGCTGCGTTTATGCGGGTGCGTTAGTGCGCGTTGTTGCCACGGTTTGTGTCCTGTGTTTACCTACACCGGTCGACCATTCTCCGTGTTTTGTCTATACGGATTGTCTGCAAATGTTGTAAATTTATTTATATATATATTCTTTCTCTCTCTCTCTCTCATTCTCTCTCGGGTCTCTCCCTCTTTTTTTGGCTGCCTTGAAAGTTTCACTTCTGTTATGTGTACACGCTACACGCATTTCTTTTTTTTGCGTTATCTTGTATTCTATCATTCATGAAGTACAGGGTGATCATATTGGAGGAACTTTTTCCAATACAGTTTTTTGGACAGATCACGCGATCATAGTTGTTTTTTAGTATTCACTGATATTTTATCATTGCAAGACTTACGCCTTAACAAAGTTTACAAATCGTACAATCGTATTATCAAAATCGATGTTTTTTTTGGCTTAATGAATACACATAGTAGAAAAAGTCTGCGTTCACCTATGCAAATATTCTTTGCATTAGAAAAAGTTCAAAACAATAAATATTTCAGAAATTTTTTTTAATGAGTTTTATTTAGTTCACTTAACCGTAACTATCACACATATTTCGCTACCAATAACAAAATCAAATTTAAAATGAGATCACATAAAATTAAAAAGGCCATTCAAACTAAACGGAAAAAGTTTGCGTTCACTTCAATAATAATAAAATAAAAGGCTTAAGATCATAGAAATGTTTTAAAATTAATAGCTAGTTGGATATCCACGCCTTTTTATGACTTCTAGAATGCGTCTTTTCATTGATCCAACTAGTTTGGCTGTTATTTCTGGACTTATGGCTTCCCATTCCTCTTTAAGCGCGTTCTTAAGCATTTCCTTGCTAGTTATTGTACGCTCTCGTATTTTTTTTTCTAGAACGTCCCATAAGTGCTCAATGGGGTTAAGGTCAGGTGATTGTGGGGGTGTGCGAAGTTGTTTTGGAACATTATTATACATCGTTGTCCTGTTGGAAAACCAATCTTTCACCGAGTCCCAGTTTGATTGCACTTTCTCTCGAATTCGTTTTTAAAATATCGAGATAATCATGTCTGTTCATTATCGACTCAATAAACTGTATATTTCCAACGCCCGAACTAGCCATACACCCCCATATCATGGCACCTCCTCCCCCATGCTTTACCGTAGGTACCAGATTTTGCTTTCCAAGTGCAACCTACGACCTTTTATCCCGAAAATGCAAAAATTGCTCTCATCTGAAAAAATCACACTATTCCAAAACACAGGTGGCTTGTTTACGTATTCCTTGGTGAAAGCCATCCGCTTAAGTCGATTTACTCGCGATATGAAGGGTTTTTTTTTGGGCCACTCTGCCGTGAGATCCGATTCTTTTGAGAATTTTTCTTACTGTATCTGGATGTACTTTCTTTTGGTATTTTACTTCTATGTCTTTTGAAATTTGGCTTGCTGTTAGTCGTGGATTAGACTTCACAAGAATAGTTATGTTGCGTTCTTCTCTTTCCGTCAGTTTTTTTGGACGCCCTGAACGAGGCTTAGACTCCAAACAATTCGTTTGCTTGAAGTTGTTTATCACTCTTTGGGCCGGGGAGTATTGCCTCCCAACAATTTTCGCGATTTCACGATAGTTCTTCCTTTTTTGCCACGAACTTACAATGATTTTCCTTTCACCAATATCTATTTCTTTTCGCCTTTGGTCCATAGTAACAAAAAATTTATTTCTAATATCAATTTTTCCCTCTTTAGATTTGTTCTTAACCGCGTCAACTACATGAATGATTTAAAATTAAATTTAACGTAATTGCCATGCAAATAATCGTCACTATTCGAAATGAACGCACACTTTTTCTGCTCAGCCTATTTAAGTAACTGTACTACAATCCCGTTATCTGAACACGACGCAGCTCAAACTCCAAAAAAGTTTGTTCATACCCTCTACGAATAATTTTCTTTGAAATAAGTGAAAAGAAATAACTGAGAGTTTTAAGATAAACACGTTAAATTATTTTAATACTTTATAACAGTGGGTGAACGCAGACTTTTTCTATCATGTGTACGTCAATGAACGAAATTGACGCAATTGAGTTGAAGAGCAACCCAAAGCCATTAAATCCATTGAAAACAACCGTTTGGTGCAGCCTATGGGCTGGAGAAATCATCGATCCATATTCCTTAAAAAACGAGGCTGGTGCCAATGTAACATTGAATGGCAAACGCTATCGCGCCATGATAAACGACTTTTTGATGCCGGAAATTGAAGCCCGTGATTTCTACATTTCCTACAAAACGGCGCTACTTGCCATACAGCCTGTGAAACAATGGATTTACTGCGTCGTCGTTCCGGTTAGTAATTTATCTCTGGTCTCGGCCAAGTAGATTAGCCACAAAAATCGTGTGAGAGCACACCTTTGGGGTTTCATTTGTGGTTTCATTCAAATCTAAATGCTTTGTGGATAAATTAGCTTCGATTGAGGCATTGAAGTCAACATTACTAAATTCATTCAAGACATACCGACTGAAGTCCTCCAGTGAGTCAATCAACATTTGAAAGGGATTATCTTTAAAAAATAAATGTTATGAAAGGTTTTTCACAAAAATAATAAAGATTGCCTAATCAATTTGAATTTTCTCTAAATTATCACACTGTATATAATACCACGTTGATATATTCCCCCTAAATCTAATTGATTACATTGGATGAAATATGAATTACACCTACCATAACTACAGGGTCTCGAGGTGTACAATTTCAGACCCCTCGCGCAGCTGATGCATGGGCATGCAGCTGAACTGAAAATATCTGTCCGTAGCATCTACTGCATACTGAAAAATGATCTCAAAGTCAAACCTTACCAGCAGCTACAAGTGAAACTTGAGAGACCGAAGCGGCCAATTTCCGAATATTGTGTTTTCTGACGAGAAAATTGCTCAAATTGAGCAAATCGTAAACTCCCAAAACTATGGGGTTTATTTGACCGACCGTTCATATGAGAATTTGAGTCATCGATTGGTCACCAGGAGGCAGCACCCACCACAGGTAATGGTTTAGGCTGCTGTAACCGCAGATGGGCGCTCTCCAGTCATTATCATCGAGCCTGGTGCCAAGGTAAATGCGAAATATTATGGGGAAAGTATCCATGGACTCGGCACCGTCTGACATAGCTCGAGTGAACCAAGAATGGCTAAAAAACAACGTTCCGAACTTCATAACGTCCACACAATGGCTCTCAAATTCACCAGACTCGAATCCGATGGATTATTCTCTTTGAGCCATTTTGGAGAGCAAAGTCCGAACTAAAATATTTCCCTGCCTCATGGCGCTGAAAAAAGACATTGTCCGCGAGTGGGCCAAAATACCTGCAAGTCACATTCGGGCAGCTTCCGATTCATTTCTGGACCGTCTCAAGGCCATAGTTAAGGTAAAAGGTGGTCATATCGAGCAAGAGTAAGTTGATGCTTAATTTTGTATTATTTTCACACATTTTCACTTTGAATTGCATAAAAGTAATTTTTCAAATTTTTGAAATCCAATGTGCCTTTTACAAGCGCCCATATACATACAGTGGCCGACATAACTATGAATACCCCTTGAAGAAATATTTTGTTATGGAAATAAGTCTGTAAGCTGCTCCTCAAATTTAAGATTGTACACATTATTTTTCAAAGTGTGAGCTAGCAAACCAGCGCCGTTAAAAATGTGTCGTTATCTTTTCACATGGCACAACAATTTTCACTAATTGCGTCTCAGTTGCTTTTCGGATTCGACAAAAGTGTGCATACCACTAAAATATCCACGTGGGTTGTACTTCGTTGTAAATATTTCCCAAATTCGTAGTGAAAAGGTAATGGAAACAATGTTTTGGTGATTATTTTACCTTGTATTTTAAAACAAATATACTTTTAGCATATTGTAATGCCTAAGTCGAAGGAAATAAGCATTGATTTCAGAAAACTAATTGTTCAGGACCACAAAAATGGAATGGGATTTGGCAAAATTGCTAAAAAATATAATAGGTAGATGCAAGTCAACAATACAGAAAGTTATAAAAAGTTTCAGAAAAAATGGCGGCTTGGCGAGCGCTCCAAGAACAGGTCGGCCAAGGGTAAACAATTCTCGTGATGACACGCAAATAGTAAGGGAAATTAAGAAAGACCCGACAACTTCGGCAAGAAAGAAAGTCTTCAAATTAATGTAAGCGAGCGAACAATTCAGCGGAGAATTCGTGAAGAGGGGTTTTCTAGTCATTAAAAGATCAGGAAACCTTTCATCAGCAATAAAAACATGAAAGAGCGACTAGCATTTGTCAAAAAGTACTTCAATATGCCCTTGAGTTTCTGGGAGAGGGTTATATGGAGCGATGAGAGTAGGTTTGAGTTAAAAATACAAAAAGAAGAGAAAAAGTATGGCGAAAAAGTAATGAGAGGCTCCAATCAAAGTGCGTGCAAAGCACAATTAAGTTTGGCGGGGGAAGTGTGCTTATCTGGGGCTGTTTTTCCTATAGCGGTATATCAGATCTGGTAAATATTGAAGGAAAAATGATTGGGGAGTCCTACGTCAATATGCTAAGCACATTCCTAGAGCCCTCGGCACGAAGAATGGGTCTTGCACACAATTTCATCTATCAACAAGACAACGACCCCAAACATAACAGTCGCGTAGCAAAGGAATACTTTAGACAAAACTCAATAGAGCTTTTAGAATGGCCCGCTCAAAGCCCCGACTTAAATCCTATCGAGCACTTATGGCAATATTTAGACGAAAAAATCGATCGATCAAGTTGCCGCTCAAAGAAAGCAGAGTTTTTTCAGAAACTGCAAGAGACCTGGAATAAAATACCTGAATACCTTCTTAAGAGATTAGTTCACAGTATGCCACGCCGCCTTTTGGCTGTAACGTTATTACTTTTACTATTACTAGTAGGGTACAAGGGTACGCAAATTTTGTCGCTACGAGTTTCTGGGCATTTAGAAAAAAAAAATGAAAATATTATTTTATATTTTGAATTGAAATATTTTGATTTGTGTTTTTATAATGTTACTATATTATAAATAAATTAATAAGTTAATCGAAATTTAAATGATATAATAGAAAAAAATATTTGTGTTTGAATTTTCCCTTAGGTAGGGTATGAATAGTTATGTCGGCCACTGTATGTTTCTCTATATGTAGGTGTATGCATAAGTAAGTGGAAATTCCTCCTTTATGTTGATGATCTTCAAATTTACTCCACCATATCGAATGCTGAATATTCAGTTTTATTGCAATCTGACATAGACAGAGTTTATTCTTGGTGTGAGAAAAATTATTTGTATTTGAAAGCAGACAAATGCTTTCAAGTGGATTTTTTTCAATAAAAGCAAATACCATATATTATATCTATAGTATTTTGGGTACTAAACTGCAAACTGTAGACCAAATTAAAGATCCAGGGGTATTTTTTGACTCTAAAATATCATTCATTAACTATTTAAATTCCTTAAATCCGAATGCCTAGCCTTCGTCTGCTGTTATTGTACACTTTACTCAGATCTTTATATTCTCAAAAAGTTGGATGTAGAATTTTTTAGGCCTAATTTAGAATATGCTGATTTTATCTGGCGGCTCTTCCAAACTACTCACATAGACGTAATTGCACGTATGCAAACAAATTTTATAATATTATATTTGCGTAGCGGTCGCTAGTGTCCCCATACGATTTGCGGCATTGAAAAACTTAGTTTCATGTCATATACAAAGTCATAGCTCCTATTTAAAAGTGCATAGCCGGAAGGAATATGATTGCATTCTTTAGTTAAATAAATACAATATATAAATATTAACTTCGTGTTAAGGGGTTATATAATATACCTTGTGTTGGACTAAAAAATCGAACATTTTTTATGGCATACTCTAAAAGTACATCATCTTAAAGATATAAATTCAAAAAATCATAAAGATCGGAGCACTAGAACGAAAGTTACAGACCGTGAAAGCACGCAAATTATCCATAAATGAAGTGAACGCAAAACTTTAGATGCGATTATCTCGAAGTCGTGTTTTCTTTGAAAATTACCGTCGCTGTGATCAATATTTATCAAAAACTATTTGACCGATTTGCATAAACTTTTTTTTTAATTATTCGAAGTTACAACCTCATGAGTCTGAAGGGTTCACTTTTTATAAATATTTGCATAGTTCGCTGGAATTAATTATTTTTTTAATTTTTCAACCCCTCAAAAATCGGTTTTTGGAGCAAAGCGGTTTTCATATCGAGAAAAATCTTTTTTGGGTAAATATGTAAACCGTTCAGATTCACTAAAAAATATTTTTCTACAATAATCATTTAATTTTTTTGATTTCAGTTGAGCTGCTCATGCGCTACCCTGATCACCGCAAGCCTCTTCTAAAAAACGGCGTTTCGGTGGAGAGGCGATATCTACAATAAATAATAACATTTTTTAAAATAAAAACACCAAAATGTATTCTTCGAGAGTTACCCTTCAGTATGATATATGCCTCATTTGAATAACAGTTCTAAAACATATTGGAGGTTGAATTAGTTTTAAAGGTTTTTTTCGAAGATTTGGGGAGTTATTGTGAAAAAACGGTACAAAATATTTTATTCGAAGTATTGGCCATCGCTAGCTACAACTTTCGCCCATCTTTCGGGCAATTTCCGGAGGCCGTATCTCCAAAATTCTGGCCGCTGCTTGGCTATCCATGACTCAACCCATATTTTGGTAGCCTCGTACGAGGAGAACCGCTGGTCCGCCAAATCGAGACTCATATGCCGGAACAAATGATAATCGGAGGGAGCTATGTCTGGACTATACGGCGGGTGGGGTAACACTTCCCAGCCAAGCGTTCCAAGGTATTTTTTGACAGGTTGAGCAACATGCGGCCGAGCGTTGTCATGTTGCAAAATAACCTTGTCGCATCAATTGCAGTCGGTAACGATCCCCCGTGATTGTTTCGCCCGGTTGGAGCAGCTCAAAATATACGACGCCGACCTGATCCCACCAAATGCATAGCATGACTTTCTTGCCGTGAATATTCTGCTTGGCCGTCGACGTTGATGCGTGGCCGGGCAAACCCCATGATTTTTTGCGTTTTGGGTTATCGTAGTGGATCCATTTTTCCTCGCCAGTCACCACCCGATGCAAAAAACCCTTCCGATTTTGTCGCTCGATCAGCAATTCGCACGTAAAAAATCGCCGTTCGACGTCGCGCAGCTTCAACTCGTACGGGACCCAATGTCCTTGCTTTTGGATCATTCCCATCGCTTTTAGACGCTTGCAAACGGTTGATTTATCAACGCCCAATGATTCAGCAAGCTTTTCTTGGGTTTGGCACGAGTCCTCGTTTACCAATTCCCCCAATTCCGCGTCCTCGAACTTTTTGGGCTGGCCAAGACGCTCCTTGTCTTCGGTGTGAAAATCACCACTTTTGAATCGTCGAAACCAGTACTCACATGTTGAAATCGACGGAGTATGGTCTGGGTAGGCCTCCTGCAGCAATTCAAGGGCTTGAGCTGTATTTTTTTTCAAATTGAAGCAGAAAAGCAAAGCTTCCCGCAAATTGCGTTTCGACGGCACGAAAGTTGACATACTCGGAGCACGAAAACACTGCGTTGTTTATACTTCAGCGAAATGACAGATACTGATAAACAAAGCCTAGGGATGAGGCTTTGTCATGAATATATATTCAGTATTGCCAACGCGATAAAGTGATAAATAGCGCCATCTGTGTGTCACCTTTAAAACTAATTCAACCTCCCAATATTTAAAAAAAATTATGACAATCGTCCATTTTTTCGGGCTCACAAGGTGTATAACCCCTTAAATAAATTGACTTTAGAGCTATGCTTCAATGGACTTTTGTTTTTATAATTTTGTATACTAGAAGCCGAATCTGCTAACAACAATGCTGCGAAAAATTGACCCACCCTAATGTACATATATGTAAGCATATATTTTGATAATAAAGTAGTTTGTGCATCACGTAAAATTCCCATTCACAATCAATTAATTGCATGGAACACCCAAAAAATCCCTTCATTATTTTTTCTTTGTGAGTGTGTATTCGGCCTTCCTTTGAGATTAATACAAGCCGTCTGAAACGAAACAGCCGCCAAAAGAATTATCCTACAAATATTAGGCGGGCAAAAATAAATACATTGGAAGAATAAAATGTAAGCACAACGAATTCCACACTTTTTGGTGGCACCTATGGAGTGTTCCATAAATGCGTGCATGCCACAAAGCGACTAAATATTCGACATAATTATCGCATTCCATGGCATTCTAAGAATAAACAGATTAGACGATACAATAACAAAATAGCACGCGAGTTTTTGAAGAGGATTTTAAGTATTAATACACACAACACTTGTCTATGGGAATGCTGTAGGTGTGGTTTATTTAGAGTAGGTGTAAATATGCCGGCATACCATTGCAAGCATATTTATTTAACACCTCAAAAATAAAATATTTACTTAAAAGAAATGAGGAGTAGAAAGATAGGCACATCTGAGTTGCCTTTGCTAGCAGCTATTTACGGTTATGCTATGTCGCCATGGCAAGTGTAGGGTGGGCCATGTAAAATTTGCTTTTTGAATCGGCTATAAAAAAACAAAATTAATCAATATTTTTTCAAACTTTTTTTATTTTGAATATTGAACATTGTCATTTATGAATAAAAAATAGTACCGCTCAAATGACTGACACGACTGGCTTTACAGTAGGCCATTCGATCAACCCAATTTTTAAGCACATTTTCGAGTGTTTGGGCTCCAATTTCATGAATGGCAACTTCGATTTCGTGTTTTAAGGCATCAATCGTCTCTGGATGGTTCGCATAGCAGTTGTCCTTAGGGCTCCCCACAAAAAATAGACCAACGGGCTTAAATCACAGCTCCGAGACGGCCAATTGATATCGGAATTTCGGCTGATTATTCGGTTTTCAAAAACGGTAGCCAAAAGTTCGAGTGTAAGTTTGGCAGTGTGACAAGTTACACCGTCCTGTTGAAACGAAATGTCGTCCATGCCATCCTCTTCAATTTTTGGAAACAAAAAACTCGTTGAGCATGTCACGGTAACGCTCTCCATTTACTGTAACCGCGGAAGAAGAAGAAGACTCACCACTTTGGAAATAGGTTTTCAATATTTCCCAATTTTGTTCAAGCGTATAGCGTCCCATTTCGTAAATGTTAAACCGTTAAGTAAATTATGAACACATTTGACATGTCATTTGTGTTACCATTCTCAAAAAGCAAACGCTATATGGCCCACCCTGTATTTCGCTCTCCCATTCGCAATTGCCTCTCTCGTTCGCCTCGTTGCCTTCAATTACTCTTCGAATTACGTAATTCGAAATACAAGGTTTTGAGAGCGAATTACTTCATTTGAAGGTAATTTAGTGTCAATTTCTTTGTGAATTAATAAGAAATGGTTGCCTTCGCTAATTTTGATCGGAAACTTATTGGAAGCTTTATATGCGTCACTGTACTTCCTTCTCGTTGAAATGCAGCACAGCAGCACAGCATTAAGATTGAACACTTTAAAGAAGTGAACAAATAAGAGTTGCAGTCACGAAAATATCCTGATCGCTATTTCGGAACTCTCCGAAGTATTGGACTATACACTCCCACTTACCACTGCCACCACAACGTTCACGATCCTCCTACCCTCAAGCGAAGAGTATAAACAGGACGTTGTAGAAGAGGCTAGCCCATCCATGCACTTATATATACAAAATGGCTAAAAGCTCAAGAACAGGCTGAACGAAGGTGTATATTTCGGTACATCTGCGGTTCTGCTTTGGTTTTCGACTCCTTGACTATTGACGGATGGCAATAATTAAGGCCATGACACTGGTGCTTTGTGAAGAGATACGGAGAAATGGTATCTACATTTCCACTATCAGCCAGACGGCGATAAAATCCCTCACAAGGCAGTCGAGAACCCCCAAGGTAACCATGAAATACCGCACATAACTTAATGAGATGCCCGAGTCATCTCGCCCAAATGAAATTTGGGTTCCTGGCCATTGTGACATTGAGGAAAATTGTAGGGCCAATGAACTAGCGAGACTCGACACCACACTTTATAGTGGGAATATTGAAAAGTTTGTTGACTATAAACATGTAAGCTACTTATTTTAGCGAAATTTTTAAGAAAACCTTATGAAAGGTGGCGTAGCGAAACCACCTACAGAATCGTCCGACAATTGCGGCAGACTTTTAATGCGAAACGCACAGCATCTTTCTTAAGGAGGGAAGCTGGTCTAGAATTTAAAAAAAATCGAAAAATTTTTTTTGTCTTAAAAGGTGCTTTAGGGTCTTAGAAATAATATACCAAATGAGGGATGCCAGCAAAAATGTCTAAATGCCCAAATTTTTCATTCGACGGCAGTGCCTCGCAGGTATGCCCCGAACGCTATTTACAACTTTAAACGCGTTTTTCTCGAAATCACTTTTTTTAAACTGGCCGAAGACATAACTCGAACAAATCTTTACCGATTCTTACGAAATTTTGACAATACATTCGAAATACCTTTCTCCGGAGACGTACGTAGGATTTTTTATTTATATTACATAGTTTTTTTTTAATCAACAATTTTATGTCGTTCTTTATAGTGAAAATTGTAACTTTTTGTTCAAACGTGCACCATTTCGCGAAAAAACAAAATATCGAAAAAATCCTACGTACGTCTCTTTCTGTTGTTATATAGAAACTAAAAAAATTTTATTTTTTGATCCAGGACAAAAATTAAGGAGTTTACGTCTTCGGCAATGGACCCACTAGAAAAGGCGCCTTAGGAGAACTGCTGGACAGCGGCCATTTTGAAATTAATTCAGACGAAAAATTTTGTATTTGTACCATGAAAGCTATATTATTAAACCTATTTCACAGATTTTCGATTGATTCCTTTGTTGAGTCAAAATAAATTCATAAAATATGCCAATTTTTTGCGCTCTAGACCAGCTTCCCCCCTTAAACCGAAATAAGCATGGCTTTAGGTACTGATTTCTGTTATAATTGGGTATTGTTTTATAGGCAGACATACTAAGCATACAGACACATGACTTGTGCAGAAGCTTTCGAAAAGAAAAAGAGGAAGTGACGATCTTGCAGCTTCTCAAAGTCTGAAAATTTTATCTGCAAGAGAGTAAGCCCTTTGAAAAGTTTTTATCAATTTGTGAATATTTTTATAAAATATTTTTTAAAAACTATTTTAGAATTATCTGGGACTATCTGGGAGACGGACGGATGAATTTTGTTGTAAAAAGCACAGAACGAGAATAAGAAGAGCTACCAAAGTGAATGACGAGTGCCCGGTAGAAACAGGGATATTCGCGAATTACTTAGAGAGCGAATCACGTAACGTGGGAACATAACGTTAGTTAAACTTGGATCTTCACAAACAATATCAATAATTTGCCTACAGGTAATGATTTCTGACGTTGTACTTTTTGGACGTCCAAATGTTTAAACTCTGCCAACTATAGAGCAACACAGTTGGAAATGAAGGAACGATTCCCTTAACATATTTAATTTTTTTTTAAGTTTTTGCAAACAATTTTGTCACTGTACAATATTCGTTTCTTTCTTTTGTAAACAATCACTGACACGTCAACTTCAAATGGCTCGTAAATAAAGAATAAAGTTTAATTATTTTCTAGGTTGGTCCATCTTTTTTTATGCCACTTTTGCATAAAAATGAGTTGAATTGCGCGCAATCTGTCAGATAATCGATTTCATGAACTGTTGTCTGACTGACTGTCTTGACTCGAGACGACGTGGACAACGCTCCAGACCTGCCAAGGTACTGAAATCAGGACAGTCGCGAGATGAATTCTGATGGCCCCCTGCAACACCTTCACAACGAAACTTCCGTGCTCCCGATTAAGGAGTACAGCAGAATGCTCAGCAAGTAATTTCTACTTGGATGCTAAGGCCTGAGCCCCCTCCCAGGCGTGTCAGGAGGCATCTCTACAACTACACTGACGAGATCCAAGACAAAACATAACTACAACTACTGGACCGCGCAGTACCATATATAGACAGACACTAAACGACATTCATGGGGAGACTCTTACCATCTTCCTAAACTCCCAACCCCTGAATGCTGTTATCGGAGGCCAACCACCACCTCTTGCAGGCGAAGAGCTTCAGCTATCTCACGAGACACGCGTAACTTTGGCTCATTTACGTTCTGGATATTGTAATGGGTTAAACTTCCACTTATCCAGAATCGACTCAGAACGTGAAGGCAAACCGCACAATACTAACCACCTATACACATGTCCTTTTAAACCTACACACCTAACCACCTGTTCTTCGGGACACAACCTGTCGAAATGTGTTAGACGATGACGATACAACAACAATAATAATAATGAGTTGCAACCCAAGAACCAAGGCAAAGTCGAATTAAGGCAATCAAAAATTATAGTGTTGTCGAGCGTTTAAAAAAATATTTTAGTTTAACAATGAAGTGGCAACCCTATTCGAAAATATTTCTGAACTAAGATTTTATCAAATATTTTTTGCTGGCTATTCATGACGTAACACTTAATGTAACTTATTTAATTATTTTGCATTAATTTAGATAGGTGGCAACCCCATTCAAACTTTATAAAACTATATAAAAACTTTCTATCAAACTCTATAAAAACTTTCTATCAATGTTATTATATCTTTTTACTACTTAAATGCCGGAAGCGATTGAGATATCAAAATGAATTATTATCTCCCTCTTGAAATTGCATGATATTCGATTCATTAGTTCGCGAGTTATTGTGCTAAGAGTGATGCTACTTTTGTTATTTTCAAAACAATGAATCGAGAAGAATTTCGTGCTTTAATTTTACATTGCTTCTTTATAGGAAAAATACCATTCAAGCGAAGCAATGGCTTGAAAAGTGTTATGGGGACTCCGCTCATCAGAAACAACAATAAAACGATGGTTTGTTAACTTCAAACGTGGTTGTAGAGACACCGATGTTGCGCAACGCAGTGGACGTCTAAATGAGACGGTAACACCAGAAAACATCAAAAAGATCCACAACAAAATCGTTTTGAATGATCGAAAAGTAAAGTTGCGAGAGTTAGCTGACATCGTAAGGATATCAAAAGAAGGTGTTGGCTCTATCTTGCATGAGCATGTGACTATGAGAAAGCTCTGTTCAAAGTGGGTGCCGCGTGCCATGTTTAAATGTAATAAACTGGAAGTTTTGTATCGACATGTGACAATGGATGGAATATGGCTCCATCACTTCACTCCGAAATCAAAACGATCGTCATCTGAGTGGACAATAACTGGTAAACCTCGTCAGAAATCACAATAATCTGCTGGAAAGGTTATGTCCTCGATATTTAGGGCACGTGGTGTAATATACATCGACTATCATGAGAAGGAAAATACCATCAACAGAGAATATTATATAGTGTTATTGGAGCGCTTGAGGGCCGAAATTGCAAGGGAACGTCCGCATGTGGCAAAGAAAAAAAATTAATATATTTCTCCAAGACAACGCACCGTGTCACAAGTAAGTCAAAACAATCGCAAAACTGCATGAATTGAATTTCTAATTACTCCCACAGCCACCGTACTCGCTAGATTTGGCTCCCAGCGACTGCTGGTTGTTCGCAGATCTAAAAAAATGCTCGCCGGTAAGAATTTTCGCTCGAATGAAGAGGTTATCGCTGAAACTGAGGACTGAGGCCTATTGCGAGGCGAGAGATAAATCGGTCTACAAAAGTGGTACTGAAATACTAGAGCGGCGCTGGAATAATTGCGTTGTTCTGGATGGGATTTACGTTGATGAATAAAGCTAATTTAAAAAAAAAAAACATGTTTTCTTAGTTAGACCCAGGACTTTTAAGCGCATGTATTATATATATAGAGTAATTAGTAGTAGTAGAAACAAAAAAAATGTCGCTTTCAAAATGCATTATTAGCGCATTTGCTATCCTTTACTTTAACCGACATATGACAGCTATTTGGGAGATAAATGAAAATAGTTGGATTTTAGACGCCATACACACATACATCTTTTTATAATCTTTCACCATTTCATATCAGAAATATCATTCAAGCTTAAGCTATTTATTTGCAGAAACAACATAGAAAAAAATTAAATTTCATTGTCAAAGGGAATTTTTTTTGGGATACTCTATCTTTAACATATCTATAAGCCTTGCACACCTATATTATTTCACCCTGAATTTGAGAAATCGACTCTATAGATATCAAAAACAGTGTATGAAATAGAGAGATAAACACATCAAAGAATTTTTCTATGTATTTGTCTATAAATACATATAAATGTTTTGTGTTGTTGTATTTTTTAAGCCTACAAGAAAATAGAAAGATTAAGAACACACAAAAATAATCTTCTCAACACACCTTTGTAGTTTATTTTTGCCATTGGAAGCAATTTCTACAATCGTTGCATACAGCAAGGCGCTACAACGTATGCACAAAAATCGTATATGCGTGTGTAGTGAAGTGTAGATGTATCTGTTGTGCGTAAAACCTGCGCACACATACTCAAATTCGGCAAAGGGTAGGTTAGGTGTGCTTTGATAAAAGGAAATTCCAAATAAAATAACAACAATAACATCTAAAAGGCAACAAAAGCACATGAGGCAGGCTAACAAATACGAGGCATCAATGGGACAACTCCCAAAAATGTGATACTACAACACACGACAGACAATGGGACACGAGGTAATATAAAAGTGACAACAAATTGCATGCAACACGATTTTCTACGCTACGCTAGAATGAAGTGGACATTTACACGAACAATTTTGTGGCACTACGGAGGATAGGGAAGTAAACGAAATGTTGTTGAAAAGGACGCAATAGAGTGAGAGCGCGATTCAGAGAGAAAGAGTGTCAGAGAATTAGAGACGGAGGGAGTGTGGAGTCTGCGGCACTGAGCGTAAAATGGAAATTGATGTGTCTGTATGTATGTATAGATGGCGCTGTGCATGTTTTGATAAGAATAGTCATTCAGACAGCCAGCTGGGTAGGCAGAGCGGCAGACAGACAGACACTCGTATAGTCAGTTGGCATAATCGACGAACCATCAGATTGCCAGTTTGGTAAATAGTTGGCTGAATAAAAAATGAAGTAGGCAAATAACTATAGCATACTTTGCAGCGTTGTTTGCTTTTGTCAGACGGGCAGGCAGCCAAATTGACTGGTCACCGAAATCATGGTGCAGTCAAGCAGCTGCTAGTTCAAATATACTTTCCGTATACGAGCCATATCCGGTGACGAAGGCGGCAGGCAACGGTAATTTTGATTTATTGGACACGAACACTAATAGATATGTAATTTAAGCGCAAACGGTTTACTGTCATAAAATTATTTGTGACACGAAATTATTCTGAAATGCCCAGTGAATAACCACCAACCAATTTGACATCGGTTATGGCAAATAGTAAGCGGGGGAAAGCGGGGAAAACGAGTAAGGAACTCAGATGCGGAAAAGCATTGTTAGATCTGGGTCAAAGGATATTGACCTAGAGTAGGTACACAAACGCATTTGCACACACACAGGCATACATACACACTCCCACTAACAAATGTTACGCTCTGTTTATCAAAGAAAGAAATGGCATCCATAAAATTTGATGATTCGATAGTTGAGTCGAGAAAAACAATTTTTCACGATTATTTTGACAGAAAATAGTTTTTTTGTAAGGAAGTGATATTGTCTGTGGTATTTACATATATACGCAAACTAATGCATCTACATATATATGTATAAAAGCGTCAAGGCATATACCGGATTTGAAACATTCTGAATGTAGTGAAATTGAAACGAAATGGAATGAAATGTAATCTAATATGTAGAATGATAAATATTATAACAATTCAATAAAAAGATGTAATAAAAATAAGTTGAATTGAAGTGCAGAAGAATGAAATGGATTGGAATAGAATGGGATGGAATAAAATAGAATGGAATAGAATGGGTTGGAATGAAATAGAATGAAATATAATGGAATGGAATGAAATAGAATTAAATTTAATGGAAAGGAATGAAATATATGGAAAGCAATGAAATATAATGGAATTAAATGAAAGGTAATGGAGTGGAATGATGTATAATGGAATAAAATGCTGTGGAATAGATTATAATGACAAAATGGAACAGAACAAGATGCAATAAAGTCAAATATAACGAAATAGAATGAAAAATATTTTAATCAAATTGAATAGAATAGGATGGAATGAAGTGGAATATAATTAATTTTTTATTAAATGAAACAAAACATAAAAGGCTTGGAGTGTAATGAAGATAAAGCGGCCTGATTCTTAGGAGAGAGGAACGGAATGCTATGGAATGGAATGAGCATGGAAGTGAATGGAATAATAGCTTGGAATAGCATAAAATGGAAAGGATTATGACGCAATGAAGTGGATGACAACATATTCACTTAAATTATAGTGGAATAAAGTATGATGAAATGGAATAAAGCGGAATGGAATATAATTTTATTTAATAAAAGGAAGTACAATGATTTGGAATAGAATATGAAGAAAGAATGTGGGAAGAATCGGACTGGAATAGAACTGAATAGTATGGAATAGCGTGAAATAGAATGCTTTGGATTGGTATAAGATATGGCAGATAGAGGGGCATGGAGTGGAATGAATTATGATACGAGGGTTGCCTTTTATATTTTGCGCCTTTGCAACTGTGCGTGTGATGATGTAAAAGTGTAAGTGAGTAAAAAGTGATATGTAAAAGTTATTAAACATTTTTTTTTTTGTTTTCACTTAAGAGCTTTATCTGTTCTTTTTTTAGTGAGTTGCGAAATTCATCTAGCTCAAAAGATTTATTGCCAGTTCCGACGCAGATTATCAAGACAGGAGTGCATTGACTAACTTATAATACTTCGACTTTTGGTGTCGAAATACATCATCATCGTCAAACATAGCGCTACAGCTCGGTGTGAGCCTTAGCTTCCTCCACAATTTTGCCCCATGCATTTCGGTCCGTAGCTAGACTACGATAGTTGGCCACTCCTATGCTTCTTAGATCATCTTCAACGTCGTCTAACCACCTTTTCCGGGGTCGCCCTCATTGATTTCTTCCAATCATGCGAGTATCCAAAACTTTGCGAAGTATTCTCCCATCTGGCATTCTGAAAACTTGTCCTAGCTATTGGATGCGCTGCCATTTAACAAACCGCACAAAGTTTTCGCCTTGTAGGAATTCCTATAGCTCATTATTATTTCTGATGCGATATATATAATACTATTTTCTTCCCGTACTGGATCCAGCATTCTTCTTTCACATGTCCATAATTGTGTAATCGTATCTGCTTTTAGTGTACTCATTTGACATCCATATGTTGCCACTGGTCGATTCAGTGTTTTATATATTTTGATTTTCGTTCTTCTACTCAAGAGCTTGCTTTTTAACACTTTAACCCGGGTAGTCCGAGATACATATTTAATTTGATTCACGTACTCTAATTTATGTTTACCAGTTATAAAGTCTGGCGCTTTGCTCAGGGTGTTAAGGGGGGGGGGGGTAGGGTCACAAAATCGAAATTTTTTTTCTTCACTCATCTTATAGTAAATCATTTCAAGAATGTTGTGTCAAAATTTTAAGTGGATCGGAGCAGAACTCTCAAAGTTATAGCCTTTGTAGGCACTCTACCTCGAATGCGGAGCATCGATAGATGCTTGGCAATTCCCAAGGGCTCGGCTGTCGGCGTCATTTTTTCAAACGCGTTTTTCCCGAAACGACTTCTTAAAAGTCGGTGCCAATCACAACTCCGAAACTATTAAACCGATTCTTTTCAAATTTGGCACACGTTTTCTAAATCAAAAATACCTCCCTTCCACTGTTTTTTTTTATTTTTTTTTTTAAGGTTGTTTTTCACTTACAAATATGGCGAAATTTTTCGCTCGTTTTACGTTTTTTTGCCACCAAAACTATTACAAAAATGAAAAAAAAAAAAAAAATTTTATTAATGGGGGTGGGGGGGGGGAGCATTACGTCATACTTTAACTGAAAAATTCGACTTTTTTAATTTCAGATGATTCTACGACGAATGCCGATTGGTACCGCAGAGCACCTCTCGAAAAACATATCTCCAAAAAAACTTTGTCATGGGCTTATTTGTCAATATTTTATTATTAATATTTTTTAAAAACTTATTGAAAAGATGTACAATAACATGCAACTGATTTTATTAAAGTATCTTAAGCCATATTTCTGTAAAAAATTCAAAAAAAAAGTGTTGTTTTTTAGCGCTAAACCCTATCACCCCCTTAAGTCTTCTGAGACATTTCATTCTGCTTTCATTGGTCTTTAATTCAAAGAATTTTGATTTCATTTGGAGTGCTTGGAATACTTCTTGGAATACACTCAAATTTGCTCGCGCGGAAGACCGGGTCATCAGCGAAGCCACATATTTGGAAAGCTTTGGTAATTGTAGGCTTTTATGGATCAACTTCTTTAATTTCATGGCCTGGGGTCAGAGTAGACAACGTGTCTGCCTGCCTTACTCCTGTACCGCACTTAGGCACTGGGAACCCTTGCAGCAACGAGTTCCAACGTGGCCGTTGATCCTTGCAGGATGAGTTTCGTGAAGGTCACACGAAAACGGTTGTTGTGCCAGAAAAAATTGATACTGTGCGTCAATTGATAAAGTAAGATCGTCATGTGACATATCGCGAGATAGAGGCATCCTTAGACATTAATGGAACCAGAATACGCTCAATATTTCGTGAACATTTGGCCATCAACAAGATTTTTTTCTCATTGAATAGCGCAAAATTCGACAATTGCCCAAGAAAAAACACAATTCAGCCGCCGTGGTTCAAAGCATGTCTGAGATATCGTAACAGATAACGAATCTTAGACCTATGCAAATGAGTCCGAAACAAAACAGCAATCGAGAATACGGGGGTTCTAAGACGAGCTTATTCCAACCAAAGTGGTTCATGGACGAAACACTTCAAAGCAAAGAGGCGGCCATTTTTACGGAAAGTTTAGTTATATTGCAACTGTACCACTAGTATGGTATGTGAATTGTACATAACCATTTGTTTGCCGAAAGTTTTCGGAGAATTGAAGAGAAGCAACCGCTAAATACTAATCATCCTTCACCAAGACAATGCGAGCTCTCACGTATCGGCTCACACAAGAGGCTCGAATTAATGGGTCATCCGTTTTACAGCTCTAATTTCACACCTAATGATTTGCTTTTGTTCACGAACATCAAAAATAGAATGCTAGGTAAACGTTTTTCAACGCCTGAAGTAGCTGTTGAAGCCTTTAAAAAGGTTATTTTGTAGGTAATCTACTTCTGAATGACAAAAGAGCTTTGAAAATTGATTCGAGCCGAAAATTTTGATTATTTGAATATTTCGAAAAACAAGCCGTTTTCATTAATATTTTATTGTTTTCATTATTGGGCGCAAAAAAATATAAAAGGCAGCCCAAGTGGGATTCAAGTGGGATTATGCATTTGAACCTCAACCTAACCTCAAAAAGTAAGAAAAATTGAGAAACTGACGAAAATTTTTTCCTATATTTCATTTAATTCGAAATGTCATTAATTTTCTCAACCTAACCTCAAAAAGTAACAAAAATGCGAAAAATACCAGAAATGTTTCCTTAACTGAAAACATATTTCATTTCATTAAAAATTTCATTAATTTTCGGAAGTTTTCATTAAAATGCTAGTTTTATGAGACTGTAACTTAACCCCACCCACCTCATAAAATAGCAGAAATTACGAAAAAAGCAGGAATTTTAAAATAATTCATAAATGTTTAATGTTATTAAACATTTGGTTAAATTTCGGAAGTTTTTATTCAAATTCAAATTTTAAGAAATTATGATAAATGCAAACTGTCCGCCAACTTGAAAACTAGAAATATATTACTTATACGAGGGTCGTTTGAAAGTAAATAAAACAAATAAAAACTACTTGATTGTTTGGAGTACAAAAAAATTTGCGCGTTCACTTCTGTTAAGTGTTTGGCCGAGCTTCTCCTCCTATTTGTAGGCTTGCGTTTTAATGTTTAATTTACGGACCTACAGTTTTATCCGACTCCGAACAGCAAATGGTTTTTATGAGGAACTTTTTCATGGCAGAAATACACTCGGAGGTTTGCCATTGCCTGCCGAGCGGCGATAGCCCATACCCCATTCGGCTAAGGCGGGCCTCTATTGTTTAGGGTAAACCTTTTTATTTTTGGACACATTCTCCAACCCTGTTCAAGTTTGTTGAGGATTTGTCTAATTCTGAAAAATAGCCATTCGTTTCTGCAATCATCTCATCGTTTGAATAAAATCTTTTTCCCCGCCAGACGTTTCTTCAAATTGTGGAGCAAATAGTAGAGCGAGGGATCCGAGCGAGCCAATTCAGGAGAATAGGTGGGATGTGAAATAAGTTGGAACTCTATTTCCATTAATTTTCCAAACACAACTGCTGAGGCGAGAGCTGGTGCGTTGTTGCAATGGAAAAGGAAAATCACTCGCCTTCTTCGAATCAAACGAATGCTAAACACAAGGAAATTTACCGATTCGACTGAAACTTTGTGTTCGTTCTTCCAAGAGATGCTACTAACTAAACATAACCCCGGTGCGCGCCAGTAGTGCCATCTCTCTGACTTTGCACGGACTTTTCAAACGAACCTCGTATAAATTTTCTCTATTTTCTTAAGACTAAAACGTGCAATGGGTATATGAAGTTTACCTACACTCGAATTTTGGTACGTTTGATATTATAAAGTGTTGTAGTAGTGCTATCAGCGCTTAACGTACTGCCTCAACACCTGCTGCAATACCTTCGCCATCATGCATTGGGTATAACGCAGGCTACTACTTACTATTTATTAATTCAATTATTCAAATTTCCGTAGATAGTTCGCAAATTGTTCGTTTTAGGTTTTCTATTTTCAGTTTTTAGCAACCGCATATGCAAATAACTGTAAAATCCTCACTGATACTGACTCACTTGGGGGGCGGACAACAATAACAAGAATGCTACTATTTACACATCTAAAATAATTAGTAATAGAAAAATGTACAAAAATGCACAAACCGACTTATACTTTTCTACATTCACATATGTACATACATATATGTACACACATACATCTACATACTTGCCTAACTAACTACAAATGTATTCTATTATTTATTCTGTTGGCGATTTGAATTTTGCAGTTACTGTTTCTAGGCTGTCCTACCATTTAAGGCTGCGCTTGAAATTCCTGCTCGTTTTTGTTGTCCGTATTGCGCTTGGCAGTTATCGGTTGGGCGCTGCTTAGCTGGCTTAGCTGGAGCTAGCAAACTAGTGGCTGATGGCTGAAGGCTTTGCTGGCTTTAAAAGGCGTGTTCCCGTTTTCGTTTCACTTTCTGGCACATACACATTTTTTGCTTATACTACTCCACAACAACAACAGCAAGCACAATACGGTTCAAGCGCTTCAACTTCGTTGTTGTCGTTGTCGTTATTGTTGGCGTCGTTGTCGTCGTCGTCGGTGTCGTTGTCGCCGCCACCCAAAAGTGTATCCCAACAGCAGGCAGCTAGCAAAGATTTTCTTCAAGTACTTCAATTCTCAACGCGCATACACACACACACACATACGTATATACACACTCACGGAAAACATGAATTTTTCACGCTTTTGTTTGCTCTATAAGGGATTTGCATTTAATTAATTCAATTGAAATCAATTATTTAATTCACGTCTTTCACATTTCATTCAATTATTGCATTTTTATTTCACATTTCACATTTTCATTGTCATTGCATTATTTCACATTTATTTGAATGCTCGCCTGCACATTTTTCTCATTTCTTTCTTTCTGTTCTTATAACGCGACGCTACGCTTCTTAAAACTGACTGAATCTTGATTGCTCCACTAAAGTGTCAGGCTGCCCCAGCTTGGCGTGTCAGTGAGTGAGTGAATGAGCGAGCAAATGAGTAAATATCTACGCACACATACATGCACACTTCAGTGATTGAGTATCTCTGCGCCATAGCGCCACAAATTTGTTGTGCGTTCTATTGGATGGAAATTATACATACACACGCGCATATGTACATACTTAGAGTCGCTTGTACTCTTGTGCTGAGAGCAGTGGCTCGGTAGTGTTGACAGTAGTGATAGAGTCGGCGTCAGCGTAGAATTGTTCCGCTACTGGTGGCAAGTGCATTGGCGAGTTGGGGCGCACTCCAATCATTGTTGCTTTCCTATTTGTGTGTGCGTGTGTGTGAGGCAGAAACGCGTGTGGCGCTACGTTAACACCCACACATACTGCGAGAGCACGCGCCACGAATGGCTAGAATGACAAAATGTGGTAGAGAGCGAGAGTGTTTTGTTTACAAGTGTCTTCTTAGCTGGGGATTTACAAGTGAAAGATATTTGGGGTTGCCAAGTGGTTGCTTTCAATGCTAGAAGTATACATATATAAGGCTGAAGAAATATGTACCAGGTAGATTTCATAAGGGTAAGACTCCGTCACAAAGTAAGCAAAATGCCAGTAGTGTTTACATATTTTTAGATTTTTGAAAACTAAAGGATTAAAATTAAATTAATTAATTTGGCTAAACTTTCCATAACTACTACGATATATTTGAATGGGGTGCGGAAGGGGAGGGGGGCGTGGCACCACCCAACACGCCTAATAGAAAGAACAAGGTCATACCATTAAAACGATAAAAGTCCCAACCTCCTAGAGTTCCTATAGAACTCCCAGGAAAAGTTTAAAAATTAGGTTTTTTACGACCGTATTTGCATCTTGTACTGAAATATCGTTGAAGAGAAATGTATAAAGCAATTGTTAACCCAGCAAGCATTTAGCTTAGGTTTTATAACTTATGCTATTTATGATAATTTGCATTATCGTAAAATTTATAAGTGACTCTGGCGAAAAATTTATTATTTTTATAAAAGTTTTATTTGATTAACAATTTTTTGTTTTCTTCAGATTTAGAATAAAAATCGCACGATGCTACAAAAAAACAAAAAATTGTTTATCAAATAAAACTTTTATTAAAAAAAATAAATTTTTCGCCAAAGTCACTTATAAATTTTACGATAATACATACATATATTTAAAATTAAAGAGCGCTTTTTATATAAATATATATATATTTTTTAACATGTATATATACATATTGTAAATTCCCAAGTAAGAAAACGCGCAGGTGAAAATTTGGCAATTGGAAATTAGCGCGATTTTTTATTCCAAATTTTCAGTATTTGTGAAAATAATGATTTATCGATTCATCGTGTGATTTTTTAGTCCAAATATTAAATATTATGAGAATATCTTTTTATCGCGATTTTTTAGTCCAAATTTTCACTATTTTTGAAAATAATGATTTTATCGAAGGCCAGAGGTAAATTTAATACTTTTAAAAATTACAAAAGTTCTATTGAACCTCATTGTTGGTTGACTGGGTTGTTTCGGTTTCACTTTATTCTTTTCTCACTATCGCTCCTTTGACAGTTCGTCTCGCACGGAATTACAAACGTTTAGAAGAACAATTGTAATAATAGAATTTTAATAAAATTCATAGTATTATTGAGTAACAATAGCTTTAAATCAAATTTAGAATTAAAAAGAGTATTTCTAATGGAGTATTGTTACTTTCCTGTGCTTGTACAGGGTTTTCCAATAACAGGTGCTATTTTGAATAGCCTGCTATTTCAATAGATGCCACTTTTTATTAAAATTCACTATAAAAATGGTGAATATTTGGCAGACACAGTTCGTAAAACTCGAACATTTTTGGGTCATCGTGAAGCACCTTGTCGGACCGCAATACAGACATTGGTGCAAAAAATCGAGCAGTTAGGACAAATTAGTGATATTGCATGCAAAAATATTGCTGTTGTAGGCGAAATTGTTGAAGAAAACCCAGGTTTGTCCTTTCCTCGTCGTTCCTTGGAATTAGGCATTCCACAAACGTCATTACACCGTATATGGGCTCAGAAAATCCAAGAGTTATTGTTGAAAAGCCTCTCTATCCTCAACGTGTGACAGTTTGGTACGGTTTATGGTCCGGCGGAGTCACTAGACCTTACTTTTTCAAAATTAAAGCTGGAGCAACAGGTTCGGCGAATGAATTGCGATATCGAGAGACGATAAACGATTTTTTATGGCCGAAATTGGATGGTATTGATCTGGACAATGTTTATTTTCAACAAGACGGCGCTACGTGCCACATAAGTAACGAAACCATTGATCTTTTACGGGAATAATACCTCTTAATGGAAAAAAGTAAAATTAGCGTCTGTGATAGGGTATTTTTTTAAGCTTATGCAAAACCGGTTTTTATGATTTTTTGCAAATTTAGAAGGGCTGAAGCTTCTGCAATGAGGTGTTCCAACTTCAAGTCAATCAGAGCAAATCTGAGCGAGCTAAAGCACTTTTACTGAGATTTGACAGTTTTGTTGTTTGACAACCGGTTTTCATGATTTTTTGCAAATTTAGAAGGGCTGAAGCTTCTGCAATTACGTGTCGAAATTTCAAGCCAATCAGAGCAAAGCTGAGTGAGTTGTAGCACTTTTACTGGAAGGTGATATGTCAAAGTTTCAGGCCAATCAGAGCAAAGTTAAGGGAGTTACATCACTTTTTCCGAGAAGATTTGACAGTTTTGTTGACATTATCAGCGATAACGTGGTAGCAATGGAAAGCCTCAATAGGTTGGCTAATTTAAGTTAAAGATTTTTTGAAAAGAAAGACGGTGCTATTCAAAATTTAATGCATGGGTTTTAATGAAAATTATAGGCAACACTCAAAAGGCTAACTTCGAACTAACTACGAAAGCTGTGGGTCGTGAAATTACGAAAGGGTGAGAGGAGCAGCTGGTGTGGTGCCATGTAGGTTACTCTGCGCAGCGCAGTGCAGGGTCCGCCACTCGAAGTGTAACCAACTAAAAAAGCCATACTTTTATTCAATTAGTAAAAAAGTAAAAAATGTGTGAAAATAATACAAAATTAAGAATCCATTTACTTTTGCTCGATATGACCTTTTGCCTTGAGACGGTCCAGAAACGAGTCGGAAGCTGCCCAAATGTGATTTGCAAGTGTTTTGGCCCACTCGTGGACAATGGTTTGTTTCAGCGCCTCAAGACTGGTGAATATTTTAGTTCGGACCCTGCTTCCAAAATGGCCCAAAGAGAATAATCCATCGGATTCGTATCGTAGAAAAAATACAGGATATCATATTGAGAAATCGTTGAGTGACTGAAAGAGATTTAGTAGAAGCCCTAGGTATCTCATTCGGCAGTGTAAGCAGTATTGGGCTTCAGAATGGAACAATGGATCAAAAAACATTCGAATGCGATTTTCTCAGTAAAATTTAGAGCGTTCTCGAAAGAGTAAAGTGAATTATGTGCGCCGATTCAACACTATTCGCGTCTAGTGAATTTGAGAGCCATTGTGTGGACGTTATAAAGTTCTGAACTTTTTTTTAGCCATTCTTGGTTCACTCGAGCTTTGTGAGACGGTGCCGAGTCCTGTTGAAACGTCCATCGTCTGTCACCAAAATGTTTGTCTGCCCACTGCTTCAAAGCAATCTCCAGAATACTTTCCCGATAATATTTCGCATTTACCTTGACGCCAGGCTCGATGAAAACGATTGGAGAGTGCCCATAAGCGGTTCCAGCGGCCCAAACCATTACTTGTGTTGGGTGCCACCTCCTGATGGTTAATCGATGATTCAAATTCTCGTATGTACGGTTGGTAAAAATAAATCCTATCGTTTTGGGAGTTTACGAATTGCTCAATTTAAAAATTTTCCTCGTCAGAAAACACTATTTTCGGAAATTGACCGCTTTTGGCCAAGCGAAGCAACTCCTTCGCTCTCTCAAGTGTGGCTTGTTGCTGCTTTGATGGTGGATCATGCGCCTTTTGGATCTTGTAAGTTTGACTTTGAGATCATTTTTCAGTATGCGGCGGATGCTACGGTCAGATATTTTCAGTTCTTTCGCCCTTTGATTGACACTTCGTTGGGATTTAGCTCAAGTCGCTTCTTCACTTTTTAAACCATTTCACGTGACGTTTCACGATGCTACCAATTTCATTGTAACGAGAAATGGTGCGATAAACAAAAACTTTATTTACTTTAAGGTGCTCGAGCTCACGAACAATCGCTGGTGGTGATTTTCCAGTCAAATATAATGCCCCGGAACGAACGGTTTCAATAATATTAATGCTTAAGAAAATATTAAAAAAATGACCTCAAATATGTTTCATCAACAGTCAGTTTCGTCAGTCACTTGCCTTTTTTTTTAATGCATTATCCATTTGATGGGCAGGGACGTTGGGCACTCGTTAAGGACGTAGTTTCGAGCAGACTTTAGTAAAACTCAGTAATTACATTATTTTATATAGTTTTGGCATAAGACAGATTATCTGAGGCCTTTAAAATACGGACCAGACTTAGACAAGATGACACTCTTTCTTCAACCATTTTTAATCTTCTACAATGGGCGAAGTGACTGATGCAAAAAGAACTGGCCATCTAATATACTTAACATAACAACACAAATATACGCGTACGCGGATGATATTGCGATAATCGGCAAGAACTTGAATGCATTATCAAATACTTTCTGTGATATAGAAAAAGCAACCGGTAAAACTCGATTCAGAATAAACAAGGGGAGGCAAAGTATATGTTGATCTCCACAAAAAACGATGCGGTACTTGGTACAATCAAACTCGGGCATATGAATTTGAAGCGGTGAAAACTTTCACGTATTTGAGCTTTAATTTAGCCACGACAACCCAATGAGTATCACAATCCACGAAAGAATACAAGCAGCATATAGAGCATTCTACTCACTTATTAAACTTTTTAAATCAAACCTGTTGAATAGATTTTGCAAAATTTCGTTTTATAAATCTATAGCCCGACCAGTTCTTTGCTACGGAGTCTTGAACAAAAACAAAATCCAAGTATTCGAGAGAAAAATGTTGAGTCTAATCTTCGGTACAGTCAATGAAATGAATTGGACCAACTTATAAAAGGGGAAAATGTTGTGCGGTTCATCAAAGAGTGCTAGACTCTACCATAAAAATGGACCCCACGAGAGTTCAACGAAAAATAGTTGACGCTAAAGCACTTGCAACGAAAGCAAGAAGGAGGCCAAGATCAAGATGGATTGACGAACTAGAAGGCAACATTCAGAAACTCAAGGCCAGCAACTGGAAGAATTCTACCAAGGATCGGGGCAAATGGAGACATTTTGTGCAGCCGGCCAAAGTTCACACAGAGTTGTAGCGCCCAATGATGATTTCGTGAATACAAGAGATTTTTGAGGGATATATAAGCTTTGGCGTATTTTTGGGTTGATTTTGTTAGATTCTTCATATTAAAGCCTTTTTTAATGCCAATTGGAGAAGCTTACATACCAATTTTTTAAATTTGTTGGCAACTTTTGCACGAAACGCTCCCACTGTAGTCCAGTCAAAAGAGACAAAAAAAATAGCCAACTAAGTAATTTTAGGAGTATGCGAGTTTATGGTTTTATTATGTAAAACCCATCACTGTGAACTTAAATTTGAGTTTTCGGGGTCGGGGGTTGTGTCCCGCGGCCGCCATCTTGGAAATAAGGGTGCAACTGGTTTTTTGCGTTTATCTCGTGAATTATGAAAGTTACGAACATTTTGTAAGATACTTTTTTGTAGACAATATTATTATCTACAACTTTCATTCAAAACTTTTTATTGTAAAATTAATAATAAAAAAGTTATAAACAAAATTACGCGAAAAATTAAGGGATGAATTGTTTTAAAGCGTAATAACTTATTTTTTATAGATTTTATGGAAAATATACTTTAGAGCTTTTTTATAGAGCATTCTTTTGTGAACATTTTTGTCTGAAAGTTTTTTCCGCTATCTTTATTTAGTCGTATGATTTTGAGCTGCTAAGCGGAGCAACCAATACATTAGCGGAGCGCGTACATGATTACACAGGCCGACAAAATTTAACCAACATTCAGACCCAGAAACCAGACTATATATTTCCGAAGGTTTATGATGCGTTGAATCCAAATCTGGCCTCAGAATTGCTCTATCTGCTCTGGTTTTTGAGATATCCTAACCTAAAAGTGCAAAAAACACCATTTTTGACCATATTTGAGGTTATGTAGCCTTGCAGATGTTTTCTTTCACCAAAATTAAAGGATGGCATCTTTAAATACAAGCCGTTTTTTTTGAAATGGCGTTTTGTTTGCTCAAATATCATTTTTTTTCGCAGAGATATCGCATTTTGAAATTTTCATGTTTCTAAATTTTCCTACACCTGAAAATCGATTAAGATATATTAACATAGACATGATATAGTCGATTACTAATTTTCTTGGGTTTGAGGGCCTGAAATATATGGATTAATAGTTTGTAAATTTGGAGTTTGTGGGTAAACCTGCTTGCGATTAAGTGGGTTAGCCTGCTCGCGGTATGATAGGGGTGGTTTCTAGGGGTTAGGGCTGTGTGTGACTCGGTACCCAAAGGTTAGATAGTGTAGGGGTGTGGTGAGTCAGCACACTTATGGTGTGAGACAAAATTTTAAGAAAAATAAGACTCAATTCAAGAAAATTAGTAATCGACTATATCATGTCTATGTTAATATATCTTAATCGATTTTCAGGTGTAGGAAAATTTAGAAACATGAAAATTTCAAAATGCGATATCTCTGCGAAAAAAAATGATATTTGAGCAAACAAAACGCCATTTCAAAAAAAACGGCTTGTATTTAAAGATGCCATCCTTTAATTTTGGTGAAAGAAAACATCTGCAAGGCTACATAACCTCAAATATGGGCAAAAATGGTGTTTTTTGCACTTTTAGGTTAAGATATCTCGAAAACCAGAGCTGATAGAGCAATTCTGAGGCCAGATTTGGATTTAGCTCATCATAAACCTTTGGAAATATATAGTCTGGTTTCTGGGTCTGAATGTTGGTTAAATTTTGTCGGCCTGTGTAATCATGTACGCGCTTCGCTAATGTATTGGTTGCTCCGCTTGGCAGCTCAAAATCATACGACTAAATAAAGATAGCGGAAAAAACTTTCAGACAAAAATGTTCACAAAAGAATGCTCTATAAAAAAGCTCTAAAGTATATTTTCCATAAAATCTATAAAAAAGAAGTTATTACGCTTTAAAACAATTCATCCCTTAATTTTTCGCGTAATTTTGTTTATAACTTTTTTATTATTAATTTTACAATAAAAAGTTTTGAATGAAAGTTGTAGATAATAATATTGTCTACAAAAAAGTATCTTACAAAATGTTCGTAACTTTCGGAATTCACGAGATAAACGCAAAAAACCAGTTGCACCCTTATTTCCAAGATGGCGGCCGCGGGACACAACCCCCGACCCCGAAAACTCAAACTTAAGTTCACAGTGATGGGCTTTACATAATAAAACCATAAACTCGCATACTCCTAAAATTACTAAGTTAAATCTTCTTTTGACTGGACTACTGTGCGTAAAACAAAACTGAAACAAGATTTCTATAATATTAATGCCTTTGAATTGAGGTATGAAAAAGTAGTTGTGTCTTTATACCACTCACCATTGACTGCGATTTTCTTATTGTTATCAGTTTTAAGGCGGTATGAACCAATAAGGCTACCGAACTGAGGTGAAATGGGTTTTTAACAAATCTTGTGTTATATTGCGAAAATCGCTAATAATTTTTCGAAATAGTCGCTCGATAAAGGAACATGGACATAAAGTTCATTTGTTGCCCGATAAGCTCCTCGAGTTGAACAGTGTTTGAAAAAAGAAAACAATTTGTACATTAGAAAATATTGCTTTGGCGTGCAGAGTGAAACTGAAGGATCATTAAATGCCTCCAAAATATGACTGAAATTTTTGTTGCGTGGTATGTTTCTAGAGCACTGAAAGAGAGAAAATGTGGAACAGTCAGAATCCTTCCTACTAGTTTTTCCGAGAAATGGATATTTTCGTGTTGTATGGTAGTAAATAATCAATTCGGAACATAGAAGAATTAATTATATTTTCCCACTTTCAGACTAACCCAAGATCAACTAAAAGAACGTAGTGGTTATATGCACTCGTTTTTTTAATTTTTTTTTAATTTCTTTTCTATGTTTTCCCCTTTTTCATTCCAGAAGGAAAATAATCAAGCAGGGGGATTTGCTAGTTTTAGAAGTTCGCTCGGGCGCCCCCGATCTACCCGTGGTCAGAAGGATCCCGTGACTTTGCACGATTGCGCACTAGTCCAGCGCTCGTTGCGTTGACTTACTTTGTGGAAATATAATTTAATTTAACAGTTCGGCTGGTCTGCCCCTTTGTTATTCTTTTTTTTTGTTATTTGCTCATTCTGATATTTAATTTGACAGTGATTCCTTTCTCTATCAGTTGTTGTTGGTAAATACACCAATACCTCGCTTTGCGTGGTTTCGTTTTGCGTTTTCCCGAAGTTGCGTCGCTGCTTAATTAGTACTAATTTTCACTGTGCGTCGTTAAACTTTCGAGGTTGCGTTGTTTTGGGTTCGAGCCTTTAATTTCTTTTTTTTTTAATTTTCTTTTGTTTCTAAAAGATGGCAACACTGTTGTTTCTAATTGCGCCATGCCATCAAAACTCTGGGATCCCCTTTTTAAGTAAAAATCAATGCAATTTTAAAACAGTTTTATTTTCACTTTGTTTTGCTAATTTTAGAGTTCAGTTTCAATTACGTAGTGTGTTGTGCTTTTTTAAAGAGAATAATAAATTTATATAAATTTTTACGTGTTTTTTCTGGTTGCAAAAAAGGTAAACATTTTCTCAATTTATTTATTGGCATAGTTATATTATTTTTTTTACATTACACCCGCAATTTTTTTACCAAATGAGGGGAAAGTTCGCTGTTGGTAGAATTACAAAAAATAAAAAAAATATCATTTAAAAACTATTTCCGTATTTAGAAGTTATTACCTTCGACGAACATTTAAACTTCTTTTAAGTGAGACTAGCGGACAAGATAAGCCTACCATGCTAGGGTTTTGGAAAAAGTTCAACATCATTAAAGCCATAGAAATTATTTCCGATTCGTGGGAGGAAACAAAACCTTCTTGCATGAATGATGTTTGGCGCAAAATATGGCCTGATTATGTTCACCGAATATGCGCCTCAGAAGTTGATACATTAGCTGTTTGTCATGAAATTCCTAATTTAGTTAGAGAGTCTAATTTTGATGGTATGGAGAAGAGTGACATAAATGAATTGCTAACCTCGCACAACCAAGAATTCTCTATTGAAAAACTATTGCAACTGGAATTGCGATTTGCTAATGAAGAAGATGACAGTGACCATTCAAAAGAAATATCCAAAGAATAAAATTTAACCTCCAAACAAATTTCCAAAGCGATGTGTATGATTGACGAGATTAAAAAAAAAAGATCCTGATAGCGGAAGGAGTTTTAAAGTGTCCCAGGCGGTAGCTACGAATATTAGCTGCTGAAGAAAATTTATTTTATGTTGAAAAAAAGCTGTTAGCAAATATTGAACCAATTTGGTGTGAAAGAAAGCCGACGTACGACAACAGCCACTATGGATACATACATTTTAATTTTGTTTTTTATAAATTAATGGAATAGTTTATTTTGTTTTAATTGAATACGTTTTTTTTTGTTTTATGTAGGTATATATGTAATAAACTTTTATATTATTTTTAAATGTTTACTTTATTCAATTTTCTTCTTAAAAAGTAGTGTTTTCCTAACCCTGGAACCTATCTTCGAACTTTACATGGTTTGTTATAGAAAATCTTAATTCACTTTGAGTCGTTTCAATTTGCGTTGTGTGTTTTTGGAACGTAAGCACGACGCAAAGTGAGGTATTGGTGTAATATGTTTACGAAAATTTATCACTAATTTTTGAATTATTGCTGATGCTTTCCATTTCAATTCAACCGGGCTATTCGGGTCATGTTCTTCGATTTCGATGTAACTGAAATATGTTGCTCTCTGGTCAAAATAATGAGACACGTATTTTTTTGTTCGCCCGAAAAAATTTTTTTCAAGAGTTATCGGCAATTTTATTTTTCGGCTCAAAATCGATTTTTTTTTAATGTCCATAACTTAGTCAAAAATGAACCGATTTTAATAATTTTGGGTTCAAAATGATCGTCATTACTTACAGGAGCGATTTCATGTAGAAACAATTGCAAAAAAGTATTTGAAAATTTTTTATTTTGCAAAGAACAAAAAGTGCGAAACAGGTTTTTTACTCAAAAATTCATTACTCAAAAACAACTCATTTTAGCTACTGGGCATTCAGCTTAATTGAAGTTTGAAGTGTCCTCTTGATTTGGAAAAAGTTATAAAAAAAAAAAATACACTTTTTGAAATATTGAATTTCGAAAAAATCTCAATTTTTTTTCTTTTTTGCTAAATAAAAAATTTTCAACTACTTTTTTGCAATTTTACTACATTAAGTCGCTCCTGTAAGTAATGACGATCACTTTGAACCCAGAATTATTAAAATCGGTTCATTTTTGACTAAGTTATGGACATTTAAAAAAAAATTTTCTTATATAATTAAAAAAAATCGAGTTTGAGCCGAAAAACAAAATTGCCGATAACTCTTGAAAAAAATTTTTTTCGGGCGAACAAAAAAATACGTGTCTCATTATTTTGACCAGAGAGCAACATATTTGAGTTACATCGAAATCGAAGAACATGACCCGAATAGCCCGGTTGAATTGAAATGGAAAGCATCTGCTTTTATCTCGCTGGACCAATTTGGGTCACTAAAGTGAATTATTATCGCCTCCTTGACAATACTTATTTTGTTTAATTATGCGTTTATCAATAAATTTTTCCCAACTTTGTCGTCTAGGGCAACTTTGCCGAGCTCTGACTAAGAATTTCGTTAGCAATTTTTAGTAGTTTCCAAAGTTGTTTTTCGCAAGCTTCATTGTATTAAAAATATAATCTTTTAATGATATTTTCATTTATTAAATGTTAAAAATCTGTTAGGCAAATATTAATGTTTTATGAGTTCAACAAAGTAATTTTTAATAAAATAAATTTGATAAAAAAAAAATTGTTAAAAAATTCGTTAAAATTTATTTTTTTAGAGCTGTTAGACAAACATTTTGTTTTCTGGGCTCAACAGTTTATAAAAAAATAAAAATTTCTTAATTCTCTTAATAAATATTTACTACTAAAAATTCCTATTAATATTAATATTTACGAAGCACGCCACATGCAATTGTAATTGTAAACAAATGGAGAGTCAAATTGTGACATGCGCTTTTGTGCTTGCTTTACACCCTCAGATTATACACGTAAGTTAACGTGTGCTGGTGAATAGTGGTTGCCACATTTTCATTTCATTTGTTTACTGCGCCAAATATAAAGTTCACTTCTGGCAAAATGTGTTGCCGGAAATGCTTACAGTGGAGGCTAAAATATTTCGAATCCTGCTCCTTTCATAAAATTATATAGTTACAAATAAGGGCTGTTGCAATATTTGGAACTATTTCTACAGGTCAAAGTACTAGGTTGTTCAATAAGTTTTGCGGTTCGATAAGATAATTTTTTGCTATGTTGTTTTGTCGCTTTACATGAACGTTTGTGAAGTTTCATTGCAATCTGTCAATTTATTCTTTGTTTAAACGCCAATAAGTACCGACGTGCCACAGTATTTTCTACAATGGAAAAAATCAAGTATCATGCAGTGATTGAATTTTTATTTTTGGGAGGTTTAAAAGCAAAGCAAATTTATGACAGAACGTTGAAAGTGTATAAGAACTTTTCGCCATCACTGAGTACAGTAGAAAGATGGGTTGCTGAATTTAAACGTGGTCGTACACACTTTGAAGACAACCCACGTCGAGGACGTCCAAAAACAGCAACAAGACAAAAAATCGTAGAAAAAATACAGGATATCGTATTGGAGAATCGTCGAGTGATGGAAAGACCTTTAGTAGAAGCTCTAGGCATCTCATTGGGCAGTGCAAGTAATATTTATACTCAAGTATTGGGCTTCAGAATGGAACAATGGATCAAAAATCATTCGTTTAATCACTATTGATGAGACTTGGTTCTATCACCGCGATCCTAAATCAAACGAAGAGGCTAAATAGTAGTGTGAACCTGGTTCTTCGGTCCCGAAACGAGTTCGTGTCCAGATATCAACCAAGGAGATGTTAGCATCAGTGTTTTGGAATGCGAAAGAAATTTTATGTTTGCATTACTTGCAAACTGGTAAAACAGTAAATTCCGAATATTATTGTAATCTTTTAGACCAGATGAGGGAAAAAATTCGTAAAAAAATCCAGTTTGCAAAAGAAAAAAACTTTTTGTCATCAGCACAATGCCCCGAGTCACAAGAGCATTTTGACAATGGCTACAATCTATGAAATAAAGTGCGAATCGTTGGAGCATCCACCGCATTCACCAGATTTAGCTCCTAACGACTCCCATCCGTTTCCAAGCCTAAAAAAATTCCTGCGTGGAAAGCGTTTTTCATCAAATGATGAGGTCATAAAAGCTGTGGAAGCTTATTTAGCAGCCCTTGTAGATTATCATTTCAGGGATGGAGTTTATAAATTGGAATCTCGTTGGAACAAGTGTATTGATCTTTAGGGAGATTATACTGAATAATAAAGTGTATTTCAGAACAATGCGAGATCTGGCTTTTACCCGGGCATCTATTCTGTAAAATTCAAACTTCTGTAAACAGATTCCTCCGGCGTATTCTCAATGTGTGGTGTCCAAACGTCATCAGCAATGATGAGTTAGATAAAAAGTGCAACTTGCAGCCAATGGTCAACCATGTAAAATTACGAAAGTGGCGGTGGATAGGCCACACACTGCCAAAAGATGCAACGGAAGCCGGTCGATAAGTTCTTGATTTGAGCCCGCAATGAAGATGCAAATGGGGTTGACCTAAGACTACATGGGGAAAAGCGCTACAAAAAGAAGTCGATGAATGCGAGAAATCGTGGAACGCACTAAAATTGCTAGTCAAAAACAGGACTAGGTGGAAATGCTTTATTGAGACCCTATGTTCCAATGGGAAATGAAGGAAATGATGATTTCTTATCCAACCGCAAAATTTATTGAACCACCTAGCATTAGCGATATGAAAATTTTTTGAAAACACAGTGAATAATTTTGATATTCATTCTATGTTAGAAAGTTTAGCTGGTTTGATAAAGTGAAAAATCTTCGGTTCTTTATAACATTTGAAAAATTTTCAATTATGCAACTATAATGCATTTAAAAAAAAAAATTGGAAAAAAATTGAAAGAACAAAATTTTATTACTAATTTATTTTTAAAATTATTATCAATTGTTTCTTACTCCTATTCAAATTCTCCAAAAAAAAAAAAAAAATAAAAAATATTGGTATTTGTGTGTATGTTCGCTGCATGTTAACTCTTCAAAAATAACGAAAAACAAAATATCCCAAAAAACTTGAAAAAAAATATTTAAGAAAAAAATCTGAAGGAAAAGTTTTTTTTATTTAAAAATTTGGAAGAAAAAATTTTTTTAATATATTTTTAAAATAATGTTTTTTTTTCAAATTTTTAAATAAAAATTTGATTCTTTCAATTTTTTAAATACAATTTTTTTTTATTTCAAATTTTTGGGTGTCCGGACTCGAGGGTAATTCGAATTATATGAATTAGACATAATTGGAAAGGGCCCGCATTTGCAATTTTCCCCCGGGACCCGGATATGCTCTCTACAGCCCTGGCTGTATGCTATCTCTTCAAAAATAACGAAAAACAAAATATCCCAAAAAACTTGAAAAAAAATATTTAAGAAAAAAATCTGAAGGAAAAGTTTTTTTTATTTAAAAATTTGGAAGAAAAAATTTTTTTAATATATTTTTAAAATAATGTTTTTTTTTTTTTCAAATTTTTAAATAAAAATTTGATTCTTTCAATTTTTTAAATACAATTTTTTTTTATTTCAAATTTTTGGGACATGCTGTTTTTTTGTTATTTTTGAAGAGATAGCATACAGCCAGGGCTGTAGAGAGCATATCCGGGTCCCGGGGGAAAATTGCAAATGCGGGCCCTTTCCAATTATGTCTAATTCATATAATTCGAATTACCCTCGAGTCCGGACACCTCTGAGAACTCCGGGCCCAGGGTAAAAAGTCCCGATCCCCCGCCCCCCTCTCGTCGTACCTGCATACAGAGTTTGATTGAAAAGTAATGAGCCTTATTTTTTTTTAAGCAGTTTTATTAAATTAGGCTTATACAACTAATATTCTTTAAAATAGGACCCTTGAGCGTCAATACACCACTGGTAGCGGTCCTTCCACTGCAGGAAACATTTTTTAAACTCATCCGCCGGAATCGCGTTCAATTCGGCTGTCACAGTTTTTTGGAGCGCCTCGATGGAGTCTAAACGCCTCCCTTCAGCTTTCTTTTCAGGCGCGGGAACAAGAAGAAGTCCGGAGGGGACAGGTCTGGGCTGTAGGGAGGGTGGGGAAGCACCGGAACCCCCATCTTGGCCAATGCAGAGGTGCAGAGGAAGGCGGTGTGCGCCGGCGCATTGTCGTGATGAAGGGTCGGGCGACGCGGTTTTTCAGCCGAAGGAGCACTTCTTTGTAAAATGCCGCGATTACAGTGCTTCCTGGAGGTACAAACTGCTTAGCTTTACACAAAATTTGATCGAGTAACGTTGCTCCAACGATCGCTGCATTTTCGCCACTGCAAAATTCTAACACACTTTTGAAACAGCTTTCACGCGCGGAGCGATGTTGACTGCACCGCTGTTGCCAGCGAACTGGGACCGGTTTCTAGTGGAAGGGAAGGTCCAACGATCATTTTCCCCCACCAGCCGATTCGGTTGATCGCTTGGCAGACGCTCCGCGTGGGAAGGCTCATTACTTTTCAATCAAACCCTGTACAGCAAACGTACACACAAATACCAATTTTTTTGAAATTTTGTTTTGGAATATTTTAATAGTAATAAAAAAGAATTGATAATTTTAATTATCGCAGAATGATAGTAAATATTTTAAAGTTATGGAGCAGGAAAACAGTTCTCCAATCGGTTGCGCCATTTGTGATTTAATGTAGTTAAAAGTTAAATGTATGATTTTTTAATGCATTTTGTCTCGTAGACACGCCCCTTCTGTAAGTTTATACAATTTAAGCCGAGAAAAGCCAAAGCTTATCCAAATGAGATAAGCTTCGAAATACAAAAACCCGGTGAGGATCCAAGCATTCCGTGCAAAGTTATTAACAAGCATATATATTTTGAAAATTTATTTTATAAGATTTAGATAGTTATAACAAGACCACTTGCTGAAGCAGTTCAGATTGTTTTTCTCAACGGCCGTCTGTTTATATTATATTTCTGCCTTCCTTTTATCATACAAGCAGCTGAAGGTGATTACAGCTGTTGCCGCTGTACCGCAAATTAGATTTTAGGGTAATTATTCAAATAAATAAATACTTTTAAATGAAGTAGATTGCAAGTCCACTGTTCATTTGTATTGCACAGAGTACAAGTAATTTCCTCTTGACAGCCATTTACACGCCTTACCAGCGTCACGTCGTCTTATTTGAATAACTTAACCAAAGAAGAAAAATAAAATCTCTCATTACCCACTCAATTGAGCAAACATTTTCCTAAGGTTCCTAGGTAGGCGTCAATCGTTTGCTTATTACCTTTATTTTTATACTTTTTAACTAACCACCGCAAATAATCAGGAAATCGCAACAAATATTTAATTTTCATTTCCTTATAATTCAAATTTCTTCATCCATTTTGAATGCGCCTAATTATTTTCCATTGCGGCGCCTGAATTTTTTAGAACATAACTGCCAAATTATTTCGACATAACACTAAAAATTAATTTTCTGTAACGGCAACTGTCAGTTTGTGGTGTCATAAAATGCAAAATGCGGCTCCCCTTGATTTCATTGCCCAATTGGGGGCGTTAATTGCAGCGGTCAGCCAAAATAGCGAATGAATGGCAATGACGCCTTTGCCAGTTGCACAACAAATAGACAGTCGCAGAAATAAATTGTTTGTGTAAATAGAAAAACAGAAAAATGTTGTGAACATTTAACGTTGAATAGAATGAATATGCAAATGCCAACGACATTCTTGCGGTCAAGTGAGCTAATGAGTCATACTCGCGCAAGTAGTGGTACCCAAGCAGTAGCGGAGGTTGAAAATTGTTTAGGAAGCAGAGCAATGGGATTTTTTTAATTTGTTCTATTACTTAGCGGATTAAGGAAATTATCTCATTAAAATTAAACGAATTACTTTTATGAGCACACATGAATTTTTTCTGCAAATTAGTAAATAAATAAAAAAATGGTATTTGCAAACTAAATTTTAAAAATACTTTCCCGCGTTCATGAAATATAATTTTTTTTCAGCTCTCAGCTCTCATAAATCAAAAAAATGGTATTTGCAAACTAAATAAATTTTAAAAATATTTTCCTGCGTTCACGAAATATTATTTTTTTTCAGCTCTCAACTTTAAATAGTCTTTGATAAAACACTGCGAAAGGGTACTTATTTTAAATATTTCTCTGTAGAGAATACCTTTGGAAGATCCTTTTAATTATGGGTTAGATTTTTATTATTTAAAAATATTTATTTAATGAATTGGTTTTAAAGAACTATTTGCAAAAAAATTTAAAAGGCTTGTGACATCCAATCCATATTCAAAAATGGTGAAAAAAAATTCCTACAAATTTGGAAAAATAAAATAAAATGTTATTCTAAAAAAATAAAAAATATACATTTTTTTATCCAATGTCTAGACAAAGTTAAGGTTGGATTACCGCAGAAACAGGGAAGTACCCTTTCCTACTGTTCTAAAGTTTGCAGCGCCCATCATTTTCTATGGTTGGAAACCTGGAAGGTGAGTTATCTATTCATTCGGGTGTCTATCTCAACTATTATGGAATTTGTAATTTCTGATGCTAACGACAAGATTGTTGCTTGACTTCCTTGAAAGATGGGTGCTTTTGTACAACTTCGCAGTTCTTTTCCAATAGAGACGTAGGTATAAGTACATCTAGTACCTCGAAGAATACCTCTACGCCTTTGCCACTGTCCTATGTGGAACTATCGGTATAGTGTCACGAGGATTCTCTTCATTTACTCTGGCTCTTCTCAGTCGCTACTAGTCGCTAATATAACGGATCCTTCCTCCTCTAAGTCTTTTTTTTAGTTTCAGGAATTGTCTTGGATCGTAGCAGCCATACCAATTCAGTCTTTCATATAGGCTCCAGATACAAGAAGCAGGTGTAATGGTTTAGTTTTTGCTCCACGAGAAAGAGCTTTCCTGGCTCATCTAAAAAATGGTCTTAAGATGAGACTTTCTTACTATTATTCGAGGTTATAATGCACATTAAGTGCATCGCTCAGAATCGTGTTCCCGTGCAATATAATGTCAGCAAATTAATCAAAGAATGTACCAAAGCTATACCTTTTCACTTTCTTTGGGATCTTTTGTTACACTTAGCAAGGAAGGAATATTCGGACACGTTTCAGTACTTACACATCCCTTTTACTAGGGACTAAATACCTTCTTCAAATCTACCCAGATTTTTGATTAAGCTTCAAATTCACAACTACGGAAATTTTCTGCAGGGCAATCGCAGAGCTCAATGAGTCAGTTATAGTTGCATATATGTATGTGAACTATTTTTGCAGAAATTCTGCGCAACCTAGTACATTCACATGCACATGATTGTCTGCTTTTTTAAATTTACTACACCCCCAAGATTTGTCCGTTAAGAGTACAACTGGTGTTTTGCGATTCGTTTTTTGTCAGTTTTATGACAGGTTTAGCGCATTTTTCACCCGCCATAAGCACCATTAAATGGTTCACCGCTGAATGAAGTGATTATTGCATATAATTTTTAAATGCAAAAGAAGTGGTACAAAAAAAAACACTTCACAAAACTGTTCTACAAAATCGTGTTTTGCATATCAATGGCAGAGCTGCGCAGCGATCCATGTGGCATGCTGCAAAAGTCCGGCAGTGAAAAGCCAAACTAGTCAGCAAACATTGTAGTTCATGCACTGGTATTTGAAGGAAGAAGATATACTGGTCCGAAAGTAACTAGTTTTTCACTAGTTCTAAAATGATCCATGAATTATATGTGAAAAAAGATTTTTGCTTTTGAATATTAATATTTTATTTTTTTAATATTGTTCAGAGTAAATAAAAATTTTGTGTAAATTAAAACAAAATCTTTGAAGGTGAATAACAAATTCCAAGTTAAGAAACAAACCAATGCAACAACAGTCATGTAGTAAAAAGCCAAAATAATCAGCAAACATTTTAGTTCATACAATCGTATTTGAAGGAAGAACTCATATTGGTCTCAAAGTAACTAGTTTTGCACTCGTTGCAAAATGATCAATTAGTTGGATGTGAAAATCATATTTTTAAACTACGTTTTCAAGTAGCAAAATTTAACTTTTTTTAATTTTTTTCAGAATAAATAAAAGTTTTAAACATGTAAATTACCAAAAAAATGTTATTGAATACGAATAAAAAAGTTAAAGATAAGAAACAAATACAACAACAGCCCTGTAGTAAAAAGCCAAACCAATCAGCAAACATTTTAGTTCATACGAGGGGTGCCTTTTATATGTCGGGATTAGAGAACAAAAACAAATTTTAATCATCGAAAATCGCTTTATTGTTTTTCAAAATATTCTCCATGAAGATCTATACACTTTTGCATGAGTTTGAACCAATTGTCGAAGCACTTTTGCCACTCTGAATGAAGTACCTCCAAAACATGCATTCTGAATGCAGAAAAAACAGTCGACCATTTGCTTGGAAGTGCTTCGTGCGCGAACAACTTTTGTTGGATTTGGCTCATCTTGAAACACCCATACAGTCGACTGCTGCTTACTTTCGGGCTCATACGCGTAAATCCATGATTCATCACCTGTCACGATGTCATAGACGTGTTTCGAAGCCCCGCGATCGTATTTTTTGAGCATTTCCTTCGACCAATCGACATGAGCCTTTTTTTGAGCGATTGACAAAGTGTGTGGGATCCAACGCGAACAAATTTTTTTGACAGTCAGATGTTTATGCAATATTGAATGTATGCTGGTCCCACTAATGCCTAAGATTGTCTCAATCTCACGATAGGTCACATGACGATCTTGGAATATCAGTTCGTGCACAGCATCAATGGTTTTCGGAACAACAACTAATTTTGGACGACCTTCACGAAATTCGTCTTGGAGTGAACTACGACTACGATTGAATTCACCATACCATCGATAAACACTGATCCTTGATGGATCTTCATCGCCAAAAAATGAATTAAGTTCATCCATGCAATGTTGCTGAGTTAATCCACGTCGAAAGTTGTAAAAAATAATCGCACGAAAATGTTCACGATTTAATTCCATTTTTGGGCCGAGATGAATCTTTTAAGTTACTGTAAACAACACAAATAGCGCTGGTATTTCAAAACGTTCTGAGTACGTAAAAGCCAAAAAATGTCAAACTTTGCGATACAACTGTCAGTTGCCAGATTGCAACACCAGGGTTGCCAAATCCTGAAATATAAAAGGCACCCCTCGCACACTGGTATTTGAAGGAAGAACTCATACTGGTCTGAAAGTAACTAGTTTTGCACTCATTGCAAAATGATCAATTAGTTGGATGTGAAAAACATATTTTTACACTATGTTTTCAAATAGCAAAATTTAACTTTTTTTTTATTTATTTTAGAACCAATTAAATTTTTCTACATGCATCATAAATTACCAAAAAAAAGTTATTGAATACGAATAACAAATTTAAAGATAAGAAACAAATACAACAACAGCCCTGTAGTAAACAGCCAAACTGATCAGCTAATATTCTAGTTCATGCACTGCTATTTCAAACAAGAACTCATACTGAACCGAAAGTAACTAGTGTTGAACTAGTTGTAAAATGATCAATGAGTTGAATGTGAAAATAAATTTTTATACTATATTTTTAGGTAGGACAATTTAATGTTTTTAGTTTATTATTATTATTATTTTTGTTTTTTAATCAGCAAAATTTTGAAATATATAAATAAAAAAATCATTGAAGACGTACAACAAATTTAAACATAAGAAGCAATTTTGTATACAATTTTTATTCATTTACCAATTTTTATCTACTTTTACAACTGGTTCAAAACTGGTGATTTTCGCCACAATTTGGACTGGAATATTTTTTATCTCCTATAAACTACTTCATAAACTGTTGAAAATCGTGCAGAGGCTGACTAGTTCATTAAAGGGTGTGTATAACGCTGATGCATCTCAGTGGCAATTGACATTTCGTGTGATATCGCCGTGTTAAAAATACCAGTCACTAGCATTGAAAAAAGATAGAAGACGAACTAGTTGAGTTGCAGTAGTAGTGAGGCAGCAAAGTAGTTCAAAACTAGAAGCCAAGTTTGACTGCAGGGATTCAGCAACTCTACATTGACATAGGTACATACACAAAAATTACACTCGTTTACATACCAACCGCCATTGACTTACCAAACGTGCTGCACAGGCATATTCTCCCCAGTCGCGCATTACTACAAACATTTAATTGTGGGAATGCTTTTGTCCGTTCGGTTTTGAAATATTTAATTACAAATAGTCAACAGCTGGCTGCTGCAAAATTTTCTCTGCACTTTACGAGCGTATCCTAGATTTCAAACTCGCTGCATGAGTTTCTCTTTTGCCCACAGCAAGTTGCATAAATTGTCATCAAACTGTTGGTGTTGTAAGCTGATAGTCGTGGTAACGGATAACTTTTTTTTGTATTTCTTTAATTCTGATTTTCTTTTGCTACCGTTTCGATTTGTTGCCGATTGGGACACACCCGGGTTTAAATGATTAAAATCAACAATTTTGATTATTATTAATTACTCAAGTTCATAGCCAATTAAGATTTATTGCTATCGCAATGTGAGACAACATTATGTGGCAACTAATCAAGGTATTGATTCGTGGTCATTTATTAATCTTTTGTGAAATGCACACTGTTGTTGTTGTTGTTGTTCTTGTTCTTACATGTGCGAATTGCGCTGGTTTGTCTTGGAAATTGAGTTAAAAATTAAAAAAAAAGGACTAAAAGATAAAGAATTAGTAATTAAGATTATTTAAAACACGCACCCTATTTCACGCTTTTGCTTTAGTGTACGATAAGCCACGGCTGAGGGAATACAGAAGGTTGCGCCTTTCGCGATACCTTTACCCTATTCCTAGTCGTTGCGGCAATGTAATTCTGGAGTTTTGTTAAACTTTTTTTTTTACCAACAAATTTTTTCTATTCCCTTTCCGTAATTTTCGTTGTTTACATTAACGTAACCTTACTTCTAATTTTTTTCTCAACTTTTTAATAAAAGGTGACCATTTTGAGCCTCCCGTCACACACGTCATTAATTTTTCCTTCCGTCTGCTCATTTTGGTATTCTTCATTTTATTATTGAATTACACGGTGTGACAAAAAAAAAAAATTAAATATACTTTTATGGAGACCTAGCACAACTTGTAAGTATAGTAAAACTAAGAAACATGGTATAGGAGAAATTTCCAATACACCCCCAAAATCTCATTTTATGGCCATAAAACCGTTTTTCAGTAGGTTGATGTGAACAAACTCCTAACTTCGCCAATTTCCATCCGCTTTCGAATTTGTTTTTTTAGTTCGAAAGAACAAAAACAAGCCTTTTTGACAGTGTGTTGACAATTTTTCTGAAATGACAACTGACGAGACTGTAGACGGAAGTATTCGGAATTTTTTTATTTTTTCTCTATTTTTTCAACTTTGACATCATTTTTGCGATATTATCCGATATTGAGGATTTTTTTAGTACACTACTGTTATAGTAAATTTAATTTCGGGTCGAATGAGCTATATTTGACTGTAATTGAATTAAAATTAAAAGAGTTGTGTGAGTTTTAAGATTTTATGTTTTTTTTACTAATTTGGTATGAAGGTATAACTTTACGCTACATGGGAATAAGGACGTGTTTTGATGCGTTATTATAGATACGTAATATTTATTGGAGTGTAAATGTATACATAAGAGTACACTTTACTGCATACAACAGAACTGGTTAGAACTTACGAAAATATCTGACATATCGCACTTGTTACGTTAAAGCGTAACAACTCAAAATCTGAACATTTTCAGTAGAGACGAAAAACTGTTTCCGTAAATATTAATAATATAGGTATTACAAGGGAAAAAATATGTAATTGCACGAAAATATCATTAAAAACAATATAACGCTTGTTTCATTCTTATTTGTTTAGTAGTTGCGCTAAAATAACAAATTTTTGAGTGGTTACTCTTTTCCTTTTCTTTTTGAGTTGTTACGCTTTAACGTAACAAGTGCGATATTATAGCACATTTTTGTTTCAATGGAAATATGAAAAGGCCACACTGTACATTGATTAAGAAAAGAAGTTTGTTATTATAATTTAACCTTATTAAAACGTCAAAGTTTTATTGTTTGTTTCATTGAAATTCAAGAGATATAAATCAAAACGTTGCCAGAAAAGTCGAATTTCTCAATATTCTCCGATGATGTGGCATCGTTAGCCTTATCATAAACCAGATGATTGTTATTTTTATAAAACGGACGTAAACGGCCATCATTATAAAGCGCGAAAGCACATAAAGTGTGCTGATGTTGCAACTGTTAAGAACCCCGTAGTCTTGGACGATATGATTGACTCAACTGCAGGACATGAACTGAAGGAAGTTCAACTCATTGCTGATGATGTTCAAAGTGATAACAATAAACCTGATGATGAAGAGTACTTTCCGTCTGGTTCTAAGTCTTCAGAACGACACATTGTATCAAATTCAGATTTTCAGGATCTTTCTCGTGATTTACTTCTATCGGGAAGACAATCTGAAACGCTCGCTTCTCGATTTAAACAATGGAATTTAGTTGATGACGACTTCAGATGAATGATGATGATCGAATTTCTTATAGAGAAGTACTCAAAACTGATGAAGAGAATGACAAATGTACCGTACCATACTAAACTCCAAAGGGCCGTTTCCAATGCATTTTTTAGTTTGGAACCAGTTCCGTTGTGTACTGCACCGTACCGCACATACCGTACAGTGCTGCACTGCACAATACTCCAATAAATATTATGTGTTTATAATGACACTTGTTCTCATTTTCATGCTTCGATACCTACATATCAAATTAGTAAAAAAAAAAATAAAATCTTAAAACTCACACAACTCTTTTAATTTTAATTCAATTACAGTCAAATATAGCTCATTCGACCCGAAATTAAATTTACTATAACAGTACTGTACTAAAAAAAATCCTCAATATCGGATAATATCGCAAAAATGATGTCAAAGTTGAAAAAATAGAGAAAAAATAAAAAAAATCCGAATACTTCCGTCTACAGTCTCGTCAGTTGTCATTTCAGAAAAATTGTCAACACACTGTCAAAAAGGCTTGTTTTTGTTCTTTCGAACTAAAAAAAACAAATTCGAAATCGGATGGAAATTGGCGAAGTTAGGAGTGATTGTTCACATCAACCTACTGAAAAACGGTTTTATGGCCATAAAATGAGATTTTGGGGGTGTATTGGAAATTTCTCCTATACCATGTTTCTTAGTTTTACTATACCTACAAGATACTAGGTCTCTATAAAAGTATATTTTTACTGTCGCACAGTGTTATCTTACCATTCAGGGGCAAAAAGTATTCCATTAACTTTTCATTGCCTTTCCAGCGATTTATCGATTATTTTTTATGAAAAGAGTTTTAGTTTAGTATTATTATATTTTTTTTGAATTTAACGCTAATGTAGAAGCCTGGAAATCAAATGAATTACAATCAATTCAGTGAATCAATTCTCATTTCACATTTCTGGCCCTTTTCGATCTATTTCTAGAAAATTTCGTTGATTAACGATTTTTATGGCCGGACTTGGATGGTATTGATCTGGACAACGTTTATTTTCAACAAGACGGCGCTACGTGCCACACAAGCAACAAAACCATTGATCTTTTACGGAAAAAGTTTCCGGACCACCGAGATCTTGTGATTTAACACTTTGTGACTATTTTCTTTGGCGCCACGTGAAAGAGAAAGTCTACGCCAACAGACCAGGGTCGATTCAAGACCTCAAAGATGAGATTCGTGAGGCTATTGAGGACATAGGGTAGCCGCTTTGCAATTCGGCAATGGAAAGTTTCATGGAAAGGATATTATCCTGTAAGCGTTGTTGTGGTGGTTATTTGCTGATGTTATTTTCCACTATTTCCTCTTTATAATGAAATAAACATCCGTTCATTTATATTATATTAAAAAGTAGCATTTTTCTTTGAATATCAAAATAACACCTTTTATTGAAATTTGTTTGTATTTTGTATTTCTTGTTTTTGAATTTCTAAAATGCTTTGATTGCCTGTGTTGGAAAATCATATTTAATTTTTTATTATTCAGTTACAATCGCCAGCTGGTCAGACAAGAGACCTGTGAGGTACTTACCCACGCGAAAGGAAAGGACTGCGATCCCCCTGACCACCTGCGCTCTACTCCTGTAACGATGGGCTTCTCATCAACTCACCGAGCGCTGGGCAAGTACACGAACTTGTAAGGTCTTCTGACTACCCGAAATCCTTCTGAGGATGGCAAAATCTCAGTTCTCACAGAACACTATCCGCGAGGTATGTAGGCTATGAGCCTTGGAATTACTTCGCGTACTTTCTGCGTGAGCTGTATGGAGGATGAGGTGGAATCATCTCAGCACCTTCTCCTTAGCTGTCCTGCTATCGCGGGGTTAAGATTTCGGCATCTTGGTTCTCACTTCTTTCCTACGACTGCTGATACAGAGTTTGATTGAAAAGTAATGAGCCATCCCGCGCGGAGCGTCTGCAAAGCGATCAACCGAATCGGCTGGTGGGGGAAAGTGATCGTTGGACCTTCCCGTCCACTAGAAACCGGTCCCAGTTCGCTGGCAACAGCGGTGCAGTCAACATCGCTCCGCGCGTGAAAGCTGCTTTAAAAGTGTGTTAGGATTTTGCAGTGGCGAAAATGCAGCGATCGTTGAAGCAACGTTACTCGATCAAATTTTGCGTACAGCTAAACAAAACTAGTACCGCAACTATTGGGCTACTCAAGGAGGCTTACGGGGACCAATCTCTGTCCAGTGCCATGGGAGGCCTTCGACGACGCAAACAGACGAAGATGTGAACCGCCTTCCTCTGCACCTCTGCATAGGCCAAGATGGGGGTTTCGGTACTTCCCCACTCTCCCTATAGCCCAGACCTGTCCAGTCCGGACTTCTTCTTGTTCCCGCGCCTGAAAAGAAAGCTGAAGGGGAGGCGTTTCGACTCCATCGAGGCGATCCAAAAAACTGTGACAGCCGAATTGAACGCGATTCCGGTGGATGAGTTTAAAAAATGTTTTTTGCAGTGGAAGGACCGCTACCAGCGGTGTATTGACGCTCAAGGGTCCTATTTTGAAGAATATTAGTTGTATAAGCCAAAAGGTTTAATAAAACTGCTTAATGAAATGAGACTTTTTTTCAATTTCAAACGTTTATTAACAAAAAAATGGTTACAAATTTAATCTTCAAAATTAAAGCCATCGCTAGCGATACATTTTTCCCATCACTCAGGCAATTTGTGGGTGCCGCGCCAAAAAAATTGGCCGTCTTTGGCCGCAAACCAATCATCGAGCCACTTTTTGGCTTCTTCGTGAGAATTAAAGCGCTGCTCGGAAAGTGCATGGCCCATCGATGCAAACAAATGATAATCGGAAGGCGCCAAGTCTGGTGAGTAAGCCGCATGCACCAGCGCTTCCCAATCGTACGTCTCCACCAAGTCCCGAGTCGCTCTTGTTCGATGTGGCGGTGCATTGTCACCTTGTCAGTTTATGCGGCACCCATCTTCCGACCTTTAAAATCATGCCCTTGTCTTTCAAACGTTTTGAAATGGTTTTTTGGGTCACTCCCAACTGCTCTGCCATCATTTCTTACGTTTGACCATAATCTTCATCCAACAATGCTTGCAATTCGGCGTCCTCAAACTTTTTCGGTGGTCGGCCACGGTCCTCGTTCTCCACGCTAAAATCACTACTTCGGAATTTTTTAAACCACCTGAAGCACTGTGCTCTACTTAGAGCATACCCACCATAAGCTTCTATAAGCATTTGATGAGCCTGAGAAGCGTTTTTCTTCAATTAATAACAGAAAATCAAAGATGTCCGCAAATCGTAGTTTGAAGGCTCGAAATTCGACATTTTTAAGAGCGAAAAAAATGCATTGTTGGATGAAACGTAACAAACAATGCATTGAATATTGTTGACAGATGACAGACGGAAAAAACAAGACATTTGGGAAGGTTTAAAAATACTCCTAGCGATAGCTATGGACTAATAGCTGAACGTCTCATTTCATAGGTAGATGAGGCTATGAACAAAGCTACTTAATGTTTTGCGTAACAGTCACACCTTTGCTTGGCATAAAACTCGACATGCCTAGGAACCCAATAGAATGCTAAATTCCATAACTCAACCTACACCGCAACTAGAAGCCGAAGCAATTTAAGGAGATTGGTTGATAGCCAAATAAAATATTCGTACCTTCACTTAACTAAGAGACTTGATGAATTCAGGAGAAAGCTCATTTTACTAAGTACGTCAAAATAACTACTCATGTACGAATGCTTGTATGTACGTATGTATGTAAGTTGATATTAATGCAAAAAGCCAGACAACTTATAAATCACAAGCAATGAATAGCAAAGGAACACGTGAATAATCAAGGTAAGCCAAAATTCAGCTGGCCTCAACATTTGGCCAATTTCATAAAAATTATGACTTTGTGTGCGCATTTACTTGCTACGAATTTGCATAGTAAAAAAGCCGAAAAACTACGATTTAAATAATAATAATAATACTTATAATATGGATGTGTACAGACACTACATTTGTACCTATAATTGTTTATGAACGCGTGTGTATGTGTTTGTGGAGTATCGAAGTCTTCCCTGTGGGAAAATCTACTAGTACCGAACTGGTGCGCGTTTTGTGATTTTAGTACCATAACTAATTGGCATTCCTTCAGCGTTCTATGCACTCATAAAGGGTCTTTCAAAAGTGACGCCTAGATGTCGGTAGCGAATAATTCCTAGACAGTACGTTTTTTTGTCTTCTCTGACATTTTTTAAGTAGACAGATTTTCAATTCTATACCATAGAACAACGCGTTAAAGTTATAGAAAATTATTATAAAAAAATTAAGAAGAACATATCGAAAAATTCGTGATTTTTTTGGTGGAAATAATCGCTTAAATGAGTCGACAATTCAAAGGTTCAAGAAAGTGGTTCTATTGAGGATAGAAAAAGGGCTGGCAGACCTAAAACTAGGCGTTCTGTTCAGAATATGGCTGCTGTAGCGCAAAGTGTTGCTGAACAATCTCCAACATCGATATCTCGACGTTCTCAGCACTTAGGTATTCATGAATCGACTGTTTGGCGGACTTTACCTGCAGACGTGCGCTGGTCACGGTGGACATTTAAATGTTGCCATTTTTCACATATAATAGTTAAGAAATTTTGAATAAAAATAGTGAAACCTGAAAGCAAATGTTCACATGTTTTATTTTAAAACCACATCTGGGCGCGTTGGTTCGAATCTCGGTGAATGCAAAATTAATACAAACATTTTTCTATTGTAATAGCGGTCGCCCCTCGGCAGGCAATGGCAAACCTCCGAGTGTATTTCTGCCATGAAAAAGCTCCTCATAAAAATATCTGCCCTTCGGAGTCGGCTTGAAACTGTAGGTCCCTCCATTTGTGGAACAACATCAAGACGCAACCACAAATAGGAGGAGGAGCTCGGCCAAACACCTAACAGAAGTGTACGCGCCAATTATTTATTTTTTTTTTTATATCCTATGAAGTGTAAATTGTGCCCCGTTGCATTTCTTTTTCGGTGGTTGAGTGATTTCATGTTGGGTGGTCCAAGTGTTTCAGACATCATCATCTGATTGACTCAAACTTTAAACTGCCTAGGCTTTTTCAATTTAAGAGAACCGCTAGCGTTCGCTATTACCCCAATATCTGGCAGAAAGTGAACTACCTTTACTTCTTACCTTCTCTAGATTTAATTGGTAAACAGAATGCAGGTAACGCTGCTGCTCGGCTTGCCGTAACTAATCAATGGCGCCATAGGCGTTGAATACTTAGCCATAATACTCGGTGTGGGACCAACAGCCTTGTTGACTTTAGTTTGGCGTTTACTCTAAGCAACCAAAAGTAATCGTTTCGGCTCATTTTCCTAATCTTCTTCTTTTTTTCGCATCACAGTTCTTGGTGAACCATTACTTCATTCGCAACCTTGCGCCATCTGTCTCTATCTAAGGCTACCTTCTTCTAGCGCCGCACGCTTAGCTTTTCAAGGTCAACTTCCACGTGCCGGACCATCTTATCTGCTTAGATTTTATAAATCTTATCACAGTTTCGTTGGTCATTCCTTATCCGAAGCTGTGTTTGAGTCGTGATAGAGCTTTTATACTGATATTAGGGTGTCATCCTAAAGACCAGTGCCTTTTCAGGGGAGGGCTCACCTATGTTCTTTTGTTCCTATTGCTTCCATTGAGGTTTACAACTTCAGAAAAAGCTGCCTACTCGGTCTCCTCCATGAGGAGAAGAAAGAGTCTACCAGACATCTTCTCTGCTGCTGTCCCGCGTGGCATGTCACTAGATTTAGATACTTTGGCTCATCGTGCTTGAATGATACGGATGATATTAGGAATATTAGTGTCAGCTAGATAAAAGGGTTTGCACTTAAAACAAAATGATTTAACGAGGATCGGTAAGTGAGTTGGTTTAGACATCGACTGCCACTTCTATCTACCTACCCAACTACCAGCTACTATTAATTACCAAAGCAATGACGTCTGCGAAACCGACGGTATCGACTGTGCTGTCTTCAGTGTATTTTAAGACACGGTTATCCGTAGGACTTCTTATTTATTATTCTACAGTTTTATGTTAGAGCAGCTAACTTTTTTAGTGCTTGAAGGATTTGCTCCTAATCTGCAGGATTGTAGATGTTAAAAACATTCCGAGTCACCATTGCATATATAATATGTGTTTTCCTCGCCTATCCACAGCCTTCCTGTTATCGCATCTGTAGCGATCTGTGCCAATCTCTGTGGTCCCGTTTTGTTCTTGTTCTGCCTTTCCGCACATTTGGTACTACTTCCTACTCGAGGGGAAAGGGAAGCCATCACTTTTGAGAAAAAATAGAGAGCTCCAATAATGGCGGTTTTCTGCTCCGTGTTTAGTGTGCCGTTTGGATCAGGAGCTTTACTGTTTCCGACCATCTTTGCAGCTGCTATGACAGCTTTCGTTGTTGGTCGTTACTTGAAGTACTGTCCCAAAGCTAGAAAAGTTTGGTCATAAAAAATGAGCACATATTGTTTTCTTTTTGTTTTTTTTTTTTTTTTTTTTTTTTTTTTATTATTTTATTGTTATTGTTGAAATCAGTTTGTACTACGCAAGAAGGGCGATTTTTTACATTAAATTTTTGGCGTTGACCTTTCTACTCTCTAAAAAGACATGCTGTTCCTCGCGTGAGTATCGAAATTTGTTTATCTTGCTATGATTTTTCTTGCAGGGTATTTATAAATGTATACATGTGTGTGCGACACAGATTCATGCCCCAAGAAATGTTCTAAAACAATAAAGGTTAACCGATCGACAACAACAATCACTAAGAAACTAAACTAAAGCAAATCTGTATAAGGCAAAAAAAAAACAAAAACAAGAAACAAAGAGAACACAAATCTACAGCTGGGCTATTTTGGCAACAGGTGTGCAGCGGCCGATATGCTCGTATTATGCTCGCTTCAACACCAACGAACCTTAGTTTAATATATATTTAAGTATGTACAATTGGCTATTTTTGCAATCTTCTCTCTACCGCCTGTGGCCAACTTTGGTTGCAACCATTAACAATACACTGCCCTCTTTTACAGGGTGTGCCAAATAAATTTTCCTCTAAGATTCTGAGTGATTTTGGCAATGGCAGCTTTTTCTGCTCGAAGTCTTAACTGTCAAACTGTATCCGAATTATGGGAAAGTAACCATTCCGAATTGGGAAAAATTGTAAGTTTATTTTCTTTCACAATCTGCTCATGCAAACTAACTGATATTAAATCGCTATCGGGTAATAGCACCAGAATCGAAGGTAGCTGTCGAATATGGGAGGCTTTTGAACGAAATAGCCGCGTAGTGCTACACTAATGTGCGTAAAATGGGTGCCCTTATATAGGGACACTTCTTGAAACTGTAATACTAACCAGCTGGCAATTAAGAGGACCAATTTACCGTTAAAAAAGATCTGCCAAGAGCTCAAACGTTTTGCTTTCTTAATATAAAATCCACTCATATCGCCTTTCAATGAATTAGAAAGTAGTGTATGAGCCTATAAATCCTTGTGTTAGGGTAAACTCCGTTGAATGGTTGAAAAAGGTGCAATTTGTTTCAAGTAGCGAACCGGCTGATGAGTTGGCAAATTGCGTTTCCTTGGAGTGTCCAATTTGTTCGGATCCAATTTTGAGAAACATTCGGGTACATCATTCGAGTTTTCATAAGCTGAGTTCACAAGAACTAAGTGATTCTTGGAAGGCCTGATAAAGTGGTAGCGAAATTCTTTCTCAGACAAAGGAGCAGTGAGTTACGAGCACTGATAAGACTAATTATTATACATAGGTATATGGAAATGGATTCATGAGCGGCCGCTGTAGCCGAATGAGTTGGTGCGTGACTACCATTGGGGAGTGCGTAGTTCGAATATCTATGCATGAAATAGCAAAATTATAGAACAACTTTTTTGTAATAGTAATGATAAACCTCCGAGTGTATTTCTACCATGAAAAAGCTCTACATAAAAAACCATTTGCAGTTCGGAGTCGGCTTAAAACTGTCGGTGCCTTCATTTGTGGATCAACATCAAGTCGAACGCCACAAGAGGAGCTCGGTCAAACACCTAACAGAAATGTACGCGCCAATTACAATAATTGTTTTATTTTTTTTCAATGGGAACTGTGTAGAGTTTGTTTGAAGGATGAGAATACTACTGAATCTTTTTTCTGCCGCCGTCCGGCTTTCGCCAGAATTAGATGATACATTTTTGGGTCGGATGTATTGAGAATGAATAAGCTACATTCTTTTTCCTTCGACAAAAAGCCACGAATTTTAAACAAATCTGGGAAGTTTGCAGAGGAGGGATGGATTACGGATGACTGACTCTGGAATATTGCGATTGCGATTTGCGTTATCGCCGGAAAACTCCCTATGGGTGTACATGCCCGAGAAATTAGTCATCTTTTGAAAGGCTGGGAGCAAACCGATCGAAGGAGAAAAAAGCTAATGAACAGCTTCAATCCATAGAAGAATGGTAACATAGATGGGATATATCAGTCAAAGGGCGTTAAACACTGCAAGTGCTACTTGGTCACCCATTGCAGGTGAACAATCTGATACCAGCCATGAGTGCATCAATCAATAACTGGAATGCTATTAAGAGATATGCAGGGAAAATAATCCAGCACCTCTGATATGCGGAGTGGTTGGCTGAAGAGTAGGCACTCTTGAGTAAGGCTACACTAATTGTTTGACTTGATCGCAGGAACCAATTTTAGTCAATAGACATAAACGCGGCATAGATAGAGCCATAAGAGAACGAACCTATAGCAGGAAGCTGGCTACAAATATGGTCGAATCAGACGTGGGTGAATAGAACTGGTCCATTTCAATGGCGCAGAACCCACCCGAAGTAATGCAGAAAGTAGTTCCGGTAAGGGAGTCTCTCCAGTAAAGGAGGAGGGATGGTTTAAGTGGTCACACCACTTAACCAGTCGACGACGGTCGCTGTAAGTGCGAAGGCGTTTTGAGTCCTACTTCATCCACCAAAAAAAAAAAAAAATAAAACCAAAAAAAAAGGTAATTGCTCCCCTACGGAATGTTAATAACATCCAATCGAAATCGCTGTTATTCTGAAACCTTTAAGTTAACTGTCAAGCTAAGTGGTTAGGTCCTCAGCAGAGTCTAGAGTCAACCAAAATAGTTCTCAGAACTTCCCTGCAGCCAAATGGAAGCGATTCCCATATCTCACAGCAAACGTCCATATTAAAGACTCACTATTTCCTCTCCATGCGATAAATCATAAGTCAAATACCCGAAAGACACATTCCCACTTTTTTAAAACTTTTTGATAATGTGACTTCCCCTTTTTAAATTCTTTTAATTAAAACCACGAATACTTGTTTGAGTTAACTACACCAAAATTGCTGCCGCTTAGTTTGCGACAATCGATTTGTTAAGGCATAATCCACTTAACCCTTTCGGTACGGAAAGCCGCTAACGGAAATACAAATTATTTTATATGTTTAATAGTTGCAATGGGTGAAATAAAAGTCTTTTGTCCCATCAAAATTGTAGGTATCTTCAAACATTGCCGGGACATATAAGTCCCGTTCGGACCGAAAGGGTTAAGGAAGTGCTCGAAAAAGCAAACATGGAGCCGCTAGATGTTTTGATTAGAAGACAGAAATGGAAGTGGATTGGTCACACTTTACGCAAGGAAGAAGAAGGCAATGGAATGGAACCCATTCCCAGACCAAGGGAAGCTTGGAAAAGAACTGTCTATCGCGGGACGGCTCAACTCGGGTTAAGCGGAGAGCAGGTGAAGGCGTTATTCAGTATTCGGACGAGAAGGCCCATATGTGTTGTTGGTGCTCTTTGTCCCACTAGGGATTCAAGGAAACAATGATGATGATGATGATGAGTGAATTCCACTACACGAGAAAGCACGCATTTGAGCCACCCTTTATTGCATGTTTCCTATTTTTTTCCATTGTGTCGATTTCATAGTTTTGTGTGATTTGCATTTACTTTAACGGTGCTTTATTGACATTTGTTATGATTAATGTGTTCGCATTGTCCGCTGCTGCTTAAACACTAAATTAGAATAATCAATTTGCATTGAGTTGGCTCATACCTCTACTCCTATTTCGTGCGGCAACTACAGAAATGAAACGTTCAAAATTCGCATAAATAAAAAGGTACTTAACGTACTCGCATGTACACCAGAGTGCTCAACTATGAGTTGGTGCAGAAAATTTATGTAAAATATGCATTGTGCATTAATTTTCTGTTTATTTGACTTCCGTAAGGGTTTTGTTTGTGCCTCGTGGCGTGCAGTAGGAGCAGCCGCCGCTTACCCAGGCTGGCTATTATAAATGTCAACAGTTTGTGGCAACGTAAATCAAATTGCCTATAAACCGCGGGGCGCTTATACAAATCGTTTTGACTATAATCGAGTTAATAAATGCTTACTTAAATTTTGTATTTACTTTTTATATATTTTAATATTTTTTTAAAGGTGATAAATCTTCTGCGTTTTATTAAAATTTGAATACAATTTAAAATGGTTAGAAGCTGAATTTTTGATTTACGAGGCTAACAACGAGTAAGCAATGTTTGGTTAAGCACACATACATATGTACATACAGTGTCAGGACAATCAGAAGTGTACTCAACGAAAATATGTATCTTACAGAGCAGAGTGAAACGGAAAATCCTTACAACTCTAAAGCGAAAGCAAAAAATTCAGACAACGGGACTTTATGCCTCTGGGAAAATATTTTATATAAATTGATGTAATATTTATTCCACGAAAGTAAATTTTAAATATTTAAGAGAAAATTTCCATCGAGTATTTGTGGAAGCAGTTTAATCCAGAAATAACACAGAGGAACATTTCCAAGCAGCACAACCTAACTGGGCTTTATTTGAAGAAAGGAGGCAAATCATTCCAGTCCGGGGAGCAAATCATGCTAGTCCCCAGTCTTCAACTAAAGCCCAGTAGATTTGTCCAAATCATTCTAGTCCCCATTCTTTAATTAATAATAAAAAATCTTATGCGATTAAAATGTACAACGAAGATTAAATAAGTTGGCAAGATACAATAGAAGATAAACTAAATATAAAGAAGTACGGAAGCGTTAAATTCGGTCTGGAAGAAACTTTATATACTCGCGGACATTTTAGTAAAATTCAATTTAGGTAAGTTGTATATTCTTGGAATTAAACATGACATTAAAGATCAATCCTCGCTGGGCCCGAGCGGTGCTTTTTCTATTCATATATCTGCCGCGCCAGCCAGGCGGAAATTAGGGCTTTGGGCTCGTTGTTTATGCGTCCGAAATTAGTCCAGGAATGCCTGACTTCTCTTTGGCTTGCACCTTGGCAACGACGAATATCGCAGGCGATGGAACGATGAGCTGTATGAGATTTACGACGACGTAGACATAGCGCACCGAATAAAGATCCAGCCGTTTGGTTGGCTGGGTAATGTCGTCCCAATGGATGCAAACGGTCTAGATCTGAAAGTATTTAATGTGGCACCAGCTGGTTGAGGCAGAGAAAGAGGAAGGCCTCCTCTGCGTTGGAAAGGTCAGGTGGAGAAGGACTTGGCTCCACTAATGCCGCGTCTAACTGGCCTCGGTTTGTTAAACTCGGCCAAAATCGCGGAAGCGGTTATCCCTCCAATCGAAAAGAAGAAGAAAGCGGAAAGCAAACTTTATATCCTCGGGCATATTTTAGTAAAATGAAAATTTATTAAGCAAATTGAGAGTTAGCAAAAAATGAGAGTTATAGCAGTAAGATTTGTCAACAGAGGTACACTACACGAAGGCGTTTTATGTTATTATGCAGAGGATTGGTTCAACAATTGTACTGCAAGCTGTGTTCTGAATGTAAATCCCAATAAAAGAGAACTTATCTTTACTATTAATAATAAGATACAAAGCATCAATTTCTCCAAGCGGAATGGTATCAGGCTGGCACTATCACCACAAGCAAAATGCCTTGGCATAAGCAAGATCCTTCTGCAATTATCATCATTTGCTAACGTCATCACCTATCTTCATTAAAGATTTATCTTTGGGATTTCCATCTGAAGCAGATTGGACCAGCAAGTAAATCTAGTATAATTGCTATGTAGCAATCATCTCCGACCAAGATTGCTATATTTACGGAAAGGCAAGGACAGTAAACTCCAACTCGCTTAGCCAATGGCTTGATATTGAATGAGTTCTTAGCCACTGGAATATCGAAGGTAACGAGCAGGTGGATGAGATTGCTTGCCTAGAATCTTCCTAAAGTCCGACGTTAGCTGAATCAGGAAGACATGTCCTGACTATAACATAGCAAAGACCGAACAACTGCTTGGGTATGGCCGACCCAACACTTCAAGAGCAACCGCTATTCTCACAGGCTACTGGAATGTAGGTGAGGATGCGGCGAGGTTAAAAATATCATACAACAAAAGGGAACTCCTGTTCACTATCTTTGCAATTGCCCGGGTTTATTAAGAGCGAGATTACGAGTTTTCGGCAAACCATTTCTTAGCAACACTGAGGAAATTTCAGGCTTGGAATTTAGGTATCTTTTTCCCTTTCTGGATACAACAAAGTGGTTATGGTAAATAGCAGTCCTGGAATCTTAACTACCAAAGCAACAGAACATTGTGGCAGTAAAACGTCGCTAGAAGCTAATTAAGTGTCATCCAGTTCCGGAAAAGAGACTACAATATGGCTTGTACGGATTTTAACTAGGTATTATTTGAAGAATGGTAACACTTAGCTGTCATCTGATTTGACAGAAAATTAGTTTTATTCTTCCGCTGAACGAAAATGGTTGTGTATACGCTCAAAGAACGCTGGGAAATATTGCGTTTTCGCTTCGCTTCATGGGCTTGGGATCGACTTGAAGAAAATGAAGACTTTTACCGAAAAATCATCTTTTCGGATGAAGCTCATTTTCATCTCGGCGGGTATGTTAACAAGCGAAATTGCCGCATTCGGGGCTCAGAAAACCCGCACGCACTCGAAGAAAAGCCGATGCATTCACAACGGAGTCACTGTTTGGTGCGGATTTTGGTCGAGAGGCATAATTGGTCCATTTTTCTTCGAAAATGAGCGAGGAGTGGCCGTAACCGTCAATGGAGAGCGTTACCGGGCCATGTTGAACGAATTTTTGTTCCGAGAAATTGAAGAGGAGGATATTGGTGGCATTTGGTTCCAACAAGATGGCGCTACTTGCCACACAGCGAATGCTACGATCAATCTTTTGCGCACTGTCTTCGAAGATCGCATTATCAGCCGAAATTCTGATATCGTTTGGCCGCCTCGGAGCTGCGATTTGACGCCGTTGGCTTATTATCTTTGGGGTGCCGTCAAAGAGCAGTGTTATGCCAACAAACCAGCAACAATTGATGCACTGAAGACCAACATACGCGATGTCATAGCTGAAATACAGCCGCATACAATCGAAAATGTGTTGAAAAATTGGACCGATCGTATGGGAGGTGCATGGCTAGCCGAGGCAGCCATATGAATGAAGTTGTGTTCCATCATTAACCGGAAGGATTGTACTTCAAAATAAAAAAAACAGTTTGGAAAAATATTGAGTAGTTTCTTTTTTATAGCATTTCAATTCCGTAAAGTTATATGGCGGACCCTGTATTATAAAATGGATATGGTTTTTGTCCGATCGCAATAAAATTTAAAGTTTGGGCTAGCAAATCAGTTTGAGGTATTCGGGTCACAAATTAGACTTAAGCTACGAATACTCAAGTATATGTTCACGGATGGGTCGAAGTTGGACGGAATAGTTGAATAGGAAGTATTTGGAGCAGCTCTCCACCAAGCTCAAATTTAGTGGGTCGGTTGCCTATCTCGGCAAATATTGTACAAGGGGTAAATATTTACTCTGACAACCAGGTGAAAATTACTTTTTTGGGCTCTTTATTTGTTCGCTCGAAATTAGTCGGAGAATGCCTGATTTCTCTCTCGATTACATCCGAATAATAGACACATGTGTGCCTCCGGTCACAGCGGCATAGCGGGGAAAAGCTGGGCATATGAGCTGGCCACCAGACAGGGGACCATAGAGACGGTTCCATTACAAAATAAGAATATTGGGATTCTCTTACAAACCTGTGGCCTGCTCCTGAAAAGATGGGCCTCGCGTCAACTCAGTGAACGTTGGGTTAGTGCGAAGACGTGCAACGACGCGAGATCCTTCTGTTCACGGGTAGATCGCCGGCACTCGAGGGAACTTCTGAGACTAGCAAGCCCGCAGCTCTCAAATTGGATGAGTGTCCTTAGCGGGAATTGACCATTAGGTGACCATGCGGTGAGACTTGGGATTGCCTCAAGTCCTTTCTGCAGAAGCTGTTTGGCGGACGAGGTTGATTCACCTTCTTCTTTTCAGTTCCCCACGCAAAAGCAATGGGATTTGAATTTAGTATTCAAAGAAAATACAGCATAAATTTACACAAATGGATCCAAGATGGATCGCGGCGTCGGCGCCGGTGTATATTCGAAAAAACTCGAAACTTCCAAGTTCTTTCATCCGGGAAATTGGAATCGTATTTTTCAACTAGAAATTCTCGGTATAGGGTAAGCTTACAGCATAATTAAAAACCATCCACAACAACTATCGGAAGTATGTATTTTTTCAGATAGTCAAGCAGTCAACTTAGCTTTTAAGTCACTTTCAACCAATTTAAAAATCGTCAGAGAATGCAAAGAAGAACTTAATGCTTTGGCGCGCAGTCATCACTCTCATCTGGGTACCTGGGTCGCATAGTCGAGAGCTTCGGCCATTGTACTTGCTGCTACTCCAGATTGTATGCTGGGCAGTAGCATCACAACATAGGATAATGACCAGATTGCGCCGCTCACAGAATCTCACGAGACTAGTGGCCTTCCCATGTGGTGGCCTTTCCAGAGCGTCGTAAGGAAAATAAGCAGGAGCAATCACAAACTTCGACCATCCGCGTCTACGTCTACAACACACCTCAGCTGCTCCCAGGTCTTGGCAACAGACCTCCAGACCAACGAACTCCTGTCATATAATAATGTGGTCCCTTTCAAAGCACTTAAGCCACAGAGGCGGCCTCTAAAGACTCAGGGGGCTCTTGCACTGTTGTTAAGTGGGGTAATGTGTGCAGCTGGGCATGGGAACAAATAAGGAAATGAGAAATCTGATGAACTGGCAAGGCAGGGGCAGGCAAAATAACTAAAAAAAAGGTAGCCCAATTTCAACAAATCCAGAACTGATGAGTTGTTAAGAAGGCCAGACGAAGATATTTGCAGATTTACGTCAACAATAACCGGCCACTGGTCTCTGGGAGACCATGCCAGGAAGATGGGGTGGTCGTATAGCGATAGATGACTTGAGAGAAATTACAGAAAAGAAATAGATGGTGTAGGCAGATTCATAGACAAATCAAGATATAAAAGCAGTGGTTCTATGGGCATCTTTTGTGTTAATTGGGTCTGGACTATGCCACTCCGACAAGGCCTTCACCACCATGACTGACCAGCAGACGTGCTCATGGAGGACATTTAAATAATGCCATTTTTCACATACAAGGTGAAGCCCAAAATAAACAAGACTGAGCTAAAATAGAAACGACAGGACCTTTGTTCTGTTAACTTCGAGTTTATTTATTCAAAAAAGTTCCCTCTGGCCTCGATACACTGTTTTGCCCGATCTAAAAGCTTTTCGAAAGAGTGTTTCAGTTCATGGACCGGAATGTGCTTCAGGATGTCGGTACAATTCTTTCGTATGGCCTCTACGGACGCAAAATGTTTTCCTTTCATGGCCAAATGAAATTTTCCGAATAGGTAGAAGTTACAGGGAATCAGGCGAATATGATGAGTGATTGATGGTTAAAATGCAATTTTTGGTAAAAAAATCAGTCAAAAGAGTGAATCGATGAGAAGGTGCATTTTCATGCAATAAGCGCCAGTTTCCTCTTTCGCGGTGTTCAGGGTGAGTTCGAAGAATGAGATGCAAGAAACGCTTCAATTGCACTGACGGTTTGGCCCATTGGCGCGAACTCCTTGTGGACAATTCCCTTGGAACCGTAAAAACAAATGAACATCGACTTGATTCTTGATTTATCCAAACGCGATTTTTTGCGCGGTGCCTCGTCTGGGACCTTCCATTCGGCACTATGACGCTTAGTTTCAGGTTCATGTTGGAAACCCTACGTTTCGTCACCAGTTACAATGTTGTAAAGGAAGTTCTCGTCGTTTCTAGCCTCCTTAATGAGGTTTTTCGAATGTTAAATTCTGAGCAATTTTTGGTCCTCAGTTAAGGGGGGAGTCTGGTTTATGAGGTCTAAAAATTGCATCTCTTTGCGATTTTTTTTTTTAAGGAAAAAATTAATTTAGCACTGCAAAGTTTTTTCTATCTTTTAATGAACATTTAAAAAGTATAAACAATTTTTGTACTGGTTAAAATAAGTTGGAAAAAATGTTTAACATAGAAATTAGTAGAGCGCTGCAACGCTGGAGTTTCCAACTGGCGTGCTCGTTATTATTATCTAAAGCAAAAAATTCAATTGGATTTCTAATTATCATGATTTTTTATTCTAGATGAACTAAGAAAACTGAGAGAAATTCCAACATTTCAACTTTTTAGAGGTTTTAAAGAAAAAAATGTCTTTCTATAAAAAAAAAAATTCACTTCAACTTGGTATAAAAATTTTGAAATTTTTTTTTATCTATTTTGTTTGTTCAAATAGAAGAGAATTTAATACTGAAGGGAACAAGCTATGATTCATTTCAAAAGGTTCATTAGTTTTTTTTCATTCATGTATTCCAATTCAAAGAAATCATAAAAATGAAAAGTCGAGAAAAGAAGACAAAGTTTGTACTATAGCTGTCCGGTCACAGCGTAACTTCCTAACGCTCGCCTACCTTTGGCTTTGCATCTACGGAAATATTGAGAATTAGGCTCAGTAACTTTGTGTGAATATTCTGAAATATATTAGGAATCGCTCAAAACGAAAAAAAAAAATTGAGTTTTTTGACCTTATAAACTAGGCCCCCCCCTTAACTTGTGCGGAATGAAACGTGCATAGACCTTTCGTAAGCTCAAATGATCAGTTAAAATGCGATCAGCCGATGTTTTGGAGATATTCAACTCCTATTCCATGAATTTCATCGATTATTTCGGTTCATTTTTTATTAAATTTACGAACAATTTCAATCGAGTTTACGGTGATTACTGATTTTGGGAGGCCCGTATGTTTATTTTCATTTATGTCCTTACAACCATCTCTGAAACGTGTAAACCACTCATGAACTCTGGCACGAGATAGATAATCATCGTCATAAACTTTTTTCATCAATTCAAATATTTCGGTAAACATTTTACAGATTTTAAAACAAAATCTGATATTAGCTCTTTGTTCAAAACTCATTTTTGTACCGATGACACAAACATACTGACACTGTAGGCGCAATAACTTCGCTTCCACATAACCGAATGTCACCAAGCTTTCACTGGAAGTCAGCTAGGGATGTAACTCATTAAAAAGATGGCGCCATCAAAAACATTTTTATGACGCAAGTCTTGTTTATTTTGGAAATTTTTATAATACATGTTTCATTTTAAAACAATACCTAGGCGCTGTTACCTACTGTTAACAGCAAAATTGCGAGTGGGTACAATGAACACTCCTGCTGCTGGAACCTTTAAATGCTTTATGTACACAACTTAATATTCTGCATTCAGTGAGATGGAAAAAACTACGAAATGGGTTCAGAAGTGAATGTATCTAAATATTGCCTAAAAATTAGCAACAATATTTTGGCGGTTAAATCAATTTGTTACAGAATATTCCTCTGCAGCTTTTCATTATTCATGATGCAAGAATAGGACACAAAATTTATAGTATTGCGATCATATTCATATAAATATTGTTTAGTCAAAAACTACATATTAAATGCCAGTCTCTATGGCCAACAAGTCAACGGGGTGAGAAAATCTCAGTTAACAGCCAACTGCTGCCTTTTGGTATAGCGAATATGACTTTTAATATTTTTGCACTTTGCCTACTTTGATTAGCTCATTGCAAGTTTGTGGTAGCGTTAAAATATTTATTTAGGTAAGACTCGTATAGAAATATTACCAAATATTTGCAGGCAAAATATAGGTCAGAAGGACATTAAATACGTTTGTGTGCATGTACCTACCCGTACCAAAGCTTTTCAATGCATACAAAAATCTATGCCAGCCGCAACAATACTGCCAAAAGTTTACATTGTAATTAAATATTAAATTAAAAATTTAAATTGCCAAAAATATAGTGTAGAGGGAAAATAAAGTGGGGAAAACGGAGAGATAAGCAAGGCAAGCAAAAATATTATTTTGCACGGCTGAAACATAAATTAGCAAGTTAAATAATTTTATCCATGAAAAATTATATGCCAACACAAGCGCAAATGCACACCAAACACATACTTATGCACTTACATTTTTATGTATGCATGTATGTACGTATACATATGTATATGTGTTCGTAAGTATGTGTGAATGCAGGTATTATTATTAGCTGTTATTAATGCTTTAGCAAGTTTGTTGCTTGCGTCTTTCGTTGCGCCTTCACTGGGCTAAGGCAATAGCGGAATGGCTGATCAGCGGCTGACCAGGACGGTTGGTTGGTCGGTTGGTCGGTTGTGCGGATTGTATTAAATAGTTAAGGTTACGAGGGCGCTTATTAGCGCTGGTGTAGCCACGCTATGTAATGAAAAAGTGTGCGGCGTAGCCGTTGTTGAAAATCGTATTTAAGTAGCCAGAACGAAATATTTTTTGCTTTGTTACGTTCGAGTATAATCCAGCGTAGCCGTGCGCAATTTCAACTAATCAATTGACGCAAATACACAACGTATATTCACTCAAACGAAGGTGAACAGATGAGGAAAGCAAATCAATAGCGATGTGTTTGGATAGTTGGTTAGTGTAAAGTTTATGGCTGAGATTAAAGTAGCTGATCCCATAAGGGCACTAAAATAGTCGTCCAGGTAGATATAGATTACCACCTTGATCAAAAAGTTCTCTGAACAACCCCCTGGTGACGCTCTAAGTCAGACATCAGAGTGCTGGCAGAGGACTTGGACATTGCTTTTGGATCCGTTGACGACATTGAAGTTAATGATTTGGATTTGTGCGTGTTGCTGCAAAATTGGTCTCAACCGACAAGAATTGCATGCAAAATTTAGAAAAAGGGACCGCGTTGATATCGCCAAAGACCTGAATTCCAAAAAAAACAGCGATGCTTACGATTTTTATGGATTACAACGGAATTATACACTGCGAATTTCTCTCAGAAGGTTAGACAGTTAGGTTCGCTAAGGCTAGCCAGTTTGCTTATCTAAAATAAATCACTCGATGGCCTTAAAGCCTTTTGTGAAACTTGCATTGGATCTCCATCCCCTTTTTAAGTTGCTTAACCCACTTAGATCCTTTTAGGTAGGTAATTAGTTCCTTCAGTGCGACATTTTGCAAATTTCCCATATCTTCAAAGAAATGAACGCTAAGATATTTAGCACGGCTTCTTTGAACCGCAGGGCATTCACAGAGGTGGTGTTGTACCGACTCAATTTATTATTCATTTCCAGAACTCCTGAAAAAGCCATTGTGAGGTACACCCATTCCATTGGCTCGGGTACCAACAGCGCAGTGACCCGTTATAACACCTGTGAGGACGCTGGTAGCTGATCTGTTGATGTCCAAGCAAACATTTCGTACTTTTAAGATTCAGTTTTGGCTAGAGCGCTTTGGAGATCTTGCCGTTAATAGTCAAAGACTACCTTCTATTGGTCTCCGCGATTTCACTCAAGTCAATCGCAGTGTACAGTTTGTTTATAGGAATGCTACTGTCCTCTACCACTCGCTGAAGATCCAGCTCAGAGCCTTTCCTTGCACACTCATCCGCTCTTTCATTTCCCTCCACTCCAGAGTGGCCGGAGACCCAAGATAGTGTTGTCGGACAGTTGGACAAGCGAGGGCGACCTGCTCCGTTCTTTAACACATATTGAATTGATGCGCGCTGACGCCAGAGTTTTGATCGCTGCTTGACTATCAAAAAAAAATGTAAGGTTTGCCGGAGGTAAGTCCATTAATCTTGTCGGGTTTCTTGGTTAAAATTATTGTTCCGCGTACACTCCCGATCTAGTGCCATCCATGCCCATCTTTGAGCCGTCAATATAAATATGGTGACCACTATCAACTAATTTGATTCTGGTCTGCCAGTCCTTTCTGTCGAGAATTCGTATTTTGTAGTCTTTGTTCAGATCTATCTTGGGAATCAGGTAGTGTGTTTCCGATGCTTCTTAGAAGTGCTCCGCCGATCGTGTTTTCTTTTACTGCTTTAATATTGGAAGCAGATTGGTCCGCTATGCTTTTAACATAAAGGGTTTTCTAATAACAGGTGTTAATGGTGAATGGATTGCGCTATCGAGAGATGATTAACAATTTTTTATGGCAGGAATTGGAAGGTATTGATCTGGACAACGTTTATTTTCAACAAGACGGCGCTACGTGCCACACAAGCAACGAAACCATTGATCTTTTACGGAAAAAGTTTCCGGACCGTGTTATCTCTCGAAGAGCTGTTCACCATTGGCCACCGAGATCTTGTGATTTAACACCTTGTGACTTCTTTCTTTGCGGCCACGTGAAAGAGAAGGTCTACGCCAAAAGTCCAGAGTCGATTCAACACCTCAAAGATATAATTCGTGAGTCTATCGAGGACATAGGGCAGCCACTTTGCAATTCGGTTATGGAAAATTTCATGAAAAGGATATTGCCCTGTAAGCGTGGTTGTGGTGGTCATTTGCCTGATGTTATTTTCCACTATTAACGGCATACCCTTCTCTTCATAATAAAATAAACATCCGATAATTTATGTTAAAAAATAGCACTTTTCTTTGAATATCAAAATAACACCTCTTATTGGAAAACCCTTTATGTATCAATGGATGGATCAGAGCGCACCTTTTATACCTACACAAGCTGGTCGTTGGACTATTATGAGCTACTTTAGGTAGGTTTGTGTCTGCACAGCCTCCCACCACACGAAAGCTTCGTAAGTCAAAATGGGACTTATGATCGTATTGTACGCCCAGTGGTTTATATACGGTTTCAGACTTCATATTTTGCCAAATGTCCTCTTACTTATTCATCCTTTCCTCGGTGTTTCTTTTCCAAGAAAGCTTTGAGTCCAGCAATATGCCAAAATCAATAGGGTTAGTGTTGCTCCATCTATGAACGATAACTGAAAACTCGTTAACTTATATCTTCTACTAAACAGAACTAATTCGGTATTGGCTGGGTTAACCATTTGACTGTGTGAGGTCGCTCACTTAGTGATTCCATGAGTCCGTTGATAGTCGATAGAAACTTCCCTGTCAGGAAACCAATTATTTTCCTTATGTCTACTTTACGCATGTTCTGCAGTTCCCTATTGTAGGTAGAAGGACTTACCTTTTGGCTTGACAGAGTTCTTCCGTGACTTCCTAATGGGTAATTATGTAATTGAGTATTCTCTCAACTATTTACTCTGCATTCAGCTTCTACCCAGTTGATACTACAGTAAGTTGGTTAAGGTGGCTAATCATAAGAAATCAGATGCGAAAATATTAAAAACAAAAGTTTATTTTTAACAGCGGCAGGCAACGACAAACTTTCCAGTGTATTTCTATCTATAATCAAAAACAAAAAAACGCTCGCAGAAACACACACCAGCAGCTAATTGGCGGCGAAAAATCACAATGCACACCCCAAATTAAGGTTGTATGCGACACATCGTAAAATAAAACCAAATGATAAATTACAATAAAATATTATTGTACAAAAACAATATCGAAAATATTCTCCGCTGAGATTAATGGAACTGACAGCTGCTGTGTCTTGGCAGTTGACAAATCGCCCATTGATAATTGTCAATCGATTTTCTGCACTACTTGCGCGATTGTTTTTACACTTTTGCTATGTGCGAAAAAGTTTAAAGAAAAAACATAAATTAGTCAAAAATCTCATTGTTATTGAAAATATGTCAAAAGCACAAGCAAATAAAAAAATTAAAAATAACCAATAGCAGCAACCAAAGCGCCAGCTTCGCTCATAACAATCGAAATGATTTAACGATTTTAAGCATTGTTTTTGTTATCGATACTGTTATTGTTTTTACTTTATTTTTGTTTTAATTCGACATATAACTGTGCAAAGAACACAACTGGCTGCTTGGCGACAAGAGCAGCGAAAAAAGTTGCAAGAATTTTAACTGTAAACATGATTCGGCAAAAATGCTGGAACATAGCACAAGGAGGGGCAGCGGATTGTGTACAAAGCAGGAGGTAATGCTTACAATCAATGAAAACAACTATGATAACAACTACAACAACACGGATATTTGCTAGCAACAAACAATAGCCCGCAAGCGAAACCCTGTAGGGAAGGAAGCCCACTTGTGCCGAGTTTTGGTGCGTTTCTAATGAAATTGGAAGAAGAATAATTTTTGAAAGTGGCAGCTTTTTTTCATTGCATTACTTTTCTTACAGTTCGGGACCAGCGTTAAATTTTACCAATTTTATTTGTCAAGAAAAAAAGCTCTAATTTACATTTTTGGCTCAATAGACGATTGGGTGGATCACCGGCCTACCATATAAATAGAAGTTCGAACTTTTGGTACATTTTTCAGTTAAAAAATTATTTTATTAAAATTTCCAAGTGACATAATTACTTACAGTGTTTGAATTGGTAGAATCTTAATGCAGTAGAGTAAAAACAACCACTACTACTTGCATCTTCTTGTTACGTTTGCCATTTGGAATATCAATTTTGGTCTTTGAGAAAAATTTACCCAAAATTTAAACATATTTGTTTACTGTTAGACGTATTCATCACACATGCGTTCATACATATGTATAATAGGGCGGGTCGATTTAAAAATCGCTCATTGCTCTTTGAAAATCGTATTCTAGTTATCAAAATAAGAAACATTTTTGTGGAAGGAACCATACCTCTAAAACGAATTCTGATGTCCCCAATTTGGGTCGAACGAAAAATCCCACTTTGACCCATTTAGAGTGCTCCAATCGAGTCCAAATGTATGACCGACCCCCACTAACTTTGGACGGCCGATCCACCCATGCCATGGCACACCCCCTGGAACTCCCCTGGGGGGTTCCCCATACAATCATTTCAAAATATCACCATTTTTGGCCTTTACATGAAAAAATCAGCTAAATGGCTATGTGTTTTCTTTATTTTTATATATTTATAATAATATTTATTATTTATTTATAATAATATCTATTTTTTCTCTTAAGAAATTTATTTAGTCACAACATATGTAAATGAAAAAATTAATTTAAGTGAGTTATAGAAAAGAAACTAAAAAGTTCGACCCAAATTGGGGGACATCAGAATTCGTTTTAGAGGTATGGTTCCTTCGGCAAAGTTTCTTATTTTGTTCCCTAGAATGTGATTTTCACAGAGCAATGGGCGATTTTTTTGCTTCCCCACAAATCGACCCGGCCTAATGTGTAATATATTTGCTGAGATCATCAGTAGATATAAAAAAATGACAATTTTGAAGCCAAATAAATTGGAAAAAATAAAATCGGCTGTTCTGGCACGAAGAAACTGCGTTAAATAACTATAGTTCCAAGACCTATTGACAATTTTTGTAAATTTAATTGTATCTTATTTGATTTTAATCAATTTTTTATGAAAATATTTTTCATTCTTCTACAAAAACCACATAGATTCAAGTTTAAAACATTGTGCGAATTTAAAAAAGGTTCGAGTTTAACATTATTTGAAGTGGTTCACTTTGGACTAGTTCTGCACTAGACATTTTGATACTAGTTCTGAACTATTGATTTTGTTAATAGCTTAGGTTTTCCATGCAGGGAATTACCAGAATAAGGGCAACTATATACTACAAAGTGAAACACCACACCACATTCAAAAGTCAGCAGCATGAAATTCACACAGATTCATGTTTTACTATAAACCTTGTGCGTGTTAAAAAAATCGGCTTTAACATTATGAAACTTTGTGCGAATTTAAAAGAAGTTCGAATTTAACATTATGTGGAGTGGTTCACTTTGAACTGGTTCTGCACTAGTAATTTTGCCACTAGTTGCAAACTTGTCATTTTGTCAATGCTTTAGGTTTTACTTGTAGTGAAGAAAATCAAAAGTGAAGTGCTTCGTTTTACACTGGTTCTGCCCTAGTCACTTTGTTACTGGTTTAGGTTTTCCCTGCAGGGAATCATCAGAATAAGAGCAACAACTACAACGTGAAACATCACACGACAATCAAAAGTCAGCAACATGAAATTCACACAGCAAAGACAATATGTTCATGATATGACAAAAAGAACAACAGCAACAATCGAGTATTGCTTTGACCGCGAACGAGCAATACAGATCATAAAATTGTAACAGCGCTGGTGCGAGCAGCCGCAAAAAGCGTTTAGCATGACGAAAAGTATGTAGCAGGAATGTAAGAATACATGCAAACACAAGCATATGTACGTATGTATGCATGTGTGCATGTATGCAATACAATAGCCGCAACATAGTTGTCATGTGGGTGGGCAACAACAACTTCAAAGTACTTAGAAACAAAAGAAAAAAATGATTGAGCTCAGAAGAAATGGTGACCGAAATCTGAGATTAGAGAAAAAAAATTAATAAAACAAAACTGACAAAGGAAAATATAATTTATCAAATAAGAAATTAAAATAAAAAAGTCGGGTTAATAAAATTTTGATACAACCGCACTTTTACTCGTTGTACTCGTACATATTTACTGGTCATGAAATTTTGCCTGATGCAAATGAGGTCAGTTTGTAAGTGAGTGAGAAAAAACAATGGCCGTATTTCTCAGCGCTCTTTTTGAGGGTTGCATTTTTTATAGAAGAGTTTGAAAAGCTGACCGAAAACTGGGCTGCTCATAGAGAGTCTAATTTGTAGGTACACATTTCTGGAAAGGGCTAGTATGATGGCCGGGTTCACGTTCTGAAATGGTGACAGCAATCTCAGAAAACAAAGGGAAAGGTGAAGCACCCAGTTGGTGATGATTAATATGTAGCCGAATGGGTTGGTGCGTGATCACCATTCGGAATTCACTGAGAGGTCGTTGGTTCGAATCTCGGTGAAAGCAAAATTAATAAAAACATTTTTCTAATAGCGGTCGCCCCTCGGCAGGCAATGGCAAACCTCCGAGTGTTTTTCTGCCATGAAAAAGCTCCTCATAAAAATATCTGCCATTCGGAGTCGGCTTGAAACTGTAGGTCCCTCCATTTGTGGAACAACATCAAGACGCACACCACAAATAGGAGGAGGAGCTCGGCCAAACACCTAACAGAAGTGTACGCGCCAATTATTTATTTTTTAATAACACAATCATGACAATGTGCGATTGAATTCTTCTTCTTAATTGGCGCGATAACCGCTTACGCGATTTTGTTCGAGTTTAACAAAGCGCGCCAGTCGTTTCTTTCTCGCATTAACCGGCGCCAGTTGGACATACCAAGTGACGCCAAGTCCTTCTGCACCTAACCTGAACGCCGAGGAGGCCTTCCTCTTCTTCTGCCTCCACCAGCTGGTACCGCATCGAATACTCTAATAGAGTCGGAGAGTTTGTATCTATTCGGACGATATGACCCAGTCAACGTAGCCGCTGGATCTTTATTCGCTGCGCTATGTCTATGTCGTCGTAAAGCTCATACAGCTCATCGTTCCATCGCCTGCGATATTCGCCGTTGCCAACGTGCGAGGATCCAAAAATCTTGCGCAGAATCTTTCTCTCAAACACTCCAAGCGTCGCTTCATCGGCCATACGTTAGGACGAGCATGATGAGAGCCTTGTAGAGTGTTAGGTTTGTTCGTCGAGAGAGGACTTTACTGCTCAGTTGCCTACTTAGTCCAAAGTAGCACTTGTTGGCAAGAGAGATTCTACGTTGGATTTCTAGGCTGACATTGTTATCGGTGTTAGTGCTGGTTCATAAATAAACGAAGTCTCTTACAGCCTTGAAATCATAACAGTCAACAGTGACGTGGGTGCCGATACGCGAGTGCGCCGACTGTTTGTTTGAAGACAGGAGGTACTTCGTTTTGTCTTCGTTCACCACCAGACCCATTCGATTTGCCTCTTTATCCAGTTTGGAGAAGGCAGAACTAACAGCGCGGTTGTTAAATCCGATGATGCCAATATCACCGGCATACGCCAACAATTGTACGCTTTTATAAAAAATTGTGCCTGAGCGATTAAGTTCTGCGGCTCGTACGATGCTCTCCAACATCAGGTTAAAGAAGTCACACGACAGCGAGTCACCCTGTCTGAAACCTCGTTTGGTATCAAATAGCTCGGAGAGGTCCTTCCCAATTCTGACGGCGCTGCTGGTGTTGAGCAACGCCATCTCTCAAAGCCGTATTAGTTTTGCGGGAATACTAAATTCAGACATCGCGGCATACAGGTAACTCCTTTTCATACTGTCGAATGCAACCTTGAAACCACACCATCTTGTGTCGATTCTCCTTTCATGGGTATTTGCCAAGATTTGGCGTATTGTGATGCATTACCCTTTGTTAAATGCAACAGGGCTACTGGCTACTCGTAAAAAATCGAATATTGCATATTTCGAACTAATCGGATCTGAACCTATTTCTCCCGGGAAAACTGGTATTGCCGTAACGTGGAACCTAGCTTTAGGTTTACTGAGTAATAAGTTGAAGGTGAGAAAGCAGATATTGAAGATTAAAAGAAATTGTGTATTTTATTGGTACATACATTTGCCCGAAAGTTTGATTGAATGACTGCAGACATCTTTCTATCTCCAAAAAGAATAATCCCGTGAATTTTTCTTCTCGTCTTTTGTTTTGAATATAAGCTCAATTGGCAAAAAAAAAAACGATTCTTTAAAAATAATTCGATGGAAGTTCTTTTTGGCGATTCAAAAGAACTTTATGACCTATCCTATATAAATTCATTTATATATCAGTGAAAGGTGCTTTAAATCCCGTCCACCCGTTCAAGAGATAGTGGCATTTAAATAGACAAAAAGGCAAACAGAGGTAAAATTGTACTTTATTTTGTGGCATTCCCCTACCATTTATTATTTCCTTGATTACATTTTTTCCCCTTTATTTATTAAAATCTTTTAAATATTAACAATATGCAATCTTGGAAGAATTAGGAGCTAACATATACTCGTACGCTCTTTAGCCAATACAAACAGAACATTTTTTCTTTTTTTCAATTACAGTGTAAATCTTTTTCTTAATTCAGTTAAGTAGTCCTTTTAATCTTCGTTTGATATTTTCTGCCGATACTAATGTACGCACGACTGAGAGTCGCTGTACTTACACATTCTGTCAAAAAAATATCGGGTATCTGTCAATTAGCTTGTTTTTGGCATTTAATTATATCAGTCAACCGCCGGTGTGCTCTGCGATTTTGACTAGAAACAAGAACAAAGAATTTGTCGTAAATTTTGTGTTTTGAACGGGATTTCGTGTGAAAATGTTGCAGAAAGCCTATGATGAGTGTGATTTATCAAAAACACAGGTCCACGAGTGGTATAAGTCTTTTAAAGAGGGCCGAAAAGTGGTGGAAGATTTGTCCCGATCTGGTCGCTCATCAACGTCTTCAACAGATGACAACATCCACAAAGTCAGGGGGAAAACCATCACTCAAGTCAGGTGCTGGAAAACCATCATTTAAGTTTGACAGAGGCAGCTTGTGACCTTAGCGTATCTCACGAATCAATTCGCAATATTTTACACCATCAATTGGGCATGAGACGTGTGGCTGCTCGACTTGTTCCAAGAGAGTTGAATTTCTTTCGAAAAATTCATCGGAAGAAGATGGCTGCAGACAAGCTTGAGCAAGTGAATTCGAAGCCAACGTTTATCCAGCGCATCGTAACATGTGATGCGACTTGGGTATATGAGTTTGACATGCAAAGCTGTCAACAGGCGGCTGAATGGCGCTATCCACATGAGCTGAAACTCAAAAAACCACGTCAAAGTCGGTCAAAAGTGAAAGTCATGCTACTCGTTTCCTTTGCTTATCATGGTGTTGTACACTCGAAATCCATTCCAAATTGTTGTATGGTAAATAAAGAATATTAGTTGGAAGTTATGCGATATTTGAGAGAGAATGTGCATAGGACACGGTCTAATTTGTGGAAAGAAAACTCATGGATCTTGCACCATGATTACGCACCGTCTCACAAGACTCATATTGTGAACACTTTTTTGACCAAGAACTCGACAAATACCATCGAACAACCACCGTATTCACCGGGTTTAGCCCCCTGTGACTTTTTCTTTTTCCCAAAACTTAAATTGCCACTTCGCGGACGCCGCTTTGAGTCGATAGTAACCAATAAGGAGAATTCGCTGAAGTAGCTGAACAAGATTTCTTCAAATGCGTTTAAAAGGTGCTTTGATGACTGGACTAATCGTTGGCGTATATGTATGTATGTATTGCTTCGAATGGAATATTTTGCGTTATATTGAATAATTCCCGTTACGTTTTTGATAGAATCTATATGCTTACTGCTGTATTGTGTGATTGGTACTTGGATTGTGTCTGCATTTAAGTCACGATGGATGGCTTCATTGGGCAAAAAGAAAGGTGAATTTATTTGTCAAACTTCGCGGGATTAAAATTTCGCTCTAGTTATTTTTTTCATGAGTTGGCAGCACTGTTAATAACATCTGAGCCAACTTTCATGTGAATGTCATTATCAGTAATATATTTACGCTTGTGTTTACCAAACGACCAAAAGTGCATTTTTCGATTTTTACAATGTCTGATTTGATTGAGCAGAGAAGTGCCATCAAATTTTGTTTGCGGAATGAAATTTCGGCTACGGAAACGTTTAGCATATTGCAGAAGGCATTTGGTGATTCGACCATGTCGCAGAAAAATGTTTATAAGTGGTACAAAGACTTCAAAGAGGGTCGAGAACGTGTTGATGACTTGGAGCGCTCCGGACGTCAACAGATGACCAACACGTCAATAAAGTGAAGGAGTTAGTGCTCAAAAATCGTCGGTTGATTGTTAAAGACCTTACTGATATGATCGGAATATCAGAAGGATCTGTGAAAACCATTTTGAAAGACCATTTGGGCCTACGAAAAGTCAAATCTCGTTTGGTACCCAAAACTCTCAATTTCTTGGAAAAAAGTCGTCGTGTTGATGTGTGTGAAACAATGCTTTCAGACTATCAGGACAAGCTCAAATGCATCATTACGGGAGATGAGACTTGGATTTATGCTTACGACCCTGAAACAACCGACCAATCAAGCGAGTATCGTGCCAAAGGCGAGGCCAGACCGAAAAGAGCACGTCAAAGTCGTTCAAAAATAAAGGTCATGATGACAGTTTTTTTCGATTTTCGTGGTGTGGTGCACTATGAATTCCTTCCACCTGGCCAAACTGTTAATAAGGAATATTATTTGAGCGTTATGCGTCGTTTACGTGAAGCAATTCGTCTAAAAAGACCAGAATTATGGGCCCACAACTCTTGATTTGTTCATCACGATAATGCACCGTCTTACACTGCACTCGTTCTTCGTGACCATTTCGTCAAAAATTCCACGCATATCGTTCCGCAACCACCGTATTCGCCATTAGTATACCAACTAGCATTTGTTATAATATATATTTTTTTTAATATTTTGGATGGGGTTCTCTGTAAATGCTGTTTTAGCTTTTTTATTTCGATTTCCTATTCCCAGATAGGAGTAATAATTGTTTTGTATATAAGCACCTTATTATAAAGCGATAATTTGGTGCTTGTTCGATTAGCCAATTTAATTTCCGGTACTTATACTTAATTTCAGTTTTTTTGTTAGTGATATATGTACTGTTTTCATGCTAGTTTTTCGTAAATAGTTATTCCAAGATACATTTTGCTAATGGACAGATTTTAACGTTGTTGTTTTGCAGAGTCAAATTACATTTTGATGACTTTTTGTTTGTATATATAAGTATAACTTGTATAGTTTTGTCTTTCTTATTGGGTATGGGAATAAGTTTCCGTCCTTTCTTATGAGCTACAAATTTACTCCATCTTTCAGGCAGCATACGGATTCCTCTGACGAAAAATGCGAGTTCTTTTAACTTGCTCCATATATTGAACCAGCTTGCGATGCTCTCGTAAGAAGTGAACCGCTACCCAACAAGCGGTTTTTCATTGATCGGAGCAGATAGTAATCCGAAGGTGCAATGTCTAGGGGAATACGGCGAGTGGGGCAAGATTTCCCAATTCAGAGCTTTTCTTTGAGAGCTCGATTCAAAGGCATTAGCTGCAGTCGGTAACGTATGTATATGGGGCATGCTGCTGAAGTGACAGACCTTGGCCGGATATAAATCCGGGTCGTTCCGGTAACGTGGAACCGACTCTCGTGGGAACGTCGGTAACGATCGCCAGTGATGGTTTCAGATAGTTTAAGGAGTTCATAATAGATGACACCTTTCTGATCCCACCAGATGCACAACATAACCTTTGAAGCATGATGATTTTTTTCGCTGTCAATGGACCTGGTTAATCTTTATCACACACGTCGAAATGACCACTTTGGAAGCGTCGAAATCACTCTTTGTATCAAGTTGTATTTGTTGGACCGTGATTACCGTCAATATTGATCAATATAGGTACGACAGGTTATAAAGGGGTTTCCAATAAGAGGAGTTATTTTCATATTCAAAGAAAAATGCTATTTTTTAATATAAATGATCTGATGTTTATTTCGTTATAAAGAGGAAGGTATGCCGTTAATAGTGGAAAATAACAATAGGCAAATTACAACAACGACCACGCTGACAGGACAATATCCTTTTCATGAAATTTTCCATAACCGAATTGCAAAGTAGCTGCCCTATGTCCTCAATAGCCTCACAAATCTCATCTTTGAGGTCTTGAATCGACCCTGGGCTGTTGGCGTAAACCTTCTCTTTCCCGTGGCCCCAAAGAAAACAGTCACAAGGTGTTAAATCACAAGATCTCGGTTGCCAATTGTGATCACCTCTTCGAGAAATAACACGGTCCGGAAACTTTTCCCGTAAAAGATCAATGTTTTCGTTGCTTGTGTGGCACGTAGCGCCGTCTTGTTAAAAATAAACATTGTCCAGATCAATACCATACAATTCCGGCCATAAAAAATCGTTAATCATCTCTCGACAGCGATAGGTAGCACCTGTTATTGGAAAATTCTTTAGCTGCACTTTTCTTTAAAAGGTAATAATGAAGCATGGCTTCCCGCAAATGCTGTTTTTTCGGGACGCAAGTACACGTTTTTGACGTTAGATAAAGAAGGATCTTTACGCTTCAAACGAATGTCAACTACTGCGATCGACCTCACATATACACCTTCAAATCAGCGACCCCTCTTTTAGGAGGGCGAAAACTTATTCCGATAGCCAATAATTTGTATACCCCATTCGTCAAATCACTTTACTGTATTGTTTATTATTTTTTGTAGTGTGAAAGTCTCCAGGTCTTCGTAATTGTTTAATGCCATTAATACAGCATCAATACGCGAACGTTGCTATCGTGGCATTATGTGTTGTCGGAGTTGGCACATCTGCGGTATATATAATAAATAAAAGAGGTGCTAGTGCACTGCTTTGTGGTACTCCAGCAATCATTGCTAAGATATCAGAATATTCGATTTCAAATTTTAATTACAATTTTCAACAGTTCGGGAGCTCTTCAAAATTTCATCATAGTTTAGTGGAAAGATTTGTTGCGGTTTATGCAAAAGTCCTTCATGCTAAACTTTATCAAACGCTTTTGCAATGTCCAAGTATACAGCTAAACAATATTTTTTGCCATTCATATCGTTAAGTATTTTGTTGGCGACCCTGTGGATTTGTTGGACTGTTAAGTGTTGCTGTCTAAATTATTGCTTCGCTTGATATGGTAATCTTGAAATATAGTCGAAAGGAACTTGCAGGTTCTATAGCAAAGAAGATGGAACCACCACACTTGTGTTGGCATCGGGCCCAACATTGATACATAAGCGGTACAAACACCTGGGTAGACATATTTCACCGGAGGAGGAAATAAAACTCAATAACAAAGCACAAATATGTACTAAAATGTATTGCGGAAGTTGGGCTCAATTAAATACTCTAAATTCATGGAGAGAACACAAAAGATCTTTCAAGTCGCAGTGCCAAATCCAGTCATAAAAATAATATTGCAGTATAAATATTTGAAAATGCAAAGGAAAGCTCAGAATTCTTCCTCCTGGCCAGCCTACACAGCGAAAATGTCTTCTGCGGTCAAAAAGATTATCGCATAAAAATATGCGCGCCGAAATTCAAGCCGCCCCCAAAATCAAGCGTAAAAAGCGCGAAATGCAGCAGCTGCATTACAAGGTTGCAAGACAGCAAGGCTGCCTTCCTTTGAAATCACGGCAATGGCATTATGACAACTATTTTTATGCTAGTCTGTATGTATGAGTGAATGTTTTTGTACGAGCGCGCGTGTAGGTCTTGAATTTCTATTGCAGCAACAGTTATTTCTGTATTAAAGTATGAATTGATGTTTGCGCCGAGTGTTTGTGCGACCAGCCAGCTGAAGCTAATAATTAATATGCTCCGGCTTTTCGCTCTTGCCAATGACAAGGGTAGGGTTACGACCAACTGCAGTCAACTGTCAACCGCTACAAAATGTAAAATGTACAATTGCAATGGCAATGGCAATAGCAAAAACATCAGCAGCAGCAGCAACAATTGCGACAAAAATTACAACAACAACAAAAGCATTGCATCGAAATAACAGTCAGCAGGCAGCAGGCAGCAGCCAACCAGAATAGTCGTACATCAAAAACGGCCTATCAATTGTAACTGCAACTGTAACAGTAGCAAATGGTGCAAGATTAAGCCGCCAGCTGCTGTCGGTCCGTCTGTATGTCGCAGCTGCTTGAGGTGATAGCCATGCAACAGCAATGGCAGCGCATAATATCATTGACAGTAGTTTTTGTAGTAACAGCAGCAATTCTGGCGGGCAATGATTGCCGCAAAGGCAACATTTTATGGCTACTGTGTGTGTCCAATGCTGGTGACAAAGGCTGGACGGTGCTGTGCGGTGGCGATGTGCTGATGGCGAGCGGCACAGTGGTTCGCATTCGCTTAGATTTGTGGAAGGAATTTTATCTGTAATTCGATATCAGCTTATGGACTTGGAGCTATGGACGGCACTTCGAGGCACACAGAAAGTATTCCAACGTCTAAACTTCCAGAAGGTAGGTTTGTAGCTCCATCTGAGTAGTAAGGACAGATACCTGGCCAGATCTGCTGAACCTAGTCAGATAACCGACGCGCATGTTCGATAGCAAAGTAGCAAAACAGATGGGATCACTCTTTCAAAGGTCGCTGGGCATATAAATTGATTACCAAGCTGTATGAATGGATAAGTAGAAAAAATGGGAAACAGATTTCTATCCAACGCAGTTTCTTAGTGGATATGGTGGCTTTTTTGCGTACCTCCAGATACCTCGACCTGCCCAGAATGCCACAGAGAAGATGAGAGTTCAGACTTTTCACTTACGGAGAGCGCTCCGATCTCACAAATGTCCGAGGCGTAACCAGGTAACGCAATGCGAAGAAAACTGGGACGCAGTAAAAAGTTTGCAGCAAGGATTGTAATAAAACTGCGAAACATAGAATGGGAGCACAAAGCGGAAGCAAGGCGAATACGATCGAGCTAGAATATCGAACAGATGCGTCATGCAAAGAAGCCACGTTGAACCAGATCTCCTGTGGAGAGACTGTATTTAGGAACAGACGACAAATACGAACACCTGAGGTAAGTTTCAAGACGAACCCAAACAGACGACAAGCTCGAACGCCTCAAAACGAATAAAAAAACAAACGGCAAACGCGAACGCTTCAAAACGAACCAAAACAGACGACAAGTCGATATCGAGCAAAGAAATTGCAACTTTCCGATGCCCCATTGGTAGCAAAGTAGCCATAGAGGTTATTGACAACTAGGAGACGAACGCAATACGCAATACGCAACTTGGAGAGACACCTGGACGCAGATACCTGGAGTGTATAAAAAGCACAAACGGGGCTCCAGCATGATGAAATGCGTTTATCAGTCTTAGGGAAAAGCCTGAGTCGAGAGCATACATTCCCCGCATACCACTGGTGTGACGGCAACTTTGATGATTTTCCGAAATTTTTGCTTTTAACCTCTTCTGGCAAACAAAAACGAAAAATATCTCCTGAACTTGCGGCCTTCACACGCATAACTGATTTTAGTGGTTTTAAAACTTCCACTCATCACTGAGAGAAATATTAACAAATTTTTTTACTCTTATCTTGGTCAGAGTCCGAATGACAAGATTACTCATTCCTGGTTAGTCCCGTGTGATCTATAACCTAGATAAAAACAAGTCGATTGTACTTACCAACAAGGTTGAATCCTGATATGAATGCACGTCTTAGTTTTGAAGTAGTTAGAGAGCTGACCAATGCCTTAAGCGTAGCCTGACTGACACTGTATTCACTTAAGCGCTTAACTTTCCAAATATGTCCCACAACCCAGAATTATTAGGCTACTTTTAAAAATTTTAGCATTTTCTGGGGCTTTAGGCTCTAATGCACGGCTACCACCAAGGTGGTATGCATAGTGCAGGACATTCACAAATAATGTATTCTGAATTTTCAGTGCCCATTTCACGGAGTCGCCGGATGATGGTATCAGTGAAATCAATTTTATTTAAGTAATATTTCAGGCTACCATCATCATATAATCACAGCTCAGAGTGAACCATTGCTTCCGTTACAATTCGCCTCCAGCTTTTCGTTGAATATCAATGCCATCTCTCTATCGTTTTCTCGGCTGGCCTCTTCTTCTGTCGCCTTGTGAACTCAGGCTACAGTGACCTGTAAAGTAACCAGTTCAAAGTCTTAAATCTACTCTTTTAAGCGAAAGTAGCTTCTCAGAAATTCCTTTGTACGGCTTTAGGAACTGTTTCGCTTATCGCTGCCCGATAGAACTTCGTCAGTGTTCAACAAATTTTTTCTCCTCCCACATTCGGAGAAATTCGTTAATGTGGCCTTTTGTTAGTCCACAGAAAGGCTCATGATGAGTTTACGACTTTTTAATTAGGTGATCAGCCATTTCATTTCCCTCCTATTCCTCATGTCAAGGAACCCAGTCTAATATAATAATACTGTGATAAGAAGGTTAGGCAGTTATTTATAATTATGGTATCGATATTACGTCAATCTCAAGACTCTGCTCGGCCGTATTTTTTCAGTAAACTGATCGCATCCAAATGGGCGGCTGAGCTAGCTGGACAAGTAGTTTTTCCCCCTTCGTCTCAACTAAGTGAGTGCTTCGCAAGTACACAAACATCGCGACATCTTTCTGGTCACGCGTGAATCGGTGGTGCTCGTGGAAACTCTTAGGCTAACAAAGCCACACCTCTCTAATTTTGTGACATTACCTGTTAGGTATCCACGCGGGCGACTTGGTATTACTTCGAGTTCTTTCTGTAAATGACACGATCCTTTCATGATAGTCACATCAGAATCGGAAGCTATATTTTTCAGCTCATGTTTCATAAGTTTAAATACTTAGGCGTAACATTCAGCATAAATAAGGATCCGTTCTTAGCAATACAACATTTTATCAACACTTTGGCCATTCCAAGCATTTGAAATCTTCATTGATATCAAAGGAACAACGATGGTTGCAAGATGTAGAAGACGGCATACGTAAGATGAGAATCTTACAACTTAGATCGAAAGCGGGTTGTCGAGAAGAATGGAGACGAATTGTAGGGGAGGCAATGGTCCACCCATGAGACAGCGCACGACTTTCTGTGCGTGTGCCCTGTCTTCGCTCGAATCAGGTCTTTGGATGTTTTAAGAAGCGACCACCTTGGCTTCTTGGCACCACAAGATCTACTAAAAGGTCGGGGTAGATTTAAAGAAAATTAAAAGGGAATCCGAGTGCTGTACAATGGACTTAATGTGGTCTGAGTGCTATACCTGCTAGTTGTACTGATAAAAAAAATGGTCCTCCCCGCACTGTAGTGCCAATATGATGGTGATGACTTTCTGCAGCAGCTGTCTAGAGGATGAGCTGAAACCATCTTAGTACCTTCACCTCAGCTATCCTTATCTTTGTGGGCTAAAAATTAGATATCTAGGCTTAACCTAGGCGGGTTAAGATGCATTTCATTGATAGTTTGATGTAGTCATCGTTTGGTCTTCGCTAAGCCCTCAAACATAACCATTCTCTTCCGCTATTCTCTTTTTCCTGTATTTCTCCCTTTTAATCTTGCAATGGTATCTCCTGAGGCGAATTTCTCATCCAAGTGGGAGCTCTCATGGGCAACTATACAACTCAACCACATTTGAATGCCGTTCTAAAATGGAATTTTTCATGAGAAAACTTTTCAAAGCCGAAAGACTTCCAGAGGTTTGTCATTGCTTGCCAGCTTTTAGTATTTTTTTTCAATATTTTGATGTTTCATGTCGACACTTAGCACCGAACGACTGCCAAATCCACTCATTTATGGCGGCATAATTAAGAAAAAATTACTGCTTTTCTAAGAAGTATTCTCCGAGCTATCGGCTTTTATTTCTTCAGTATTCCATAAACATTTTTTGTCTGATTTTTGCTTACTAAAACGCCTTTTCTGCACACTGTAAGGCTTGTCGTGCAATGTATGTCGCCGACCTCATCATCATCATCATCAGCAGCAGCAGTGACCGCATCGTCGTGCCATGCCAACAGCAGCAGCTAACGGCTTCTGTGTAGCTGGTTGCGCCACTACTTCAGCGTTTCTAACTGGGCAACCAGCCAGCACTGTTTCCGCATCTCAAAGACGGCAATGCTTATCTATCCACACATATGTGTGTCCGTACGTATGTGGATCTGTTTGCAACATGGCTGTTACTGTTCCTTTTTGTGGACATTTGGTGCACGATGCTGCGGCAACAATCGCAACCTAAACCACTGCAACAATTCAAGTGCAACAAACAAAAGCAAATGAAACAGCAACAGGCGCCGCCACCATTAAAAGTTGAAAGGTAGCCAGTGCAATGGCCCAGCGCACAGGTAGCCAGAATCCTTAGCTATGAGCCACTTAGGCCAACTGCTGCCCCCTAAGCAAGCGTCTTGAGCGATCAGCAACACAAAGGCGGCCAAGCAACTGATCACCAATGTTGCATGGTGCCATTGTGGGCAAGTGTGTGGCGTGGCACAATCGTGCGCGTTTAGCTTTAAATGAAAGATGCTTATCTTCGGCAGCCGGCGAGCACACATCTCCCAGACCACAACTAGCCATTGATTTTTTACGCGAATGCTTATTCCTAATGGAATTGCGAACAACGTTTGGTGCCCTTAAAACTTCGTGATGCCGGAATTTCGAACTTTTGTTTCTTTTGCTTTTCGATTTTTTGTTTCGCTTGGGACGCGCTACTTGTTCCAGCCGTAGAACTCCACCTGCCGCCCAGTTGAAGCCTGGTAATGCAGGTATTTAATACTTGTAATTGTTTCAAATGTTCGTGCCCACCAACAGTTATTCGGTCATGGTTCTATTCGGCATGATTTTCTTTATTGTGATGTATTGTTGTTGTTGCTATTGTTTTTGGTGTTGCTGTTGCCGTGGCCGTCATTTTCATTCATGCACTGATGATGACATTTTCCAAAGTGTCCGAATGCTGGACGTTGAAGTGGACATGCAGTAATTACTGTGCTGGCAGCAGGAAGACTTTATGACAAAAACAATAAAAACAACAGAAAGCATAACAACGCAAAGTGTACATTGCAGTCGAATCGTTACCGTTAGGGAAACAGTTATAGAGTTATTCTTCTGTTTAGCGCTAACTGTATTGTGGCAAAGTATGAAATTGATGTGGCCATCAATGCTTTGAGTAAGTTTTGATGAAGTTACTATTAAAATGTCGTAAAAATTCAAAGAAATGAAATATATACAGAAGCTTGAAGGCGTGTCAAAAGCGCTGCCTGGTAAACAAAGGGTGATCAATTTAGAGGTATCGGATTTTAAATTGAAATAAAAGAAAGAAAATTCAAATTTATTCGGCAATCTTTACTATTTTTGTGTAGAACCATGCATGACATTTATTTTTTAAAGATAGTTCCTTTGAAATGTTGGCCGCAACTTCGCCGTAATTCGTCCATTTGTAAACTAAAATTTTGAATGACTCGCTGGAGGACTTCGGTCGGTATGTCGTGAATAACTTCAGTAGTGTTGCCTACCAATGCCTCAATGAAAGCTGGTTTATCCACAAAGGATTAAGACTTTAGATATCCCCACAAATAAAAGTCCAAAGGTGATCAATCCAATGGTCCAATACGAGAGATAAATTGCAAACCGAGACGACGATGCAGTAAATCTATTATTTCCCAGGCTGTCTGGATCCAAATGTTGTGGAGATGACGGGCTTAAATTTTCGGCACCAAAAAGTCGTTTATCATGGCGCGATAGCGTTCACCATTCACTGTTACATTGACGCCAGTCTCGTCTTTGAAGAAATATGGACCGATGATTAATCCAGCCCATAGGCCGTTCCCAACGGTAGTTTTCAATAGATGTAATGGCTTTGGGTAACTCTTCAGCCCAACTATGTCAATTTTGCTTATTGAAGTAGCCATAAAGTCGAAAATGGGCCACATCGCTGAATCCCATAAGTTGGCCTGAGCACACGATGAACACTTCTCACAGACTGTCGATTTTCGTAATAAAATCGTACGATTTGTAAACTTTGTTGAGGCGTAAGTCCTACTATGATGAAATGTCAATAAATATTGATCCTGTCAAAAAACCCTATTGGAAAGTTACCTTCAATCTGAGCACCCCTTAGCCTGCACGGCGCTACATTTTTAAGTTTTCATGGGCACCCAAGAGACTAAAATTCTAGCCTTATATACAAAAAGACACTTAAATGTAGAAAGGGTTGTTTTTAAATCCCTTGCAGGTACTAGTTATGATTAATTTAAACTGACGTTTCGGTTCGGTGCCCTTACAGGACACTGACCGCGGGGTTTACATGCATATTTGGGTAAGATATAAGTAACTTGGCTCTCATCTCTATGCTAGCAGTCCTCTTGATTTAGAAGGCCTTGACATTGAAAACCCTGATGAGCTTCATCAGCAGCACGAAGTGGTTAACACCACCGTAACTCAGTCATCGTTCATTTCCTCCTTCCTTTCTTCCTAGTCTTTTTATATCCCTTACAATGGTATCTCAAAGAACGAGTTTTGCATTTTCGTGCAAGTGTGCCATCTCTATGGACAACCATTTCAACCTAACCGGTTCGAACCATCTACATATACATACAGCTGTGTTCAAAATAATAGCAGCGCAACATATAGCAAAGTTTTGATTTTTTATTTATTTCTTTATAAAAATATAGTTTATACTACAGCAAAAACCAAATAATTTTAAAATTTATATGAAATTTAGAAAAATTAAAAAAATTTTCTTTAAAATTCTGTAGCCCATTAAATTTTGGTATAATATTGTGTTTGTGTTTGAAGTGGCACCAAAATCGCGATGATTTTTGATATTTTTTTTTTCTGGAGGTTTTCTTCACATAAAAACATTTCGAGCATTCGAGATTATAGATAATGTAGGCTATGAAATTGAATTACTTTTGTATACTGCAGATTTGTATTTTTTTTTCTTATGCACTTCTCTCGGGAGCATAGGGCCTCGACAAGACTCAGTCTTACGTTGGTTTCGTTAGTCTATTTTGATTTCTGGCAGGGTAGGTGATTAGCCTGCCGCTACCAGTCCTATGTAGTGAGAATGCCCACCTGTCGTTGGCTAGGAACAACGCCTTCTTTCTGCTTGGAGCGTCATCTGTGTTTCACATTTTTCTGGCAGAAGGATCGCACAGATGATTGAGGACTTCGCTAAATTTCGTGTGTCTGTGCTATTACCGCGAGCGGTAACTTAGTGATCTTCCTAGTTGACAATGCTTTAGTACACCTAAGTACGCACCAAAGTGCGTTCAGGTATTATAATTTTTATTTTTTATCCTTGTTCTTCTTCTTCTTTTCCTCCTTCTCTTTCTTCTTTTCTTCTCCTTCAACTTTTTCTTAATTGTTTTAACTATGCTGAAACAGGCATCTAATTGATAGTTAAGAGCATTTCAGCAATTAAAGCTTTAACTGTAATCCAGTTTCAGGTGCAACCTTCTGAAGTATGTTTAAAGAGAAAACGGAACATTATGAAAACAAAATGTCATCAAAATAAAAGAAAAGAAAGAAATAAGGCAAAAATCGCGAACGAAATATGTTGCAAAAACATGAGGAAGGTTCTGAGACTGTCCGATCTGCAGAAATTATTCAGAAGCCCTAGCCATCATTGACGAGACCTCATTGAAATCAATAAGGGCCCCTGCGAGATAGCTTAGTGAGTGAGAGGGTCTTATCCGCCGAGTTGTCCATGAAGATCTCAGTTATGAATATACGTTATGCGCGGCAGACAATTTACGTCGAAGCAAAAACGAGAACAGCGAATTATCCGATAAAACAAAAGTCCGCCTTCTTAGCAAAATTAAGCACTCTGAAGCGCCTGAGAGCACCGAACTTACGACCGTCTAACTCCCAAACCTTAATCTCCTAGATTACTACGTATGGAGCGCATTTGAGTGTGAAACTTATAAACATCCTCATAATACCATTTCTCCTCTGAAGGCTGCAGTTATTACCGTTATGGCAATATGATTTGGGCATGCAAACGCTTGCGGACCACAACGGTCTTCGAGATGCATTTTATTTTTTATGAACAAAGCTAAGCTGGCATCAAAAGTCGATTGCATTAACTGAGAAATTTCAATATATATACTGTACACTGATAACATTCGTCCTAAAGTTAAGTTTCCTCCTTCTTCCGCACACCAAATTTATCACAAATAAAATTAAAATACTTTCAGCTGTCAAATACTAAGTAAGAAGAAGTTCAGAACTGGACGATAAAGTAAACTGCAGTACACCTACACTTGATAGGAAACTCCAAGAGTGTTCCCTGCACTGGTATATAGATGGCTCGAAGACACCAGAAGGCATAGACGCTGGAGTTTATGCTGGAGTATATCCCCAGAAATAAGCGTTCTGTGTCGATGGGTAGTTTTCCAAGCAACTTCCCAGCGGAGGTGAATGCGATCTGCTTATGAGCATAGATCAATTTAGACATGAATCTCCGAAATGAGCGAAGTTCCATTATGAGCCACAGTCAGGCGACGCTCAAGGCACTGCTATCCTCTGAGATTAAGTCATCACTGGTCTTTAAGTGTAGCGAGAAACGGAATTTGTTATGAACACATCGGCTCATTTGGATCCCCGAACGCAGAAGTATAACCGGTAACGAGGTAGCGGACGCATTGGCTGGAGAGGCTGCGGCCTCATTACGAATAGAACCCGAGGCCTTCCTTGCAATTTGACAACAAACCATCATGGAGAAGCTTAGGAGGTTTGCTGGCACCAAATTTTGGGGCAATACTAGGCAAAATCCTTACTGTGGAGAGGAGGGGGGCGGTACAATCAAAAGAGGTTTAGGCATTTCATAATCCTTCCTAAGGATAAACTGAGCATGCTCACGCGCATTCTTACAGTCCATTCACTTCAGGTGGTAAAGTCATCTGCATAGGGTTGGAATATGGTACACTGACTCTTGTCACTCTTGTCTTGACTCATGACCAAACCCCGGATACTCCAATACACCTTCTCCTTGCACGCGGCGCCATAGCGCGGAGGAGGTTCAGACATTTTGGCACTGTGTAACCAGAAGAAAGGCTTACCCGCTCAGCCCAACCTCTCCCTAACTTCACCTTAATAAGAGAATTGGGCTTGGATGAAGTACTGTGATGAATGGAGGACACAAAAGATCACCAGCTCGAAGACTACCTTCAAATCTAACTAAAGTTAATTAGATACTTAATTATATGCGTGTAAACACTAAACTTAATGACCCAATTTAAAGCTTATTTGCTAACTTGTCTCTTTGAATATAGTTTAATCAATTTCGACCGAGTGCAACTTAAATAAATAAATAATTGGCGCGTACACTCGTTCTCCTATTTGCCTTGAGTGCGTTTAAATGTTGTCCCACAAATGGATGTAGCTATAGTTTTAAGCAGACTCGGAACGGCATATTAATTTTATGAGTCGCTGTTTCATGGCAGAAATACACTCGGAGGTTTGCCATTGCCGACGAGGGGCACAGAGATTTAAACGTACGATCTCTCTGAATTCCGAATGATGGTCACGTACCAACCATTCGGTTACGGCGGCCGCCCTCAACCATCGGTCGAGTTCTACTAAAAAGGTAAAGTTCTTCTCCACTTAATCCTTCCGGCCATGTGATATAAATGGAAGGTATTGCATCAGGTCTGGAGCATTAGTCCCTCTACGTGGGGCATCACCTCGCCAGAGGAGTCACCTTCAATCTATGAAGCGATCAGATATTTGTGGACCTATCCAGGTGCAGGCTTGTGAAGGCAATAAAAAGAAAATTTCGCCTGTTGTAAAACACTTTGAAAGCCTTGGTCCACCTGATTTAGTGTACAAAACTTTTCACCAGTCGCAACTAATAGCATAATTTTTCTCGAACAACTCCCCTTTCACCCAAAATGCAAATCATTGAATTAGAATGCATCCGTCAACTGGTCATGCAATTGTCATGTTTCGCGGGCGACAAAAATATGTAGTTCACACCGCAAGCCGAGTCGCATGACAAGGTCATCAATATTGACAGCGACAAGTAGTAAACAACAATTGGTGCTGTTGTTGCTATTATTAATGGATCATGTGTTATTGTTGTAGCTATAGCTGCAACTGCCATTGCTGTCACTGTTGCTGCCATTGTTGTGATGAACGATATCGCTACTTTGCATATTTAATTCATAAATCAAGGTGACAGCGATTTTTCTGCGCCACTGTCACACTTTCGCAGGAGGCCAATTGGCGATGCCCATACACAAACGCACACGCAGAGAGACACTAGCCTGGGAACATCTATGTATGTGTGTATGTGTGCTACAGTATAAATTATAATGCCATTGGTATGCTACTGTTGCCTTTTTACGCTACTTAATCTTGGTCTCAGACGGGGACTGGCACTGCGACTGAGAGTTGGTATGCAGCCATTTTGACCGAATTAATCAATCAATTATTGTTCAATGATAGCGTCATGAATGTCACCGTTTGAATAGCGCAACTGGACACTGCGGCTAAGCGCCGTAAAAGAAGTAAAATAAGTTGATGCGCAACGCGTTCCGTCGAAGAGAAAAAGAAAGCTGGTAATGTGGCAACTGCAATGGCAAAAATGTGGCGCATATTTGGTGGTCGCAAATGCTGCGGCGTTCAGATTTAATTACCAGCGACATGATGGCCGAGTAAACTGCTCAGTTACGACGTCAAAACGGAGAATTTATTGTGCGGCATAGAAGTCAAAACGATCAAATAGTGCGGCATGAAAAGATTGTAGCACAAGCTGCGACTAAAGATGCGCTCGCAGCGCCAAGTGAACGCAAGAGTGAGGAGCATGCCACAAATACGTATGTGTGCCGCGAAATTATTCAATTTCAGCCGCTATGTTTTGTTGTCCAACTGCCTGTGCTTCTTTCTTTTGTCTATTTTGCCTACTTCGCCTATTTTGCTTGCTGTTGCACAAGCGCCAATGCTGTGCCTCACCACCGGCGCTGTCTTGTGCGTTCACTGTGCCAGCTATCCAGCTGCCTAATGCGTATGCGTCTGCATCTACATGGGCGCCTTGGTGTAAACGAAACGTCATAGTTGTGTCATTTCATAACTCATCGAAATGTTTGCCTGGAAGTGCTTCGAGGCCATATTTTCTTGGCTTACGGCGCCTAAAAATCAATTTTCCAACACTGAAGATGGCCTACGCATACATTCGCGCACATAAATATGCATATTTATGCGTAGAATAACTGAATGTCTGTACTCCGCCTCCACCCGCGACTCCGCCTGTTCACGCAATGGCAGGAACATCTAACGCCATCAACGCCATTGCACGACGCGCATGCGCCAAAAGCGCCTTTGTGTCTTGGCGACTGTGCGTAGTCTGTACTTTTTTTGCGGGGCTGCTTGTCGGTGGCACTTTGCATATATTTTTATGTGAGTACGTTTTTTGTGTTTCTGTGTACGAGTAGTAGTGCTGTGCGTGTGTGCGTGCGTTGCGGTATGTTTGCACTGCTATTTACAGGCCGTGGTGTTAACTGTCAACACTTGTGCAAATGAAAATAAATTCCTCAAGTGGATGGTAATTTGGTCGTTGCTTTGATTTATGCCCCCATATAAATGATTATGCGTGTGCAGATAAATGCAATCAAATGCCCGAGGTTGTATTTTCCTTGGAGGATGACAGCTGATGAGCAGCTGTGGGAATTAGCAAGTCATGTTATGCAAATACAATTAAAAAAATGACTCGTTGTGTTTGATAGAAATAATGAAATGGCACCTTCGTTCTTATGCTTGGGTTGGGTGGTGTCCCGCTGCTAAGCAGTCAAGTACTTTTCACCCAAGCGCATATCGCGCAATGCTACAAGAGACCAAGGAGAATAGATTACCAGGTTTGCTATTTAGCTATGGTGAAAGGGAAAATTGTGAGGGGAACTTTGGTTGCCACGTCACTTGAGGATTCGGTAGCCGAATTCTGCACGATTATTTCACACTCATGCACATACTCGTCCCTTGGAGAAAAGGTTTAATGGTGTGGCCAATATCAGACCGTTAGCCGGCTTTCAGCGATTTGGGCAGAATCAGCTGATAGGCTGACGTAGCAGAAGTTACGAATTGGTTTGTTAACGAAAAAATCAACACAGTCCTCGCTTATGTTGCTTCGTTCCCAAGAATGATAGAAACAAGATTGCGCCCATCAGAAAGTGCGTGACGTCACATCAACCATTTGCTCTTCACAATAAATTTAGTGCTTTTTTATACCCAAAACGCAAACATTTTTAAGTTTCGTGTTTGTTTCTTTTTGTTTTTAATTTAAAACTACGCAAACTATAAGTTAAAAAAAAATTGTATTATTAAACAAAAGAATGTTAAAAAAAGTCACTCTCAGAAGATCTTAGTGGTAATGAAAATTTGTTGGTTCTTATAAAATTTGATATTTTGAAAGTGAAAATTTAAAATTTTGCTCCTTTAAGGTTATGCAAGAATAGTAAATGCCCCTCTCTCAACTCTTCTTAACATTGAAAACCATTTTATACATTTTAAAAGCGTTTGAGTTTACTAAATGCGAATTAAAACCATAGAGGTGTAATCGTTTCATTCGGCCCTCAATCCTCAGTGGAACATAGGGCATCAAGAGGTGTATTTACAGTAAAAATAAGCAACAAAATACCAGAAAAGAAAGAAACCATAACGGAATTTTTGCAAAAAGAGTACCTCATCTTGTTACATAACCTCAAATATAGCAAATAAGTCGTTCCCTTAACAAAGGATTAAATTGTGCATAACTATAACACATTTATTTAAAAAAAAAACACGCACATTTCAAACACAATTTGTCACGCATATAAAGTTCTTTAAGTAATTCAATAAAAATTTGGTGTTTTATTTTCTTTAAATGGACATTTTAGTGCGGTTTTATATCCAAAGCTAGGCAACACTGCAGTAGTGAGAGAGCGATTTGACTGCTGAAAGCAGAAGAACAATGCGACCAGATGTTAAAAAACACCGAAAGTAGAGCTAAATAAAACTGAGTGAATTATTGAACTAATTAAAGAAAAGGAATATTTTGGAAAATTATAAACATAATATTTTAATTAGAATAGGCAAGAAAGATGCCACGAAGAAAGAACTAAAACTCCGAGACTACATAACAAAAAAAAAAAAAATGTTGAATCAAGTTACGAAAATGGTAATCTGGCCATACTGGTGCTTAAACGACGTAACTTATTGTCAAATTCGCTAAGGGCAAAGTAACGGTACTACGATAAGCGCCATCTCATTATTCTTTCCCTCATGCTTCATTCCCATCTGAACAACGACTAATTCGACGAGTGTGTGAATATCGTGCAGAATTCGGCTGCCGAATCACGTTCGTGCCGTGGCAGCCGATGTTCCCCTCATAATAGTTCACCATAGTTATTAGCAAAACCCAAAAATGATAAAAAGAAGATTGCGCCCATCAGAGCGTACGTGACGTCACGTTTGCTGAGTTGTGCAGTATTGCCAACCATTTGCTCTTCGCAATAAATTTAGTGCTTTTTTATACCGAAAATGCGAAAATTTGGAAATTTCGTGTTTGTTTCTTTTTTTTAATTTAAAGCTACCGAAACTTTAAGTTAAAAAACAAACTATATTATTAAACAAAAAAAGGTTAAAAAAGGTCACTCTGAGAAGATTTTAGTGCTAATGAAAATTTGTTTACTCTTATAAAATTTGATAATTTGAAAGTGCAAATTTAATTTTTGGCTCCATTTAAGGTTATGCAAAAATATTAAATGCCCCTCTCTCAACTCTTCTTAAGATTGAAAACCTTTTTACACATTTTAAAAAGCCTTTGAATTTATTGAATGCGAATTAAAACCATAGAGTTGTAATCGTTTCTTTCGGTCATCAAACCTTAGTGAGACATAGGACAGTAAGAGTTATATTCAATGTAAAAATAAACAAGAAAATACCAGAAAATACTAAAGAAACCATACTGACATTTTTACAAAAAGAGTACCTTATCTAGTTACATAACTTCAAATATAGCAAATAAGTCGTTCCCTTAACAAAAGAGTCTCGCTTAACAAAAAAACTTCATAAATTAAATTGTACATAAGCATAACACATTTATTTAAAAATACGCACATTTTAAAGACAATTTGTCACGCATACAAAGTTCTTTAAGTGATTCAATAAAAATTTGTTGGGTTATTTTCTTTGAATGGGCATTTTAGTGCGTTTTTATATCCAAAGCTAGGCAACACTGCAGTAGCGAGAGAGAGATTTGACAGCCGAAAGCAGAAGAACACCAACAACACCTACAATCGCGGGCAATGCCACCAGATGTTAAAAAAAAGTAAAGCTAAATAAAACTGAGTGAATTATTTAAATAATTATTAAAAAATGTATATTTTACAAAATTATAAACATGACATTTTAATTAGAACAACTAGAAAAATGTCATGAAGAAAGAACTAAAACTCCGAGATACAAAATAATAAAAATAACAAAAAAAAAAATGATAAATCAAGTTACGAAAATGGTAATCTGGCCATACTGGACCTAAAATCACGTAACTAGTTGTCAAATTCGCTGAGCGCAAAGTAACGGGAGCACGATAGGCGCCACCTCATTATTCTTTCCATCATGAGCAAAACCTACTAATCTACTATCTTTTTACTAGCCCAATCAGTCGTTGTGCAGGCGGCAACGTGGTGTCGTTGGTTGATTTTTTCACCAACACAATCTCAGTAATCGCGTAAACATACCTTAAGGCACGTCAGCCTATCAGCTGCTTCTGTCAAATTCGCTCAGAGCCGAATAACTGTCTGTGAAAGAGCTCACCTTTGAAATCTTTTCACCATGACTATATACAGCATCCTCTATTTTCCCTCACACATTCTCATAAATCTCCCATCCATATGAGCACTGCTACTTAAGTTTTTAGCTTGCACATTTTTAGTTTAGGCAAATAAAAATCAATATGTACAAATATAGGGTGTTTTGTTACCAACTAGAAAGGCGTTAAGGTATCCTTGTGTGGTTAATTTTATGACGAAGGTTATCTAAAAGTTGGAGTACATTTTGTCCGCCCCACAGTGGTTTAGCTCCACACATTTTTTGGCGAAAGCTAGAAGAAGTTGACTCAGGGCTTGAATTTTTCGAGTGTAACCCTTAAGAACATAAATCAAGAAAAAATACGAAAAACGGGTGCGATCGGCTTCTTTTCAAGCAAAGCTGTCATGCAAACATAACCTCAAAAACGCCTTATAATGCCATACAAAGTGCCCCGACGTATGCATATATGTGTATATACGAGGGTGGATTGATAAGTCTTTAGAATGAAAAACTAGACATTGGTTTTTTAACAAAAAATTGATTTATTTTTCAACATAATCTCTTTTTAAGTCAATACATTTTTTCCAACGCTTTTCTGACATATTTATTCCTTCTCTAAAATAAGTTTTTTCAAAACCTTCAAAATAAGCATTTGTTTCAGCTATAACTTCACTATTTGACACAAATCCTTTTCCGCCGAGCCATTTTTTCATATTTGGAAAAAGGAAAAAGTCACTGGGAGCTAAATCTAGCGAATATGGCGGGTGAGGGAGCATTTCATAGCCTAACTCATTTATTTTTTCCTGGGTTTTCCAAGATGAATGTGAAGGAGCGTTATCATGATGAAAGAGGATTTTCTTCTCCTTCAAATGTGGCTGTTTTTGCTTAATATTTTGGTCCAATGCATCCAACAAAGGTGAATAATATTCGGCTGTGATGGTTTTACTCTTTTCAAGATAATCTATGAAAATTATACCTTGTGCATCCAAAAAAATAGATGCCATAACCTTACCAGCTGATGCAACGATCTTTGCCTTCTTTGGAGCACTTGAGCCACGTTCTACCCATTGTTTGGACTGTTCTTTAGACTCTGGTGTATAGTGGTGGATCCACGTTTCATCCATCGTTATGAAACGACGCAAAAATTCCGATGGATTTCTGTTAAAGATGTCTAAATCAACTTTTGAAGTCGACATTCGGTTCATTTTTTGCAGAGGAGTTAGCAAACGCGGCACTCATCTTGCTGAAAGCTTTTTCATACCCAATTCATCATGTATTACGTTATGCACACGTTCATAACTAATGTTCACAATGTCAGCAATCTTTCTCAATTTAATTCTTCGATCTTGTGTGACAATTTTGTACACTTTTTCCACCGTTTCTGGAGTCGTTACCTCTTTTGGCCTCCTAGAGCGTGGCTCATCTTTGGTGCTTATCCCACCACGTTTAAACTCGTTTACCCAATTGTAAACTGTTGCATTTGAAGGTGCATGTTCCCCTAATACTGTCTGCAACTCCTCAATAATTTGTTTCTGGTTTAAACCTTTCAAATAAAAGTACTTTATAACAGCACGAAGTTCACTTTTTTCCATTTTTAATAAAAATACAATAGTGTTTTGCAAAAATAATTCTCAAAAAAGTACCGTTTGACCATATGTTATGAAATTTTGACAGCTCGCTTTTGACAGTTCACTTTTCACGATCACAATAATTAAGCAAATTAATGACCGATGGATGACGCAATTCTAAAGACTTATCAATCCACCCTCGTATATAATTGGCGCGTACACCCTTTTTGAGTGTTTGGCCGAGCTCCTCCTCCTATTTGTGGTGTGCGCGTCTTGATGTTGTTCCATAAATGGAGGGGCCTACAGTTTCAAGCCGACTCCAAACGGCAGATATTTTTTTATGAGGAGTTTTTTTCATGGCAGAAATACACTCGGAGGTTTGCCATTACCTGCCGAGGGGCGACCGCTATTAGAAAAATGTTTTTCTTAATTTTGGTGTTTCACCGAGATTCAAACCAATGTTATCTCTGTGAATACCACGCACCAACCGATTCGACTACGGCCGCCGCCTCCGAGGACTCCGAAATTTCCTACATATATTCCCAATCTATAAAAAAATAATAAAATGCGAAATCGATTTACTTTAACGCATATAGACCATTTATTGCATATTTTGAAAATGTTGCTGGAAACTCCATTTTAGTCCACGGTGAGCACTAGAGAGGCATAATAAACAATTTTTTCTAGCGAGCAATTGAAGACATGGACGTGGACGTGGACGATCTTTGGTTTTATCAGAGTGCTGCGCCATGTCATCAGTCCATATCAGAAGTGAAATTCCATAATCGTGTTATCAGCCATCTTTTCATGATGTCAATTGACCACTTCGAAGCTGCGATTTAGGTTGGGCTAGGTTAGGTAATTTGAGTTTTGTTAATTTCGGCAGCCCTATTTGAGAAACCTCTTCAATGCTGTCAAGAAAGGCGAATCCGAGCGTGCAAAGCTTTCTTCTGTATGAAATGAATGTACACAGGAGGTATTGCACGGTTTCCTCTTCTTCGATATCTTGACAGTTTCGACAAAAGTCAAAGTCAACCAAATATACCTTTTTTCACTTTTACGCCTACGTGAAAAATCTGGTAAATCTGGTATCACCATTACTGAAAGAACTGTGGTGAACAGGCCAAAGAAAAACAAATACCGGACCATTAGAAATCGGGGTCTTTTTTATATGTGGCTATAAGCTCGCATGTCTAGAACTTTTATTCATTGCGGCTGCGATAGCAAAGATTTAATAGGGTGTCGCGAAAAGAAATGTTTGGTGCACAAAATGTGGCTTCAGGCTGAACCCGCGGCTTACGAATCAAGACTGATCGACTGTTTTGTTACCCAAGCCTATGGATAGAAACAGATTTTAGCACACGAAAATCCATTGGGTTTTACGGCTATTGGAAAACTGGCAGCCAAATTGAACAGATGGGCATTTAGGGTGAGGCTCGTTTTCAATATTTATTTATTTCTTTTTTAAGAAGGTAAGGCGGAACAGGAGTTCAAACTGACCACTAAAATTGAAGAGTAAAATTAAATTAAAAGTTTACGCTTAACTAAGCTAAGGGATGGAGATAAATATTAAAGAAAATGTTCACTTTGAAACCGAGATATCTAACATTTCAGAATTCGAAATTTCATTAAAACCACAAAATCCACGTCTGATAGGAGTATTTCAAGTAAAAATGTTGACAAGAATTGAATAAAATCAAGTAGGATTTTTGCTAAGACCCATTTCATACTGCTGAAAATTAATAAGTGCTCGCCACTAAGAATGCCATAGTAAGTGAGTGAGAATCAAAGCTACCAAGATGATGAGAAGAAAAATGTGGTATCTATAGGCGTCCTCGATTCGTCATGAGTTTCGAGTTCAAATGAACATACGTTGACAGCACTGACAAATTACATTTATTTGGAAGCACATAATGAGTTCTAGTATACAGGACCACTTTTTTTGCTTCAACTTTGCTTTCTCTTTGGAGTTGTCTGGCAATTCCGTTGCTTAAAATTGTTTTAGTTTTTAGTCTACGAGAAGAACTAGAACCAAAAGCATGTTGGGGACGAGCAACTCCGTGCCTCACTTATTTTCTCGTCTCTCCCTATTCCACAAAATACGAGTTAAAGCACAAAAAGTTGTCCCTTGTCTAATGAAATCTGCCTTAAATCAGAAAAACAAGAGTCGGTAGCGTTGAATTTTGTGAGTTACACCAGTTTTATGAAGTTTTGGGTATTTTTTGGGAGCTTATGAGATTAAAATGATAATACAAAACAGAAATATTGTTGGACTGAATTTTTTTTATCCGGTATTATCCGATAATTTCATGACATTTATTTTTTTAATATCATACCCGGCATATGCCCGCCATCGCTACGAGTTAAATGGTCCATTCGATCAGTCTAATTTTTTACTACTTTTTCCCATAAATCTGCCCGTATGGAATTAATGGGGGCTTGAATATTGCAATAAGTCGATTGTTGAGCGCGCTGTATGGCAAGTTTGGTTCGAAACAAATGTCATCGATGTTTAGCTGATTAATTTTTGGAAACAAAAATTCAATCAGCATGGATTCGATAGCGCTTGCCGTTTGCCGTAACGGCAGCTCCTTCCCCATTTCGAAAGAACTCTATGAACTTCACGAACGTATTTATTTCTTTCAAAATAAAATTCCACAATTTGTCGTTATTCTGGCCTTAAACGGTTCATGATGCCTTGCCAAACCTTACTGAACAAAAATTTCAACACAGTTTGCCGTTCTCAGCTGTCAAACCATAGTTATCGGTATCGATCTCATGCAGCTAGAAAAAATGATTGATGTAACCATACCCACTACTTGCGAATCTAGCTCGATAACTTTTTTGATGCATTCACATACAAATTTTTCGTCCAGCGAGCAAAGCCCTAACTTAGCGAGCAGAGAATCGGCGAATCGGAGACGCCTTATATACGAGAACACCTATATGGTATGCTACTGCATTGGTGGAGAAATATTGAGAGTAATTGAGGGGAATTTCTTGAATCCAACTGAATAGCGTTAGCAGCGAATGAAATGGAAATTATAATGAAATTCCACATACTTATTTTTCTGCCGCGAAAAGCGGATTAAAGAAGAACATATAATAATAATCCGTTCTTTTTAAAGGTAGCTTTATTAATAATTTCCAAGGTTACATAATTCTTACAACTAAGTAGACAATTGTGAGCTTAAAAACTAGTGGTGAGAGTAAATTGTTGTTATTGTTATGTAACAAAGAGACAAAGATTGATTTAGATAATGTCATTAAAGAAAAGATCACTTAGTAAGGGAGAAAATTAGGAAACATGAAGAGGAGAAGTGAGGATATACATAAGTAGGGGAGGTAAGGAGAGAATGAGTAAGGAAGTGCGTGTTGTTGGTAGTGGTAGCATGGGTATCTGACTATATGCATGGAAGCTGTTGAGCTAACAGCAGAGCTATTCAAATGCGACTGCTAGCAACACTAATATTCCTATGACTAACCACATGTTTTATCACTACACATATATTTGTGTGCAAATATGAAGTAATTGATATGAGTATAAATAATTTATGATTATAAAAAAACTTAATAGTTGCCACTAAATCGAAAATTACGAAGTAACATTGCAATTTAACTGGCGTCTATAGCTCCGGCATATGTGTTGTTGTTAATGCGTTGAGTTTTTCACATTAACTAATGTGGGCTGAATTGATGCCCTGTAGCCACGAATGTTGCAGGCAAAACGGAGCGAAAGATATACATATAATTGTCTGGCGCTCATGGCGTGGCTGACACTGAAGGAAAATATGTGTAAACCCAATATGCAATACTACTATGCGACTGCAACAACTTTGGGTGGCACGCTGGATGGATGCTTGTGCAACACGGTGAATGCATAGAAATTGAGATTAAATGGGCGGAAAATTATGGATGTAGATTAAATAAAATGCAAATAATGAACGGAGTATAAAAATGACATGATCGATAATTTGGGGAAAACTGCATATTAATATGAAGAAAGTCTGAGTCGTAAAGCACCTATAAACATACATATGTACATACGTATGTATATGAAAAGGATTAAAATTTCAATATTTGTTACATATAAGGGGCATTCTCCATTGCTTGTATGATTGCATAATGGCATGAAATGCTAGAAATGCTTTACTAAATAAGCAAGACCACGAGTATAGCCATATTTCTCGCCATAAAGTTAGAACAAATTAATAAGATAATATAAAGTAAAAAAGTATAAACACAGTTTTTTTATAATTGAGTTACTTTTACAGAGCTTCTGTACAGAATCATATAATTTTCCTTTCCACTTTTATCCTATTTTAATCATGCTACAATAATTAATTACAGATATTCTCTTCACGCTGTAAAGGTTACTTGATTCTTGGCGAAGTAAAAAAATAAGTTAGCACAAAATTCGATGTAGAGAAAAAATCTCTGGGAAATCTCCATCTTTTTTAAGATTACAGGGTTTTTTGCATTGCTAGCAGCATTGCTCGTGTGGCGGTTCAAGTAAATAAAAGTCACGACTAATGTGGCTTTATACTAAACGTGTGAAATTAAATCAATTGAATAAGTCGCGCGTATCTCGATCGGAGTTCTAGAACACAGGGGACTTAATAAAGGCCATATGTATGGGCTTAAGCGGTCCCGGTGGTTTAGAATTTTCAAAAAACCGATTTATTTTATTTGATACTAGCATTTCCCAGTGGGCTTCGCACCACCATACATAAAATGTTTTTTTTATATCGCAAGAAATTTTTCATATTAAGTTTTCTTTATAGAACTCGTAAAATGTTTAAACAATTGAATTAGTTGATTTTTTTCAACATACTTTCTAAAGATGTCACATAAGCCTTTTCTGTACTTTTTTAAAATTTGATTGTGGTGGTCACCTATATACAGGTAAGGTGAAAGAGCCGATAAAAACTTGTAATTAAACTTTGATTCTTTAATTTCCATTTCAATTTTTTACGCTAAATAAATTATGCTAAAATAAATAAAGTTAAAAATGTTTTTCCAGTTCCTTGAATGCTCCAGTTTTTATTATATTTTCGTCCAAAATTAATATTAACATAATACACTTACAACCACAACAGTACAACAGAAACGCTCATAAGCGGCTGTGTATTTGTTGTTGTTTTTCCCATACAGGCATTTCGTATGAGAGGAAACCATTACTCACATAAAATGTCATAACTCAGGAACGGCTGCACCGATTTCAATCAAACTTCACACAAACCACCTCCTCAAAGATAGAAAAGAACTCTAAAATTTTTGTGTCAATCGGTTCGGCGATTCTTGAGTTATAAGATTACCAAGGAAATGTAACTTCTTTTTATATATATAGATTTCGAAAGTAGAGGTTTAAGTTAAGAATATACTGTCAAATTTTTGGAAGGATATTTCCAGTATTTTCGATTTTACAGGCGTTTTCGCAGATAGAGTCAGATTCATCACGCGGCCACTCTCAAAACTTTAAACTCAATTATCTGAAAATTACCTTTTCGGCCTCGTGTTGTGAAAAAAAAACTATTCAACTGAATAGTCTGAAATTTTAATATGTTATTCACAACGTCAATGACTATTGCCCGTCCTGGACTTATATTATTATTTCAATTACTTCGTATATTTTGTTTGAAAAACTGAAAAACGCGCGAATTTTAAAGAGTCAAATTCAAAAACGTGCCATTTTGTCAAATTTTTTTGTTTTTTTATTCTAGTACGGGACATAGCTACAGTCATACTTATTAATAACTTTTTTGGTTTTTGTGTTTCAGATAAATAGAAGAGTCAAAATGGACAACCCGTCCAGTTCCAATTTTTTGAAGGGAGCAACTTCAGTGCCATTTTTTAAGTTATTAAAATTAATTTTTTTTTTTTCATTTTTGTATGTAGAAGAAGTTAAATAAAAAGCCTAAAAATTTAAATATCGTTTTTAATTTTTTTTTTGTAAAAAAAATACCTGAAAATATCCTAAATTTTCGAGCTTTAGACCACCGGGATCCCTTTAAACTATCTCAGAAGCCAAGGAAGGAAGGAAGGAAGCGTTGCAATGAGGAGCTACGCTTGTGGTACCCCATACCTCATTGTTAAGGAGACAGATACTTGTAAACGGCCATATTTTCCCTGATTCTCATTAAAATTGTTTAAAATGAAGAAGTCAATATATTTTTTTCAAAATTGGCATACAGTTTATTTATACATTAAAATAATACAAACTTTTTTTTTTATGTCAATCATTTAAAATGGCGGATGTACACTCAATTCTTCCGGCGTGAGTGACCTGAATACAAAAAACCAAGAAACTTTTTTGTTTATTAATGTCATAATTTCTATAATTTAATAATTTAAAAAAAAATTAATTTTGGGACGAGTTTTTCTACTATTTTTGTAATTTTCCTACTAAAATTGTAAGTTCCCTTATATATATAATTGGCGCGTACACCCTTTTTTGGTGTTTGGCCGAGCTCCTCCTCTTATTTGTGGTGTGCGTCTTGATGTTGTTCCACAAATGGAGGGACCTACAGTTTCAAGCCGACTCCAAACGGCAGATATTTTTTTATGAGGAGTTTTTTTCATGGCAGAAATACACTCGGAGGCTTGCCATTATCTGCCGAGGGGCGACCGCTATTAGAAAAATGTTTTTCTTAATTTTGGTGTTTCACCGAAATTCGAACCAACGTTATCTCTGTGAAATCCGAATGGTAATCACGCACCAAACCATTCGGCTACGGCGGCCGCCCGCAGAAAGTAATAAAATAAAAATAAAAAAGATGTGTGCAAAATTTCAGTGAGATCGGTCATTAACTTTTCGAGTTATCGTGTACGCCAATTTGAAAAATATAGTTTAAAGAAAAACGCGTATAATGTTTAAATACAACGTAACTATACCTCTCCCAGTGCTCGAACGCAAAGAATAGAGTCGTCACGGTTGAGGATCTATAATATAAGAAATGCTTAAATTTACGTTCTAAAAATTCTATGACTTATTCTTAAAAGATTATATAAACTTTTTATGAAAAAGAAATTTTTTTTTTCGAAATTTTACAGGTATCTTTTCAGGTATCTTAAAGGTAGTTAAAAATAAAATATTGTATTTCGGGATGATACATTTTTTGTATATAATTAAATTTATTTTTTATAGTCTTGCCAGATGATTTCAAAAAAGTTTAGTATTAAAAATACATTTAAAAAATTTTAGTTTTTATAATTTAATTTTTTTATAATTAAATTTTAAATTAAAACATTAAATTCAAAGGCAGTTGAAAAGAAAAAAATAATAATAATTTCAATTTTCAATCTGGTAGCTAAATTTCGATGAGGATGCCATAGTACTAGGCAAAGTCAAATGGCTGCTAATGCCATTAAGTGGAACGACCTTCCTTTTTGTATCATGGGAATCATTGGAAATCATTGAAACATGTATTGCATTTTTTTTTTTTTTTTGTTGTAAAGTATTAAATATGAAAATTTATTGTACATAAATTCTTTGTTTTCTAAATGCTCCACACCTCACTTTGATTGCTTTTGCTTTTATTTTATTCGCTTAAACAAAAATTAGTTTTCAATTTCAAAGCGCTTCTAATCGGAATTTTTCTCAAACAGTGGTGCACAAACATATGTATATACACCCATACTTACACTTAGGCACATTTATGTCTGTGTGAAAAATGCGGATGCCAAGCGGTTTGCCACGTAACGAACTGACAATTATTATTAGCGTTGAACTGGTTCATTTAAAATCATTTTCCCGACAACGCCACTTGACAATTTAGCGCAACTGAATTGCTATATTTAACTGCCATGTGGCCGCACCTACGCCCACTCCGGCCATGTCGATCACTGGAGCGCAAATACAGTCACGTAACTGCGAGTATTAAAGTTTACTGTAGAGTCTGTGACGTTCTCTCGCGGCGTACAGACATACACAAATCTGATTTGCAGATAGTTGAGTATAATTAAAAAGTTATGCTATTAAAAATTGTTTAAGAGAATTTACATTTCAGCAATAGTTTTTGTTTTATTGATGGCTGCCTCCGCTCAGGGTGCTTAGCTGCGTTCCTCTTTATTTTAGGAAAATTCTCAAGTGGTGGTCTGGTTGTTGTGAGATGACATTTTGTTTTAGTATTTACAGTTCTTTTTTTGCTTTTAGTGCTTAAGCAAATATCCTTTGCGGGGAAAACTCTCAGAGAAACTTTTTCTTCTTCTTAATTGGCGCGCCAGTTGGACACACCAAATAAAGCCAGGTCCTTCTTCACCTGATCTTTCTAACGCAGAGGAGGCCTTCCTCTTCAACCACCAGCTGGTACAGCATCAGAGTAATTGAAAGCGCTAAATATCTAGGCCTGGTGCTAGATAGGAAGCTCAACTGGCGACTCGCAGTTGCAGATCGGGTACGCAAAGCAACTACAGCGATGTACTTCTCCCGCAGGTCAATTGGGGGGAAATAGGGAATATGATTCAGTATAATACGCAGGCTCTGTACTGCGGTAGTTAGGAAAATCTTCTACTCTGGCATGCTAGTGTAGTGGGACGCTCTTGAGAAGGATTAAGAGAGTAGACAAAGTCCAAATACTTGCATCTGTTCTTATAAACGGTGAGCTGACAACCACGCCAACGAAAGGGTTATAAGCGGCACTGCACTTCCTTCCAATAGAACTGCAGGCAAAACATGCCGCTTGCAGAGCGGGAAGGAGACTGTTGGGGCCAACAACAATTGTGAACGACTCTCAATGCTAAACGCAAAGTATTTCTGTTAAGCCAAACTGAGCATAGCCTGAGCACAAAGATTTCTGTTATAATTGGGTACTGTTCTATAGGCAGACACGCTCGGAGGTTAGGAGTGCACTCACACGACCTCTGCGAAAGCTGTCTAAACGAAGAAGAGGAAGAGACCCCATCGCACTTCTATGCCACTGCCCTGGTGTTTCCAGATATAAATTCACCAATTTAGATATACAGTTTTTCAATGAACTGGAAGATCTCAGTGCACTGGAAATCATGGAGCTTCTAAATGTTTTGAAAAGTTCACATTGGTTAGCCAAGTTCACTCGGATAGCCAAGCTGCAATCCAGGCACTGGGTTCGGCCACAACAACCTCCAAAGTGGTGGAACAAAGTAGGAATAGCCTCACCATCTTGAGTGAAAACCATAAAGTTACCTTAATCTGGGTCCCGGGACATCGGAACATTGAAGGTAACGAAAAAGCAGATGAACTGGCAAGAGGGGGATCTCGGTACTCACACCATTAGGTGCAGTCAAGAGCACAATTTCCCTAAAATACCTCCGAATCGCAGACTGTAGGTGGAAAGTCCAGACGAAATGCAAAATTAGCAGAACGTTATAACCCACCTACAACCTCAAGCAATCGTCGGCATTAATAAGAATGAAACGACGGGACGCCTGGAGACTAACGGCAGTCCTAACTGGCTTCTGGTCTATCGGAGAACAAGCAGCCAAAATGGGTATCCCTCACAATACATACTGTCACAGTTGCAAACAACCGGAGAAAAAGGAGACAATCTTCCATTTCCTCTGTGAATGCCCTGCCCTATGGAAGGACAGAATGTTAACCCTGGGCCAACCGAACAACTATCTGGATTAGACGTTAACAATCTAATAAGGTTCCCTAACCGCACAGACTGGATATAGTTATGCTGTAAATAACCGTTTAACAAGTTGGTAACGAGGATGTGGCAACAAAATGGCGCGGAAGCGCTACTTGGATTCTGGAAGAATCACCACTTTAACCAACCAACCAATCAACCACATTGGTTTTAAGGAGATCAGGACAAGTTCCCTATGTAGTACCACAATGGGCTATGAGCCTGAGTGTGTCTCGTGGTGGAGGTGTTGTCTGAGCGACACAGCCCAAACATAATCAGCACAAAAAATGCCACTTTTTATTAGTCGAAACATCTTGATTTGACTATGAATCTGCTTATGTCGTCAATTTTCTTCCCTGCAATTTCTTTAAATTTAACCATCGAGAATCCCGAATGCCGCTGAATCTCAATTGGCTGCACTTTGTTCATGTCCCCTCGTCTTCAATAACTACTATCCATGTCAAAGGTCCATATATTATTCGCAGAGTATTTCACTCGAACACACCAAGGGACGTCACGTGTTGTTATCGTCCAAGCTTCTGCTCCACTTAATAGGATGGGCAGTATTAGAAAATTACTAGTAAATAGGGAATTACTTAGTCTAAAGTAGAGGTTGTTGGCAAGATATATTCTGCGTTGGATTTCAAGGATGGCATTATTATTATTAAATTAATAACTGCCGCCAGTGACGGGGTTGCTATAGCCGGCGGAAATGCCTCGCATCTTGAACTATAGCAAAGAAGCTCGCCTTCAGAAGCCATAGCATAGAAGCGCCAATGAGGTAAGCAGAAACCAGTTTTTTTCTTTGTTTTATTTGATGAGGTGGAAATCAAAATGTCAGTAACAGTCTCAGAGGTGCCTTGACTCTAATGGTATGTGGGATATGTTCCCACTAGCGCTATAACATTCTTTCTCGGCATTAACATTTCTTCAAAGTAGAGCCACAATCCTGGTCGAGCATATAAAGGGTGTTTTTTTTAGAGGTTAGGTTTTCAAGATGAAATAAAACGTATATAATTTAATGTTATGGCCAAGAATTTAGCTTTATTATAAAGATAAGGGTTTGCCATTATGTTTTAAAAATGATTTCGGGCAAGTGGCCGCCACGGCTGGCTCGAATAGATTCCAGCCGAGAGGCCCAATTTTCGACCACTTTTTGCAGCAATTGGGTCCGTATGTCAGCAATAACGCGCCGAATATTCTCTTCCAAGACGTCAATCGTCTCGGGCTTATCTGCGTAGACAAGCGACTTCACATAGCCCCACAAGAAATAGTCCAGCGGTGTTATATCGCACGATCTTGGAGGCCACGCCACAGGTCCACGGCGCGAGATAATGCGCTCACCAAAAGTTTCCTTCAATAAATCGATTGTTGCGTTGGCTGTATGGCATGTAGCGCCGTCTTGTTGGAACCAAAGGTCGTCCACATCAACATCGTCCAGTTCAGGCACGAAAAAGTCATTAATCATGGCTCTATAACGCTCTCCATTGACTGTAATATTATGGCCGGCTTCATTTTTAAAGAAATATGGACCAATGATTCCCTCTGCCCATAGAGCACACCAAACAGTGACTTTTTGAGGATGTAACGGCGTCTCAGCAATGGCTTGTGAATTATGTTCACTCCAAATGCGACAATTTTGCTTATTGACATACCCATTCAACCAAAAGTGAGCTTCATCGCTGAACAAAATTTTCTTGTGATGCGTCGCGCGAACCGAACCATTATTTTCGTAATAAATTTGCACGATTTGCAAACGTTGTTCAGGTGTAAGTCTATTCATTATGAAATGGCAAACCAAACTGAGCATAAATCAAGTGACAGCTGTCAAAAAGACCATCTACGAAAAAAGTAGTGCCAACTTGAAAACCTAACCTCTAAAAAAAAACACCCTTTATCCCGGACAAATCGTGTGTGAGACGGCGATTGTTTGAATGCCTTCTCCAGCACTGCTCATTTTTCAGTGAAAAGTTTGCACTGGACGGCCACATGTTCTGCACTCTCAATTGTATTCGAGCAACTGGGTCAAAAAGGGCTGTCAGCCACCTGGTAGAAGCGTAATATTTCAACAAGCAGCCGTGCCCGGTGAGTATCTGAGGTTGTACGTCCGTCGGCCTTTGATTTACTCATCCCTTCTTCTTTGCCATTGGGCCATCGATTGCATTCTTACTGCAGCTTTTTCGTTTGCGGCCGGTTTCACTCCTTTCATTCCATATAGGTGATACAGCTCGTCGTCTGATACCGTTCAATAAGCGCATGCAGTGCGTCTATGGGTACAGACTACCTCTCGCATATGGCTATTTTTGGCCACAGTCCATATCGGCGCTACGTATAGCTCAATAGAGTCCGTCACAGTTGATATGAGTCGTCTCCTTTCTTCTTGTGGGCCACCAGTGTTATGCAGAATTCTTTCGAGTGCGCCATTGACAGACGCTGCTTTACAATTAACTGCTGCCAGATCGTGCTTTATGCTTAGCCTCGCAGAAGTCAGCTTTCAACAATCACAAAATCAATGACGTCAGTATTTAAAAATTAATACTTTCCTAAGTTCGTATATTATTTTTCGCTTCATAGAGAACGGCTTTGAACAATTCCACAGATTTTGTAGACTGCTAACAAAATATTCGAACTGAAGTTAGCACCTCAACTAGGCTATGTGCGAGCGGACATTCTTGAAATATGTGGAAGTACATTTATGAATCTCCATTTGCAGTTAAAATTCAGTAAATGACTATAAATACATCTGTTAATGCACACTACCAGCCAATTTACTGGCAATACGAATCATGCCAGTGTAATTCCGTTTAGAAGTATATGGGTGCTCGTATGCTCGTACAGAGCTGGCGGGAAGAGTCCGGAAAGTTATTAGTGAATACTTGCGTATTTATTGACTATAATTGTCTATAATTCAAACTGTTTTAATACTCAACAACATATTTAGTTTTCATATTATCCATAAGTGGAAAAATGGAAACATTTCAATATCAGGGTATAGACCTTAGCAGCATAGCGCATCCCTTAATCTGCGTAAGCAATAGAATGCAAGCTGCCAGCAGCAGTTTCTTTTCACATCGCAGGCTGCTCAAAAACAAGCTGCTCACGTGGTCATATAAGATGAAAATGTATAATACCCTAATAAGACTAAAAGCAACTTATGCCTGCGAGGCACCACCCAACACTAAGAATCACCTCCTACGCCTTGAACGAAAGATACTGAGGATAATATTTGGTTCAGTAAAGGAAGCTGATGAAGCTTATAAAATTAGATATAACAACGAAATCGAGGAATCGGGACCGTTTCCCTCAGTCAATGCTAAGATTTTGGAAAGGTCACTGACTGTACTCAGTTGTTGGGCTGCCACATGCGGCCTTCGAATCAACTCTGACAAAACGGAGCTGGTGCTATTTACCAGAAAATATAAACCTCCACCCTTTCGACTTCCCAAATTAAACAACCACGTTCTTCCGCTCTCATCGGAAGTTAGGTATCTTGGAGTGATACTTGACTCCAAGCTCCATTGGAAGCTACACTTTGAAAATTGGGTAAAGAAGGCCAGTATAGCTTTCTACTCCTGCAAATCTATGTTCGGTAAAAAATGGGGACTCAAGCTGTGGATGTACAACGCAGTGGTTTAGCCAATTTTAACGTATGGATGCTTGGTTTCGTGGGAAGCTATTCGGAAGGGCTATAATATCACTAAACTGGGGAGGGTGCAAAGGACTGAATGCATTGGTATCACCGGAGCACATAAAACTTGCCCCAGTGCTGCCCTGAATATCGTTTTGCACTTACTTCACATCGACTTTTCCGTCATTTCCATCGCAGCTCAAAATGCAGTCAGGTTAAAGGAGCTTGGCCTCTGGAGGCGATCTCTCAAGGGAAATGGTAGCATTTTCGGGCAGTTAACACTGTATTTCTCTGAACTTCGAACATATCTTTCTATCCGCAAACTAGAGTTTGAGGATCGTGCTACGGCAATCTTTCCAAATAGGCAGGATTGGATCGAGGGGAAAATCTGCACCGAAGCTTGTGCCCCTGTCTTCACTGACGGTTCCAAAATGGAATCGTGAGTCGGAGCAGGTGTTTTCTCTAAATCAGCCAATTTATCTATCTCCTTTAAGCTGCCGAATACTGCTAGTGTTTCTCAAGCAGAAGTCTTTGCGATCCTGCAGACATGCAAAATGCTTAGGGAACGTGGGAGCGAGGTCGATATTAACATTTTCTCCATGGTGCAGAACGAAACTGGCTAACTCGTGTAGCGAGGAAATCAAATCTTTTGGGTGTGCAGGTAACATTTCTCTGATCTGGGTTCCAGAACATAGGAACATAGAGGGACATGAAATTGCTGGTTAGCTTGCCAGGAAGGGGACTGAATTGGCTTCAGAGAAGTCCTACCCGGGCATCGGCATCCCCCTGGCAGTTGTTAAAGGGGAACTGCACAAACTATTTTTCAGGAAAGCACAGAAAAGATGGAGCTCTATTTCTTCATGTGCTATTTCGAGAACCTTTTGGCCCCACTAAATATACGGAGAATATCTACGTGCTCCAACACCACAATCCATTTTTGAACCTACCAACCAACCTCTGTGGTTGGAGCTTTTTATTATAAAATGAAGTAAATCTTGAACACCACTCACTGAGGCTGGTGAAGTTCGGGTATCGCATGATTTGCTATAACTTGAAGACTGCCATGCAGAAACGCGGACGTGCGTTTTTTAAACCATTATTGCCGTTATTATTTATGCACCTGATTGCAGGTTTTTTATTTTCAGATTTATCCAAGCACCTCTATACATAATTTTATACTATAAATAAAGGAGCTACTTGAGCAAATTCAACAAAATTAATTACTTTGTTATGAGCATTAATAAATTGTGATTAGAAAACATCAGCACAAAGCGTAAGAAAATAACAGCAACAAACAACTACATACTTAAGATACATTTATTAATTATTACAAAAAAAAAACCTAAAAAAAATATCAACTACCCTGGCAATGTGCTGATCTCATTGATGTGCGGAAATTGTTAAAGCAGCCTACTGACTGCAGCACTGCCTACTGCTTATTCTGCAGCAAGATAACCAACAACAATAATAAATATACCAGCAACAACGTCGGCAGCAAAATCAAGTAAATTCCACTAACAGACGTCTTAAACGAGTAATCGATACTCGAAGCAGTGCTGGAGGCAGCAAAATACAACACAAACTGCGTCAAACAAAATGAAAAGAGTAAAACTCATCAGATATTAGAAAATATAGCAGTGATCATAGAAGCCTCATTAACAGCGCCAACAGCAGCAGCAGCATAAACAATGAGAAAAAAAGTGGCAGCAATTAATTGTCGACTGTTATATTGTTGTGGACTTCGATAATGCAACTTTGCCTGACAGCATTCTTCGCATAACAATTGTGATAATACATACATTGCATACTCGTATATACTTACATTAGGGGGATTCTAAATTCCATGCGTAAGTGAGTATTCTACTTATAAATGGCGGCGCAAAATTAATCAACCTATCGGAAGACTTCTAATTTTTGCAAATCGTACGGCGTCGTACGCCAATCACATTTGACACTTGTGAACTAGACAGCTGTAGCATAAAAGCAGACAAGCAAAATAGTGCGCAAGACCCTAAACAGACAGCGGCTTTAGTCGGGATTATCGGCCCAGTTAATTCTGATTAAAATTTTGTGTGTCAAACAGTTGATACACGAATTAGTGGACAGCTGATTTCTTTATTGGATAGTTTTGTCAGTAAAAGGTGGACCTCAGTCAACAAATATGGGTATGAGCTTCCCTGATACGAGGAAATAATTAAAAAATAAAAAAAAACACTTAAAATATCAAAACAATTAATGTAATTTCCAACGTGTTTGCATTGCATCCAGTCTTCCTTGTTCTTCTCTTTAAAAGTTTCATTACTTTTCTTTCACAATAGATATTAATTGCCATTTTCCGGCAATGTTGCCATTGAAAATTCCGATAATCCGCTTAAATTATGAGATTTAAGTCTAGTTGTCAATCCGGATAGGTTAGGGTTAGGTTAGGTTAGTATGGTTGCCCAGGGAGTGGGCACACTTGGACGAAGAGAGATTCGTCCTTTGTGATACCATTGTCAAGGAAGTGAGGAGAGGGGAAGGACCGATGAGGTGCAGGGAGAGGGCGGGGAGAGGTAGTGATGGGAAGGTTAGGAGCGTGCGGATTATGAACGATGACTATGTTTGCGTCAACCGCTTAATGCTGCTGATGAAACTCATCAGATTTTTAATGTCAGCGCCAGCTATCTCAGCAGGCGTGGCAAAGAAGTAAGAGCCAAGAGTTTGCGCGATGCCCATCTTTCCAGGAGCAGACCGTAATAAGGGGGATTCCAATTTTCTCCCTCCGCGGGGAAATCACCTCACATGTCCCTTGTCTGGCCAGTTCATCCGCCTCACAGTTTCCCGCAATGTCGCTGTGACCGGGAACCCAGATGAGGCTGATGTCAAAGAATTCGGACGCAGTCGAAAGTGAGGTCAAGCATTCCTTGACCAATTCCGAATGCACCGTCATAGACCCGAGGGCCCTTATTGCCGCTTGGCTATCGGAGTAAATATTTACCTTCTTGACTGTTAGTACACATTTGAGCAGCCAATCAGCTGCCTCCTTGATTGCGGCTACCTCTGCCTGGAACACACTGCAGTGGTCCGGTAACCTGAATTTTAGTCTGATGGGGAGCCCTTCGCAAAAGACTCCTCCGCCAACCTTTCCTTCCAACTTCGATCCATCCGTCAACAAGTTCACCAGGCCCTGCCCCCAAGTGTAGCCCCCCGTCCACTCTTCCCTTGACGGGATGTGAGTGGAGAATGTTCCGGTTGGACTAAATGAGGGTATACACTGGTCTGTTCACAGAGGGATGAACTCAAAGTTTCTAAGGATGCTTGAGTGCCCATAAGGGAGGTTGAGCTTATAGCTCCAGCCCCTCAGTCTGATTGCGGTACGTGTAGCGGCAGTTCTGCCTGCGATATCTACGGGTACCACATTTAACATTGCGTTGAGCGCCAGAGTAGGAGTCGTTCGAAGCGCCCCACTGATTCCAATGAGTGCCGACCTCTGAACTCTTTCCAGCTTCTTCACCAATGTCGTCTTCTCTAGTGAGTTCCACCAGACTATGACTCCATATAACAAGATAGGCTTTACAATAGTATTATACAGCCAGAAAACAACTCGAGGCGAGAGGCCCCATCTTTTGCCAATTGCGCCCTTGCACCCATACAAGGCGATTGTTGCCTTCCTCACCCTTTCCTCAATATTGGGCTTCCATGTAAGCTTGCTGTCAAGGATAATACCTAGGTACTTCACCTTGTCAGAAAGCATCAGAGGAGCGCCCCCTAGTGAGGAAAGTTGAGCTCTGGGTATTTTATATTTCCTCGTAAATAGGACGAGCTCCGTCTTAAGAGGATTCACCGACAGGCCACAATCCGTTGCCCATCTAACAACTGCATTCAGATATCCCTGCATCAAGTTGTACAGAGTATCTAAAAATTTTCCTCTAACAATTAGTGCCACGTCATCCGCGTAGGCAATTACCCTGCAGCCCCCCTTCACCAGCTCCTCCAACAGATCATTTAGAACAACAACCCAGAGGAATGGTGAGAGAACCCCACCTTGCGGAGTGCCTCTACTCACCTGCCGGTGGATGGAGATACCGCCCCACTCTGCCGTGACAGTTCTGTCGCTAAGCATTTTGTGGATAAATCTTATAAGGTCGGTTTCGACCCCTAGTTTACCTAGAGACCTGGTAATTGCCTCCGAAAGGACGTTGTTAAAAGCCCCCTCAAACTCCTTCTGAAGAAGAGACTCTTCGATTTCTTCCACGATTGTATGTAGGGCAGATTCCACCGATCTACCCTTGCAATAAGCATGTTGAGTATGCGACAGTCGACCCCGCGGAATTTCGCTTCTTATGTGCAGGTCAATCAGTCTCTCAAGGGTTTTCAGTAAGAAAGATGAGAGACTAATTAGTCTGAAGTCCTTAGGGGAGACGTGCGAGCCGGATAAGTTGCACTTAATTCCTGAGATAATTCCGAGTTTAGTCGTTAATCCCTATTAACGCCACCGTCTGTCTAGGCTATTAGATAAAAACACACTCTCTCGATTGCATCCGCATACTTCGTTATTAGGCTCATCAGGGTTCCCGGTCCCAGCGGAAGTTAGAGGAAACCTTTGGGCTGATGTGCTGAAACCCTGGAGACGATTTCATCGCAAAAGGAGAGGATTGAGGTTCCCTTGAGAACATGTGATCTACTCCTGGAAAGTTGGGCCTCGCATTAGTTCACCGAGCGTTGGGGGAACACGAAGGAACTTCTAAGGCTAACAAATCCGCAGCTCCCGTTAGGTGTGCATGCAGTGACATTTGGGATTGTTTCAAGTCCTTTCTCCAGAAGTTGTCTGGAGGATGAGGTGAAGCCATCCCAGCACCTTCTTCTGCTGCCACTGAGGATGTCGTCATCCTCTAATCCAAAGCCACTTTTCCCTTTTTGGTTCTCCCTCCTTTTATATGTTAATACTAAATTTAGGTCCATCCATCTGATGTCAGTTTCACTGTCTATTGTCTATTTTATTCCAGAAATTAACAGCCAATCGAAATTCCTTGTGTTGGTCTGGACCAAATTATTATTAATTGTTTATTTCATACTATTTTAGGAGCTTAAGGATTCATCAAAAGTTTTCCAAACATTTTCTTTTCTGGTCAAAGGGCTCAGTCCTGAATTATGTGCGTCGATTCAGCACTGCTCGCCTCTAGTGAATTTGAGAGCCATTGTGTGGACGTTATAAAGTTCTGATATTTGTTTTTAGCCATTATTGGTTCACTCGAGCTATGTGAGACGGTACCGAGTCCTGTTGAAACGTCCATGGTCTGTCACTAAAATATTTGTCTGCCCACGGCTTCAAGGCAACCTCCTGAATACTTTCCCGAAAATATTTCGCACTTACCTTGACGACTCGAGCTCCCATCAGCGGGCCAAACCATAACCTATATCGGGAGCTGCCTGCTCATGGCCAATCAATGACTCAAATTCTCGTATGAACGGTCGGTCAAATAAACTCTACGTTTTGGGAGTTTACGAATAGCTCAATTTGAAAAATTTTTTCGTCAGAAAAAACAATGTTCGGAAATTGACCGCTTTCGGCCAAGCGAAGCAACTCTTTCGTTCTCTAAAGTCTGACTTGTTGCTGCTTTGGTGTGAGGTCATGCGCCTTTTGGAACTTTTGTCTATGAGATTATTTTTCAGTACTCTTCGGCGTGCTTGTAAACAATACACTGGACTGTCATTTAGCTAACTAACAGACAGCTGAAGTTGGTTACATTTCAAGTGCCGGGTCCTGTACCAGAGGGGACAAGATACACCCCTGTCGAACTCCAGTAGTCGAGACAAAAGCTGCACTGAGTTTTCCATTGTAAAGAACTCGACAATTCGTACCATTGTAGCTATTTCTAATTAACGAATATGACCCTATGACCGAATTAAGCCTTCTTTTATTGTTTTTTATTATAAAATACAACAACAAATTGTGCACGCGTATTGCTGCAAAAATGCTTCACAAGCTTAGTAGGCGCCTTTTTCTGATTTCTGCCAATTCCTTATCACTGGCGATCAATTGTGCCATTATTATTCCATATTCCATACCATTCCATATTATTAATATTATTTAATTAACCAACAAGCTGCGCCAAGAAAAAGAATTACGCAAATTTGACAGCTAATTTAATTAACCTTAAGTCTTGTCGTATAAACGGGTAGATTAATTGCCGCAATTTGATTTTAGCCTACTCGTACATACATATGTTTCGTTTCTTTTATTAATAGTTGTTTTTGCTTCTGTACACATTATTTTCTTGCGAGCTCGCAGGCAATAACAATCCAAAAACCTACTACATTTGTAAATACGAGTATAACTGCGTTGTTGTTTTTCTACAGCGTAAAACATTTCCCCCACATTTTTCGGTAATGCCGACGAACTGATAGTTCTTGGCCGAATATAAGTCCGAGTCATTCCAGGAAGGCATAAACGAGCGTGCGACCTTTACTTTTCAAGATTTTTGTAAGTGTTTGAGTGCCGCGCATATAAATCAATTTTGTTTAACCCTTTCGTCCCGAGTTGTACACATATGTATCAAAGACGAATAACCGAAAAATTTGAAATGATTCTTCAATAGTGCAGAATTTCACCTCTTTGCAACCTTAAATACAGCTGAAGGCTTGTGCACCTAGTGAAAGTTTAACAGCTGAGCTTTTTCCGCTCTTTGGCCCTTTGGTCCAGCATTACATCTTGTTTTAGAATATACGATAAGACGACGATGTGCTCGTTGAACGTAAATGGAATTTCAAATAAGAACAGAAACCATTTGCGAAAAGGGGTAATGTGCCTTGGTGTGGAGATTATTTCAAGTCGTGCAAAATATTTGCTTAAAAACCTTAGCTGTTTTCATGGCTCCATACAAATATGCAGGGGTTTTAACAAGAAAAACGATAGATTAATCAACCTAATGTCATTCGATCTAGTACATATGTGCGTTTTTTCCTTCTTCGGGATTAAAAGCCATTCTTACCTCGGCATTTTCCTCTTTCACTCTTTATTGGTTGCTTGACGGATCCTCTCTTTCTCTTTGTGGTGTGCGTCTTGATGTTGTTTTACAAATGGAAATATTGGGTTGGCAACTAAGGAATTGCGGATTTCACTCATAGATGGCTTCAGTGGAATTTTTAGGTTTGCAGACGTAGTACAAATGTAAAACACATTTTGTTATTTGATAGTTGGCAATTCAGCTTTCAATCAGTAAAACAAAGTTTTTTGGTGGGTTGCGTAGTTTTCGTTTGGCGTTCGTTGAAAAATGGAAAATCAAAAGGAACATTTTTGTCAAATTTCGCTTTTTTATTTCCGTAAAGGGAAAACGGCATCGCAAGCTCATAAAAAGTTATGTGCTGTTTATGGTGATGAAGCCTTAAAAGAGCGGCAGTGTCAAAACTGGTTTGCCAAATTTCGTTCTGGTGATTTTCCACTCAAAGATGAAAAACGCTCTGGTCATCCAGCTGAAGTTTATGACGCCTTAATCAAAGCAATAACCGATTCGGATCGTCACAGTACAAAACATGAGATTGCGGAGAAGCTTCCCCCGAACTGAAAGAAACGCATTTAACCCAACGGATTAACAGCTGCGATTTGCTAAAGAAACATAACGAAAATTATCCATTTTTAAAACTAACTGGCGAGAACTGATAAAGTATAGGCTTAGCGAAGCTGTAGAGATCAGCGGCGGCCTCTCCGACAGGCAGCATGGTTTTAGAAGTGGCAGATCTACCTTAGGAGTCATCCAAGATGTAATAGCTAGCGTAGAACATGCCCAGGCAGGTAATCGATACTCCAAACGCTTAGTATTACTAGCCACACTGGATATTAGAAATGCTTTCAACAGTTTAAGTTGGGACGACGTAATTGAAACCTTAAAGGTAAAATTCAAGATCCCGAATAATCTATTGAAGATTATTCGCAGCTATCTAAGCAACCGCGTGCTCTTATACGAAACGCGAGAAGGGTGTAAGACCAAACAAATAACAGCAGGTGCGGCCCAAGGATCAATACTCGGACCTGAACTCTGGAATATAAGCTACGATGAAATCCTTCGAATAGAGATGCCTGAGGATGTGCATTTAGTGGGATACGCAGATGACACTGCAGCTGTAATAATCGCCCGAAACACTGACGAAGCCAAAAGGAAGTTAAATCAGGTAATGACCCGAGTTCAGACATGGCTAGAAGACCATGGATTAAAGCTGGCCACAGAGAAAACAGAGCTTATCCTTCTAACGAACAGACGTATCCCATTAGAAGTAGACATACAAATACTCGATGCCACTTTATCGACAAAAAGAGTGGTCAAGTACATAGGAGTGCAATTAGACACAAGGCTAACCTACTGGGCGCATATAAATCATGCTGCCACAAGAGCTGCCAAGTAAGCGGCATGTTAAGTAAGCTCATGGCAAACCTTGGAGGGGTCCAACACAGAACAAGTGAAAACTTTTAATGGACACGACGAACTCGATTCTCTTATACGGATGCGAAATATGGGCAGATTCGCTAAGGCTGCAATGCCGGCGGAAAATTCTGCAATCTGTGCAACGCACGTGTGCTCTCAGAGTGGCTTCGTCATACAGAACAGTATCTGAAGCAGCGGTGTTACTTATCAGTGGAACCATCCCTATAGATATTCTAGCGCAAGAGCGCAAACGGAGATGGGAGGCAAAAAACACAGGAAACCCAGTACCACGCTTCCCCGATATTAGAGTTCAAACGCTCACACTTTGGCAGGCAAGATGGAACTCTGAACGGTATGGTAGATGGACAGCGAGACTAATACCCGACCTAAAAACGTGGGTAGAAAGAAAGCACGGTGAGCTTAACTATTACTTCACACAGTTTTTGTCCGGACATGGGTCCTTTCGCAAGTATTTGTGGCGAATGGGAAAAGTGAGCCAACCAAACTGCATGTATGGAGATACTGAGTATGATGATGCGGAGCACACCTTCTTTAAATGCGAGAGGTGCGTAGAGAGAACAGGTCTGCAACAAGCTATTGGTGTATAATATTTACACCTGAAGAAATTATCGAGAAAATGATGAAAGACGAAGAAAAATGGAATGCCATCAAAAATTTTGTGGAGGATATTATCCGAGGAAGCGCGAAATGGAAAGTTATGCTGAAGAGCATTGAGCATAGGTTTCTCAAATCAGGCGACCCTAGAGGCAGGGTGAGTAAGTAAGTGTCCTTCTTAGGACGCCGTCTTGGCCCTCTACCTCGAAGCAAAGCGGAAACAGTCCCGGGGTGGAGGAAAAAATCCAAGAGAAGAGGAGGGATATTTTTAGTGGAATCACCACACACGTTGTAGCGGCGGTTACTATATGGTGCGAAGGCATTTTTAACCTAACCTCACCGCCAAAAAAAAACAATAACTGGCGATGAAAAATGGGTTGTTTACATAAATATTAAGATCGTGGAGTAGGCCAGGTGAACCTACTCAAACAACATCAAAAGCTGATATTCATCAAAAGAAGGTTTTGTTATCAGTTTGGTGGATTACCAACGAATTGTCTACTTTGAACTCTTACCACCCAACCGAACGATCAATTCTGATGTCTACATAGAACAACTAACGAAATTAAACAATGCAGTTGAAGAAAAGCGGCCCGAATTGACAAATCGAAAAAGTATTGTATTCCACCATGACAATGCAAGGCCACACACATATTTGGCCAGTCGGCAAAAATTATTGGAGCTTGGTTGTAATGTTTTGCCACATCCACCATATAGTTCTGACCTTGCACCATCTGATTACTTTTTGTTTCGACCTTTACAAAACTCTTTGAGTGGTAAAAATTTCAATAATGATGATGATGTCAAATCGTACCTGATTCAGTTTTTTGCCAATAAAAAGCAGAAGTTTTATGAACGTGGGATTATGAAGCTGCCTGAAAGATAGCAAAGGGTCATTGATCAAAATGGGCAATACATTACAGAATAAAGTTATTTAGTTCCAAAGACAATTTTTGATTTTCTAAAAAAATCCGCAATTACTTAGTTGCCAACCCAGTTCTAAACAAACTCCGTACGGCAGACATTTTTTATGAGGGGCGACCGCTATTAGGAAAAAAAACGTTTAAAATTTAAATAAAATGAAATGAACAAAACACCCTGATTACCCAGGTGGGAAATTTAGATGGCTAATCGTATTTTTTTGTTAGGCTACTTAATCCCTTAAGTTTAAAAGTGAAGATAAAAACACATGTGGACAAAATATTAATTAATACGAATACAGTTATGGTCATGCATAATAAAAAAACTAATATACAAATACTAAAAAGTGCAGAAAAAATTATTATTTAGGAAGAAAAAAAAAGTAATTTAGCGGAAAAGTAACAACGCTTAAAAAATTAAATGTGTGTATGTATGTAAGTATGTATCGTGAAAATGACAAAAATAGTAACAAATCTCAAAAAATCTTCAACAATGGCAGCAACAGTAACACAAGTCATAAATAAACAACAACAACTCGCATCGTTAATAGGACAACAAACAAAATCAATAATATAAAAATGCGAGAAGAAACAAGTCTCATTGAAATTACAATGAATTAAATACAAAATACCGATGGCGGCAACCCAAATGTTTTGTTGATTGCCAACATTTAATTGTGTTCGACAACGATTTTCAGCGGTGGCGGCGCCGGGCGCATCAGCTGCAGAGCAACGATCAACAATCAACGATCAGCAACAACGGCAAACCAGCCGCAACAACAGTAAAATCAGTTAATCGATGCACAACAATCAATCGTCTGCTTGTTTGCTGCGACGCTGTTGCTACCGAGTTGTAATGAGCGCTTTGTGCATGTTGTTGCTGTGCCTGCTGATGACAACAATTTTCGTTCGATCTTTAGTCAAGTGTTTGCGCAAACCACTATTTTTGCTAGACTTTACTGTTATTGTGTTAGTGTATTTGTGTTGGTTGTTAATACTTAAATATGTATATACGAGGGGTCGCTGATAAGGTCGCGATCTAAGCGCACTTAGCGATAACTCATCATCAACTCAAAAAATTTGCTCAGCTATTTCAATAAGGCAGAAGTGACCGGGTCGCCTTGCAACTGTAGCGACCGTCGAAAATGTCCAAATAGTCAAAAAGTTAGTACAGTCCGATCGAAGAATCAATTTGTGACAAGTAGCAGAAAAAGGTAATATTAGAAAAAAAAAACAAAAAGGATAGATTTTATACGAATATTTGCACACGAAAAAAATTAGTGTGCGTTGGATCTTTTTTACGATTTTTTTCCTTCAACTGGACTAAAAGATTAAGGGGTTAGGGGTAGTCAGAGGACTGAAGAAATGATGATTTTCAAAAAGTTTTGTTTGGTAGTCAATTGCTTTATTTTACAAAAATAAAAACATGACATTAATACATCATATTTCGACTTGACTTTAGCAAAATTTCCAAAAAAATTAATATTTGTAAAAGTTATCGCTGTTTGTGTGGAGCCCGTTTCTCCAGAAGTCCCTTACGGTGATCATCACAAGCCCTTTGGAAATTCATCTAAAATCAATCGGACAAGAGAAATTAGTTTTATTAAGAGATAATCTTGTGCTTGATCCAAGTTTTTTTTGTTTTTGAAAATTAACAATATGGCGGCCTCAGGAAATATTTTTCAGATTTTCGAGAAAAACTGACAATTAATTGTTTAAAAAAAATCGAAATTTTTGAAAAAGTTTTTTATGTTTTTCAAAAGCAGTATAAATTTTATTGAAATCTATCAAGCGGTTTTTAAGTTACAGTGATCACCAGTTCAAAAAAATTGTTTTGAGGTAAACGCGTTTAAAGTTTTGCGAGCGCTTCGGAGCGCCCGATTAACTCGAAAAGTATTTGTCGGATTCACTTCAAATTTTCACACAATGTTTCTAAGGTATTATGCTTTAAGAAAATTTAACAAAAAACTCCAATTTTTTGAAAATTCTGGCTACCTCTAACGCCTTAAAACATTATTAAAAATTTATGGCTTTACCAGTTTACAAGTAATCCACAAACATAATTCCTTAAGCATCCCAAAAAACCGTCTTGGCCGATTTTTGAATACGAACTCTTTTCGGAGTCAAATAACCAGATTCACACCACTCTTCAGCCTCTTGTTTTGATATGGGCTCATAGTGATAGACCCAAGTCTCCTCGGTAGTGACGAATCGACGCACATAATCCACTTTATCCTTCCAAAACCTTTTTAAATGTTGCTGAGAAAGTCACATTCGAATGTGTTTGGATAAATTTTACACAAATATTTGCACAAGAAAAAAATTCGCGCGTTAGGTATCGCGAATGCTCACATTGCTCGGCAAGCAGTGATGATTGGATTGGATTCTAAAGATTTATTCAAATTATGTCAGAGATACCTGTATTTGGCCGAAATTTGTCACCGCGTTGATAGAACCAGAGTTCGTTAGTATGAATCCCTGGGACGCCGGAGTGTCAATGCAGTGGTTAAAAGTTGAGTAAAGTTGATCACCAAATAAATTCAAAGCGGAAAAGTCGACATCGAAGATTACGGCTTCCATTTGCTGGCACAGCGAGCGGATTTTATATCTCGGTTACTTACCTAAAGCAATTAAAATGAACGACGCAAATGTACTGGGCCAGCTACGTGAGAAAGCCGTAAGGACTTGTGCATATTCACATTAGGTTGGCCAGCTTGCTTGTCCAAGACAATACACTCGGTGGCCCTACAGCCCATTGTGATACTTGCATTTGATTTTCATTGCCTAACTAAGTCGGCCGCCGTAGCCGAATCGGTTGGTGCGTGACTACCATTCGGAATTCACAGAGAGGTCGTTGGTTCGAATCTCGGTGAAAGCAAAATTAATAAAAACATTTTTCTAATAGCGGTCGCCCCTCGGCAGGCAATGGCAAACCTCCGAGTGTATTTCTGCCATGAAAAAGCCGATCGGAGTCGGCTTAAAACTGTAGGTCCCTCCATTTGTGAAGCAACATCACGACGCACACCACAAATAGGAGGAGGAGCTCGGCCAAACACCCAAAAAGGGTGTCCGCGCCAATTATATAATATATATATAACTAAGTTGCTTAAACCACTGAGATCTTTTTAAGAAGGTAACTCCTCCCTCCAGTGAGACATTTTGCAAATTTTCCAGGCCTACAAAGAAATAATCGCCAAGATTTTTAACCCTAGATTTTATTTTGTTCATTGAAGGGCATTCACAGAGGAGGTATTGTACCGAACCAATTTCTCCTTCATCTCCACAACTCTTGTAGAAGTCAATGTGAGGTACACCAATTCCATTGGCTAGGGTACCAATAGCGCAGTGACCCGTTATAACACCTGTGAGGACGCTGGTGCTCGACCTGTCGAGTCGAAGCAAAATTTTGCACTTTTAAGATTCAGTTTTGGCTACAGCGCTTCAGAGATCCTGCAGTTAGTAGCCAGAGACCACCTTCTATTGGTTTCCGCGATTATGCTCAAGTAAATCGCAGTGTACATTTCGTATAGAGGAATGCTACAGTCCCCTACCACTCGCGGAATGTCAAACTCAGAGTCTTTCCCTGCACATTTATCCGTTCTTTGATTTTATTCCACTCCAGAGTGGCCAGGAACCCAATAAAGTATGGTGTTGTGCTGTTGGATAAGCGAGTGGCATCTACTGCACTCCTTAACACATCTTGAGTTGATGCGCGCTGAGGCCAGTGCCTTGACCGCTGCTTGACTATTAAGAAAAATTGTAGGGTTTGCCGGAGGTAAGTCTATTAGTTTGCGTTTGCATTGCAAAGAGTGCCTAAAAGGCTACGGGATTTAAGAAGTTGACCATTCACCCCATCTAAACTGAACCTGTTTTTCTCAAATTTGAAAATTGGCAATTATGGCGACGGCAACTTACCGACGACGGTGAGCGGAAGAGATCGTACCATTTGTAGATAAATCTAAAGAATATTTTTGTCAGTGTCAGTGTATTTTCCTTGAAAGGAAAATATAAGTTTCAGGCATTTGCACCATTAACGGCAGTCTTATCAGCCACCTCTCGTATATAAGTGTTAGTATGAAGATAATCACTTTATAAAATAAATATAGCTCAGCGATTTTTCAAGTATAACAAAATAAAAAAAATTGTGTGTTAAAACTGCTGCAGGAGGTCAAAAAGTTCGCGTAATAAAAAGTGGATATATTTTTAAATTGGTCTGACTCGACTATAAATACTAATTTTTAATGAAAGAGAATCAGTAATGAAAACTCTTGTAAAAATACAAAAAACTGCCCACTGACAAAGTTTAAAATGACAAAATAAACGATGTAGTAGGGTATCAGTCGCAGCAGATCTTAGCACACGAGTTAACGGAAACATCTTCTCTGTGGCGCTTGCCACAATGACATCTCTCCGGTTTACGAGCTACCAGAGTTTGGTATCCCCACGAAACTCATACGTCTGTGCAGAATGACTTTGAGTACGATGTTAAGCTTTGAAGCCAGGCTATGTTTCAGACAAGGTCACAGGGGTTGTCAGCACAGATTTCTTTAGCTTACAGATGGAGGCAAAAGACGTTTTAAATTTTAAGAATAAAAATAGATAATAAAAGCCTTGAGATCAAATGAAGAATAACTTCATCGGATATGTAATAGTTTGGGCTCGGTAGGCAATTTAAAATGCAGTATGCCAAAGCTGGGAATATAATCGCCACCACCTCTCTGCCGCCTTCGATAGCACGGAAAGGAGTTGCCTATATACCGGTCTCTGCAAAAGTACTTATAATATGGCTCCAAAAAATGAGTTCGAACAATACCACGAGCTTCGTCTGAATTGAGAAAGGCCTCTCCTGCGATTTCTTTAACCTGTTGTTGAATAAGATAGTTAAGTTCTGCAGCTCAAACTGAACCGAGCTGGCACAATTGAAATTTCTACGTGTATCGACCTTAATAATAACGCTGTTAATTCTGCCTTTCTGCGGTCGCAGTAGCCGAATGAAGTGTTATGTGACTACTATTCGAAAGTATGCAGGTTCGAATCTCCGTGCATGAAGCTCCGAATGATAGACAATTTTTATCTAATATAGGTCGCTCCGCGGCAGGTAGTGGCAAACCTCCGAGTGTATTTGTGCCATGAAAAAGCTGCTCATAAAAATATCTTCCGTTCGGAGTCGGCTTAAAACTGTAGATCCCTCCAACAATATCAAGGCTCATGCCACAAATAGAAGGAGGAGCTCAGCCAAAACGAAAAGAAGGCCAAATGAAGTATCTCCTGTGATTACATAAAAAGTCAGCACATTTGCGACATAGCCACCCCGTCACTGTTGGCAGCCATACATTTTGATAAATAGAGAACTCCTTCTATTTGGGAACCAACATCAAGAACGATTATAACGCCAGCCTTGAAGTTAAAGGAATAATTTCTTCTGCTAATAAGTGCTGCTTTGGACTAAATAGACAAGTGAGTAGTAAAGTTGTCTCTCACCCTCGTAACAAAACTAAAACTCTACAAGGCTCACATCAATCCCGTCCTATTGTATGGCGTAAAAGCCTTGACAATGACAACACCTGAGCCGACAGTCCTAGGAGTGTTCGAGAGAAAGACATTGCGAATGATTTATGGACCTTTGCGCTTTGGCGAGCTGTATGAGATGTACGCAAATATGGACATAGAGCAGCGAATTAAGATTTAGCGGTTTTGCTAGGTGGATCATATAGTTCGAATGGATACAAATGCCCCAGCTCTGAAAGTATTCGTGGGGGTACCTGTTGGTTGCGCCAAAGGAGGAGTAAGGCCTCTTTTGCATTAGAAAGATCAAGCGGAGAAAGGTTTTTCTTAATCAGGTGTGCCCAATTGACGATGGTAAGCACAGGAAAAAAACGTACAAGCAAGAAAAATGTATCGAAATCTTCAAAATCTCATATAAGCTAATTATAACTAATTCTCAAATAAAAAAATAAAAATCGCTTTGAATGGTCTATTTACTGGATTATTTCACTTTAGGCTGTTTCGTCGAAATACTGCGAACTGAAGTTGAAGCCGTTGACTCACTTGCCACTAATAATTTCACCATCACCTCAGCAGCACTAAATGGAATCCTGAGTAGCTCTTCGGTTAGCTCGGCAGCTAAGCAAAAGTCCGGTGCCGGTGCAGTAAAAAGTAATTTTTTAGTGAAATTGCAACAACCTTGATGGACCACCGAAATTTGTGGCACTATGGCAAAATAGTTAAGCGGAGAACTGCATTCGTGTTGCTCAGAGCAAGTAACAACGAAAATTACCGAAATATTTCAAGAATGCAAGAATGCAAGCATTCAACGACAGCGACATTGAGCGGCAGCGGGTAACAGCCAATGAAGCATAGCCGCAACAATTGCAATGCGATTTGGCAACATTGAAACATTTCACTTGTGCGCGCTTGTCGGCAATGCCAGCCAAATGAAGCAAAGAAACAACGGACAGCTGGAGGATGCGCGCTGCCTTAGGATGTGCAAATATTTTCGACTTTTCACAAATTTCGTTGGCGCTGGTGTTTTAGTGACCATTTTCGGTTGGCTTTTCTAAGGCATTGCTGCCACCGCCTTTGAGATTACATATGTGGCATGACATGGACTGGTACACATAGACAAACATATTTGTTTGAGTGCCTGTATGCACAAATATGTATGAATATTATTTAGCACCGTTAGTGCAACGAATTGGAGGTGCTGTTTTATTTTTTGTTTATTTCTTTTGCCAAATTACTGTTGCACATATTATTATGGATATTGAGAGAGTTGTTTTTTATATTTGGAAAACTTTTTACTACATATTTTAACTATTAACATATTTCTTGCTGTTTTTTTAGTTAACTTCCTCATCTGCTTAAGCTATTGGCACTTGCAATCAGCCGTCTGTCGTTTGCTGCCTGCGGCCTGTCACCTAGTGCCCGGCCTGTACCCTGTTGTCTTTTGCCTGTTGCCGCTTCCTTGTCACTTTGATTTATGTACTTTGCCGACAGGCAGTCCACCAGCGTTTGATGTCTGAACATTCTGGCCAACTACTTCCTCAGTGCCGACATTGCCTATTAATAATGCCGCCACTGCTGCTTGTTTACATCTGTTGTTCTTAGTCACCCCAGTCTTCTAACGCTGACCGGTTACGCTCTGGCGTCATTCGACAGTGGGAGGGAAATGTGGCCGTAAATAATTAGCAAAATAAAATTAATGGAAAACTGGTATTTTGGTTGTCCTTGTATAGAATAACAAATTTGGTCATTAAGAGCAGGTTTTTAATTTCAATACAGTAAACTGAGTGGCGTGACCGCCGTCCACTGTCGCTCAAAGTCGGCATAAAACTGTAGGTTCCTCCATTTGTAAGGGTAACATTAAGTCGAACACTACAAATTGGAGAGAGGATCGGCCAAACAGCTAATAAAGGATATATGCATGTTTAAAAGCTGTCAAACCCATCAAATCACTAAAATGATATAGACCTAGTAAAATTAATTTAAAATAAGGACAATGGGCCTCCCATGCAAATCAATATAAAATAACAATATAAATATCAACTTTATTCCTGCTAAGAATAGAGGTATTTTGAATCTTGTCCAACAGTGTAACGCCGCTGGCCCACCTCAGCACCTGCATTTCTGTCGCATGCAGTTTCAACTCGCGTAGTGCAGCCCACAGTTTATGTGGTACATCGCAGCTCTCAGATGCATATCTCATTCCTGGCCTGATCCTGTTTTTGTAGATTTTTCCTTTTAGTTTTTGTGTACGCACAGGACATCAGAGGCTGCTCTCATTATTTACTGTAAGAGCTGGACTCTCATAACTCGCTGTGACAAAATGAAACTCGATTACTTCGGTCTTTGCGCGGCTTACTCCCACCGGCTCAGATTTTAATTTCAGAATTAATTTTAATTTTATTTTAATCATAATATAAGGTTGGCCAAAAAGTCTTGCGGTATTTCCGTAAGCTTGTTTTTGCAAGCGCGTAGTTCTAGTTGTATTCGTCGCATCGATTCACGCTAGAGCTTTTTGGAAAGCTCTTTTCACGTGCTAACACGTGTTTGATTAATTGTTGTTTGCTTTTAGTCGTTTGTGAGTTATAGCGTCGCAAACATGGAGCAAAATAAAGAGAAAATACGGCATATTTTACAGTACTACTACGATAAAGGCAAAAATGCATCTCATGCTGCCAATAAAATTTATGCAGTTTATGGACCCGATACAGTTTCCATTTCCACCGCACAACGATGGTTTCAACGTTTTCGTTCTGGTGCAGAGGTGATCGAAGATGCGCCACGGTCCGGAAGGCCTGTCGTCGAAAATTGCGATAAAATCGCTGAATTGATCGAAAGAGATTGGCATAGTAGCAGCCATAGCATCGGCCAAGAGCTGGGCATGAGTCATCAAACCGTTATAAACCATTTGAAGAAGCTTGGATTCAAAAAGAAGCTCGATGTATGGGTGCCACACGGCTTCACGCAAAAAAACATTTTTGCCCGTATGGATGCATGCGAATCGGTTCTGAATCGCAACAAAATCGACCCGTTTTTGAAGCGGATGGTGACTGGCGATGAAAAGTGGGTCACTTACGACAACGTGAAGCGCAAACGGTCGTGGTCGAAAAGCGATGAAGCTGCCCAGACGGTGGCCAAGCCTGGATTGACGGCCAGGAAGGTTCTTCTGTGTGTTTGGTGGGATTGGCAGGGAATCATCCACTATGAGCTGCTCCCCTATGGCCAAACGCTCAATTCGGACCTGTACTGCCAACAAATGGACCGCTTGAATGCAGCACTCATGCAGAAGAGGCCATCTTTGATCAACAGAGGCCGAATTGTCTTCCATCAGGACAACGCCAGGCCACACACATCTTTGGTGACGCGCCAGAAGCTCCGGGAGCTCGGATGGGAGGTTCTTCTGCATCCACCGTATAGTCCGGATTTCGCACCAAGTGATTACCACCTATTTCTGTCCAGGGCGAACGAGCTTGGTAGTCGGAAGTTGTCCTCAAGAGAGTCCTGTGAAAATTGGCTCTCCGAGTTTTTTGACAATAGGGAAGCGAGCTTCTATAAGAGGGACATTATGAAGTTGGCATCTCGTTGGGAACTCGTCATCGAACAAAACGGTGCATATTTGACTTAAATCGCATTATTATAACCAATTTTATGAACAATTGAAAATTCAATAAAAATACCGCAAGACTTTTTTGACAACATTATATAAGTATAAGCATAAAATATAAAAACAAAATTAAAATTTCAAGCTTTATAATCAGAAATTTAGGAAAAACTTTGAGTATACAGTTTAATATTCCATAAAATTCTAGTGCCAAGTGCAAGTTAAGGTAGCTTATAAATCGCGGGGATTTTTGACAATTTTTCCCCCTTACTCGCGCAGAATAATTTTATATAGGTACTCTTTGAATGTGCACGTTGATATCAATAAATATCGAATTTCGACATGGTGTTACCGTTACACCGGTGCTATTATTACAGAAATTTTTACTCGTATATAAAAGGTGGTTAAATTTCAAGGGCCGATGTTGAAGGTGAACCGCACCTAAATGTCAACGACACCGTTGGACTTCTTTCTTCGGGGTTATTTGAGAGAAAAGATGTACGTCGAAAAGTCAAAAACAATTCAAGAGATAAAGAATGAGATAATTCGCCACATTAACGGCATAGAACCTCAATTATGCCTCAGCGTCATCGAAAATTTGGACCATCGGATGGAGGTATGCCACCGAGACTGCGGCGGCTATTTGGCCAATATTTTATTCCAAACGTAATTGAGCTATACCAATATTATCATAATAGAGAGAAATGACAACAATTTCTTAAAAAACTTGTATTTTATTTCAAATCAACACCGGCCCTTGAAACTTAACCACCCTTTATATGTGGGCACGCTCCCACTAATACTATAACAATACTCCACGTCGGCTAATTCTACCCTGGGACCACAAAAGTATAATTTCTGGGTAGAACCGAAGACACAACAAGTACCTGCGTCCACGTTCCTCTCCTGCATCCACGTTCCTGCAGGCATATGCAGGCTATATACCGTCGATAGTCCCAATTACTCGCACTGTGTTTATAGATGGCTCCAAAGTAAAGGAGACATCGGGAAACTTGCAGTAGTGCTATCTTAACTCACTACCATCTTGTCTTTTGTGCGATACTGTATTCAGTGTTTCACTCAAACGTCTGTGCTTGTTGTGGGTTCGTCAGAAACTGTTCGTCAGAAACTGTTCGCTTCTCTGTTGCTCAAACGCTTTGCTTTCCCAATCAATATGTTGAAGTCGCGTCATGATCTTACCTGAGAACGTTTGCGCTGCCTCCCACTTACCGCTGGTTGCGCACATATCTCGTATGATGGTGCTGGGGTATGGTTGATGACCCAGGGCTTGCTCCAGGATAGCTCGTTTCTCTCTGAAGCGGTCGCAATAAAACGTAATGTGTTCTGCGTTTTCGTCAGTATTCGGGCAGTTTGGACAGAAAGGGCTGTCCACCAGCTTAAAACGGTGCAGGTATTCCTGAAACCAGCCATGTCCGCTGAGCAACTGCGAAAGGTGATAGTCGGTGTCTCCATGTTTTCTCACTAACCACTCATCAACACGTGGTATGAGTTTGCAGGTCCAACGTCCGCTTTGTGTACATATATATATATAATTGGATCTTACACCCTTTATGGGAGTTTGGCTGAGCTTCTGCTCCTATTTGTGTGCGATCCGTGCCATCTCCGAACGACAGATGGTTTTCTCTATGAGGAGTTTTTTATGGTAGAAATACACTTTGAGGTTTGCCATCGTCTGCTGAGGAGCGGACGCAATTGGTTCTAAAAGGATCAACTCTTAGTAGTTTAAAATCGAAAAGTTCTTACGTGTCTGGATTGTACCAAGAGTCAGATCTTAATACCATCTAATTTAACCAACCTCAATCAAGCAAAGCCTTGATCACCTTCATGCCCTCCTAAATCCACGAAAGTTCTCCACTATTATGAAACTGGATCGAAAAGATATCCAGCAATAGTCGTGCAGTTGTTCAGCAATGAGGTTTCTATGCAAACTTCACCTTAATAAGCCAAAATAAGTTGGGTAATGTCAGTCCATTAAATCTGCTAAGGTTCCTTACCAATACGAGGTGGATTTAGCCAAAATCTATTTAACAAAATATCTGAATATTCTATTTAAAGAATATCATAAGGAGCCATCATGCTTGTAAGCTTCGGTGAGATAAACTTTCTTAACAGAATACGCATTTTTATAATAAAATTCAATGATTTGCAAGCGTTGTTCGTTTGTAAGACGATTCATGGTTAAATTATAGACCAAACTGAAGATGTTTGACAGTTAAACAAAACACTAAACGTGCGTCAGCTGTTTAATCCAACTGTTTAAAAAGATAATAGCTAAAAAATCATCCGTTATTTATGAAAGTTTTCCCTGAAAGCCTTTTTATGCGTATTACCCAGTACGCGAACGAACGCATTGAGATAATGCGAAACTCAAAACCAGTGTACAAAAATATAAAGCTAACAGAGATAGGAGAAATTAAAATCGTTATTGGTTGCATAATTCTATGGGAAACGATGCAGTAAAATCGGCTATAACGCGGGATAGATTTCAGTTACTATCATCGAAAATGTACTTTGCTTCACCTGAAAAGCCCGAGGGAGCATCCAAACTTTATTACGTGGAAGATATGGTTGAGTGCCTAAAGTCTCGATTTGCAAGTGCACGGAACGAAAGTGCTTACCAAAGTATCGATGAAAGCATGACGAAATTCAAGGGGCGCGACGCTCCGCTATGAAACAATACTTACCAGTGAAGCCCACTAAACGTGGTATCAAAATGTGGCTCAGATGTGATGCTATTACTGGCTATACTTACGATTTTAATATCTATTGTGGGAGAGAAGATGGAAATGTCGAAGGAACTCTAGGCGAGCGCGTGGTAAATCAGTTAGCTGCAACAATTCGAGAAACGGATGTGACTCTGTGTTTCGATCGGTTCTTCACAAGTATCAATCTTCTAGAGACTATTAATTACGCAGCGTTAGGAACTATTATGTCGAATCGCAAAAAATTGCCAGTCATCAGCACAAAGCTAAACAAAGTTCAATGCGTTTTCCGAGAAAGCAACACTGGGATAATGTATGCTAAATGGCAAGATACCAAGGAAGTAGTAGTTGTAAGCAATTGTCACTCCTCTGAAATCTCCATAATAGAAAAGAAATTAAAAAATGGTCAAAAAGTTAACGTGGACTGCCCCGAAATGATAAAATTTTACAGACAGATAAGGGGCGAGTTGACCGAGCTGATCAAATTGCAGGGCAATATGAGTTGGATCAGAAGTCTTATATATGGTGGAAAAAAGTTTTTTACCGATTGTTAATGATGTTAGTAGGAAATTGTTGGGTAATCAGTTCGCAACTTTGACGGAAATAAAAGCCACTTATAGACTTTATGATAGAGCTGGCGGAACACATGATTGCTGAAGGGAAGAAAAGAGCAGCTGTTCAACGCAGTGGCACGCCAGGAAGAAAAAGGAAGCTAGCCGCAGGTCACCTACCCATTCCAATTCCCAATCGAAGACGTTGCACAGGCTGTGCAGATCAAGAAAAAAAGAGAGGAGAACAAAAACGATTTGCGAAGAATGTCAGATTCCTCTCTGCAAAGATTGCTTCGTACCCTACCATAAATAAAGACCAAACTTTTTTATGTTAAATATATTGCTTTTGTATTATTTTCTATTATATTCTTTACCGAAAAAATTAATTGCATTCCAAATAAAATTAGTTTCATACAAAACCAAAGTGCAATTATATATGAGGTACCGGATCATAAAATACTAATCGCCACATATAAGTCCCATTCAAAAACACTGACGGGACATATATGTCCCAGCCCCTCCCACCACCACTTTTTACCCGATTCAAATCCTGAAGTGATGGAATGCTTTTATTTTCCCTATTGCAACGATTGAATATGTAAAACTAGTTCCCTTTACCTCAGCGGCTTTTCGGATCGAAAGGGTTAAAAAAACTTAAGTTAAATTTAGATCAGTTGAGTTAAGTTGACGTAAGTTAGGTAAGTTTACGTTTATTTAAATTAAGCTAAACTAAGGCATGTTAAGGTAATCTGAGTTAGGTTAGTCAAAGTTTGATCAAACTTCAATCAAATTATGTTAAGTTAAATTAAAGTAAGTTAAGTTAAGTTATGTAAAGTTAATTCTAGACTAACTGGGCTTTAAAGCATTTTGCGTATCCCCTTATTCTCATATTTGTCGCTGCCCCAAAAAATTACTAATTTCTGCTGATTGTTTTTTGATGCGCGCTTTAAGAACATAAAAAATGTCAGAAAAGCTTAGAGGGAAAAATAAAAATCTCCCAGCGGCTGTATATGAAAACGCTTGGGGCAGTAATTTAAAATTTGATTTTGAGTTAATAACTGCATGCAAGTACATACAGTTGCGAGCACGAAAATAGTAGTACGAAAAAAATGCAAGATTTCTTTTTTAAATTCGTAATCTGTTACTTTATTCTTTAACTGAACACAAAAAATATTAGATAATCAATTCTATAGCGAAAAAGACAACTTCTTACAACGAAAAATAGGAATTCAGGGTTAACATTTAAATAGCAGTAGTCATATACTCTATGATCACAAAGTATCGGGAATCTTTAATTTAAACGAACCGCGCACGTGGCAACCATATTTTTTCCTTGTGTCTGTAGGACTGTAAGGCACACATCTGTCACTACTTATCCATTCTGACAAGTCTTGGATTGTGCATGATGATAACACGCCATCGCCCCGAGCCCAAATTGTGTTGGATTATTTGACCAAACACCATGTAAATACCATCGTGCAAGCACCGTATTCACCTATTATGGCCCCGTGCGACTTCTTCTTGTTTCCCAAGTTGAAGTTACCACTTTGTGGAAGGAGATTTCAGTCAATAGAGGAGATCAAAGGGAATACGACGAAGGAGCTGAAGGCTATCCCTTCGTCGGCCTACCAGGGATGCATGGAGAACTGGGTTAAACGTTGGCACATGTGTGTTGCTTCAGACGAGTAATATTTTGAAAGAGATAAAATAAATGTGCCTGAAATTTATTTCAACATTCCTGGTACTTTCTGATCATAGGGTAACTAACTGATTCTGAGAAAGTTTATAAAAAAAAAATTAGGAAAAACTACATTGACACAGTTTGCAGATACACAGTTGAAACTAATATTTAGTTGAATTTTCCCAATTATTTATTACAGCAGCCCATCGACGGAAATTGAGCCCGCAATTGCTCTCATCGCTGATGGAGAATCTTCAGCCTAGTATATTTAACAATTTCCCAAAGTTATTGATTGTTACTCGGTTTGGCATTGTATACACCTCTTTTTAAGTCGGCACTCTAAGCCGTACGCTATGGGCATCTCTTTAGACATAGAGGGCGCGTTTGATAATGCCACCATTGACAGTATGTGTAGCTCTGCTAGTAGGCATGGCGTCGACCAGGTGCTAGTGAATTGGATTCGTTCTATGCTGGCCCAAAGAATCGTCTCGGTGCGAGCAGGGGAAGATCTGCTGGTGTCATCCGGGGTTAATAGAGGTTGCTCCCAAGGTGTGCTGTCATCATTGCTCTGGTGCATGGTGTTCGATCCCCTGCTCACCACCTTAAACGACTCGGGAGTCTACGTACAAGCATATGCGGATGAAGTTGCCTGTCTGGTAACAGGTCCTTCGCTTATGAAAATCTGCAGGAAAGTGCAGAAAACTCTGAATATGATTGACACTTGGCAGGGCCGTAGAGAGCATATCCGGGCCCCGGGGGAAAATTGCAAATGCGGGCCCTTTCCAATGATGTCTAATTCATATAAATACGTATAATCTCGAGTCTGGGCCCCTCTGAAAACTCCGGGCCCGGGGGAAAAAAGTACCCGATCACTCCTGCCCCACATGCATGCATCTGCGTTTCAAGCGGAGGTGTATGCTGTTCAAGAAGCGATGAACTTTGTTGTGGAAAACAGATGGAGAGGCAGTTCTATATGTATCTGCAGCGACAGCCAACCTGCGCTCATTGCCTTAGACAGTCCCCCAAACACTTCAAGGGTAGTCGCGTCCTGTAAACCCAGGCTGAAATATGTCGGTAGACATAATAGACATAAAATCCGAGCGCACTACAATGGATTTAATTGTGGCTCAGTGCTACACTTGCTAGTCTGTTTCGACAAAAACAAGAAAGTACACCCACAAATTGTCTATAGGATTAAGCTCGGGGGATTGAGCTGGCCATTGAATAACCTCGATTTTATTTGCGCGAAAACAATCCGTGGCCTTCCAACTCGTGTGTTTAGGATAATAATACTGCTTGTAGACCCATTCTGGTGGCACTTCCTCCTCGCAAAATGGCAACATAACATTTTGCATAATTTTCACAGGTGTCCATTATGCTACCAATTTTATGTACGGGGCTTGCACCATAATTTATTGTAAGAAACATCCCTCTACCATTGTTTCTGAACCTCTCTGTTAACTGGTTTTAAGAGTGTACTATGGCTGATTGTCGGTGTCAAATAGAAGTCCTATATATTGTCTTCAACCCGTGCAGTCATATAAAACTCTTTTAGACTCCTCATCCCATAAAATATTATGCCACTTGCCAGCTGCCCAGCTTGCCGTGACTTTTTTCGTGGGCTGCGGGCTGCTTATCCAGCTTCCGTAGTCTTCTACGTACAGTTCTGCGATCCTCTTGCAGGGAAGTTTTTTGTTTTCCTCCTATTTTTTCGCCTTTTCCACAAATTTGATTGCATTTGAACTCATTTTTGCTGAACATTAAAGAACATTTTGTATTTATGTGTAAGAATCTGCCTTCCTAAAAAAATATAAATATAAAATAAAAAGCGTGCTTTCTTCTAAATTTGTGGAAAATTGTATTCATATTTCTTGTATAACCTTAAAGGGTCATATACAGTTAGAAAGCCGAAAAAAACTGTATTAGTATTAGTAGAAATATTTATTAGGAAAGGAGCTACAACTGATCTCCGGGAGCTCCTCTCAAAAAACATATTTTGCGGTGACAACTATATCTCTGAACTGGATCCTCTGAAATTAAAAAACCAAACAGATTTCATTAAAGTAAGCTTAAATCTAGTAATTAATCGAAATAATAAGCAAAATAAATTTGTTGACAAAATGGCGGTTTCTCAAATAAAAAAAAAAAAATTTCAATTTTTGACCAAAGTTTCGGCCTTAAATTGTTTAGAAAAAAAATTTTATCGGTAAGAAAAAATCTTCGATTAGTTACTAAAAAATATTTCTAAGAAGCTCGTGTTAAAATTTGAGCCTAATCGGTTTAGCCGTTTTCGAGTAATGCTGGTCACCATTTTGAGAAAAACGCGTTTAAAGTTTGAAAAGCCCTTTCAAGCACTCTGGAACGCCTTTTCAAATTTGCGTGTAACTTCGAAAATATTCACCGAAACGATATTAAATATATGTATGTACATTAGGGCGGGTCGATTTAAAAATCGCTCAATGCTCTGTAAAAATCGTATTCTAGGGATCAAAATAAGAAACTTTGCCGAAGGAACCATACCTCTAAAACGAATTCTGATGCCCCCCAATTTGGGTCGAACGAAAAATCCCACTTTGACCCATTTAGAGTGCCCCAATCGAGCCCAAACGTATGACCGACCCACACTAACTTTGGACGGCCGATCCACCCATGCCAGTGGCACACCCTCTGGAACTCCCCTGGGGGGTTCCCCATACAATCATTTCAAAATATCACCATTTTTGGCCTTTACATGAGAAAAGAAACTAAAAAGTTCGACCCAAATTGGGGGACATCAGAATTCGTTTTAGAGATATGGTTTCTTAGTTTGATCCCTAGAATATGATTTTCACAGAGAAATGGGCGATTTTTTTGCCTCCCCACAAATCGACCCGGCCTAATGTACATTAAGAAAAAGAAAAAAATTGATTTTTTGAAAATGCGAAAAAATTGAAGGCACTGCTATTAATGTTGCACTTGAAAACGTACAATAAAGAACTGTTATTTACGTAGTTGCCAGATTTATGCAGATGAACTCTACACATCTGGAGTCTCTTGATCCTTCGTGAATATTTGGCATGGAAATTTTCATTTGTATGATTTATAAGGAAGAAATAAAGGACTTCAAAGTAAAGTTTAATGGTACTGCTTTTTTCATGCTCGCAACTGTAAGTGCATATGTACATGTGAATGTGTGTTAAAATGCACCGTCCAACAATTACGATACAATGATATCCCAAACTGCTGCCATTGCAGAGTACAACCAGGCTGTTAACATTTTCCCAGCTTTCTCAGCGCTCACTGCTACATCTTGCAGTTACTTAATGTTGCTGTCGTCATCTATTGTTGTCGTCGACCAGCCGCAGCGTTGCATTCGCTGTGCATGATTTACCATCAAATGGTCTGCAGTCCGCGGTCCACGGCTGGCTCGCTCACTCACTACTTCCTCACTACTCGCTAAGTGTTTTCGGCTGTTTTCTTCTTCTTCCTCCTTTTTTAATATTGTTTTTGGTTATCAATTTTAACTGCCTAACAGTTACAAGCAGTGCTCTTATGTTATTACTTTTTCCTACAGCCATTGTCGTTTTGCTTTTGGTACATAAGTATTTCGTGCTGCAAATTTAACGACATACTAACTCGTCAATTTACCAATTGGACTGTTTGGTCATTTAGCCATTTAGTCATTTGCCTAATCACTGTTTTGTCTACATTTGCTAACGATTTTTCTGCTTTTATTTGTTGGTAAATAAAAACAAGATATTAAATTTTTATTGACAACACTTAGAAGTAATGCAGTGCCCATAGATACGATGTGTCTGAAACACTTTTAAAAAACATAAATAAACAAGCCAACAAACATTCAGTTCGTTTCGACAGACATTAGTTTTTAGCTTTCCGGAAATTATTTAAATATTAATACATGTGTGTAAGTACATCTCGTAATTAATGTATGTATGTGTGTATTCTTCTATAGGAAACGTGTTAGAAAAGCTGACATACATACAATGAAGCTCGGACAAATGAGTCCATGCCAATATACAATACAACCAATACCTACTTTGGCGAAGTTTAACTTGGCTAATGGGGCAGCGATCTGATACAGATCAGCATTCGTTTCTTATGTTGCTAAAATATTCTAAAATATTTTATGGATGATTAGACTTTCGATCTCAAAATGCATGGCTTCACCAAGTTTTATTAGGTGTGCAACTAAGTTCTCGCTGTTTTTTTATGAAATAACAACTTTATTCTGAAAAAATGGTTACAAGTGAATCATTGAAAATATTGCTCATCGCTGGATACTTCTTTTCCCCATATTTCTGGTAGATCTCGTATACCGTCGCGGTAAAACTGTTCATCTTTTGAGGCTATCCACGGATCAAGCCATTTTTTGATGTCTTCATATGAATGGAACTGCTGGTCAGCTAAACCATGTGCCATCGATCGGAACAGGTGATAATCGGACGGCACAATATTTGGAAGACATGGCGGGTGGGGTAGAATTCCCTATTTCAGTGTTTCCAGGTAGGTTTTAACGGGTTTGGCAACATGAAGCCGAGCGTTGTCATGCTGTAGAATCACTTGTTCGTGCCTCTCCGCGTATTGCGACCGCTTCTCGCGCAATGCTCGGCTCAATCGCATCAATTGAAGTCGATACTGATCCTCAGTGATGGGGATGGGTTGGTCGCTTAGTTTCAACAGTTCATAATAAATAACACCAACTTCGTTCCACCAAATACATAGCATAACCGTCGCAGCTTGAATATTCGGCCGTGGCGACGACGTAGAGGCATGACCGGGTAGTCCCCATCACTTTCTTTTCTTTGAATTGCTGTAATGAATCTATTTTTTATCCCCCGTCACGATGCGATGAAGAAAACCCTGCCTCAGTTCTTTTTTTCCGCTGCTCGGCGCAGCAGTACTTCGAGAAGGAACCCACTGGTAAACGACGAGGAAGAGGAAGACCTAATCTACGTTCGGGAGATCAAGTGAGGCATAATCTGACAGCACTCAGTGTCACTAACTGGCGCCAGCAAGCAACAAGCCGAGTTAGATGGCACAATATTTTAGATTCGGCCGAAAGCGACAATCGATTGTAGTAAAGTAAGTAATAAGAGTATCGAAGCTCTGTGTGAAAATTTTCTACAACTCTAGCCAGTAATTCTATTCTTAACTTACCATATTGAGTGCCAAGCGAATTCGACGAAAATTATTGTCTAAGCTCAAGCAGAGTTTTTGTGAGGAAAGCAGTGATGGAAAAGCAGTATGACTTGATTTCTGAGTGATCTATGGACTGTTTTGTTGCTTATTTTGGATGAGTGCTGTTAAATGTCGTATGTTTTGGGTCGACATGGCCCTGAATGATAAGGTCTAATATGAAGCAATCCCTGTCTTACGCTTTAATGCGATGTGGCACTCGAAGAAGTACTGGGTGTCGTACATGTCTGCTGCGTCAAAAGGTGGCCTGGAAGTTATGAAGAAGAATATTCCTTGCCATTATAAACTCTTAATCATTCCATAAATTCCAGTTTTTGTTTGAAAAGTTTGACGAGCCCATTGTGTGGATTTTTTACATATTAATAATTTGCTTCAACTGTATCTGAATACAGAATAGAGTAGAGACCTAAAGAGCTTCTAATCACAACAAAGGAAAGCTAGAATTACACGGACACACAGAGTTCCGCTATCTTCTTCTATTATTATTAAATTAGACAGGGAAAAGAAAGATTTAAATTTTCAAAGCGGATCTGAATCCTTCTACACTTTGTGAGATTTACTCTGTTGTGGTGGCTTACGTGACCTGAGTAACATAACTGTACGTGGAAGGGAGTTTCAGAAGTGATCTTCTCAAATTTACTTGTGTGTGGCGCAATAGCCTGTCTGCAACAAATCTGGTAGGTTAATCCCCTTAAAGAAGGAACGTACAGTTTTACGTTACCTTCGAACAGCAGATGTCTTGTTTTTATGAGTTATTTTTATCGCCGAGGGGCGACCGCTATTAGAAAAAAATATTTTCCATAATTTTTGACTTTTCGTGTCTACAGCGAGCTTTGTGCTAAGGCACTTCCGAATGGTAGTCACACAGAAAACTATTCGGCTACGGCGGGCGCTTTAAAATATTGATTTTTAGATTTACATTTTTTAGAGGTTCCCACTTCCACTTTAAGGACTCTTTAAACCCTGAAATAAACGTTATGTTCTATTAAATTTTTTAAATTTGATTTTCACTTCATTTTATTTTGATATTATCTCAATTCTCGCAATCCACTCATCCGCAATCGGTGCTAATAAGCGTTAAATCTCACACGCGCATATATGCCAGAGGCCAACGCCGGAATCGTCGAACTTAAAAACACCTCAGGTCACTAGCCGCGTATGCTGTTTTTGGTTGCTTGCATGCAATAACGGGATATAAAATTAGGGGGAAAATGCCTTAGTAGTAATAGCAGCAAAGCAAACAATTCCACGTAAATAAGTAATATAAAAATTTGCAAAAATTATGATACGTAGTAACAGTGAAGTCCATTTGACACGCTTCACACGCCAACCACCAGCTGCCTGCCGCCAATTGCTAGTCGCAAATCGCCAATCGTCCAGTGAAGCCAAGATGCGCATGCGCACTGCACACCAAGTTCACGCTTGAGGCAAACGCTCATACTCACACACTCACATATGTACGTACGTATATGTGGCTAATTTTGTATGCTTGCTTGGTATGTGCATAGGTATACACATATGTACATACATATGGTTGCTCATAATTCCAATATTTTACTAACTTAGGGTTATCTTCACATTTTCGTACATTTAATCGCTTGTTTGTTTACTTCGGAAATTAGCCACGGTTTTGGGGATACGAGTATCATCGTTGGGTCAATTGCCTGCACCTTTGCATTGACTTTTGCTCAAACATCGAGTTCATTAGTGGCAAACGTGCAATAAAGCACCGGAGGGTATGCGCAATCTCGTCTCATACGACGGCGAATGATCGGTGACAAAGTTAACTGGTGGAAAATAAAACAGAAATTAGCAGTTCATCTACAAACCTATGGAAATTGGTATTTAAAATTGATGGAGTACGTGAAAATGCAACGTGGTTGAAATAGTCAATTACTCGGTTTTATGGAAATAAATTCGGAGCTGGTGAGCTGTGATTTATTATATGCGCAGATGTGCTTAATTGTGGCTGTAAGTAAATCTGAATGTATGACGTATTTTGGGCACTTTCTGCTGTTCGTTAGATGCTAATATTCAGGTTGGGTTTTTTATGTTTTCTTTCTAAAATGCTACAGCGTAATAAAATATGTGCTACTAAAAACTTCTCTAGATATATCATTCTGGGCAATTGGGTTAGCTGCAGTTTTGCCAGAATTTTTTTTGAAAAAACTAAATTTCCAAAAAACATAAAGTAGGTACCGGTGCCAATTGAGTTGGGTGCAGGGCTGCCAGTTTTTTTTGTTTTTGCAAAAACTCAAAATTTTTAGGAATAATTTTTTTTGTCAACTAAAAAACTAAATCTCCAAAAAGAAAAGTTTTTTAGAACATAATAAAATTGGTGCAGTGTTGCCAGATTTTTCTTTGTTTTTGCCAAAAACTAAATTTCCAAAAAACAAATAAAGTGCCGGTGCTTAATTTTTGGCTAGTTGGGTTAGGTGCAGTGTTGCCAGACTTTTTTGTTTTTGCAAAAACCCAAATTTTCGGAACAAAAATATTTTCAACCAAAACACTAGATCGAATGTTTTTTTAGAAAATGTATTGGGTGGGAAACAGTGTTGTCGGTCTTATTTTGTTTTTGCAAGAACCCAAGTTTTCGAAAAAAGTTTTTTATTGTCAACTAAAAAACTAGATCGCCAAAACGAAATTTATTTTTAGAAAATTAATAGGGTTGGATGTAATGTTGCCAGATTTCTTTATTTTTGCCAAAAATTAAATTTACAAAAAACGAACACAGTGTCGGTATCTAATATTTGGCCAGTTGGGTTGGGTGCAGTGTTGCCAGATTTTGGTTTGTTTTTACAAGAAACTAAATTTCCAAAAAACACAAGCTTCCGGTGGTCAGTTGGTTTCGTGTCTTGTTGCCAGACTTTTCTTTGTTTTTGCAAAATATTATATTTCCAGAAAAAAAAAGTTGTATCTTCGGCTAAAAAATGTAATCTCTAAAAACGAAATTTTTTTTTAGAAAATTAATGCCCAGTTTTAAATTTTAAAAGCCTTATATAATTGTTGAAACCGGACGTGAAGCATTTGAGATTTGTTAAATATAACTTTTTTTTTTGTTCACTCCGCGCGGGAGCATAGGGCCTCGACAAGACTCTTCCATCATATCTGTTCTGGTCTATTGTTTTTGCGCCGTCCCGAATGATGTCGGCATCTGCATTTGTTGACGGGATGGTGTTAGAGACTTGCCATATTAGAGAGACAATACAGACTTCACAGTTCGCAGTTTATTGAGCCTGGAGATGAGCGAACTCGCGCATACTGTACGCTACCTTTGCTTTGTTTAGCATCCAGTTACATCTTCATCTATTTACTCTGCCGTCTGTCCTTATAGCACAGTCTGCCAAGGAGCAGAAGCTTTCCACCAATTCCACCGGGCATTCGTTAACGATTATACCTATTAATACTTAAAAGGGATTTAATTTCTCTTTAATCTCAGCACATAGAAAAGAAAGAATTATTCCAATTTCTATAATTTTTTGATTCCTTCAAAATTGTGCGGCAACATTTCAAAGATAAATATAAACTTCTAGATAATATTAATTTTATTACCTATTAATTTTGCGTAAAAGCTATTGCATTTTTATGAAGGAGAAACTTTTATTTTAGTATCTAGCCAGCTCGAGAAGTCTTTGCGTATAATTTTTATCCGCAGTAGATTTGAGCTCGAGAAAAATCATTACAAATGCAGCAGGTTTCGAAAGCTTTACAATAACAATAGTAAATTTATTGAACACATATATGAATTTAGCGTTAATATGGATGCATTATGCAAATGATGAATTTATAAAAAAAAAAAACATTCCACTGGTGCCGGTTGGAAGAGTTATTTGGCTACCGTTACACTTGAGCTTGAACTGTTTGGATAGACGTATCGATGCTATTTTACACTCGAAATTAATATTCCCTAACGCAAGTGAAATCAAAATCAAAGCAGGTAACAGAAATTTGGGCAAGACATTTTTATTAGCCCTCTTAATTTTTTACTAGAGGGCATCGCATACATAGGTACATGCATACATAGGTAACATAACATAACATAACATAACATAACATAACATAACATAACATAACATAACATAACATAACATAACATAACATAACATAACATAACATAACATAACATAACATAACATAACATAACATAACATAACATAACATAACATAACATAACATAACATAACATAACATAACATAACATAACATAACATAACATAACATAACATAACATAACATAACATAACATAACATAACATAACATAACATAACATAACATAACATAACATAACATAACATAACATAACATAACATAACATAACATAACATAACATTTCACAAGCAACATCAAAAAGAGTTACATGAAAAATAAAAACAAACAAATATGATTAAAGAAAATAAACCTAAAAAAAGTCCGTGAAATTACAAAGCATTATCCTTTCATAAGCCACCAAGCATATAAAAGTGTAAGATTATTTGTGATTGCAATGATTGTTTTTTACATTTGTTTTCCTCTATTGCAGTTTAATGCTATTTTTGTATTTTATTTGGAAACAAAATAAGCACAATTTTTTCCTTACAAATTTTTCTGATTTCTTTTTCGTTTTTTCTTTGTTTTTGCTGTGGCACATGTGTGGTTCGTGCAGCACGCTGATTTGTATTATTGCGCATATTCAAATGCATAAATAGCACACACACACATATGTACATACATTGAATATGGTAACGTGTGGCACGTAGACATGATACTGCAACGGCGCTTTGATTCGAATTTTCATATTATTCTTCTTCTTACCGATGGCCCAGCTGGATCACTAATGCATTCACAGTGGGAATCGCCAAAAACATATAAACATCAACGAAGCTGTCATCAGAGTGCATACAGCTAAAGCATAGTTGCAATATACATACATATGTGCATATGTAAGTATGTAAATATTTGTGTATGCAAGGATGGAATGTGTTTTCCTGGTGGATTTGTGCTTAAATATCTATGAATATTTCCTCTTGCATGCATGCCGCGTATTGCCGCGGTGGTCGCGAAATACGAGTGGAACGGAATGGAAACAAAATGAAATGGAATGGAATGAAAGGTAATTGAATGCAATGAAATTTAATGAATATTTCATATTCAACGCATTTGATTTTAGTATAATAAAGTAAAAATTTGAAGCGACTTAAAATTTTCGTTTTTTTTTATAATTTTTTTCCCTGATGGTGTTGCGTATTTTTTCCATGTAACAGATGTACAACATCTAGGAATAGAGTAATAAAAAAATTAATCAGACTTTTCAGCAAATTAAATTACGTGAAACCATTTAAATATAATATAAAACTTCAAATTATCTAAACCCCTTTGGTCCGGGGCGTATGAGTAATTTTTATTATCTTGGCTCTAAAATTTGCATTCTGCTTTATTTTGTGTTTGCATATCAATAAATTTATTTTATTTTTAATACGAATTCTATAAAAATATTAGATAAGATCGATGGATAAAACCAAGTGTTTCTAGCTGATGAAATTATTTAGAAATTTTCAATATTTGTTACTTCATAGCCGCGAAATAATCAAATTCATAAATCATTTTTGCATGGTTTGAATTTCTTAAGTTTCAGAGTCACATAGCAGGCTGAGCTATCAACAGAAAGCAGAAAATTGATGAAAACACTTTTATGAAAAGGTTCCCTTTGAGAAAAAAACATCTAAGCGCAGCGATACAATTCTAGCCTATCATCCTTCCTACTAAAATCCTTAGAGCTCCGGCAACCGCTCAACGTTGCATTTCAAAGGAAAGATTAGCAAGAAGCCTTCATCTTCCTAACATGTATACAGCGAAAGCAAATCAGTGGAGGCAGCGCTTCACTTGCCGTTGGACACAATTGCGAAATCACTTCTTCTTCTTGATTGGCGCGATAACCGCCCACGCGATTTTGCCAAGTTTAACCACGCCGTCCAGTCTTTTCTTTCTCGTGCTAACCGGTAACAATTGGAAACACAAAGTGATATCGATTAGGCTAACGCAGAAGATATCGATTAGACTAAGAAAAAGCGTTAAAAACTTTCAAATATAATTTTGAAAACAAAAAAAACTTAAATTATGTAAATTTTTTTTAGAAAAGTTACTCTCGTTTTTGGTAATGATTACTTTAAAAAATCTCACCTCTGAAGAATGGATACAGAAGTCACAGATTAAAGAAAAACACGCTTGTTTGGACCATGGAATATACCCGAAAATCAATTTTGGACTTAAATGCGTGCAAATCGTGGATGCAATTCCATTCTCGATAACATTGTTTAGCACATTTTCAGAAAGAAGTTTCTTTCATAATTTAAATTTAAATTATTTTATGTAAATAAAAAAAAACTAAAAATTTCTCAGTTTCTTTTCTAAAGGGTGGTTAAGTTTCAAGGGCCGATCTTGATTTTGAATAAAATAAAATTTTTTTCAAAAATTATTATCATTTCTCTTTATTATGATAATATTAGTTTGGCTCAATTACGTGTGGGACACCTCCATCCGATGGTCCCAATTTTCGATGACGCTGAGGCATAATTGACGTTCTATTCCATTAATGTGCTGAATTATCTCATCCTTTAGCTCTTGAGTTATTGCTGGCTTATCGACGTACACCTTTTCTTTCAAATAACTCCAAACAAAGAAGTCCAACGGGGTCAAATCACATGATCTTGGCGGCTAATTGACATCGCCGTGACGTGAGATTATTCGGCCATCAAATTTTTCGCGCAAAAGAGCCATTGTTTCGTTGGCTGTGTGTCAAGTGGCACCGTCCCGCTGAAACCACATATCGTCCACATCCATATCTTGCAATTCGGGCCATAAAAAGTTCGTTATCATCTCACGATATATATATATAATATATATAATTGGCGCGTACACCCTTTTTTTGGATGAGCTCGGCTCCTCCTCCTATTTGTGGTGTGCGTCTTGATGTTGTTCCACAAATGGAGGGACCTACAGTTTCAAGCCGACTCCGAACGGCAGATATTTTTTTTTTTTATGAGGAGCTTTTTCATGGCAGAAATACACTCGGAGGTTTGCCATTGCCTGCCGAGGGGCGACCGCTATTAGAAAAAATGTTTTCTTAATTTTGGTGTTTCACCGGGATTCGAACCTACGTTCTCTCTGTGAATTCCGAATGGTAGTCACGCACCAACCCATTCGGCTACGGCGACATCTCACGATAGCGAACACTATTCACTGTAACTGTATGACCGGCCTCATTTTGGAAAAAATACGGCCGAATGATGCCGCCGGCCCATAAACCGCACCAAATAGTCACTCTTTGTGGGTGCATTGGTTTTTCGGCAATCACTCTTGGATTATCATTCACCCAAATGCGGCAATTCTGCTTATTGACGAATCCACTGAGGTGAAAATGTGCCTCATCACTGAAGATGATTTTCTTTGATATGCATTTTTATTTAAATGCCCGTTTTCATAATAAGCCTGAATAACTTTAACGCGTTGCTCGATTGTGTATCTTTCCATGGTTCAAATTGAATTAGTCTGAAATTGAAAAATGTCAAATGAAATGCAGAAAAAGCTTGACGTTTAGGTGTGGTTGCCATTCAACATCGGCCCTTGAAATTGAACCACCCTTTATATACCAGATGAAAATGTTACCGTCCCTCTTACCTTATTGTCTTATTGCTCCCTTATTCTTGTTCTAAAATATTCCTATTATTCTTATATTCTCAGTTCTTTGCTATACTTCTTTGGCATTGGAGTCCTATTAAAAAAAATTAGTTACTTACAGTCAATTATTCCTATAATAAATTATTTTTATTATTCTTATAAATTTTTCTAAATTTTTTGTTTTGGAAAAATTACTTGGCACTTCCGTGAGAAAACAGGGAAAGTCAACTGCTGCCCAAAAATCGAGCATAAAACTAAGATTTTGATACAATTTTTTGAAAAAAGAAAACAAAAACCAAATTTTCTCAGTTTCTTTTCTATATTTCAGTTAAAAATATAATTACGCTGCTATTAAGAAAATGTAATTAATTATAGTTTTATATTCATATTACAAATTATTATTTTGCTTTCAGTTATTATTTCGTTTTTGGAAAAATTACTCGGCATTTCCTCGCAGAAAATAGGAAACATTAATTCTGGCATAAAAATTGAGCATACAATTTGGGCTTTGATAAAAATTTCTGTAGTTTCCTATCTATATTACAGTTGGAAATATTACCGGCCCCTTTACTATCCCATTGCAAAAAAAATGTAATCAATCATAATTAATTATTCTTATTATAAATATTCGTATTATTATTTTAAATTTTTCTGAAATTTTTTCTTGGAAAAAAATACTTGCCACTTTTTCGCAGAAAATAGGCAAAACCAATTCCAGTGCAAAAAGGTTAACATTTTTCAAAAAAAAAAAAAAAATGTAAATATTTTCCCAGTTTCTTTTTTATATTTCAATTATAAAATATTATTACCATCCTATTGTAATTAATTATAATTCATAAACCTTATTATAAATTCTTATTTTTTAATTATTATTGTAATTTATTTTTTTTTTGAAAAATTACGCGGCATTTCCTCGCAGAAAATAGCGAAAATCAATTCTCATATCTCTCCAGAATAAAATTTGGACTGAGACAAATTTTCTAAAACATTAAAAAAAGAATTTAAATTTTTTCAGTTTCCCTTCTAGTTATATTTCATCCTAATTGAATTCATTGCCCATATTATAAATTATTGTTTTTTTTATTATTTTTATTTTAAATATTTTTTTTTCAGTTGTAAATTATTATTACCATCCTATTGTAATTAACTTTAATTAATTATCCTTATTATAAATTCTTCTTTTTTAATTACTTTTATTTAAATTATTTTTGGAAAAATTGCTCGGCACTTCCTTGTAGAAAATAGGGGAAATCAATCTATTAGGTATGCAACTAAGTTCCCGCTGTTTGTCAATAGATGCCGCTAGCAGTGTGTGCTAGTCGATTCTAACATAATATAAACGTCATAAACCAAGCCTAGACATACGGTAAACAAACTGCTTCGACACATTAGTGATTTTGTTTTGGTATCTTATACTTTTGATTTTGTGAAAGTGTTTGATTTTGTGCTGAATATCCGTCATTTGTGGGAAGTGTTGATTTTCCTCTTTCAGGAAAAACGGCGGCTGAAGCGCATCGAGAGCTACAAAAAGTTTATGGAGATGTTGCATTAAGTGAAACAACGTGCCGAGATTGATTCCGTCGCTTCAAAGACGGTGATTTTAATGCTGACGACCGTCCGCATGAAGGAAGACCAAAAACCTTCGAAGACGCTGAATTGGAGGCATTGCTCAATGAGGATCTGTGTCAAACATAAGGAGAGCTTGCTTCAGTAGTAGGACTTACCCGGCAGTCCATTTTCAAGCGATTGCATGCCTTGGGAATGGTTCAGGAATAGGGGACTTGGGTTCCTTATGAGTTAAAACCAAGGGATGTTAAACGTCGTTTTTTCGCCTGTGAACAACTGCTCCAGCGGCAATAAAGGAAGGGAGGAAGGGTTTTCTTCATCGCATCTTGACGGGTGATGAAAAATAGATTCATTACAGCAATTCAAAGAAAAGAAAGTCATGGGCACTGCCCGGTCATGCTTCTACGTCGTCGCCTTGGCCGAATATTCACGCTACGACGGTTATGCTATGTATTTGGTCGGATGAAGTTGGTGTTATTTATTATGAACTGTTAAAACTAAGCGAAACCATCACTGGGGATCGGTATCGTCTTCAGTTGATGCGATTGAGCCGAGCATTGCGCGAGAAGCGGTCGCAAATCGCGGTTAGGCAGGAAAAAGTGATTCTACAGCATGACAACGCTCGGCCTCACGTTACGGGTTTGACAACGTTAAAACCTACCTGCACACAGAAATGGGAAATCCTACTCCACCACCCGCCATATTCTCCAGATACTGCGCCGTTCAATTATCACCTGCTCCGATCGATGGCACATGGTCTAGCTGACCAGCAGTTCCATTCATATGAGGACATTAAAAAATGGCTTGATCCGTGGATAGCCTCAAAAGATGAACAGTTTTACCGCGACAGTATACGAGATCTACAAGAAAGATGAGAAAAAGTAGTAGCCAGCGATGGGCAATACTTTTAATGATTCACTTGTAACCATTTTTTTTAATAAAGTTGTATTTTCATAAAAAAAGCAGCGAGAACTTAGTTGCGCACCTAATATATTTCAGTTGCAAATATTATTGACCCCTTACCTTACTGCCTTATTGCCCTCTTATTCTTATTATAAACTTTTCTTATTGTTCTTATAAAGTATTTTTAAATTCTTTTCTTTCGAAATACCAAAAATCATTCTTATAAATGCATGAAAATCAAGGAAAAAATTTGGCTTTTAGTAAAAATTAAAAAAAAAAAATTGGAAAAAACAGCAATAAACTTAAATTACTTTAAATTTTTGTATTCGTTTTAAAAAGTTGATGTATCTCCGAAGCCACTTTCTCGCAGAGGATTTTAAAGCAAATTTTATCAATAGATATTTAACCCTTCGTTGACCACCTATTTTAAAAGCTTAGGTTGGACAACCGGGTATGGCCTTTTTTCATCCTGCCGAAAATCCTTTTTAAAAGGTTATATTCCTAAATCGAAGGAAAATTATATTTTAGGAATTTACCTGGTAGCTCAAGTCGTTAGCTATTAGAGAAATATGTTAAAAATGTAAAAAGCCTGTCTGGCCAGACCTGGGTGCCCAACGGAGGGTTAAATAAATTTTACAAATGCGTGATTTATTGCAATCGAATCGATAAGTGCTTCCATATTTTGTGGTATTGAGAAAGTGTTTTCAACTTCTAAACTGGAGCAAATCGGTACCTTTTCCTTAATTAAAATGGGCGAGCGCACAGTGCGGCCGATTCCCGAAAAGCTGGCCAAAACTCAAAAAATTAAGTAATTGATTCAAAATTTCTTACTCGGGGGTTGTCGGGGTCGCTGATTACGAATTTGATCTTAAAATTTTGTAAATCCACCCCCTTCCACCCCTATTGGCCACCCTCTCACGTGAAATAGCGTATATTCAAGAACATAATCAAGATGCATGTAAATTTATATGTTTTCGGGGTCGCAAGGTAGCAAGTGGTAGCAGCTGAATCTTGTTTTATTCAGTAACCATTACTTTTTTGAGTAACCTTTAATAGGTTTCAAAGTAGCATATGACGGCGTTGTATTACTATACAGTTTGAAAACTCAAATTTTATAAAAAAAATTGCAAAAAATATATCTACGTATTGCTGAAGCTAAAAATTTTGTGTCGAGGTATTGATATGTACTAAAGATTTCTCGTATTTTACTAACCTTCCGAAGATGATTCCATTTGGTTTTGTTTAATTTACTCCATTACAAAATCTTTCAAATGTGTACAACTTTCACTATTCATCGACAGTAATACGATGCTCAAACGAAGGCCACGTTGCGACTGAAAATACAGAGGATACTTAGGGTACAGGACGTTGCTATGAACGGTTTTCACTACTCAAGGTATTACTGTAGCCAACCCAAAGACAAAAAAACTCTATCTAGAAACTTTTTTTTTCGACTTTTGGCCAGCTTTTTGGGAATCGGCCGCACTGTGGAGCGGTCAAAAATATTTTCTGAAGAAAAAAAAATTTTTTTGTTTTTTAATTTCGATATAATGCTTTCACAAAAATGCGGTCATTCAAAAATTCCAACAAAATAGTCTTTGTTCTGCCCTAATTTTTCCCAACAGTGTATGTAGGTATGTACGTGTGTATGAATGTAGAGAAACAAGTGAATAGAAAACCAATAATACGCTAAAAGCTCACATTCGAACACTTTAGCCAGCATATTGCATGCCACATGCCGCATGTGGCATGAACGTGTGGCTTGCGTGAATAGCGTGCAGAGGCGACGACGCTAGCGTTGGTGGCATGGTGGCGTGGGGCGATCGCATGCGCGGCCATATATGCACATGTGGTTCTCAGGCAACAGCAACAGCAATAACATGAAAACATTAAAGCCAAAAATCAAACAGCAAAAATGTATGTATGTATATAAGCACTAAAAACAACAACAACAATAATCAAAGTTCACTGAATAATATGAGTAAAACACTGTAATCACGTGTTGTTGCGCATTTATTTATGCGCACAACCGTACACCAACGGCACGGCACAACAGAAACAGTAAAAAAAACGAGCGGTAAGCCAAATAAAATTTATTTCGATGTTCTTTCGAATTCATACTTACATACTCGTTTTTCATTTGTTTTTGTTTTTAGATGCATTTTCCACCAATTTCGGCTGTGTGATTCTGGCCCGTACACTTGCGCTGCTATCAGCGTGGCGGTCGCGCATGCGCCGCAATCTAAACGAAATCGCTAAAATGCTCGCCTTTTGCTTGCACACCGCGTTTAAATGACGCTGGTTTTTGGGCATTCGTTCATTGTGCTGCATTGCATCGCATTGCATTGCATTGCATTTCGTGCATTTCTACAATTTCATTTGATTTCTGCTGTTTTTCCTTTTGCTGTAAACTTTTTATGTATTCACCTTCGGCGTGCGGGAGCGTGCGAATATTTGCTCAGGGCGCTGAAAAGCGCTCGCCAACTGTGGTTGCCTCAAATCTAAATGTACGACACGTTGGCCACAAGTGGCAGCGGCGAGCGGCTGTGCGGCGGGGCAGCATGTTCTCGTGCTCGCCTAGTCGCTTGGCTGTCTGGTGAAGTAATCTTAAATTGTTGCCCGATCGTGTTGTTGTGATTTGTGATTTTTTTCCTATTATTTTTGTTTTCTTTTTTCCTCCCAGATTTTTGTTGCTTTTGTTCTTATGGCACTTGTCTAGCGCTGCCTCATGCATATGCACCTGCGGCCGCCACTTTCACACCACAAATCCTCTATCTGCGACTTCTCGGCTACTTCTCACTTGTCTTGGTTTGCGTTATTGTTGCCTTAGGTCATATCGAAATGCAGTTAGTCAGGCAATCTGTCATTGGGACGACTGTTTTGGCGGCAAAATTATTGCTGTTGCACGTTGATTGTTGTTACAGCGCCTAGGGTGCTTAGACGTGTGTAAGACCTTTGTTCGGTGCAGCTGATTATCGGCGGATGATAATTGAGGGATTTCAATAAGCGCAGATGAATGTGCAGTTGATGGCGTTTTATGACATTTTAATTTACGGTTAAATATAAATTACCTCTAGCAGGCAGCTTTGTGTAACAGTTAAATAATCTGGGTGCTGTGATTTTGAGGGTACCATCCACACAGCGCAGCGGGTAGGAAAGGGTCTTTCCAAAGTGATACTTAGATGTGAGTAGTGCATAACTTCTAGACGGTACCCTTTTTTATGTCATCTTTGACATTTTTTAAGTAGGCAGACGTACAATTTTACACGTACACAATTTTCACAATTTTATAGAAAAACGTGCTATAATTATTGAAACTTATTATGAAAAAGGTCGATTTTGATTTATTTATGTATTCATTTAATAATCGGATCAACCTGGAGCAGCAAAATGATAGAAAAAGTTGTTTCTAACAGCGGTCACTTCTCGGCAGGCAATGGCAAACCTCCGAGTGTACATATTTCTGCCATCAAAAAGCTGCTCATAAAAAACCATTTCCCGTTTGGAGTCGATTTAAAACTGTAGGTCCCTCAATTTGTGGAACAACATTCAGACGTACACCACGAATATAAGGAGAGGCTCGACCAAACACCTAACAGAAGTGTACGCGCAAATTGTTTATTTATTTGTTATTTTTATTTAATAATCTAAAAAGGGGTGGAAAAGTGGAATAAAACCTAGTCCCAATACGCTGAATATATTTATTGACGATCCGATAATGTTAGACGGAGTAGCAGCAGGGATCTATTGCGCAGCCCTTCAAGCTGCCTGATCACTGCAGTGTCTTTCAAGCAGAAGTCTTTGCTGTGGGAAAGGCTGCAGAATTAGCAATCGCAAAGACATCGAGCAACTCTAAAATAAATATATACAGCGATAGAACAATAAACTTATATGAAATTTCATCTAAAAATGTTCTTTAAAGCAGGGAAGCCATAGAGAGATTGGCCGCAGACAGACGACTGAACATCTATTGGGTAGCCGGATATAAGGTTATTGCAGGGAATAAAATTGTAGATAAGATTGCCAAGAGCGCGGTCTATATACCATTTGAAGAAGAAAAAGACATATTAAAAGCTTTAAAGACGATCTACAATGATATCGTTGCGGACATGAAAGAACGGATATTTAGGAAGTGTAACAATCTAGCCTCTTGCAAAACCGAGAAAACCAATGCACACAGAATGCAGATAAATACCAGATTCGTCTTTAGCCCTGTATAGAAAAAAAGTACAACTCTTGCGGGTATATTGACTAATTACAATTTGTTATCCGCACACACATAGAAATTACAAACAATGATGACTCCAGATTTTGCAATGAATTGGAAGAGAGGGAGACGCTAGAACACCTTCTATGTTCTCGCCCTGCATTACCTAAAACACGACTAAAATGCTTAGGAGCTCTACGATACGAGAAGTTCGAATATATCTCGAAGTTAGAGCTTGAGAGTTTACTTAGATTCGCAAAAGACGCAGGTGTCTACTACAAAGAAACGTAAAGGTCAATCTCCATCTGGTACAACTGAGGACCAATAGGCCTATGTGATGGATTTCAGCCAGCCAGGCCTATCTAACCTAACCTAATCTAAAAGTACATTATTTCTTACAGACTATAAAAAACAGATCAATGCTAAATAAGTCAACCAAAAATAAAGTAAAGAGAAAGTAAAGGCAACATTTCTTCTAATTAACAGGGGAAAATTATTACAGAATACTTGGAATTTCATTTAGTAACATTTTCAAGTGGTGCTTTGATGAAGAAAAATCTAAGCCAATATGATTTGAAAGCGAATTAAATTCTCTCAAGGTTCTAGAAATCGCCGCACTAAAAGCATAATTAGTTCTGACCATCCCAAAGCAGAAAATATTATGATTTGTAAGAGAATAGTTCTTCTACTACCCAGTAAATTTTTAGATTTATGATGAAGCACCGCCTTTGTAAGATGGAATTGGATCAGTGGAATTCACAGAACTTACAAAGGCTTCCTGAATACGTTCAAGTCTACTAAAATGACAAGAATAATATTGAAAATATTTCTTTATTAAAATAATCCAAATAAAGCCGGCATATTTTAGCTTCCAACGCAACAGAGAGGTATATAATAGCTTTTGAGTTTATGGATCGAGGAAGTCTGATCTAAAACGTGGAATAAAAGCATAGGAACAACATATCGCGAAATTAGTGATATTTTTGGTGGAAATCATCGTCGGAATGATTCGACAATTCATAAGTTAGTGAACAAATTTCAAGAAACTGGTGCTGTCGTGGTTAGAAAAAGTTCTGACAGACCAAAAACTGGGCATTCTGTTCAAATAATTGCCGCTGTAGCGCAAACAACCTCCAACATCGCCATCTCAACGTTCTCAACAATTTGGCGAACTTTACCTGTAGAGGTGGGGTGTTCATGGTGGACATTTAAATAATGTAATTTCTTACATATAATTTAAGAGCCGTATTTTGACTACAAATAATGAAACTTGAAAAAATCTAAATTTTTACATGTTTAATTTTAAAACAAAATCAAGGCCGGCCATTTGAAAGACCCTTTTAATGCCAGCTGGAAAGAAGTCAGTTAAACTAATTCCTAAATTTCGGACCAAATTACATTAGCAACACTGCATTAATTATGTTTCGAAATTGTTTGTGGCAAACAATTCCAGAGTGACAAGTCGTAAGCAGTGAAAGTGAACAAATAATGTTTTGAATAATTTTCAATAAGTTTTCAAGTAATCACATAATGAAATATGAATATGAAATAATGCTTTGAATATTTTCGAAGAAGTCTTTGTCGAAGTCGAATTTTGTTTTTTTGCCTCATTAAATAGTACAGTATGTTCAAAAAACTCTCCTAAAATTTTAAGTAATTCCGAGTAAAATTCTAAGAGATAGACCCTTCAAAAGTTCCGCCCATTAGGCCACATCAGTTAAGCGCTTCGCAGGTATACTTGTACGTGTTTATCTTAAAACTCCATTTTTTAAGTCGGTGGACACGATATCTCGAAAAGTGATGAAGCGATTTAGTTCAAATTTTGTACAAATCTTTGAAATAACATTATCTAGTTATTGAACGAACAATGTACAGTAGGTTCTGTTTTTATGCGGTAGATACGTTCCGCAAGAAACAGCATAAAAAAAACAGCATAAAAAAAGCTACTATTTCTATAGTAAAACTATAGATACGTTTCAAATGCTAAAACCGCATAAATCTGAAATAATGTAATAAAATCGCATAAAAAAGGGCACTAGTCCCATATTATTACTATAGATATCTTTATATATCTTCCATACTTGTAGGGTTAGCATTTCTGATGTAATCTGTGATGAGTTTTTGCTTAGCTGGTTTAGAATCTTGTTTATATGTACAATTCCCGATAGGTCAACATGCATTTTGTAATTAAAAAAAAAAACCGCACTATTTCAAAACCGCATAAAAAAAAGCCGCATAAAAACAGAACCTACTGTATGTCGAAAATTTCACTAAAAAATGTGTTTTTGGTTCAAAGTCTGTCAAAAATTCGAAAAATTTTGATTTTTTTTTCTTCGCACTACAACGAGATTTATCCATGTACTAAAGAAATCCTTTTGGTTTTCTGATTTTAGATGAACCAATAATGAGTTATGCTGTCCACGGCAATAGCATTTTTTTTTTGAGACGTCAAGGAAGATGAGGTACCAGCGGCTGAGTTTTCGAAATTTTTAAATAAAAATTTCACAAAATACTGTTTATATATGTATCTTAGATATAGTGAATTGCTTAAATAAAATATATGATTTTATATACTAAAAAAAATAGTCAAAATCAGATGGTATTTACTTCAGCGGGTAATTATTGTTTTAATGCATTAAAAATTTGGGTAATAAATGAGGGGTAATATTTCAAAGTAAGGGTAGCAGTAAGGACCTGAGAGTACTGGTGGGTGTAATCACAGGTCTCAACGTCTGTGGTCAGCATATGGCTACCATGGGGGTCGTAGACAGCCCGATATGCCTATCCTGTCTTGAGCATGTCGACACTGCAGAGCATTTTCTCTGTAACTGTCCTGCATTTGCCAGAATCAGACTTAGGATATTGGGTTGCGATACACTGAGTATGGAAAAAGTTCATACTCTTCTTCTTCCGGATCTCTTAAAATTCATCAATGAATCCGAGAGATTTGTGGAAGAGTGACCTCAAACTAATTTGCCCGTTTTACCATCCACTTTTTATCTTTCCTATCTTTATTCCTTCTACTGAAATCTATGGTCTCCTGACTGAGTGCTTGAACTTGTCCAACCCCTCACAAATCTAATCTTATCTAAGGGGTAGTGTTTATTATAAAATAAAAAGGTGGGAGGAATATAGCCTTATAAGCCTGATGAATCACTCACTAAAAATATTTTTTAGTATTACACAAAGAAGAAGCCATTGGCCCCACACAATTAAGTTTTAGAAATGGTATGGGAACTCGTGAAGTGCTGTTTAGTATTTATGTTCTTGAGTTCAAAAATATATGATTATAATATGTAGAATGGTAGTTTAATTTATCGTTCGTAAAAATTCTAAGTAAAAGTAATAGAGCTATCCATTTTTTTGAAAAAAACAAACATTTAATTTTTCTTTTCCCCCAAATTGGGGGACATCAGTATTCGTTTTAGAGGTATGGTTCCTTCGGCAAAGTTTCTTATTTTGATCCCTAAAATATGATTTTCACAGAGCAATGGGCGATTTTTTTACCTCCCCACAAAAGACACTAAAAGTTCGACCCAAATTGGGGGACATCAGAATTCGTTTTAGAGGTATGGTTCCTTCGGCAAAGTTTCTTATTTTGATCCCTAGAATATGATTTTCACAGAGCAATGTTTGATTTTTTTGCCTCCCCACAAATCGACCCGGCCTAGTTTATATATATAATTGGCACCCTTTCTGGGTGTTTGGCCGATTTGTTCTACAAATGGACGGATCTACAATTTCAAGCCGACTCCGAACGGCAGATATTTTTTATTTATTTTTTTATGGCAGAAATACACTCAGTTGCTTCGTTGCTGTCTTTGGATTGGACGAGTGAGTAAATACGTCTTAAATTAACGGGCAGAATTCAGCTCCGAGTACCTGGAGATGTGGCAGCTGAAATTACTAGCTCAATTTCATAGCTGAAGGCAAAATCTGCTCATCTATCATCCTTACCGGCCAGTCACTTAACAATCATGTTATCGTACTTTTTTAGATTTAGATTTATTGGAGGTTCGCACTTCGATCTATGGTCTTTTATGTCCTACCGTACTTTTAGTGCTTACTCAATTGCATTAGAATACAAAAAATATGTTTAAATAAAAATACAAAAAAAAAAAAAAAAATGTTATAAACCATTTATTTTATAAGCATAATTCATAAGCCAAACAACCAAATCGGAAAACATAAAGTCCGTCAATTTCACATGGCATATGACGTCTCACGTAAATGGGTTTTGAATGGCTGGAAAGTCTGAAGTTTGCACAATATGAAAAAAAAAAACAACCAAGCAAAACGAAAAAAAAAGTTTTACTTCAGTCATTTGTTTTACCAATTTGTTGCAAATGTTCTTGGATGGTCGACCAAGGTTGGTTAAGCGTATTTGGCAGTTTCTCTTTTGCTGACTTGGATTTGCTTTCACTTTCGCCCTTAATACGTCGGTGTATAAAGTTATTGGTTTTCCTGATCGATGTTAGTCGGAAGCATTGATTAACAGATTCGAACTAAAGCACTTGCGTAAACAACGCAAATGTTTTCTTGCTCTTCAACTGTTTTGCATTACTACCCTTGTGGAACTCCAAAAGCATAAAATGGCGGATATGAATCCCTTCTGGGACTATATTTGGTTAGCCATTGTGTTATGTGACCATAGATGAGTTCTGGTAGGCTTGCTTGTGATGATCCTCCGTCACTGTGCGTGTGCACTCGCTTGTGTCCCGGAGCTTCAGTGCGTACCAAGCTACCATCATAACTATAGCCTCACAAGATAAACTAAATAAATTGCACACGGAGAAAATTAAAAACTGCCAACATACATAACTTCCATCTACCTAGGAATCCTTAAGCCTGGCAGTGCATGCGTATGTCGTGTGGCTGCTCTATACCCACCCCACCTCGGTTTTGTAGATGTAAATAAAGCGCAATTAGATCATCTACACTTACCCCGAACTATCAGAGCATAACAATTCACGTATTCAAAACTAATATGTCAGTATATTTAAAACATTGGTGTACTAATATTATTTTGTGGGTGTACATTAACTAACTAAACTGCCCTACCTCATTAACCCGAAGAAAAAATATTAAATATTATTCAATGTATGTAAATAAGGAAACAAAAGGATTGAAATAGAATAACCGAAAAGAACAAAGCATACATACGTACGTATGGATGTACATTATTGTGCATAAATAGGTTCTCGCAAACAAAAAAAAACTGTCATTGCAAATTGCTACATACTATACTTTCATGCATACGTCTACATGAATTGAAATGAGAGGGAGAGTGAATATTAACATATAAAAAAAGAATTAGCAATTGCACTTACACATTTTTGGTCTCGATATGGCAGTCGAACGACGCGTAGAGGGCCTCCTCGCTATGTAGTTGTTGCTAGATTTTTGTGCTTTAAATTACATTAGGTTACTCCTTTGATACATTCACCTTAGACTTTGATAAATTCACTTTAGCTTTCTTATTTAAAAAAAAAAATATTTAATAAAAAAAAACCTTTTTTTTGGCTTTTAAGGGGACACCTGTAAACGGCCATATTTTCCCTGATTTACATTAAAATTATTTAAAATGAAGAAGTCAATATATATTTTTTTTTTTTTAATTATTTAAAATGGCGAATGTACGCTCAATTCTTCCAGGAAGGTAGCAGCGGGGTTTCTCAATCGGTGGGCATTGTAGCATCGGCGCCAGTGACCTGAATGCAAATAAACAAACATTTTTTTTGTTTACTAATGTCATAATTTCTATATGAATTAAACAAAAATGGAAAAAAAATTCGCGGAATAAAATGCTTCAAAAGAAAAATGAGTTTTCCTGCGAATTTTCCTACTATTTTTACTTCAAACAAATTATTTTTTCGAAAAACTTTCAAAAATGGTAATTTCACATAGAAAGTAATATCATTGGAAAGATGTGTGCAAAATTTCAGGGAGATCGGTCAATAACTTTTCGAGTTATCGTGTACGCCAATTCGAAAAATATAGTTTTGAGAAAAACGAGTCTAAAGTTTGAATACAACGTAACTATACCTCTCCCAACGCTCGAACGCAAGGAAAAGAGACGTTATGGTTGACGATCTATAATACAAGAAATACTTAAATTTACGTTCTAAAAATTTGTTGACATATTCTTAAAGGATTGTATTAACATTTTATGAAGTTTTTTTCTTTTTAGGTGTGAAACAGAGGTTCGAAAAAAAAAATATTATTATAAAATATTTACAAAGATGTGAAAAAAACAAAGAACTATGTTGAAAAAATTAAGAAAAAAAAAATTATAATTCATTTCATTTCAACAATAATTTAATTCAAAAGTATTTTTTTTGTTGCTGTTAACGGTTAACAACTGTAAGGTATTATATATGTGGCGGCTTCCACATGAAACAATTTATATAATATATTGATTTATATAATAATAATAATAATTTATACAATAATTTTACATACCAAACTGTTCACTTAAAGGTTAATATTAAGTTGACTTGTATGCGCTCAACTAAGGGTTAAGTTTTCCTTCATTCTACTTTACATTATTTACATTAACATTACTATGCTATACTTTGCTATCTCTCTTATGCTGGAAACAGTGACCGACGTGAACGCAGTCCCCTGTCAGCTGTTACGATCAAACTAATGAGAACCCCATGTAAATGAAAAATTTTTCGTATCGTAGTATTGTAGATTTTATTTCACAATTTTTGAAAATTCCCGTAGAACCCTGTCAGCTGATTGCTCTCTCACCACACAGTTTTGTCAAACAGTACATTTCGAAATTATTTACAAAATAAACTCAGAAAAATGATAATTTTTGTTAAAATAGCTTAAAAATACTGTTGAATAATGTTAATTATAGATAAATGAACTATTCGCATTTGTTGGTTTTTGGCTTTGGTTTATTAAACAATGAAAAATTGTAACTGCTAACGCGGATGTGTGAAAAAGTGTGTAAGCAAAAATATCAGTGGCAACATTGTGTCGATGCAACCAAACACATACACATACAAACCGATGTATTGTATAAATATGTAACTAAAAGAACGCAGTTGTTCTCTACGGTATGAGTATTCCTCAGTTTTGTGCTCGTTAGGGGCTGCGGTAAGGGAACTACATACGTCGGTCACTGGTTTCAGCATAAGAAGTTGGACGACGTGACTACTAACGTGCAGACGTCTGAAATAAAGTACCGCAAATCCTACACATATACATACATATATAATATAGTATATATATACATATATATATATATATATTAGGGCGGGTCGATTTAAAAATCGCTCATTGCTCTGTGAAAATCGTATTCTAGGGATCAAAATAAGAAACTTTGCCAAAGGAACCATACCTCTAAAACGAATTCTGATGTCTCCCAATTTGGGTCGAACGAAAAATCCCACTTTGACCCATTTAGAGTGCTCCAATCGAGTCCAAATGTATGACCGACCCCCACTAACTTTGCACGGCCGATCCATCCATGCCAGTGGCACACCCCCTGGGACTCCCTTGGGGGGTTCCCATACAATCATTTCAAAATATCACCATTTTTGGCCTTTACATGAGAAAAGAAACTAAAAAGTTCGACTCGCATTGGGGGACATTAGAATTCGTTTTAGAGGTATGGTTCCTTCGGCAAAGTTTCTTATTTCGATCCCTAGAATATGATTTTCACTGAGCAATGGGCGATTTTTTTGCCTCCCCGCAAAAGACACTAAAAGTTCGACCCAAATTGGAGGGACATCAGAATTCGTTTTAGAGGTATGGTTCCTTCGGCAAAGTTTCTTATTTTGATCCCTAGAATATGATTTTCACAGAGCAATGTTTGATTTTTTGCCTCCCCACAAATCGACTCGGACTAATATGTATATAGGTATATATCTTAGCTGTGGTGCGCTCAAGAACCGGAAGAACCGGCGTTAGCTGAAACCCGTAATGGTCATTTCTTTTCTTAAAAACTGATTTTCGAAAAAAATTAATTTTTTTTTTAATTAAAAATTTTTCTTTTTCTTTTTTTTTAAGTGAACACTTTTATAATAGCATTATATTATATATTGTGAACGCATGATAGTTTATAGACGCATGATGGTGTGGATGAATCCGGTGTGACAGTGTATAGTGACGGCCGACAACCTTGAAAAAATTCTGTAAAGTGTAAATATATATGGTTATACTTTTATTAAAATTTTCTTAAAATTTACCGATTTTGCTTACGGTTATTAATGCAAAATATCGATGGAAAAGAATTTTACCCAAAATTGTGATCCTTTAATTGATTAAATTTTTTTCTGTATGATGATTTCAAATCCTCTGTAATGTTTATTGTTTTAGCGTATGCTAATTTTTAGACTTGTGAACGCCTCGATGGTTTTGTAGTGAATAAAAAAACGTCGGCTGGGCTTAAGCTGGATGGCCAAAAAGGGAAACTTTCACTACTTTCGTTATTGTAATCCTGATCGGGTGGGACATTTTCTCGCTGTGTTTAATTTGTACATAAAAGACATGCCTGTATTTCGTTTGTGTGTTTGAAAATAAGGAGGATGGAAAATAGAAGAAACTAAAAATATGCACATGTACCACGGTACAATTGTACTCGAAAAGGCGAGAAAAAATTTTAGGTTTAGGTTTTCACTACTAAACAAGCGCCTTTAACTTTGATATATCTCTGACAAGACTTTCAAATACGCAATGAATTCATAATCGGTAAAGTATGTAGTGTTGACATGCGCAGAGACGATATTACTTTTCCGTCTACCTAATATTTTTATTTTTTTCAATTTACTTCTTAGTCTACTTAAGTCCACAAATGAACCAATTTTCAGAAAAATTTATGACAATGCCCAAAATATTTGAATCACAGGGCACGGATTGCTCTACTGCTTTTTTCTTGTAAAAAAATATTTGAAGCCATGTTTTTTTATTAAATTAAAATAATGCCTTTCACCATTATTGTTTTTTTTTTAATTTTTTTTCTAATAGTTGTTATGTCTATGAAAAAATTCTGTCCCCTTTAAGAGGTCTAACAACTTTAGTTATTCGTTCGCGCCGATCCTTTCCACCCACTGCATTTCGACTTTCTAACAATCCACAAAACTTAGATGTTTAACAGAAATTTTCCATTTTCTTAAACATTTAAGACTTTATTGTAAACATTTTCTAACAGCAGCAGCATTTCACAAAGCATTCGCATTCAATCAGTGGAATAAGAAAGGCATTCGTTCGCTCACTTAAAATATTGCGGAAAAGTAGTGTTGGGAGAAAAGTTGTGCTGGGAGAAATGCCTGACGAAAAAATGCCACCGTTCGCTATTAGTAACTGATAAGAGGAGCATTCGAGCGTCAAAATAACAATAAAGGCCAAATCAACAACAAAAACAATAACAAGAGCACAAATATTCGTAGCAGCAGCGGGGCAAAAAGGGAAATAACAATTTATAAAATTTACTAAAAGCGTGTGTATACAGAATAACAGTAACAACTACAGCAACAATAACAACAACATGTAATTCTAATGCTCTTTTTGCGTGTTGCCACTTTAAAGCCAATAATTCAGCTCTTTTGTACTTTTATCTAAATTGTTGTTGTAACTGTTGTGCATTTAGTTGATACTCTTGTTGTTGTCGTGGTTATGTTTATTGTTTTTATTGTCGGTAATTTACCGCAACACGTCTGTGGCGGAGCAGGAGCCGCAGCAGCCGCGGTGCAACACTTATAAGTAATGATTACCAGATGATTTAGCGATAAAATGGCAAAACCATTGACCTGACAGAGTTGAGTTGGTCGGTCTTTAGTAAACCACCGATGCCGCTGCCGCTGCTGCTGCTGCTGCTTCTGCTGTTGATGCCGATGCTTACGATATGTTGTTGCCATGCTTTGTTGCTGTTGATTGTGTGTGAAAAAAGTGCTGCTTATATTTTCGATTTGTATGTGCTAGTTTTTGTTATTGTTGTATTTAATGTTGCCGTTACGGTTCATTATGAACTGATGTTGCTATTGCTGTTGTTGCTGCAGCCATGGTTGTTTCGCCGTTTGCTTACATAAAACAATGCCGCCGCATTCGTGGCTCGATTAAATATCTGCTGAATGCATGTGAGTGTGTGTGTGTGTGACGTGTGTGTGCGTGCGCGCATGCGTAGTTTTAGTTAACGCAATGTTGGCATCATCTTCGCCGCTTTGGTGGCTGTCGTGGTTTTTTATGGCTGCTTTAACTAAGTGGTTCGACTTGGCTGTGTGTGGGAAAATTTGTTCGTTGCATAGAATATTTGGAAGCAATGAGAAAGAAAACAACAATAAATGCAAGAAGAAACTTTAAGCTGAACAGCTACAAAAAAACAGAAAATAACACGCTAAAAGACGATTTACAAAATAGCGCACATAGTTTTTAAAATTTTGGAGAGATAAAAGTGGAGTTCAACAGATCTCCCACTTGAGCCCAAATGGACTCAGTGCTAGTTGATCGCACTTTAAGCAAAAATAAAGAAAGTGAGTACTATAACTTATATATTTATATTGGAAACAAATTTTCCAATGCACACTAATGAAATGAATCCTTAGAAATTTTCCTTGGAATTTTTCCGCAGCTGATGCACGGGCATTAGATATCTGGTAGTTGGCTAAATGACAAGCCAGAGCATTGTTTACAAGCGCGCGGAAGCATTTTGCCGAGAGTAAACGCGAAACAAGAAAATTAGTAATGGGCGCATGATTTTACACCAAGGGAGAAACAAGTCAGACTTCAGAGAGCGAAAGAGTTGCTTCACTTGACCGAAAACGGTCAATTCCCGAACATTGTTTTTTCTGACGAGCAAATTTTTCAAATTGAGCAATTCGTAAACTCCCAAAACGATAGGATTTATTTGATCAACCGTACTTACGAGAATTTGAATCATCGATTGGCCATCAGGAGGCGGCATCCAACACAAGTAATGGTTTGGGCAGCTGTAACCGCATATGGGCGCTCTCCAATCGTTTTCATCGAGCCTGGTAAATGCGAAATATTATCGGGAAAGTATTCTGGAGATTGCTTTGAAGTCGTGGGCAGACAAAAATTTCGGTGGTAGACCAAAGACGTTTCAACAACCGTCTCACAAAGCTCGAGTGAACCAAGAACGGCTAAAAATAACGTTACAAACTTCATAACGTCCACACAATGGCTCTCAAATTCACCAGACGCGAATCCTATGGATTATTCTCTTGGGGCCTTTTGGAGAGGAAAGTCCTCACTAAAAGATTCACCAGTCTCAGGGTGCTAAAAAAAGCTATTGCTCGCGAGTGGGCCAAAATACGTGCAAGTCACATTCGGGCAGCTTAAGATTCATTTCTGGACCGTCTCAGGGACATAGCCAATGCAAAAGGTGATCATATCGAGCAAAAGTAAATGGATTCTTAATTTTGTATTATTTTCACATATTTTTTACTTTGAATTAAATAAAAGTAATTTCTACACTAAATGTATGACCTTTTTAATTGGTTACACTTCGAACGCGTGACCTTGTACATATATATTATTGGTAAGTTGTCTGCGTCCGGCACTTTGATTTAGACTTTACTGATCCATACACGCTAAAGGTATAAGGGTTTTCAGTAAGAGCGCTTCAACTTTTGAACTTTTTTGAATAAAACACAAACGGTTTGACTTTTTTAACTAATTTTTTTTTATTATCGAGTTTGAACATATACATTTAAGTATGAAATTCGATTTCTTTTGCATGACCACCGCGTGCACGTTTTACGAAGTCCAATCGTTGAACCCAATTTTCGACCACTCTTTTGCATAAATCGGCCGAAATTCCAGCAATTTCGCGTTCAATATTGGCTCTGAGCTCACAAATCGTCGCCGGCTTGTTACTGTAGACCAACTTCACATAACTCCAAAACGGGACGGCTTGTTAAATGGACCGTAAAATGGCCGTAATGCTCTTAAAGTAGCAGCAACAGAACGATTATTTTCATAAAAAATTTGCACGATTTGAAATTGTTGCTCAATTGTGTAGCGTTCCATGATGAAATGTATACAAGGGAAAAATAAAAAATATTGCCTCGTTCGCCCTCCCTATCGGAAAAAAGTTGAAGCGCACCTATTGAACAACCCTATACTATTCACCTCGCTTACTATTGGTGCTTACCCCTTTTTCGCATGTTTGACCGAGCTCTTCCTCTTATTTGTGGTGTGCGCCTTGATGTTGTTCCAAAAATGGAGAGACTTACAGTGGCTTGCGAGGCGAGGGGTGACTGAAAAAACTTTTCATATCACTTGGTGCTTAGTACACGGAGATTCGAACCTTTGCCTCTGCGAATGATAGTAACGCATCAACCATTATGATAAGCTGGCTTAGATTGCGGTGGATGCATAGAATACTCAGAGAATTTAATAAGACTTAAAATTCGCTCAGCAGCTCAAACAGCTCTGGTTGGCTGTAGATATCTGCCTGTTGGAGGTTTCTTTATGGTATCAAAACGGCGCTTTAGTGCTACTTGAGGAGTTCCAGATGCACTTCAACCATTTCACGTACCTAAAGTTTGCCTGCTTTTGATTTCTCGCCCTCTAAGTAAATTTTTAAATTCTCAGGGAATGAATTACTTTATATGTATATGTACGTAGATAAGTACAAGATAGATAAATAGATTGCGCCTTGCGAATTCGCTGTGTCGTAAGAGTCCACGAATAAACAAACAAAACGAATGGGAATTACTTGTTTGTGAAGAAGAAAAGTAGGCGAGAGCAATAGAAGCAACCAAACACAAGATGCGCATGTCGGGGCTTCTTTCTCATAAAAATGCAAATAAACAGTATTTCGAGGCTTTATATGAATTTGTGATTTCACAATTTAACACCGGCACTTCGTTCTCATTAATTTGTTTAGCTTAAATCTCACAAATCCCAATATTACCCAGCCATTCACTCCCTCCTCCTTTTGTTTGCTTTGAATCGAAAAGGGAGCTGAAGTCAGACTTGGCAAAATCGTGAAAAATAAAGTAACTGCTTTTTAAAGGCGCCACCTGAAGTACTCAAAAGTATGAACTATTACACTGCGTTACAAAAACGAACTTTTTTCTGTCCTATGAACCAAATATACTTTTTCGGAAAGGGGAGAAAAAATAAAAATGCACGTGTATCGGCGATTTTCATGTACACGTCAGAATTGTTTTTTTTATGTATAAAATATAGAGCTCGTAGTCTGCCTGTGTGAAAAACTTTGGATCAATTTTTAACCCTTTTTCCGTGATCCAATCGCGCTGAATTTCTGCAGGCAGACTCGTGGAAATGTTTTTATTATGTAAAATTAAAAAAAAAAAGTTCATCAATTCTCAGATTTTCTTGCACTTTTTTTTCTAAAAAAAACCATTTTTTTCTAAATTTTCGGCAAACTTGAAGGGACTTCAAATTTTTAAACAACTTATTAACCTTTAATTTATTGTTTCATACAACACACTCTGTGCCGGTTGTGTGTTTGTTACAATTCCGGAAGTTCCGATCATCTGACAGTTGCGCTACTAGGAGACGTATACTTTGACAATTGTTTTAAGTTCTGTTGCGCGAAAACGTCTTTCTGTATATTTCATCTTACGAAAAATGTGGCTTATTCGCACCAAGTAAAAATTTTAAAAATATTACGAAAACAGTGGTTAAATCGTTTCAGAAAATATTCGAAACTGCTTATGTTCCTTACTTGTGGTATACTCCGGAAGTCTTGTGCGACTATTGCTATAGAAATGTATGCAATTTTACTGATGGAAGGTCAACAATAAAGTACTCTGTATCAACAATTTGGCTACCACGTACGGAGCTCTGCAATGAACTGTGCTACTTTTGCGTAACTTTTACTCAAACTAAAGGGTACCAATACTTTCGCCGCATTAATATTAATAATTAATAAAAAAATTCGGGGTTTTATATCTCTACTGTAATGTGGAGTGAAATACCTTTCTTTTGATACCCACATCGGCATATCTCATGCAATTTTTTTTTTAATTTCGAACAGGTGGCAACCCTGTGAAACATTGTCAGTGGCAACACCTAGGTGAAAAGTCTAGAAATGTGAGACACTATCTGTGTGCCCAATTTCATTCAAATCCGTTAAGCTAATACTGAGATCGTGTGGCTATACAGCTATGCATACAAGAATTGCTCGTTTAAAGTTATAACATACAAAAAAAAAAAATTGTGACGTGTACATGAAAATCGCCGATACACGTGCATTTTTATTTTTTATTCCCTTTCCGAAAAAGTATATTTGGTTCATAGGACAGAATGTGTGTAACGCAGTGTTATCGTTAAGTATTTTTGTTGTATTGAAATTCAATAAAAAAAGGCGAAAATAGCAAAGCAAAATTAGCACCAAAGAGTCATTGAGAAACAAAGAGTGAACTCAATATAATTCTACCCATGATTCAATTATTAAAGGTTTGCTCACTAGTGACATTCGAATTTTGACACTCCCTTACAAAAGGCTGTAGTTAAGAAGGAGCATAAAAAGGACAAAATTAAATCCTTTTTGGTAAAAATGGTAGCAAAATAGTATTTTGTTACTTAAATGGAAACAAACTGCGAACGGTTTAAAAAATAAGTTTTAATTAATATTTGAATGTAAATAATGGTATTGATAGAAGTGATTAACGGAAATTGCCAATTCTAATATTAAAACAAGAAATTATTTCCCATAATCCAAGATTTTATTTTGTGAATTAATTTTGAAATTTAAAACCCATCGCGAAGTTTCGCCAATATGAAACTATTTTGTTAAAAATAAATAAATAATTGGCTCGTACAATTCTGTTAGGTGTTTCGCCGAGATCCTCCTCCTATTTGTAGCGCGCGTTCCACAATTGGAAGGATCTTCAGTTTTAAGCCGATTCCGGTAGATGGTTTTTTATGAGAAGCTCTTTCATACTGGTACTGTGCTTTTCTAAGTCTCCTCTGGACACTTCATCCATCCATAGGAAGGTGGGCTCATCGGAAACAAGTTCTGCCAACATTTTTATAATGAGGTCTGCAATGTAATCGATTGCGCCGGGACTATTCAATAAATCTCCCTGCTGTAACTCTTTAGCAAACGCTAGCTCTTTGCAAAACATGAGTTCCGTTTAAATCACCACATCATACGAAATAAAGCTTTGTAAATTCCCCATCTCGATCTCGGATTGCGTCAAATACTCTATCATGTCCTGACTTAAGCGGTATGTATTCCATGTCATACTACCATAGTCCTGAACATATCGATGAAAACTCTTGAGCGAGTTGTTGCTCGTAAGCAGTCCATTTTGAAAATGAAATGTTTTTTCTACAAATTTTACTTTTCCTCCACTTTTAGTCAAAATTTCTATAGCTACCAACAACCCAGTGTCTTGCTAAGGGAGCCGATTTGTCAAGAGGGAATGAGAAAGCTGCTTACTGAGCAAACCTTTTATTATTGAATCCTGAATTCTACCCATATTTTTAAAGACAAATTTGACAGCTTTAAAAGTCTCTCGTAAGGATTTCCTTCTTTCCTTGCCTTCAGTAAGCATGCACGCTTATTGACATACCTTTACAATTTTCTGCTGAAGATGTGAATTGTATACTCGCATGTTTTACCATTCAATGTCCCCATACAGCTTTCAGCCTTTGTTATACACACCTTTTTATGCTAATTGTTGTATTTTTGTGTACATACCTATGCAAGCAGATACAAGTTTGAGTTTGTCACAAATTGCTCCTGGCGCTGTTTGTCAATGCTCCGTTAGTGACTCTTTAAAGCCGCCTAGCATATGAAGGTATTCGTAATCTTTACATTCTAAGGGGGTGTAGCTCAATTGGTAGAGCGCTCGCTTAGCATGCGAGAGGTACGAGGGTCGATGCCTCGCATCTCCAATTTTTTTTTCCTTCACAGAAAAAGTAAATTTTTATTTTAGTTTCCCTTTTTCTTGTTTTACTTTCGCAGTGCAATACAGTGAAATACATGAAAAATAAATGCATGGCTTAGTGAAATAAAAATATGTCAGATAAAGCTAAATATATCAGGAATGCAACAAAGTTTCTAATTAATATACATACTTATATGATTTTACTAAACAAATTTTGGGTCTTGTGCGCCTGAGGTTCGGGTTCAAATACCAAATTTTAATTTTTCAAGCTGTTCAAATTTAAAAGGTTAAGTTTTGCAATGAAATTTTCCAACTTTAAATTTGGATTTTTATATATGGGGGCCGCCGTAGTCGAATGGGTTGGTGCGTAACTACCATTCGGAATACACAGAGAGAACGTTGTTTCGAATATCAGTAAAACACCAGAATTAAGAAAAACATTTTTTTCTAATAGCGGTCGCCCCTCGGCGGGCAATGGAAAACCTCCGAGTGTATTTCTGCCATGAAAAAGCTCTTCATAAAAATATCTGCCGTTCGGAGAAGGCTTAAAACTGTAGGTCCCTCCATTTGTGGAACAACATCAAGACGCACACCACAAATAGGAGGAGGAGCTCGGCCAAACACCCAAAAAGGGGTTCTATATATATACCTATATATTGATTATTTCAATATTCAGTAGTTCCAGCAAAGAGAGCTTCTATGTATACCTTGAGAAAAACATTCAATGGTACAAAAGTCTCTTTTGCTCTCAAATATCCATGCCCGATTTACATCAGGTCAGCTACTTAGATAATCAAGTCATGGTAGCGATCTATCGACCAGCTAAGTTTGCAAAGTGCTCGCTGTATTGCCTCTCAAAACTTACAGTGAGTCAAAAAAGTATTGGCTCACTCGAAAAATCAAAGTTCTCAGTGCTATAACTTTTCTTCTAGTGAAAGTATAAAAATAACAGAAAACGGTATTTTCTAAATGTATGTATTTATTTATTACGTTTCTGACAAAAAAAAAAATTATTTCGACTTAGGTTTACAAGCTCAACCTTGAAAGGTAAAATAAGGCACAAATTCACATCAAAAAAGTATTGGCACAGGTAGTGTAATCAGCTTGCTCGATTGCAGCTGTAACGCGCTAATACTTTGTGGGTCCTCCTTTAGACTGAATAATGGCCTGCAAACGTCTCTTGATACTACTTACCAGATTTGAAGGTTCGGAAGGTGTTATTTTATTCCATTCAGCAATTATTGCCGCTTTTAGAGAATCCTTTGACGTTATATGGTGAGATCGTATCTTCCGTTCCAGAAGATATCACACATGCTCAATAGGATTTTAAGTCCGGCGATTGAGGGAGTGGTTTAAGCTGATTGCAATGGTACATCAACAACTCCTGCACAAGATAAGACGAATGTTTTGGGTCATTATCTTGTTGAAATTGCCAAGATGTCCCATTAAGTTCCAGTTTTTCGACACTTGCACTTAAATTTTCTTTAAGAATGTCACGATACACATGCTTATCCATTGTCTCATCTATGAACACGAGCTTTCCGACACCAGATGTCACGAAACACCCCCAACCCATCAAATTTCCTCCATTGTGTTTAACTGTTTTGAGCAGGTTGTTCTCTTGAAGCTCTTTATTTGGCTTTCGCCAAATCTTTTGTGCTCCATGTGACCTAAATAAATTTAATTTTGATTCATCACTTAATATGGTGGTGTTCCAAAAAGCGTCGGGCTTATTTAAATGCTGTTTAGCAAATTCTAGCCTCTTTTTCTTATTTACCTTCGAAATGAAGGGTTTGCGTCGAGGAACCCGGCCATGATACCCATCCTGATATAGGGTATTCCAAACAGTCTTGGCGGTTGAAATTGATTTCAGATGAATTTTGCACATTGGGTCTCGCACAATTTTGAAGCCGAAGTTTTTGGATTTTGTGCCATCGTGGACACCACAATTCGTTCCTGTCGTTCGGTTAATTTTTTTGGGCGGCCAGATCTGCTCTCCGGATCTATTTTGCCAGTATTGCAATAATGCATAACGATGTTTCGAACGCTGGACCATGATTTATAAACAAGTTTGCCAATTTCGCGATAGGATTTTTTTCTAAATACAGTTTTATCATTAATTGACGTAGTTCTAGGGAAATTTTAGCACCACGGCCCATTTTGGTCTATGTCCGTTGAAATCGCGATCAAAAGTGATTGCGACTGTATGCAATTCCTAAAACGTACGAGTAAGTAAAAAGCTTGACTTTATTGACTCACTGTATTTTTTAGAAGCCAAACTGGTGACAGAAATTTCCAATTGAAAGGCAATGGCCGGGTAAATAGTCAGCCATTTTCAATTGTTAGCCTATAAGGAGTTTCCATTCAGATCATTGTGCGATATGCTTTACATTTGCTGCTAATTTTGTGTCTATAGATAAATTATCAGTAGTTGGTTTATCCTATCTAGAACCACAACAACAATGAAACCCCTGGCCTTTATCTCGCAGACTCGCAGACTCCAGTAAATATATTGGCCTAACTAAGACTTGCAAGTCAGCAGGTGGTCAAATTGGTTTTGCTAATAACTCCAGTTTTTACTGTTCCCATATTACTCAAATAACACCCGCCGTAAAGGATATAAAACTGTATTCAGAGTTTTATAGAAAATGAGCGAATATTCCTGACTAATTTCTAGATGATTACCAGAACTAGAGCTCAGTTAAACAAAGGTATATCTGAGCTACTATAGCTTCCAGTTCATGTTAATCAAACCGCATTCCTTGGTCACCAGCTTTGTCGAATGCTAGTCTTCATCTAATCAAGAAGTATTTATCTCGCTGCCAAGGTAGTTGAGAGCAGAGACAGAAAGCCCAAGGCGCCAATGCACATCTCGCCTTAACTGAGATCTAAGTGAATAAATGAGTGAGTAATATGAAAATTTATAACACTTGGATGCCCAAAGCAGTAAGAACCGCGATTGAAGAAGAGAACGAAAAGATCACTGAAATGATCAAAAAACAAAAAGAAAGCTTCTGGAGTCACAATTGCTTGCGCCGCAGGACGAACCAAAGGTGCAAGTCAAGCAGCAGCCGGGCAACTATCAAATGGTAGCAACAGTTGCTGCCGCCACTAAACGAGCAAATGGAAAACTCATTTAGCCGCAAAATAGTAGGAAAACAAGAAGCGCACAGCCAGCCACAGAGTTTCGCAAATGACACAAAATATGAAGCGAACAAAAACTAAAAAAAAGTAGTTTTGCACACAATTCGCTGCTGCATTCCTGTTGATGCCGGTGTTGCTTGCGGCAAGTGCACCAAATGAGCCTTAGAAACGGCCGCAAAATATATTTTGTCGTAATCAGCAGACCAGCTATGAAAACCTAAAATAAAAATCACCGCAATCGCTAAAAGACATCATCAGCGGAACGTCAATGGATGGTGATTTAGCTGGCACGAGTAGGAGGCCCAAGCGTTGAGCGACGAGTTGAAAGGGTTCGTAGTCGATTGGTGCAGTGGCAGCAACACAGACCTGAAGTAAACTTATATTACACTTAACATGCATTTAGTTACTTAAACGACGTTGTTGTTATTTTTCACTATTTTTCTCCGTTTTCCTTCTTTTACTATTTTGCATTCCTTTATAGGCTGCTATATCGGCTTCCGGCTGCTTGGCAGCACTGCGCGCGCATGTCCACCATTTGATCATTCAAACAAATGTAACCCCTCGAGCAAGTGTATGGCACAACCAAATTGATTGCACTAATTTGCAGGTTTCAGTAAACGAAAAATAAATTGACAGCTACAAATTTCCGGAGAAATGCAAAACAAAAGGCAAAAACCAGAAATGAAGGCTGACACGTTGATGACATCGGCGGTTAGTGTGATTAGATCATCGACGGTCCAATTATAAATTTCGAAATTTTCTTAATTTTCACACCTACATGGCAAAGTAAGACCTAAGAGTCATTCGATTATTGCTCTCTTTCGTAGTTTTGCTTACAGCTCCAGGGCGTAACACGATTTACAGATTGCAGCTGACTTCAAGTCCGAAATAAGTTCTTTGATAGTTTTGTGTTTGATAAAGGCAGCAGAGCGCCACCGCGTCCCGAAATGGAGGTTAAAAGACAGAAAATCCGACGCATTCTTCAGCCATGACCCATGTGAGAAACCAAAAAAAAAAAGCATTGAGACGCATCTGACGAACCGTAGCAAAGCTGATGAAGATTAACGCTTCCGTAATTTTGTGTAAAAATTTCAAACAAATCAGAAGAAAATTGAGGGAGTTATAGAACTTTGACTGAAAGAATTTATCATGGACAACTTCGGGGCTTTGGGCTCATTTGACCTTTTTTGTTAGACTTAAATTTTTAACTTAAATTCGTCCTGTACAAGAAATTAGGGTAAGCTGGTGCAAACGAGCATCAAGTCTAGATTAACGGTCAGGAAGGCCTCGCTGTGTTTTTGATTTGATATGAATACAAGAGCTTTTTTAAATACTAAATTCTGATCTCTATCTTCAACAACTGGTCCAATTAGAGCGGGGGATAGATCAGATGGGGCGAATAATAAGGGTTCCGTGTTCCATTAAAATAATGTCACACCAGACATCTTTAACGATGAGTCAGAAACCCCGAGAGTTTGTTTGGAAGGTTTTAGCGCATCTGTCGTGTAATTCAGACCTGTTTATAAGCGACTATCACCTTTTTAAAAACTTTTAAAATTTTCTTGATTGAACAAAACTGGTCTCAAAACTGGTTGTGAAGATGAGCGGATCAAATTTCTTACCAATAGAGGCGATAACCTTTTCAAGTTACCTTCCAAATGGGGAACGAAACCAAAATGGTACATTTTTAGATATAAATTGGATAATAATCGCCGAATTCAAGATAAAGGTCGTCAGATTTTACTATTTGACCTAATCGTCTATTTCAATTTGCCTATTGGACTCTCACCCCGTAGATATATATGGAGAGTCCGGGTCTATTGGAACTCAGTTAGACTAAATGCATGCCTACCCAAGAATGATTTCGGGTTTGAATCTCAAAAATGTTTGGCACCAATTCGAAAATACACAGTTAGCTAGATTGTAACACTCCACAAATCCGCTTTGAAAATCAGTTTTCCACAACAATCGCAGACGAAATTAAATGAAATAACATAAAGGGCCGTGACCGTGGATCCCTAGCAATCTTCACTGAGGTCGCCAGGCTAAATAATAAGGTCGACAGTGGCATTTAGGCCTGTCCACTGCAGTGTCTTACAAGCTAAACTGAAGTTATAAAATAATCTGATGCGGGCTCAGGGACTCTTTCGGAGTTCCACAACCCATTACTGCCTTCTCTGATCTTGATTTAGTGAACTTTGTACTAAAGTAGGTTCCACATTAAGTCAGCTTTCGCCGCATAGGCCATTAATAGCTGGACCACAGGGCTCACTTGTAAGAAAACTTTCTCTCCTAGAAGGAATTAACACACAACTGGGTTCCCGTTCGCAAGGCAGGCGCTAAGATAGAATCCCCAGGGTCCCAGAAAAATTGGCGCTCCAGCGTACACTTGGCGCAGAACCATTGAACCGCAAATTACAACTGGTATAACATTTGCCGTGCAGTGCGTAATAGAGTGCGATTTAGATCTATTGTATAGGCCTTATACTCCAAGGGGTCATCGGGACTGCAGTAAGTAAGTAATTAGATGGATAGTTTATGAGGTTTGCACTTCGACCTGATGGTTAAGTAATTAACCCACCCATGCCCATTTCACCATGCTCCTTGACTCCATGCCATCAAGAGTCGTACTTGAAACTAGATACAGTGTGGTGCTGCCAATGGCTCAATTGTGGTCAAACTCTGAAAATGAGGTCGGCATTTTGTGTTTTCGCATTTTCACGGATGGCTCCACGACCGAGCACGGCACTGGCTCTGGGGTCTACGTGGAATCCAGCGGGACAAAACTGCATTTTTCTCTGTGTTTCAAGCGGAGCTGCGTGCTGTTTAAGAAGCGATGAACTTTGTTGTGGAAAACAGATGGAGATGTAGATGCTAACATGGGTCCCATGGGCATCGTGGGTAACGGTACCTCTAACTCCTTAGCTAGGATGGGCTGAGGTCAACTTCATTGGCCCAAAGCCACGATTAGCAAACGGGCTACTCTAACCCACAATCGAGCTTGGCAGACTGAAAGAGGCTGCAGATAGACTAAACTGATATTATCTGTCATGTCCGACCGACTGTCGCAAATCCTCCTGCCATTAAGCAGAAGGAACTGTAGGCAGCTGTTTGGACCGATGACGGGCCATTTTCTGCAGGCGAAGCACATGGAAAAGGTAGGCATCTCAGTCATTGCACTCAGCCCTGCAAGTGAAGAGGAAGATGAGACGGCGGACCACTTTCTGTGCGTCTGCCCGGCCTTCGCTCGAATCAGGCATGAGGTCTTTGGCACTGAAGTGCTAAGAAGCGACTACCTAGGCTCCTTGGCACCACAAGATATACTCAGATTTCTTCGGAGGTCGGGTAGATTTAAAGAAAATTAAAAGGGAATCCGAGTGCAATACAATGGACTTAATTGTGTCTGAGTGCTGTACTTGCTAGTTGTCCCGACCAAAAGACAAAAAAAAAACCCCACCCACTGTTTTGAGAGGAGCTCCACTTCTAGAGTGAGGAGTTCCACTTTAATTTCACAAATGTGGCACCATTAAGTTCAAACCGCTGTGTGCATTAAAATGAAGTAATTTTTTTGTTTTTTTATATTAATTTTGTTATTTATTTATTATTTTATTTTAATTGGTTTCTAGCATTGCGCATGCGTACCAAAAATATGCACTTGGCTTCATTATTTAGCATTTGGCTGGCTGCAATATCAGCACTTTTGTGGTCAATGTTGTCATCTTTGTCATGTCCATCGTCATCAGCTTCATTAACGTGATTTTCGAGTCCATCATCGGATGCTGTTGCGCTTGTTGGCTAATATGTCAAGCCTGCGCACCGCACAAATAGCTGAGCAATTTCAAGCTGCCATATTTGCGGGTGCTCGGGTGATATATTATCCAAGTCATTATAACGAGAAACGAATTTGGAACAAACAAGCAACCACAAAGCGGGGCATTTAGGTGCAATATATCAGAGAATTTTGAAAAAGTAGATGCGCTACATTGAAATATAAATAAATAATTGACACTTGCGACGTGTCGTGGCCGTGTTTGTGTCATAAGAATTTTAATTTGTTACACAGCCAATGCGATTTCGACGAACTGCACCGCTGGAGCTCAACGTTAGTTTGGGAAGAGGTCAATGTGAGCGATTTTTTTATGGTTGGAGCATCTTTTTCTGTGGCATAGAAAACCGAAGAAAAAAAATGAAGTACGCGATTCAATTGCACAAATATTCCACAAACATTTGACATTTTTCTGTTTCTTTTGGGCAATTTCGTTTTGTGATTTTCAAACACATTTAATTGGCTACCAAGCGGCAAACACACGCACAAACACAGGGACATCAATGCGTTTTGCTATGCGCTGAAGACGCGATTTTGAAGAGCACTCGAACAGCAGCCGTTTGTTGTTTAACAAGCCGCCAAGCGATGTGATTTTATTCATTTTTGGGCTCAGACAACAATAAATGTGTTGCATTTGCTTGTTGCACGCATCTGTTGCAATGATGGCAGCTGTTTGTGGCAGCTGATGATGCCTTGCAAAATCAAAGTCGAGCAGCCAAAAATGCACGAAATACATTCAAGTACGTAATGCACAATGCAAACTGGCACATTTCGATTGCGGTTGAGTGTTGATTTGCTGCTGCTGATGTTGTTGTTGCTTTTGTTGTTGCCATATTGTCTCCAGCGTGCGAGCGTGCTATTGGCAAGAAGATGTAACAACAAAATCGAATTCTTCAACGCCATTTGTAAAATAAACTGAAGCTAAATTCAAAACTAAAAGCAAAGAACAAAAAAAAAAAAACAAAAAAAAAGCAAAAAAAAATAATCTGTTTAAAACAAAAGACTTTAGCAACGAATCTCGTTTACAATGCGATCGTCTGATCACCTGTCACAAGCGTGACGAGCGCGCTCAGGTATTTAACTTAAATGCACCTCTATTGCTTGTTAATGTTACTTTGTCGACTGTTATTGCTGCTGCTGCTGATGTTATTGCTATTGTTGTTGTTGTTGTTTTCTTGTATGTGTGTAATATATATTTGTTTTTCGTTTTCTGTTGTTGTTTTTGAGTTGCTGTTATTTTGCTATTATTGTCGCTCTTACTTACTTTTAGTCAGACATTTTATTGCCGCTTTAGTTAGTAAATACTTTGCTTGTTTTCTTCAAGTTTATGGCTCGTTTTATTACTTTGAGTTGGTTGCTTCTTCGTTGATTTCCTCCTTTGCATTCTCTGTGAATACGAAAGTAATGCTGACAAGCTACTAATTTGTGTTACTCCTAGAAAAAAAGAGAGTTCATTGCCTTGTTAGCAAAAGGGCTAATTTGCTTAATTTTCTGTTTGGTTTTGTCTTTCAGAGTCCTTAGCGCTCTAGTTTGCACAAAAACACAAAACTTAAACAAAAAAAAAAAAAAAAGAAATTTGACGTGTTTCTTTGTTGGAGAGTAACGAACTGAATTTTAAGTCAAACAGTAGCAGAAACGGGCTTCAGAACTTAGCAAGACAGTAAAACTTCCCTGCAGATGCGACAAATGGCGATGGACCAGCTTACTAACTGAAAAGTTTCATGTCATGCTGATTAACACACCACGAACTAAGAGAGAATTGACTAGCCATCCGCCCGCGAAACCGACTGCGTGATCCCGTAACATCGTTTCAACGACGATACGCCTGTTATTCCTTACTCTGGTATCCCATGATGTTCCCCCCTTTATGATACGGAACTTATGGCAATAATGAAAGCCGTGACACTGGTAAAGTGTGATGCGATACCTGGAGATCTTCTCTACATTTTCACTGATGTCCAGGCAATAAAATCCCTCACAAAACAGTCAACAACCTCCGAGGTATCCATGAAAGGCCGCACATCTCCTAACCAAATGGCTGAGTAATTTCACCTAAAGCTAACATGAGCTGCTGGCCTGACATTGAGGGTAACTGCAGATCCGATGAACTAGCGAGACACGGCTCCAAATTGACCGATGAGTACACATACAATGACATAGGCACTACTATGACTACTTACCTTTGAGGCAGACGTAAGAGCAGCGAATGAAAATGAATGAAAGATGGCTAAAACCACATACAGAATCGCCTGACAGCTGTGACCGACTCTCAATGCTAAACGCACAGCGTGTCTGCTAAGCCAAAGTCTTAGCGCACGGTTTGCGCTCATAACGGGGCACTGCCTAATAGGTAGGCACACCCAAAGGATGGGTGTGCAAACAAATGACTTCTGCAGAAGCTGTCTAGATGAGGTAGAGGGAAATTTGACCTCGCACCTTCTGTGCCATTGTCCTGCGTTATCCCGACTTAAATTTACTATAGGCAGGTAGGTGAAATGGCTAAAGTGCCGGTCTGGCACTCCTCAAGTAGCACTAAAGCACCGGTTTCGAACCGTTTTGATACCATTATGAGACATCCAACAGGCAGATATCTACAGCCGGTCAGAGCTTTTGATATAATGGAGGAGATTGATTAAATTTAGGTTGGCCTCAGGCTGTCGAAGCAAGGAGTGCCCAGCGACCTTATTCGTCCAGTTGCCAAACCCGAACATTTACAGAGAAAGTGCTCAACAGTCTCCAGTCTCTGAAAGGTCCCCACAGCTTCTGCAATGGGGGTTAAATGGTAGCCCTAGCTTTTCCGCGTGTGTGCCGATCGTCCAGTGACCGATAAACATAGCTACGAGTTTGGAAATTGAATGGCGAGGAGTTCAAAGGACTTTCTGAGTCTTTCATATATCGTATTGGGGACAAAGGGTTCTCGAAATAGCACATGAAGAAATGGAGTTCCATCTTTTCTGCTCTTTTCTGAGAAATAATTTGTGCAGCTCCCCGTTTCACAACTGTGAGGGTGATGCCGATGACCGAGTAGGAAGCCTCTGAGGCCAATTCAGTCCCCTTACCGGCAAGCTCATCAGTAATTTCATTTCCCTCTATGTTCCTATGTCCTGGAACCCAGATCAGAGAAATGTTACCTAAACACCCAAAGAGATTTGATCTCCTCCTTTATTATTTGCTATTCTAGGTAGACAATTTTTAAATGAATTGGAAGATCTCAGTTCTGCGGAAACCGGGACAAAACGCCAAGTTGCCTATGTGACATCACAATGGCCTATGAGCCTGAGTGTTTCACAATGAACAACCGCTTCAACCTAATTTAATCTAGATGTAAAATTTTTACTTATGAATTTCATTTTTTCTTTTTTTGCTGAGCTGAAAAAATCATCTCTCACAAAAGATGGAACTAACTCGTGAAACCTCTGGTGTGATAATTTATTACGATTTTTAACGTGGATTATCGAAACAGGAATGCATTGATCAACTTACTTCGACTTATTGCACTTCGGTTGAAGCATCCCACTTACCCACTGTGGAATGCTGATGCAACGAGTTCTAACGTAGTAGTCGATAAATTTCGTGAAGGTCGTCCAAGACTGGTTGTGGTGCCATAAACAATAGATGCTGTGCGTCAATTGATAAAGTGCCTGAAACAAAACAACAATCGATGTACGGGTGTTCCGAGACAAGCTTAGTCCAACAAAAGTTGTTTCAACAGCAAGCAAATTTAAAGCAAACCTAATTTTTGATGTATTTGAAGAGAAAATGCCTACAATGCAACCGTAAAAGGCTCTAAAGCCACAATGAGGACCTTCACACCAAGCTTGGTACGAGTTACTCGGAAATCAGTAAATTTTAACTAATTATTTTGTGCTTTCAAAACTATCTTATTGTAGGATTTTTTATTATTATTATTTCCTAGCGCCTCGGCTGAGGGAGCAAAGTGCCGAAACAAATAAATTCCATTATGATCTATTTCTGGCTTTAAGCTTTATTTGCGGCCATGTTCGCGAGTCGTCAGCTCTCGTGACTTCATCCTACAGGCTTCGTCTCCAAGGGTCTCTTTGGGTCGACCTTTACGGCGAGAGCCTTGCGGATTCCAGTCTAAGGACATTCTGCTGACCTGACCTACGCAGGTAAATTTGTTGACTTCTTCAATGGGTAGGATTATGGAGTAACAAATTATCGCCAAGGCAGCGTACATAATTTCAATGGTTCAGATTACAACCTAATCAGCTGTTGGATGGTCATTAAAATTAAAATTTGTTCACTGATAAAAAGCAACGAAAGCTTTGGACCATCATTTGGCAGACCGGCATATATGAGTTGGAAGAACGCACACAGCGAAATAATTTACTTAGTGAGTGATGCTAAGTCGAGTGATCTAAGGATTTTGGACATAATAAGAAAAAGTTTAAAAAAAAAAATTAAAAATTTTCCGATTTATTCAATGTTGAAAATTTTGCCAAGTCAACTGATTGAACAATTTTGGAAATAACAAGAAGCAAAATTTTGAAAAAAGGTACACATTTTCAAGTTTATTTCATGTCCAACATTTTGATATTCGCATATTTTTAACACTAAACCTACCATGGAAGGGTCAAATTACCCATTTTAAACTTTTTGTTAGAAGTTCTTAGAAATATCATTATTAAATCGTCGTTTGCCCTCACGACTTTTATTAAAAAATACATCGAATGTATTTTTCAAGATTTACTCTTCTCTTTCTAATTGTTTTACCGAGAAATACATGTGATCTTAATAATATATATAATATTTTAAAGACGGGTCATTTGACCCACATTGGTAGGAATAGGAATACATAAAATTCCGGTGCGTTTAGTGTTAAAGTGACAAATCTTCGGTGTTTTTTTAATTTTTAATTTTTCTCCTTCTCATTTTTAAGGTAAAATTTTTTTTTTTTAATTTTTGGGGAACATTTTTTTTTGTAATTTTTAGGAAGCACCCGATTCTATATAAAGTTATTGAAGTATTTGGGACATTGTCGTAAATTTGTCTGAGAATTTGTCTATTTGTGGGCTAAGAAGTAAACTGACAAATTCGGAAAAAATTTAATAATTTTGAAATTTATTCAATGTTGAAAAATTTGGAAAAAAGTTTTGTAAGATGTAATATTTCTGGCTTTTTTTAACATTTTTTGAAAAGTTTTTTTTTGTCGGAATTTGTTTTTTTTTTTGTCTGTTTTGGAAAAGTTATCGAAGTATTTCGGACATTATTCGTAAATTTTTCTGAAAATTCGTTTATGTTTAGGTTAAGAAGTAAACTAACATATTTTGGAAAAAATTAATAAATTTAAAATTTATTAAATAACTAAAATTTTCGAGTAAAATTTTTTAAAATGAAATATTTTCGGTTAATTTTAACATTTTTATACATTTTTTGTAGATTTTTAGGATAAAATTTACTTTTTTTTTATAAAATGCAAACGAACTTAATACACCAGTACGAGGGGTGCCTTTTATATGTCGGGATTTGGCAACCCTGGTATTGCAATCTGGCAACTGACAGCTGTATCGCAAAGTTTGACATTTTTTGGCTTTTACATACTCAGAACGTTTTGAAATACCAGCGCTATTTGTGTTGTTTACAGTAACTTAAAAGATTCATCTCGGTCCAAAAATGGAATTAAATCGTGAACATTTTTGTGCGATTATTTTTTACAACTTTCGACGTGGATTAACTCAGCAACATTGCATGGATGAACTTAATTCATTTTTTGGCGATGAAGCTCCATCAAGGACCAGTGTTTATCGATGGTATGGTGAATTCAATCGTGGTCGTAGTTCACTCCAAAACGAATTTCGTGAAGGTCGTCCAAAATCAGTTGTTGTTCCGAAAACCATTGATGCTGTGGGCGAACTGATATTGCAAGATCGTCATGTGACCTATCGTGAGATTGAGACAATCTTAGGCATTAGTGGGACAAGCATACATTCAATATTGCATAAACGCAAAACAGTAAATTCTGAGTGGTACACAACCATTTGTTTGCCAGTTGTCTTCCAAGAAATTAGGAAAACCAATCGCCAAAGACGGATCATTCTTCACCAGGACAATGCGAGCTCTCACACATCGGCTCAAACAACTGCATTTTTGAGCACCCAAAATATCGAATTAATGGGTCATCCGCCGTATAGTCCTGACTTGGCACCGAATGACTTCTTTTTATTCCCGTACGTAAAAAACAAACTAAGAGGTCAACGTTTTTCGACACCTGAAGAAGCGGTTGCGGCATTCAGAATGCATGTTTTGGAGGTACCTCATTCAGAGTGGCAAAAGTGCTTCGACAATTGGTTCAAACGCATGCAAAAGCGTATAGATCTTCATGAAGAATATTTTGAAAACAATAAAGTGATTTTCGATGATTAAAATTTGTGTTTGTTCTCTAATCTCGACATATAAAAGGCACCCCTCGTACGTATGGTAGAGGTTGGCTAAACCAGCAGTTTGCTCTGGTTCTCTGTATCTATTTGAATATGACTTGAAAAGGTATGGAGATAGGTTCAGTATTGCACAAATGAAAAGAAAAAATATTGGAGGGGCGTGTTTCAAAAATTGCAACAAAAAAACTTCCCCAAAAATTTGCAATTAAAAATATTATCAGCCACCGTAGCCGAATAGCTGGTGCGTGACTATCATTCGATAATGCACAGGTTCAAACCGCCGTGTATGAATATCAAGTCCTTCTAAAATATTAATTTTTATTTGTGAAATTTATGATTTTAGTGAGAACTTTTACAAAGCTTTGGTTTCGAATGTTTTTGTTATATCATGAACTATATTTTTATAAATAATTAACAAAAAAAAAAATTTTGCATGAAAAATATTGGGAATATCGTATAAAAATAAAGTGACTTAATTATGTGAGCATAAGTGGGCTTACCCATGATGGAAAGAATAATGAGATGGCGCCTGTCGTGGTACCGTTACTTTGTTCTTAGTGAATTTGACAATGAGTTACGTCGTTTTAGCACCAGTATGGCCAGATTACCATTTTCGTAACTTGATTTAGAATGTTTTTTTTGTTACTTAGTTTCGGAGTCTTAGTTATTTCTTCACGACATTTTTCTGTTCTAATTAAAAGTAATGTTTATAATTTTGTAAAGTATTCCTGTTTTTTAATTAGTTCAATAATTCACTCAGTTTTACTTAGTTCTACTTTTTTTAACATCTGGTCGCATTGCTCGCGATTGCAGTTGTTGTTGGTGTTCTTCGGCTTGCAGCAGTCAAATCGCTCTCTCACTATTGCAGTATTGCCTAGCTTTGGATATAAAAGCGCACTAAAATGTCCATTTAAAGAAAATAAAATACCAAATTTTTATTGAATCATTTAAAGAACTTTGTATGCGTGACAAATTGTCTTTAAAATGTGCGTTGTTTTCTAATAAATGTGTTATAGTTATGTACAATTTAATTTATGAGTTTTTTTGTTAAAAGAAACTCTTTTGTTAAGGAAACGACTTATTTGCTATATTTGAGGTTATGTTACAAGATGAGGTACTCTTTTTTGTAAAAATGTAGTTATGGTTTCTTCAGTATTTTCTGGTATTTTGTTGCTTATTTTAACTATGAATACACCTCTTGATGCCCTATGCTCCACTAAGGATTGAGAGCCGGAAGAAACGATGGTCCTAATTCGCATTCAGTAAACTCAAACGCTTTTTAAAATGTGTAAAAAGATTTTCAATGTTACTTACTTAAAAGGAGCAAAAAATTAAATTTGCACTTTCTAAATATCAAACTTTATAAGAATCAACAAATTTGCATTAGCAAAAAAACTTGCTGGGAATTTTTATAAATATGAGAGCTTAAAAATCCCTTCAAACAATAATAAGAGCGGGACTTTCTCCTGAGAATGCTGTCATATAATTTCCTCTACTGGCGCTCATACAAGCAATACTCCATAAACCGTTAGTTGCTTTGAAAAATTAGCATTTCTCTTCTAAAAAGCATTCTCTCTCTCGCATTCACCTGTATTGGAAGTGTTGGATTATTAAATTAAAATGTGCAAATAAATTAATATTTCATTTCTAACTCATTGCACATTTCATTTCTTTGCACATTTGCATGCTGGCAGCCCAGCGTGAGAGCATACAAGTCATTTTTTACAGCTAACGCAAGCAAATCGCGAAGAGAAGTCCTTCATCTGCAAACAGCCTGCAGGCTAGAAACAGAACGAAAAAAAAATAAAAATAACAAAAAATAATAATAAACAAAGTAACAACCGGCATTTAAGTTGTTCGATGAAAAATGAGCCAGGAAAATCGTAAAAATTATGATTATCATGGGGAAAAACTAACAAACGTTGGCACCATCAAATATCACTGAATGGCTATGAGTACTCTTTCCTACATACGCACATACATATGTACATACATACATACCTGTGTGCGTACGCATGCCTTACAATGGAGTACCCCACCACGGCAACAAGGTAAGTATTTAAGCGCAAAATGTAAATATACTTTAGTGGCACTTTCAAGAGGCGTTTACAAGCGAACTGCTCGTGCGCCGCTGCGACTGTTGAGTGAGTTGCAAAGTGGAAGATGCGTGGCAGCAACATTTCACGCATTTAACGATGAGTTGTTTATTAGTTGTACACGAATGGCAGTTAGCCAACAACAAAAACAAAGAACACATAAACAAAAACAATTACAAGAAAATCAAAAGCAAAAACAAACACAAAAATAAGCAACATTAAACACAAAACTTAAAGGCCCAACACATGTTTGTATGTATAATGTAAGATGTTGACAGGTGGTAATATTTCGCACGCATATTTGCCACAAGTGTTTATTATTGCCACACAGGCATTGCTAGGAGCAGCCGTGTAGGAAATGGAAGCGATTAATGTAATAAATTTCATTAATACCCCACAACAACAGCACAAATAGTATAAATGATTTCTAAATTTAAATAATTTGTTTGCAAAAGATGGCGCATAGAAAAAACAAATTGAAAAAAAAATAATAATAAAAAAAATTGGTCCACATTTTTTTTTTTTAAACACGTAATATGTATGTAATATATGTAAAAAGCTCAAAATTAATAAAAGAAAAATTAACAAATAAAAAAAAAATTATAAAAAAAATTTCCAAAATTTTGCAAAAAATTAAAAAAAAAAAACACACATAATATACACAGACCTCTAGTCAATAAAATACATTTAAAAAAATTCATCCGCCGCCGTAGTCGAATGGGTTAGTGCGTGACTACAATTCGTTAATATCCGACTTCGAAACCTACTTTGGGCATAAAAAACCAAATGATAGAAAAAGTTGTTTCTAATACCGGTCATTCAACGGCCGGCAATGCCAAACCTCCTCATAAAACGATCATCTACTTTTCGGAGGTGGCACGAAGCTGTAGACACATGCATTTGTAGAAAAACATCAAGACCCGCACCACAAACCGGAAGAGGAGCTCAGCTAAATTTCTGATAAAGGATGTAAGTACCAATTATATCCCATATATATAAATAGATATGTACAAGGTGGCGTAAAATTATTCACGCTATCGGAAGATTTTAAATTTTTGGGAATGGCGTCGTACATTAATCGTAGTTGACACTTGTGAACTGGACAGCTGCTGTACTATTGTGTATTGCTGTGTATTAAGATCAAAGAAAGATTTTCTGCACTCAAAATAATTTTTATATTTAGTAAAAAGTTATTTATAGTTATAGTTATATTTAGTTAATAAAGTTATTAAAAAAAAAAAAAAATTGATGATTAATTTTGCGCCGCCTGGTATATATAAAATCCAGCCGTATTTTTATGCCGCTGGTAAATTTGAGTATATAGAGCGATTCTACTCCAATTGATCCAAGTAATTTGGGTACTGCCGCCAACTCTTCTATATATAAAATGTTCTTGCATTTCGTTAAAATTTTGCACATTAGCTAAATTTATACTCAAACTGACGGAAATGAACTTTGAATGGAGTTCGCTTCACTGCAGTCTGGGGGATTAGTAAAAATCAGAGAAAGTTCCTAGGTTAGGATAAGTTAGGTTGAGCGGCTATCATACCACACATTTAAGCCTGAATAGCACCATTGTCCCTTAGTACCATAGTTTCATCCTTTACACTCCTGAGCCTTCTCTGAACCAACCTGTGGATTTAATGAATTTTGTTAATTCCGACAACCTTATTTGTGTCAATGCTGTCAAGAAAGGCGAATCTGAGCGTGGAAAGCCTTTTTAAGCATAGAGCAATGCATGCATACAGGAGATGTTCCACGGTTGCCTCTTCTTCAATATCTTAACATTTTCCGTAAGAGTCATTATGTGGTATCCCCAGTACATTTGCATGTCTTCCAATTATACAATGCCCCGTTAGCACCCCTATCGTTATTCTGATTTCTGTTCTGTTTCAATAGTCAAACTTACCTACTTTTCTAGTTTCTAAAAACAAACAAAAAAATCATTCCTTAACCCCAAAAAACTTTATCCATACAAACAATACTTTAAGAGCAAGAGAAAGGGAAGAGGTACTAAAACCTTATATGGAAAAGCCAACATTTTCTTATCCGATTTGCATAGGTAAATGGAATATCGTTGGAAAGGACATACAGTATTTAAGATTATAATATGATAATATTTCTCATACTCAACTTTCAAAATTTCGATCCACATTTCTAAAACTTTTGCGACTATATTAGAAATATTAACTCACTTTCATCGGAAGTTAGGTAATCTTGGAGTGCGACTTGATTCCAAACTCCATTGGAAGCTACACATTGAAAATCGGGTAAAGAAGGCCAGCATAGCTTTCTACTCCTGCAAATTCATGTTCGGCAAAAAATGAGGACTTAAACCACAGGCCGTTCTTTGGATGTGCAACGCAGTGTTCTGTCAATTTTAATGTACGGGAGCCTGATTTGTTGGGGAGCTCTTCGGAGAGGGGCTCACTAAACTGGCGATGGTGTAAAAGACTTCTTGTATTGGCATCACCGGAGCATGTAGAACTTGCCCCAGTGCTGCCTTGATTGTCGTTTTGTACTTGCTGCTCAAAGTGTAATCAAGTCAAAGAAGGTTTGCCTCTGGAGGCAATCTCTCAAGGGATATGGTATCATTTTCGGGCAATTAGTACCGCATTTTCTCAACTTGGTACAGATCTTTCAATTCAAAAACTTGAGTTTGAGGGTCGTGCCACGGCAATCTTTCCAAGTAAATTTGTACCGAGGCTGTTACCTCTGTCTCTACTGAAGGTTCCAAGATGGAATTGCGAGTTGGAGCGGAGGTTTTCTCTAAATCACCCAACTTATCTATTTCCTTTAAACTGCCGAATACTGCTAGAGTTTTTCAGACAGAAGTCTTCGCGATTCTGCAGACATGCGGAATGCTTGTGGAATGAATGAGCGAGAGAGATATGAACATTTTTTCCGTTAGTCAAGCCGCGATCAAAGCTCTGACGATGCCATGGTGCATATCCAAACTGGTCAACTCCTGTAAAGAGAAGATTTAAGCCCTTGGGTATGCAGGTAACATTTCTCTGATGTCTTGAACCCCCATAGGAACAGAGAGGGAAATGAGATTGCTGATGTGCTTGTTAGGAAAGGGACTGAAATGGCCGCAAAGACCTCCTCCTACCGACCCTCGAAATTCCGCTGACTGCCGTTAAAGGGGAATTACATAACTTATTCTCGAAAGCGCAAGACAGATGGAGCTCTATTTCTTCGTTGCTTTTTCGAAAACCTTTTGGCTCCAGTACATTGGACGTAGCACGCCGAAAGTTCTGGGTATTTCTCACCATTCAATTTCCAAACTCGATGCTTTATTTACCGGTCATTGGACGATCGACACACTCGCAGAAAAGCTAGGTTTACAATTTAACCTCCATTCCAGAAGTTGGGGGGATTTTTCGGGGAAGGAGAGTGTTGAATACTTCATCTATAAATGACCAGACTTGGCTGCTGAACGATTAAGGTCACTGGGTGCTTCTTTCTTTGACAGTCCGGCGCAGTGCTTTAACCGAAATTTCATCAACATTCTTCATTATATCAACAGCACTGGTTGGCTGTAGATATCTGCCGTTGGAGGTCTCAAAACGATGTCGAAACGGTTCCGAAACGACGATTTAGTGCTACTTGCGGAGTGCCAGAGTGGGACTTCAACCATTCCACCTACCTACCCTGAGATACTAAAACCTTATATACATAAGTATACATTTTTTGATCCGATTTCGTTGGAAAGGCTAGTCAGTCAGTTTTTCAGTTCGATAATTTTGATCATTTTTCTTATAAAATATTTTTTTGAAGAGCTCCACATTATAATTTTTAAAAGTTCGATCCCAAAATTTTTTCAACTATACTATAATCCTTTCAAATATTGAGAATTTACCTTTTAAATAAGATATCTTTCGAGATGTAGTGTCTTGCAGTTATGACTATTGAAATATATACGCCCACCAAAAAAATAATAAATAAATAAAACACAAAGCAAAAAAAAAAAAATATTGAACTTAAAGAAGAGGTAAATGTTGATGAAAATTTAATTTTTTCTAAATTTCACATTAGTGTTTGGATGTTTCTATGTTTCAGTCTAAAATTTTAGCGAAATAGAAGACCATTTTGCTAAAGTTTGTTAAGTTTTATTTGTATTGGGTGTATGATAAGTTGCAAACTGAAGACGTTTTGAAAAAAATGTTATGGGTTTGAGATTTATTTATTTGAGAATTATTTCATTTGGTAACTACAGTGATTTTTTTCTAAGATTGTGTTTTGCAAGAGTATATTTTATTCTAAAAAATTATAAATGATTTTACAAAAATTTATAAATATATTCAAAGGAACGCAAAATACTTCAGTTCGAAAAACTATACCATAATTTTCAACAAGAATAAATCTGAAAATTATTGAATTGAAAACTTTCTCAAAATGCTTCTTATGAACTCAGTCCCAGAAATAAACCAATTACGTATCCATTCATAGGGAATGACGGAATACCCTATGATCAAAAATTACCGGAAATGTTTAATTTAAATGACCCGCGCACGTGGGAACCGGTCCATATTTTTTTCTTATGTTGGTAGGACTGTAAGACACACATACTATATGTCACTATTGATCCGTTTTGAGGCGTTTGAGAGATGCTGTACGTCGCAAACGGCCGGAAATGTGGGCAAACAATTCATGGATTTTGCATGATGATAACGCGCCATCGCACCGAACCCAAATTGTGCTGGATTATTTGAACAAACACCAAGTAAATACCATCGTGCAAGCACCGTATTCACCTGATATGGCCCCGTGCGACTTCTTTTGGTTTCCCAAGTCGAAGTTACCACTTCGTGAAAGGAGTTGAAGGCCATCCCTTCATCGGCCTACCAGGGGTGCATGAAGGACTAAGTTAAACGTTGGCACATGTGCTGCTTCAGAAGGGTCATATTTTGAAGGATTTCAAATAAATTTGCCTGAAATTTAACTTTGTTGTGTTTTATTTAAAATTCCCGGTACTTTCTGATCATAGGTATATTAAAAATCACGTTCTGAATGGAAGCGCGTGTGAATTTTTTTGAATATATTATATGTTTCTTTTTATAAACAATTTTCGGTTGATTTTACCTGAAATTTTGTACTTTTTTAACTCATCTTTCTTGCAAGAATCACACGCCCAATCGAAAAAAAGGTAAATTAAAAATACCAAACTATTAACAGGTGGTATTTTAAAATAAATTAACTAATAACATTTAAATAATTGGAAAATTAACTATTTTTTTTAAAAACTCAAAAAACTCACCAAACCTTAGTTATTACCCGCAATCGATGAATCATTCCTACTGGGCTATATTCGCACACGCCATTTGTTGCATAGAAACTTTTTTACTATCAACTGAATAGCAATTCCAATTGGTGATAAATAATTATTTTCCGCATAAAATTCAAATGTTATGAGTTTGAGTGCAGCTGCTGAGAAATTATTGGGGATAGCTGAGTAATTGCCAATTAAAAAGAAAGGTGAATACTAAATTAAGAAAGAAATAAAGCATTCAATATGGCAGTAAATGAAGTGAAATGAACTGATATCAAATTATCTTACTAATAAGATTCGAATATATGTACGTACGGGGAGTGCCATTTATATGTCGGGATTAGAGAACAAAAACAAATTTTAATCATCGAAAATCACTTTATTGTTTTTCAAAATATTCTCCATGAAGATCTATACACTTTTGCATGCATTTGAACCAATTGTCGAAGCACTTTTGCCACTCTGAATGAGGTACCTCCAAAACATGCATTCTGAATGCCGCAACCGCTTCTTCAGGTGTCGAAAAACGTTGACCTCTTAGTTTGTTTTTTACGTACGGGAATAAAAAGAAGTCATTCCGTGCCAAGTCGGGACTATACGGCGGATGACCCATTAATTCGATGTTTTGGGTGCTCAAAAATGCAGTTGTTTGAGCCGATGTGTGAGAGCTCGCATTGTCCTGGTGAAGAGTGATCCGTCTTTGGCGATTGGTTTTCCTAATTTCTTGGAAGACAACTGGCAAACAAATGGTTATGTACCACTCAGAATTTACTGTTCTGCGTTTTTCTAGTGGTACGGTTGAGACATGTCCAGTTTTTCCGAAAAAACAGGCGACCATTTGCTTGGAAGTGCTTCGTGCGCGAACAACTTTTGTTGGATTTGGCTCATCTTGAAACACCCATACAGTCGGCTGCAGTTTACTTTCGGGCTCATACGCGTAAATCCGTATCGTTACCTGTCACGATGTCATAGACGTGTTTCGAAGCCCCGCGATCGTATTTTTTGAGCATTTCCTTCGACCAATCGACACGAGCCATTTTTTGAGCGATTGACAAATTGTGTGGGATCCAACGCGAACAAATTTTTTTGACAGTCAAATGTTTATGCAATATTGAATGTATGCTGGTCCCACTAATAACAAAGATTGTCTCAATCTTACGATAGGTCACATGACGATCCTGCAATATCAGTTCGCGCACAGCATCAATGGTTTTCGGAACAACAACTGATTTTGGACGACCTTCACGAAATTCGTCTTGGAGTGAACTACGACCACGATTGAATTCACCATACCATCGATAAATACTGGTCCTTGATGGAGCTTCATCGCCAAAAAATGAATTTAATTCATCCATGCAATGTTGCTGAGTTAATCCGCGTCGAAAGTTGTAAACAATAATCGCACGAAAATGTTCACGATTTAATTTCATTTTTGGACCGAGATGAATCTTTTAAGTTACTATAAACAATACAAATAGCGCTGGTATTTCAAAACAACATGCAACACCAGGGTTGCTAAATCCCGAAATATAAAAGGCACCCCTCGTATGTATGTACAATGTGCATAATATATATATATATGTTTTTTTTTTTTTGAAAATTTTAAGAGCGTCAAATCGAGTTCTCCGGCTTTAAATCATCACTTTCGTATCACCGGCAAAGAAACCGCAGCGAATAGTGCATTTGTGAAAATTTATCCAAAGCTTCAGATTTTCATGCCACTCAAAGCAGGTTGTCGCAGATTTTGGGCAGAGGCTGAACTGCCCACTTTGGACTCTGTATGCTTTTATGTACTTAATTTCAACTCAAAGAGTTACTGTATACTTTATCTAGAAGAATTGGATTTTGTGCATGCTATTTGATGATATTCACCGACATCTAATTGGAAATAGTATCTACTACAGGGTGATGCACCTACGAAGGTCGTTTGAAAAGTCCGTGCAAAAATAAAAACTACTTAATTGTATGAGGTAAACTTTTTTTTATTTTTCGACATAGTCTCTTCTACACACTTCGTCCAATACTGTTCGAGTTTGTTGATCCCTTCCGAATAATAGTGTTTGTCCAAGTCTCAAAAATAGTTATTTGCATCTGTGATCTCGTTTGAATAAAACTTTTTTCCTGCCAGCCATTTCTTCGAATTGTGGAGTAAATAGTAGTCCAAGGAATACGAAGGAGAATGTGAAACGAGTTGGAGTCTTATTTCCATTAATTTTGCGACCACAACTGCTGAGGCGTGAGTTGGTGCGTTGTCGTAATGGAAAAGGAAAATCGCTTGACTTCCTGGATTCAAACGAATGCCAAACACAAAGAAATCTACCGATCTGGCTGAAATTTGGTGTCCGTTCTTCCAAGAGATGCTACTTACTAAACATAGCACTTTCAAACGATCTTCGTACTACTAGTAATTTTTCGTTTTCGCAGGCCGGAGCTCTGTGCAGGTCGTAAGGCTTATGAGCAATTATATAATATTGAGGAGAAAGTACTTATACTTAATAGTTGAAATATTTGAACATGTCAAAGCTAAAGAAAAACATCAGAGAAAGCCTGAGAATATCCAAAACAAAAAAAGATTTTCTACTGGCCTCCATGTACGATTTTTAGATATTTTTCTACAAAGTATTTCAACTGAAAAGGAAGAATAGAAATGATATATTTTCCAAAGAGCCTGAACATATTCTTAAGTATTGAATGTAAGCTCCTGTACATTACTTAAAATAGTTACGTCAGACAGCAATTTATAGAAAAAGTTTTTTTAATGGCGGTCGCTCCTCGGCAGACCTTCGAGCGTATTTCTGCCACGAAAAACCTTTCCATAAAAAATCATCTGCTGTTCGGAGGCGGCTTAAACTGTATACTTATACTTATACTTATACTTATACTTATACTTATACTTATACTTATACTTATACTTATACTTATACTTATACTTATACTTATACTTATACTTATACTTATACTTATACTTATACTTATACTTATACTTATACTTATACTTATACTTATACTTATACTTATACTTATACTTATACTTATACTTATACTTATACTTATACTTATACTTATACTTATACTTATACTTATACTTATACTTATACTTATACTTATACTTATACTTATACTTATACTTATACTTATACTTATACTTATACTTATACTTATACTTATACTTATACTTATACTTATACTTATACTTATACTTATACTTATACTTATACTTATACTTATACTTATACTTATACTTATACTTATACTTATACTTATACTTATACTTATACTTATACTTATACTTATACTTATACTTATACTTATACTTATACTTATACTTATACTTATACTTATACTTATACTTATACTTATACTTATACTTATACTTATACTTATACTTATACTTATACTTATACTTATACTTATACTTATACTTATACTTATACTTATACTTATACTTATACTTATACTTATACTTATACTTATACTTATACTTATACTTATACTTATACTTATACTTATACTTATACTTATACTTATACTTATACTTATACTTATACTTATACTTATACTTACACTTTTTTTGCCAATAACTGCCAAATAACCTAGAAAATAAATTTTTTCTACATAAATGGCGAAAACTAGCCCATAAATCTCCGTTTTATAGTTATTTGATGCAGTGTAAAATGATTTTCTATTTTTATGTGCTCCCCTAGCCATTATTTTTTCCACAAACAAACTTCATTTTAATTTTTTTTTTATTTTGTGCCTCACCATTTTCATACCAATATCAGAAATTATTTACACTATTCACCCTCAACAAGGAAGTTAACTAAACACCACCTTCCCGTGACCTTCAACATGCCATTGTGTGCCCTTTTCGTTGTGCCGTTACAATGTTGTCAAAAGGAAGTTTGCGAGGCGATAAAGATAAAAAAGTCATACCTATTACATAAAGTAGGCAGAAAAATGTCGGTCTTGTTTGTAACGATTCTCTGCACATTAACACTTCTTCACGTTTTTTATTTGCTTCGAGAACTCGTGTTGTGGCGGCTCGTCGCCGCCAAAGTATTGCCTTTGTGCTTTTCTGATCCATGCAAATCGACCAATTCGTATTGGCCGCTAATGTTCGCCATAGCTAAAATGGTAAGCTCCGAAAAAAGATGTTGCAAATTTGCTAAAAATATTTCCAAAAATAACGCTGATTTAGTGTAGCGAACAAAGAATTAAGTTTGGAAAAATTTCAAAAGCACGAAATTGCTGCATAAGCGTTAAGTTATTTTTGTTATTGATGCTTGTAGTTGGTGTGTACCTATAAATGTGTATAGCGGTTTATGGTAAATATGCGACTTCTTACTTCATAGTTATATATTTACATATACTTAGGAGCCGCTGCATTATTGATGGGATAGCTGGATATTTACATATGTAAAATAGTGGAAGAATTGAATGATTTTTTTAATCTGCAACCTCCGCTCATTCCTATTCAGCTTAGGATAAAAACCTCAGCTCATGAACTGTCAACGAACTCTAAACTAAGTTTCAGACTGGGTTATTCTTCATTGTGTGGTCAAAATCCGTGAAGCGAGACACCTACCTAGCGGGAAAAACATAACTCGAATATACTCAATCTCTATTCATTCAAATTCGAAGGATGAATACAACTCCATACTTTCAATACCATCAAGCGCACTCTATAGGTGGAGGCAGGAATTATGCCATACTCAGGGTACTGATTGCCTTAATAAATTATTTCCTAATCCAGATAAAACTGCAAAAATCCAATAGCTCTAACTTCAAAATATAATATATATCAGCCAAGCTATCAATGAATACTGACGCTGAAGACTCAAAGATTCGATTAGCTTCGACTGTAGACTTCGATTTCGACGTACAGGGTGAATTCTTTAGATATGTGGACACAAAAAACTTCCCACTCGCTCTAAAACTGTTCAATTGAGCGTGCGTATTGAAAATTTCTCTTCAGCAGCATCTCCACAATAGCATGGTTTGATCTATGTCTATCATCCGCTAATAATATTCAGCCAATAAGAGCTCATTCACTTACTGGGAATGCCTTTGGCGCAGCCTTTTTTTAGTTACGTCAAGTTATTGAAAAACCAGCCGGCACTAATGATTTGGAAGCCAATATTACGGTCGGTTATTTTAGAAATATGTGGTACAAAAGTAGATCAATTGGATAATAAACTGGCACGCGTTTAACAAGCCTTGCCTTTATGGCAAGAGCCATCATAAAATTAGTGAAATTAATTACACTGAAAGCCAAAAACTTCAAAAGATATTAAACTCAAGTAGGGGATACGATACTAGGTTTTCCATTTTATTTGAAAGAAAGTTTTATACACTTTTCTAAGGAACACCCGTTACCTATTTCAATTATTAAATTTTCTCTCATGTAAGCGACACTTCATTTAGGCCGAAAACATATTTCATTTGGTTAATTAAACACACAGAACAGACTACTAAGAAATGCTAGAAATCCCCATTAGGGGATCAATTAGCAACCACGTCGATCCGTAGTGTTTGGGGTGAGCGTCACAGAAGTTACCTAAATTCAATAAAAGTGCGAAGTAAACTCAAATAGTCGACACTCTCATTGACAGAATGGAGCGCACTCAGCTTTTACGCGGCATTCTCGCATTTCTTTTCATCCTACATGCAGCCAATTGCGGTAGCATTCAATTCAATTTGTCAGACTTTACCGTGGTGAACTTCCTGCAGGATGTGCGACGCTTACACAACTATGACCAGGTGGTATTCGCACGTAATCGCAATATAACTGCCATCGCAGCATTCAGAACTCCCACGAATGGAGAGTTAGAAAGCAGGCGTAAAGGAAAGGAAATATCTAATACTTTTACACTGGACGTGGATTATGAGCCGCAATTTGTGCAAAACTTAATGACAGATCTGGTAGTGCCAGTTATTCTCCTCAACGAGTGCAGCGTCCTTCAGCTGAGGAAGCACTTCAGCGCCGCTCTGATGGTGGTGGTATACTTAGAGGAGACGCTCGCATCACAGACAGGATTGCTAGGAGCGCTGGTGGCAAGTTTGGAGCAACGACGACAATCGAAGATTTTATTTCTAATAAATAACAGCGACACAACGGCGACTTGTGATGACACTTTCCTACAGCAACTCTTTCAATTCTGTTGGCAGAGCAAAATGATAAATGTGGCAGCGCTATGTAGTGACTATAAGGTAAGCAAGTTCGTGGCGATACTCCTTTTCTCCTCCCCACATATAAATCATTTATATCAATTCTTTCAGCTCACAGCTCACTTCTACAGCTACACCCATTTTCCTATATTTGCGCTGGAGTACAAAACCTTAAACGCCGATCTGCTGCACTGGGGCCCCATCTACCCCTATCGTCTGGGTAACTTACAAGGCTACAAACTGCCCTATATAATAGGCGGCTCCGAGCCACGCATTATTGTATATAATTATAATGGTCGCCAAATAGTGGGTGGCATTGCGGGCCATTTTCTCGCGACCTTCGCACGCAAGCACAACTTTTCGCTCTACGAGCCACTGCCTATCTCTTCGTATACACAATTTGCTCCAGCACAGGATTTGATTGCCGCCGTGCGTAATAATACCGTAGAGATATCTGCAGCTCACACCTTTCCAACGGGTTCCTTCGAGGGGTTTTCTTACCCTTTCGAGCAGGTTAGTTGGTGCCCTTGGGCACCGGTAGAGGCAGATATCCCGAACTATAAATTCTTTTGGATCGTCTTCGAGAGATTCGCCTTCGTACTGGTACTGGGTGCACTCGTCGTTATTTCCTTAGTGCTAAGTTGTGCGCTCTGGCAGCATGGCAATAAACCGAGTCTTTTGCATTTCTTTCTACATGGCGCTTGCTTTCGCGGTGTACTTGGTCAGTCTGCTCGGGAGATATGTGGCGCTCCCTTCGTTATACGATTCATTTATCTACAAATTTATATTTTCGGTATTCTGCTAACCACTTCGTATAATTCACATTTTGCGTCTTATTGGACGAGTGCACCGAAGGAGCAGGCATTGCAAACTTTCGACGATATTCTCCATTCAAACTGGAAAATTTATGTTTTTTCACAGGAGTTAGAAGCAATCAAAGCTCGTAAGGAGTGGAGAAAATATATTCCCATGTTTCAGACAGAACCAAATTATCAAATATTCTTGAAGACTCGTGATTCATTCGACCCAAAATATATTTACATGACACCAACTACTAAATGGAGAGTTTATAAGGAACTACAAAAAATGTTTCCCAAACCTCTTTTCCGTATGCGTTTCGATTTATGCGTTTCCATTAATTCTCCGTTTTGTTTTCCTATAAACAACAATTCGATATTTTCAGAAATCATAAAGGAAATGATTTTAGAAACTGCTCAGTCAGGTCTAACGGAGTATTGGACTCAGTCAGCCTTTATAGAATTGACCAGAGCAAAGCGTTTGAGTTTCGAGAACGTCGGCGGGAGGCGTGAGTTCAGGGAAATGAAACTGGAGGACCTGAAATACGTTTGGATAGGATATGGAGTTATGTGCGTGGTAACAACTTTGGTTTTCGCGGCAGAGCAGTGCCATTTCCGACGTAAGCGAATATATAAATTGTATAAAAGAAAAAAGTGGAACATAAAGATGCGTTTTTTAACTGGAAGTACTACAACGTCTGGAACAAATACTGGCGCTAAGTAGTATTGAAGTTCTTAGTAAATTATTATTGGCAAAAAATCCTATCAAATTGTTAGCTATTTAAAAATTGTCGATTTAATATTAAGACACAAGAATATGTTAACTAGAATGTATTGGGCATAATAAATATCTGTATGTATGTAACTGTGTACTTCACAATACATAGAACTTAGTAAAATATCTAAGTAACCTCAAATGTAGATATAATAAAGAGTAATTCCATTACGGCGGTCGCCGTAGTCGAACTCCGAGCTCCTGGAACACCATGGAACACCAAATGGTAGAAAAAGTTTTTTCAAATAGCCGTCGCTCCTCGCCAGGCACTGGGAAATTTGCGAGTGGATTTTTGCCATTCGGAGTCTGCTTAACACTCTAGGCCCCTCCATGTGTGGAACAACATCACGACGCACACCAGAATAAGGAGGAGGAGCTCGTCGAAAAATCAAAAGAGTAAGAGCCAATTACATATCCAGTCTAACCTCTCTTGGGTGGACATGCACCGTCAGTCAACTTTTGTTAACTCAATGGGAGGGTATCTTATTTTAAAATTTTTTGCTAGCGGCAAGTCATCTTTGGACTCGAATTTAGTTGACACCTTTATAACTAGTTTTGTCAAACCCTGCTTTTTAGAGCAGTTTTTTATGGTTTCCGTTTTAACTGTTCCCCAGGCTTCTTACACGAAATGTATTGCGTCTACGCCACTTATATAATTTTTTTAGTCGGACCAGTTTCTAACAACAAAAATGATAAAACAACTGGTGGAGGACAAGTAGCCTACGAGAAGTTGCGTTAAAGAAAAAGAAAGAGGTTTTTAAAAAACACTACGTAAAGAGGAGTTCAAAAAGCTTTACCACGCAGTTAAAAAGCGGGCAAAAGTTGAGGTAGCTAACGCCAGAGAAGAAGCATTCAAAGACGTATACGAAAAGCTGAGCAAATACGGAGGTGAAAAATTAATATACATATAAAAATTCTAAAAGGAGACAGATGGCTGCTACCGAAATGAAAACTGCGAAAATGGGGAAACTGTGACGACAGATGTAAGAATCAAAGCACGCTGAGCAGAATACTACAATAAAGTGTTGATCGAGGAAAATGACCACATAGGTACCTAAAGTAACTAGGTAGCTCAGTTTCAGGGTCAATCGAGGAAATTGAAGAAGTGGAAATAACGCTCGCTATCAACAAAATGAGAAACAACACAAGCTGCGGACTCGATCAGATACACAGAAAATACACAAAAGGGGGTATATTCCGATTGCATAGAGAAATAGCTACCTGGTATCAATATACAAAAACAAAGGCGATGTACAAAAATGTGAAAACTATCGAGGAGTCAAACTTACATCGTATACCCTTAAGAAAGGGTTGTGAAAGATCGCTTTGAAAACATGGCGAAACCAATGTGGATTCCCATGACCAGCAGAGGTGATATAAAACAGCCTTGACGCACTCCACTATGAACCGGATGCTATATTCTGCTTCAGAAATACGATAAGCGTTTTCACCTAGTGATATGAAGGCTTGAATGCTGGTACAGTGGTGAAAAGCTGCATGTTCTTTTGGGTGACAGCGGTCGGCTGAAGAAATGGATGAAAAGTAAAAAAACTATAACTTGTAAAATATCAAGCAACGAATAAAGACCGGCCTCGTCCGGAATAATTATTTTGTTAACCACCGTAGTTTAACTTACATAATTAGTCTGTGCTGTCAACGAGAGTAAAAAATGCGCAGTAACTACGCTAGAAGTAAAACATGTGTTTAACTCTGCGAACTGGACGAACATCCTCTCGGCACTCAGAAGCTTCGCAGTTCCGCGCTATCTGATTCGTATCATTACATTTGACGTGTGTCCCACAAGGAACTGTACTAGGGCCAACACTGTCGAATGTAATGTACGACGGGACTCTTAAGGTAGTGATGCCAGCAAATGTAACTGTGGTGGGTTACGCAGATGATATTGCTCAAGTGGTAACTGCTAAGCACGGTGACTGCCTGCAGTATAGGTATGTGCCATCATGACGTTGCGAGAGTTCAAAGGTGGTTGAGCAACGTTAATCTGGAGCTGGCGGCACAAAATCTGAGGTGGTCGTTATTAGTGAATGTAGGCGGAGCGAGTGACCCACTTGTTTGGCTGAAGGTCATGGTTAAAATATCTTGGAGTACACATCAATGAGAAGCTAATATGCAAGGAGCATCTAAAAATAATAAGTTAGAAAGCACTGAGAGAGAATAACGTATTCATTCAGGTACGCAGCGCGCGCAAAAACCGCCACCAATATATGTACAAAATGTAGAAAATGTATGTACCCTAACAAATGCATTGAATTCCCTGCCAAATACTAAATTTGAAATAAAAGCTCTAAGCCGAAACGAAATTAAGATCCAACCGAAAGACACAACACGTTATACAAAAATGATAGATCAAAACAAAAAAAAACAACAAATTTTTATGCATTTAGACCAAAAGAGCAAGAAGGGCCTAGAGGATTTTTACGACAGATGCATCACTCGACTTCTATTGAAGACATAAAAAATGAACTTTTTGAACCAGGTCATGAAACAACAAATATTCACATCGTACAAATTAAAAACGCTTCAGGAATAAAACAACCTCTGCCACTATTTTTCATTACGAAACGAAAGGCCAATAAAGAGAAGACAAACACACTAGCTGAACACTTTAAAACAATATTCTCAAACGAAAAAGACAATCAGCACATTGAACAAAATGTAAATACGAGTTACCCAGAAACGAGAATGAAAATGACAACCTCAGCAGAGATCCGATATCATTTGAAAAATCTAAACAGTAACAAAGCACCGGGCTACGATCTAATAAATGGTAAAACACTACCTGATGTAGCAAATATCAAGTCAGTCCATAAGTTCGCACGTTTTTTAAAGGTGGTTTTAAAATTAATAGAAAATATGTTTATGTCAATAATAAACTTTCCTTCATTATTTACAATGTCTTCCCAACATTTAGGCAAATTTTTAATTCCCTGCTCAAAAAATTGTTTGTCCTTGGAGCCAAAATACGCTTCGATATCCCTTTTAAAAGCTTCTTTTGAGGAGTAGTTCTTGTTATTCATATGGGATTGAAGTCCACGGGAAAGCTGATAATCACAAAGTGCAATATCCGGAGAGTATGGTGGATGCGGCATTAGCTCCCATCCGAGCTCGTTCAGCTTGCCTAATGTTTGCCTTGCGGTATGAGGTCTTGCGTTGTCGTGGTGAAACAAAACTTTGCGTCTATTCACTAAAGACGGTCGATTTTTGTTAAGTGCCTCATTCAGGTTTGATAGCTGATGGGAATAATAATCAGCAGTTATCGTCTGGTTTGGTTTCAGAAGTTCATAATAAACAATACCGGCCATATCCCACCAAATAGACAGGAGAATCTTCTTGGGGTGAAGGCCATATTTAGGGATGGGTTCTGGTATTTCATCTTTATCTAACCATTGGCGTTTGCGAACAGATTTATTGTAAAGGACCCATTTTTCATCACCAGTAACGATACGGTGCAAAAAAATTTCATTTTCAAGCCGTTGCAGCAGCTGAGAACACAAATTCACTCTCTGCTGAAGGTTGGTGACGGAAAGTCTATGCGGAATCCATTTTCCCAGCTTTGAAACCTTTCTCAACTCAACCAGGAGCCTGTGAACTGTTTCAATCGATCAATTTAACCTCTGAGCTATCATATTGACTGTCAAATTTGGCTCAGCTTCCACGAGTTCGAGCAAGGCGTCGGAGTTAAAGACTTCAGGACGACCAGCGCGCGGGACATCCTCCACGTCGCAGTTAGCACTTCGGAATTTTGAAAATCACTTGTGCGCAGCCCTTACACTCATGGTATTCTCTCCGAGAACAGTGTTTATTTCTGCATCAGCAGTTGTTGGATTTTTACTACTTTTATAAAAAAAATACAAAATATGCCTCTTACACGCGTTCGAAGATTCCATTTTATTTTTTAACAACACGTGCTTCTATCCGCGATTAAAATCACTTGTTGAATGCACAATATATCAAAGAAAATCTAAATAAACAGTTCCGTTATATTCCGCGAATAATTTTTCGTACACAAAAATCGTACAAAAGTGAAATTATGGGTAAAAACGTACGAACTTATGGACTGACCTGATACAAATATAACATAAAGAGCATATTAAGGACACAACGCTTCATAACGGCAGTCCCCAAACCAGGTACAAGTGCATCAGAAACGACATCACATCGCCCCATCAGTCTCTTGCCCATTCTTTCAAAAGTGTTTGATAAACATTCTTTGCCAGATTAGACAAAATTCTGATAGAAAAAAATATAATACCAAGCCATCAATTTGGATTTAGAGGACAGCAACTGTGCAACAAGTCCACAGAGTTAAAAACAAAATATTAAATGATATGGAAAATAAAAGGTTCTGCATAGCTGTCTACCTGGATATTGCAAAAGCTTTTGATGTGGTGTGGCATAAAGGACTACTGCATAAGCTCAGCCAAATACAATATTACCACGGAATCACTTCATCATTCTCAAAAGTTGTCTGGAAACCCGATTATATTTTATAAAGTTCGAAGACGAATGCTCAAGCTTGATGCAAATCACAGCAGGTGCACCCCAAGGTAGTGTCCTAGGGCCTCTATTGTACCTGATATTTACAGCAGATATACCGATCCCAACAACAAAGAAATGCATGATAGCCACATTCGCGGTTGACACGGTTTTAATGACATAGGATAAAATAGAAAAAACAGCGACTGACATTCTTCAACAAACAGTAAATGACACTGTATCATGGCTCGATAATTGGGGAATAGAAGTTAACAAAGAGAAAACGGTACAAGTAATATATACAAACAGAACGCTTAAGAAAGACAAATTAACAATAAGAAAAAATGAAATAAAAATCGTTCCTAGTGCAAAGTACCTTGGCATAACTATAGATTAAAACCTAATTGGAAACGACATATACAAAACAAACGAAATGTAATCAAAAACAAGTTCAGACAACTATACTGGCTGTTGCCTAAAAATTCAAAACTAAGCTATAACAATAAAGTAGTGATATACAAACATATATGACATTGAAATCTGGGGCACAGCAAAAAAACCAATATAAAAATAATTCAAAGTACGCAATCTAAAATACTTCGAACAATAACAAAAGCAGGCTGGTATATACCAAACGACGTGATCCACAGCGACCTCAACATCGACACAATAGATGACAAAATTAGAAAATACAGCATCAAGCATATACAACGACTAACAAATCATCAAAATGAACAAATGCGCAAACTACCACAATCGGAGAAATTGGGAAAACGAAGAGTAAAACGATTAACTCCAACAGAACTCACAATATAACAAAACAAAAAAAGAAAATACAAAAAATAATATTGTAATTATCACTTAGAAAATAATACAATATAATGTAGCATAAAGATTGAATGTTTATCTAGCATAGGCTAGAGAACAAAGAATTCCAATACTATTACTTTAAAAATTATTACTTATTCTTTAAATTTAACAGATTGTAATTTAAAAAAAGAAAATAATAATAAAAAAAAATGCGTATGCTACGAAGCGTTCGAGGAGCTCAATAAGGTAGCCGAAAGATACTTTCAACTGTTACTGACTCTATTCTCTTATACGTTGTCCCAGTATGGTATGAAGGACGAACGAGACATTCAAAGAAGCTACTGCAAGCTAACAGACTTAGCACGCTCAGAGTAGCATGAGTGTACAGAACATCTGCTGATGTCATCTGCGTTATAGCGAGTAAAGTTCCCTTTGATATCCGCGGATCACTCTCATTTGGCCACAAAGCGACACCTCATGACAAGATAATCGAGCGCGAACCTACGATAGCAAAGTGGCAAAATCGATGGGATGAATGGATAAGCGTTAAACACGCCGAAACAGACTTCTATCTAATCCAGATTCTCAGCGGACATGATAGCTTTCTTGCGTACCTCCTCCGTTTTAATGTAGCTGATAATTATTGGTCATAGGTAAAGCAGTAATACAGGCTATTGATAACGCATAACCCCAATACTCAATTAAGAGAGGAACCTGAACGCAGGTACCTGGATTGTCTAAAAGGTATATACACGGCTCCACCCCGATGAAATGATTTCAGCAGTTCCAGGGTAGTATCAGCCTAGAGGGGAGGAATGTTACAGGGTTAGTGGGAGCATGCCTCACATACCGCTGGTGTGACGGCACCTTTGCTGATATTTCACACATTTTCGATTTCAACCTCCTCTGGAAAAAGAGTACATAAATATTCAGTCAGTAAAGACCGCACACTAAGTTGTAGTCGCTCCGTATTGGATAAATTTGCAGGGAAAAAACCAAACAACATGAAATATCTATTACCATCAACCAAATGGCTAGCACACACACCTCTCAATCGATAATTAGAATTTACATGCCAATTAACAGTACTCTAGTCGAGTTACTCCTTATGGAGAAATCTGTACTCAGTACTCTCAAGGCCACCTAATTGCTCATTGTAAGCTCACTCTGTAGGTAGGGTAAGAATTATGTAACACTAACTAAATATAATCGCTCCTACAATATATCAGAGTCTTGCCTTAATAAATTATTTCCTAATCCAGACAAAATTGAAAAAAATCCATAACCTCTTCATAATACTTCTATGTCAGCCAAGCTACACTGTATGCAAAAATATAAGACCAATATGAGTATGATCATATCCACTAAAGTAATGATAGAAAAATGTCTCAATATCGTTTGGTTGACTACATGTTTGAGACGCTATCTAATAACGCAAATTATTTCGCATTTATTGCCGGTAGTGCCGCAGAAGTCCTCAAGGAGATCGAAAAAATGAGACCACAAATCTTACTAGACATGTACGCGTTGTAAGCGAGGGAATTTTTCCTGAAATCTGGAAAAAATCAGCTCGCGCTAATAAGCAAGGGGGAAGGCAATCCGAGCCTCCCATCGGCATATCGGCCGTTATGCATGCTTAACAGTGCACGAAAGCTTCTTGAATGACTGGCCAGGCCTTGACCGGCAGCACAGCTTTAGACGCGGAAAGTCTATAATAGGGGCAATCGAAATTGTCGTAAACAGCTTAGAAGCAGCGCAACAAGACAGTGTTCAATCCAGAAGCATAGTCCGCCTTGCCACCTGAGATGTAAGGAACCCTTTCAACAGCGTAAGATGGGCTGCCTTATTATTAGAAGGCCATTACGCACTGCGACCAAAGTTGATCTATTGTGCAAGACCTATTTTTGTAACCCTAGAGTTTAAGGCTTTTTATAAATTTTAGCACTATTGTGGGTTTGTTGTTCCAAAGATTACATGGAGATACTACGATACCACCAAGGTGGTGAAGTCTTTGTCTGCCCAGCGCAGGACATTCACAAAGCACATGTTCTGAGCTTTCTATATCCATTTCGCAAAAGCGGCAGACATTGGTCTCTGATAGACCAATGTTATTTAAATGATACCTCAGGCTGCAGTGACCTGTGAGGTATCCTGTTAAAAGACGCAGATCTACTCTGTTTAGTGAGAGTAGCTTGTCTGATATTCCTTTGTTGGGACTAAGAAATTGTTTGGCTTGACGCTGACCGGCACAATTTAGCCAGTGTGCAGCAAATTTCCTTTCTTCCCATTTCCTGAGGAATTCATTAATGTGGCTTTTCGTGTGGCTTAGCTGCCTTAGAGCTAAGATAAAACATTCCGTCATACTTATAGCGTATAATGAGGAATTATTTGCGAGATCGCAAACTCATCTATCAAACTCCAAAGAGTTCTCGTTGTATAGCCGTCACAGCTGGAGTGACACAAGGACCAATTGTTGGCCCTGATTTGTGGAACATCAGCTACGACGAGATATTCAATATAGAAATGCTCGATAGTACCTCTCTAATCGGATACGCAGACGATATCGTCGCAGTCATCACAGCATGAAACCTAGAAGAAACTCGTAGAAAATTGAACCAAGTAATGATACGTGGCTAGATTCACGTGAAGTCAAATTAACCGCAGAGAAAGCAGAGCTGATAATTTTAGCCAAGAATAACGTCCCGTTAGAAGTTAGCATGCAAACTTGCTCAAATACGCTAGCCATAAAAAAAGGTTCTAAAGTACCTAGGCATAAGACTGAACCTATGACTAGGCCCTACTCAGTAGACTCATGGCAAACATAGGGGGACCAACCCAAATGAAACGGGAAATAATTATGTATGCGACGCTAAACTGTGGGTAAAGCAAAAGCGGTTCCGGGGTGGGCGACGGTTCCAAACGAGACCAAGTTTTTTAGTTTTCCGACAAACCATTGCTACGACGGCAGCTTTGATAATGCAAGTTAAACTACCCGGTCGTGGTGGTTTATAAAAAAAATTGTTCCGTACGAAACCGGTCTTTATTGGTTGAATTTTTTTTTACAACTGAACTTAAAAATATTTTAATTCTAATACTAAGACTAAAAGCTAAGCCCGTGTGCTTGCAACGTGACCAGTACTTTGCTGAGTAGGCGTTTCCCACGGGAACACCAATCGCTGCTCTGGTATTTCCTCAAAAGCGTTGCGCGTGTGGAGTGTTGGGTTGCAATGACTTTTTGGTTGAGGTGTGTGAAGTATTGCGTTAGCTTGCATAAGGCGTATTAAACCCTCTCATCCACATACAAATAAAAAAAAAATGGTTGGTATTTTAGTACGGCGGAAATTCTTGTCCTGTGCAAAATTAAATAATTATCAGACCATATTTTGCATAGAAGCTGATGCACCCACCATACCAGCTCCTCGCGGACATGTTTGAATAGCTCATCATGCAGTCCATAAGCTCCCGCAGCTTTGTTGTTCTTTAGCCGCGTTATCGGTATTCTCACCTCGTCATGGTCGGGTAGAGGAACGACAGTTCCGTCGCCAACGATTGGGATATCGGGATCTTCACATTCTCTGTGACATGCGCAGTTTTCACTATTTAGCAGATTTGAGAAGCGTTCCCTCCATAATTGAAGAACGCTCTGGATGTCAGTTACCAGACCTCCGTCTTTGTTCTTACAGGAAATCGCCCGGTTTTGAAATCTTCTGTAAGCCGCCGAATTTCCTGGAAGAATTTTCGGGTATTTTTTCCTGTTTGCCAGCATCTCAAGCTTCTCTTACTTACTTATTCCCGTCTCTCATTTCTTTATTCTGATAATACGTCTCTCTTCCTCTTCTTATAATATGATACATTCCTCGTCGTACCAATTGTTTTTTCGGGCTATACGTAAAGAACGAGAAATCCTGCTCCATTGTTCCTGCATGATGGATTGTTGGGTAGTACTCTCCGACTCAGTACTCAGGAGTGAGAGTCGAGAGGCGAATCTTCTGGCTGTCTGCACGGCGGCGTGTGCTTATTTAGGCTGGCACAAGGTAATGATCCGAGACGATGTTTGGCTCTCGGACCCACTAGAAGCGTGTTTTCCATCTGTCGCAATATTATCGATCTGGTTTCGCGTTTTTCGATCAAGAGACAGCTACGTTCTTTGTAGCATTTTTATGCTGGAGTCTAATGCTGCAGGCTTTTATGTTTTTAGCCCTGAGGGATTCTAGCCTAGAATATGTGAATGGAGTGCCTCAACTTAAGTTCACCACGCGACACAAACAGGTCAGATTGGTAATTGATGGAAAATGAATGGTAAAGTGAAAGAAAACGAATAAGAGAACGACCGTTAGTGTCAAAGGCAAAACGCCAATAAATTTCATATCCTCAAAAGTGAATAGTGTGAAGATATAGAATTTCTAGACCAAGAACTTATTACCTTTTTTGATGATAATTTCGATGAGGCGGGCATTTTCCAGCATAACTACGCAGCTATTTATACTTCCAAAGCAACAAACGAGTTCTGGGCAGCGTAAAATACCAATTTCAGAATGTAAACCTGACCGTAACCCAATTGAAAATTTATGAGCAATACTTTCTCAATCGGTTTTCAAAAAACAAAAGGCAGTTTGAAAGCGCTAAAAGCCTTAAGTTGCCATTAATGTCGAATCGTCGAAAATTTATCAAAATATTATAAAGAACTTAATGAAATTGATGCCTCGATAACTTCCACAAGTTATAATCAAAGGAGGATCCAAACCAATTTACTAAAGTGCAAATTATAAATTAACCACAACGATTCAATATTTTTTATTTTAATTATAATAACATTGATCCTGAATTATAATAACATTCATCCTAATTATAATTAATTTAAGCTTCGTGAAAGGTATGCTTATTTTTGGATATTTTTAAAACATTTATTATTAAAAGTTTAAATATTAAAAACATACATTTTTAGCCCTAAACTGATAATAAAAATATAAGAAATTTAGTTGGTCTTACCATTTTTCCGTGTGGTGTTTCAATGAATTGTGACGTCAAAGATTCGATTAGCTTCAAGTGGATTTCGACGTACAGGGTGAATTCTTTAGATATGTGGACACAAAAAACTTCCCATCCGCTCTAAAACTGTTCAATTGAGTGTGCGTATTGAAAATTTCTCTTCAGCAGCATCTCCACAATACCATGGTTTGATCTACGTCTATCATCCGCCAATATATAATATTCAGCCAATAAGAGCTCAGTCACTTAGTGGGAATACCTTTGGCGCAGCCTTTTTGGAGTTACGTGAAGTTACTGATAAGCCAGTTCATTAACGATTTAAAACCCAATCCAAGTGTTACAAAAGTAGATCCATTGGATACTAAACTGGGACTCTTGCAAGAAGTCTTGGGAAGAGTCCTCATAAATTGCTTGAAATTAATTACACTAAATGCCAAAAACTTCAAGGGACATTAAAGTTCAAGTAGTGGATACGATACTCGTTTTTTGCATTTTATTTGTAAGAAAGTTTTATACACATCTCTAAGGAACACCCGTTACCTACTTCAATTATTAAATTTTCTCTCATGTAAGCGACACTTCATTTAGGGCGAAAACATTTTTCATTTGGTTAATTAAACACACAGAACAGACTATTAAGAAATGCTAGAAATCCCCATTAGGGGATCAATTAGCAGCCACGCAGATCTGTAGTGTTTGGGGTAAGCGTCACAGAAGTTAGTCAAATTCAATAAAAGTGCGAAGTAAACTCAAATAGTCGACACTCTCATTGACAGAATGGAGCGCACTCAGCTTTTAGGCGGCATTCTCGCATTTCTTTTCATCCTACACGCAGCCAATTGCGGTAGCATTCAATTCAATTTGTCAGACTACACTGTGGTGAACTTCCTGCAGGATGTGCGACGCTTACACAACTATGACCAGGTGGTATTCGCACGTAATCGCAATATAACTGCCATCGCAGCATTCGGAACTGCCACGAATGGAGAGTTAGAAAATAGGCGTAAAGGAAAGGAAATATCTAATGCTTTTGCGCTGGACGTGGATTATGAGACGCAATTTGTGCAAAACTTAATGACAGATCTGGTAGTGCCAGTTATTCTCCTCAACGAGTGCAGCGTCCTTCAGCTGAGGAAGCACTTCAGCGCCGCTCTGATGGTGGTGGTATACTTGGAGGAGACGCTCGCATCACAGACAGGATTGCTAAGAGCGCTGGTGGCAAGTTTGGAGCAACGACGACAATCGAAGATTTTATTTCTAATAAATAACAGCGACACTGGGGTCCCATCTACCCCTATCGCCTGGGTAACTTACAAGGCTTCAAATTGCCCTATATAATAGGCGGTTCCGAGCCACGCGTTATTGTATATAATTATAATGGTCGCAAAATAGTGGGCGGCTTTGCGGGTCATTTTCTCGCGACCTTCGCACGCAAGCACAACTTTTCGCTCTACGAGCCACTGCCTATCTCCTCGTATACACAATTTGCTCCAGCACAGGATTTGATTGCTGCCGTGCGTAATAATACCGTAGAGATATCTGCAGCTCACACCTTCCCAACGGGTTCCTTCGAGGGGTTTTCTTACCCTTTCGAGCAGGTTAGTTGGTGCGTTTGTGCACCGGTAGAGGCAGATATCCCGAACTATAAATTCTTTTGGATCGTCTTCGAGAGATTCGCCTTCGTACTGGTACTGGGTGCACTCGTTGTTATTTCCTTAGTGCTAAGTTGTGCGCTCTGGCAGCATGGCAATAAACCGAGTCTTTTGCATTTCTTTCTACATGGTGCTTGCTTTCGCGGTGTACTGGGTCAGTCTGCTCGGGAGATATGTGGCGCTCCCTTCGTTATACGATTCATTTATCTACAAATTTATATTTTTGGTATTCTGCTAACCACTTCGTATAATTCACATTTTGCGTCTTATTGGACGAGTGCACCGAAGGAGCAGGCATTGCAAACTTTCGACGATATTCTCCATTCAAACTGGAAAATTTATGTTTTTTCACAGGAGTTAGAAGCAATCAAAGCTCGTAGGGAGTGGAGAAAATATATTCCCATGTTTCAGACAGAACCAAATTATCAAACATTCTTGGAGGCTCGTGATTCATTCGACCCAAAATATATGTACGTGACACCAACTACTAAATGGAGAGTTTACAAACAACTACAAAAAATGTTTCCCAAACCTCTTTTCCGTATGCGTTTCGATTTATGTATTTTCATTAATTCTCCGTTTTGTTTTCCTATAAACAATAATTCGATATTTTCAGAAATCATAAAGCAAATGATTTTAGAAACTGCTCAGTCAGGTCTAACGGAGTATTGGACTCGGTCAGTCTTTATAGAATTGACCAGAGCAAAGCGTTTGAGTTTCGAGAACGTCGGCGGGAGGCATGAATTCAGGGCAATGAAACTGGAGGACCTTAAATACGTTTGGATAGGATATGGAGTTATGTGCGTGGTAACAACTTTGGTTTTCGCGGCAGAGCAGTGCCATTTCCGACGTAAGCGAATATATAAATTGTATAAAAGAAAAAAGTGGAACATAAAGATGCGTTTTTTAACTGGAAGCACTACAACGTCTGGAACAAATACTTGCGTTAAGTAGTATTGAAGTTCTTAGTAAATTATTATCGGCACAAAATCCTATCAAATTGTTAGCTATTTAAAAATTGTCGATTTAATATTAAGACAGAAGAATATGTTAACTAGAATGTATTGGAACTTATAAAAATCTAAGTAACCTCAACTGTAGAAATAATAAAGAGTAATTCCATTACGGCGGTCGCCGTAGTCGAATGGTTGGTGCGTAACTACCACTCCGATCTCCGTGCATGGAACACCAAATGGTAGAAAAAGTTTTTTCAAATAGCCGTCGCTCCTCGGCAGGCACTGGGAAATTTGCGAGTGGATTTTTGCCATTCGGAGTCTGCTTAACACTCTAGGCCCCTCCATGTGTGGAACAACATCACGACGCACACCAGAATAAGGAGGAGGAACTCGTCGAAAAGTCAAAAGAGTAAGAGCCAATTACATATCCAGTCCAACCTCTCTTGGGCGGACATGCACCGTCAGTCCAGTTTGTAAGCTCAATGGGAGGGTATCTTATTTTAAAATTTTTTGCTAGCGGCAAGTCATCTTCGGACTCGAATTTAGTTGACACCTTTATAACTAGTTTTGTCAAACCCTGCTTTTTAGAAACAGTTTTTTATGGTTTCCGTTTTAACTGTTCCCCAGGCTTCTTACACGAAATGTATTGCGTCTACGCCATTTATATATTGGGAGGTTGAATTAGTTTTAAAGGTTTTTTTCGAAGATTTGGGGCTTTATTGTGAAAAAACGGTACAAAATATTTTATTCGAAGTATTGGCCATCGCTAGCTACAACTGTCGTTCATCTTTCGGGCAATTTCCGGATGCCGTTTCTCCAAAATTCGGCCGCTGCTTGGCTATCCATGACTCAACCCATATTTTGGTAGCCTCGTACGAGGAGAACCGCTGGTCCGCCAAATCGAGACTCATATGCCGGAACAAATGATAATCGGAGGGAGCTATGTCTGGACTATACGGCGGGTAGGGTAACACTTCCCAGCCAAGCGTTCCAAGGTATTTTTTGACATGTTGAGCAACATGCGGCCGAGCGTTGTCATGTTGCAAAATAACCTTGTCGTGCCTTTTTACCGTTTCCAGCCGTTTTTCTTTCAATGCCCGGCTTAAACGCATCAATTGCAGTCGGTAACGATCCCCCGTGATTGTTTCGCCCGGTTGGAGCAGCTCAAAATATACGACGCCGACCTGATCCCACCAAATACAGAGCATGATTTTCTTGCCGTGAATATTCTGCTTGCCGGTCGACGTTGATGCGTGGCCGGGCAAACCCCATGATTTTTTGCGTTTTGGGTTATCGTAGTGGATCCATTTTTCGTCGCCAGTCACCACCCGATGCAAAAAACCCTTCCGATTTTGTCGCTCGATCAGCAATTCGCACGTAAAAAATCGCCGTTCGACGTCGCGCAGCTTCAACTCGTACGGGACCCAATGTCCTTGCTTTTGGATCATTCCCATCGCTTTTAGACGCTTGCAAACGGTTGATTTATCAACGCCCAATGATTCAACAAGCTCTTCTTGGGTTTGGCACGAGTCCTCGTTTACCAATTCCCCCAATTCCGCGTCCTCGAACTTTTTGGGCTGGCCAAGACGCTCCTTGTCTTCGGTGTGAAAATCACCACTTTTGAATCGTCGAAACCAGTACTCACATGTTGAAATCGACGGAGTATGGTCTGGGTAGGCCTCCTGCAGCAATTCACGGGCTTGGGCTGTATTTTTTTTCAAATTGAAGCAGAAAAGCAAAGCTTCCCGCAAATTGCGTTTCGACGGCACGAAAGTTGACATACTCGGAGCACGAAAACACTGCGTTGTTTATACTTCAGATACTGCTAAACAAAGCCTAGGGATGAGGCTTTGTCATGAATATATATTCAGTATTGCCAAAGCGATAAAGTGATAAATAGCGCCATCTGTGTGTCACCTTTAAAACTAATTCAACCTCCAATAATTTTTTTAGTCGGTTTCTAACAACAAAAATGATAAAACAACTGGTGGAGGACAAGTAGCCTACGAGAAGTTGCGTTAAAGAAAAAGAAAGAGATTTAAAAAAAAACTACGTAAAGAGGAGTTCAAAGAGCTTTACCACGCAGTTAAAAGGCGGGCTTTAAACACCGATCTGATGCACCAGGACCCCATCTACCCCTATCGCCTGGATGACTTGACTTACAAGACTACAAACTGCCCTATGTAATAGGCGGTTCCGAGCCACGCGTTATTGTATATAATTATAATGGTCGCAAAATAGTGGGCGGCTTTGCGGGCCATTTACTCCCGAACTTCGCACGCAGGTACAACTTTTCGTTATACTAGCCGCTGCCTATCTCCTCGTATACACAAGTCGCTCTATCACAGGATTTGATTGCCGCCGTGCGTAATAATACCGTAGAGATATCGGCAACTCACACCTTCCCAACGGGTTCTTTCGAGGGTTTTTCTTACCCTTTTGAGCAGGTTAGTTGGTGCCCTTGGGCACCGGTAGAGGCAGATATCCCGAACTATAAATTCTTTTGGATCGTCTTCGAGAGATTCACCTTCGTATAATTCACATTTTGCCACTTATTGGACGAGTGCACCGAAGGAGCAGGCATTGCAAACTTTCGACGATATTCTCCATTCAAACTGGAAAATTTATGTTTTTTCAACGGAGTTCGAAGCAATCAAAACGCATAAGGAGTGGTATTGTTTCTTAGGTATCGTGACTATGACGCCCTCCTTCCAATCTTTAGGAATTGCCTCCGTCAATCAAACTTCTTTGACAAGCCCTGCGAAATTGGGGCTAATTGTTCTGAGCTGAAATTTAAAAGTTCAGTGGGTGTGTTGCCAGTGCCACCAGCTTTGTTATTTTACAATTTTTTGGATTGAAACTTTAGCTTTTGCGAATGGTGGCAGATCAGTGCAGATATACCTGTTTGGTAGCGTTCTTTTGACTGTAATTTTGTGAGATTTTGATTCCAGGAAACTTCTATCGATCGAGTTGTTGTTTATCTAATATTAACATATTTCATTGTGCGTTCTTCAGAGGCCGCGAGATTTGGTTTTAAAGTTAACAATGGATCTGATTGCGCAAACAATGCTTCCTGGTTTGCCTTTCTTCACGAACTTTGTGATCTACGTTTGGGTAGTATTGCATTCAGTTGTCATACTTCATTTTAGCTGTCACTTACCCACGGTTTATTTCGACCCTGCTGTGTACCTAAGGCCCATGAATCCATTTTCAGGATGATGCGCTTTCATACAGGCGTCGTTGAAAATTGGTTGCGACAACTGGGTCTTGCAGTCTGCTGAAGGGAAATTTTGTCTTGGGTTTGACTATTTTTATTGCAACCGGACGAAGGAGTCGTTATGTAACGGTAAGATTATATATATATCATGTCCAGAGGTATGAATGTATCGATCAGATCCATGTCAAGACGAAATAGAGATGATATCCACACGAAAGAATTCCGTCGCTCAACTGGTCATATTTTGAAAAATAAAATTATACGCAAAAAATGTTGTTCCAAGGATTCAGCGTTGCCACCATCAAGCCTCCCTAATGGTTCGGTGGGGAGTGTCTTGTAAAGGCGTTACATCTCTTCATTTTTGCAAAAGAGGGGTTAAGACCGGGGCAAGGGTGTACCAGGAAGATATCTTAGAAGTCGGGGTGAAGCCATATTCCCTTCAGTGGAGAGCGCAGGATCTTCTAGCATGATTCTGCTACAGCCCATACGGAAAAAACCACCCTACAGTGGCTAAAAAACAATATTCCTGGGTGCATACCGGCACATGATTGACCGTCTGGTAGTGCAGATCTGAATCAATTCGACTACTGTTTGTGGTCAGAATAAGAGAACATTGTCTTTCGAAGACCTCACAGAAATTTAGAGAGTCTCTAACAATCTTGGTTCGAGCAGCGACGTTTATAAAAATGGAAACCGTGAGTGCTGCATTAGCTGAATGGCCAATCGTTTGAAGGCTTGTGTACGAGCAAATGGTGACCGTTTCGAATGAAAATGTAAAATTTTGTTCTTTGATATTTATATGATTAAATAAAACTAACTTCATTAAAAAATTATTAAAATTTCATACCTATAACATCAGTAACAGTACATCATTTCCTATGGCACCGCGAATGAGCACGAACAGAACGATAAGAGTATGATTACTGGAAATATCTGCACCTGGTAGCGCCAGGCTAATCACCTACCCTACCAGAAAGCAAAATAGATTAACGAAACCAACGCAAGACGAGGCCCTATGCTCCCGAGTGGAGTGAACAAGGAAAATAAAAAAAGTGCGTGTAGCGTAGTACACATAACAGAAGGGAAACTTTCAAGGTAGACAAAGAAAGAGGGAGAGACCCGAGAGAAAATAACAAAACAGTAGGCACCAAGAAAATATAACGCTAAAAAGTGGGCACCAGAAATGCATTTTCTACAACTTTGCACCAACGAACAAGCGGCAAAAAGTAGGCAGTGTTATTTCTCACTAGAAATTAGCAACCACAAGGAAAAACTCAGGAAAAATAGCCTAAAGTGTATCTAAGAAATATATAAGGTATATCTCTCTCTCTCCTTTTCCTCTACGTTATATCTTTTCTCTCTCTCGCGGAACGAAAATGCCCAAAACGTTGCATGTCCTTGAAATTTTGCTCTCCATTCTCCCTCGTCCATCGACGCCTAAGAAGTTCCACTTAAAAAATATTTGCACTCCACCAAATGCACCCGGCGAGAAGTGTATTGTAGTATTTTCTGCGTTTTAAGAAGCGTTTAATTTAGTTCCTCGCCTTTACATCAGGAAATTTCCAAGTGAACGTATGGATGCCACGGTGACGGAATGTTGAGTCGCCTATGAAAAAGTAATAATTCAGTGAAATTCATTTTCAAAGCCGTAATTGTTCTTGCCTACTTTTGCATGCAAGTCACCAATAACTCCTCTTGGTACATCAGCAAGTGTAGCTTCTAAATCATCATAAAATGCGTCTTTTTTTTCATCATAATTTGTGTCTGTAGACGCATAGCACTGCGCAATAGGGATTATGCGGAATTTAGAGTTGAATGTGGCAATTATGTTGTCGTTAGGCACGCTGAGGCCTGTAGCGCAATTTGATCTCGTTTGTGTATTTTCGCTGTACAAAAAGCGATGTTCCATGTGGATGTGTTCCTCTGCGTGTCCAGTCGAGCTTGTAGCTGTCCATTTTTATACATGTTTGTTCCTGCTTGAAGCGTTCTGAAATTGCACTTCCCTTTCACGTTCCTATTATTATCCTTATGCGAAAACCAAAAGTCGTCATCTTGTTGCCGATTTTATATCCGAGGCTATTTTCCGTTTCTTGAGTGATTTTATTTTTCTTGCTAGGGTACCAATTCCATGTACGTTAGTGGGATACGTGTTGGAAATTTTCAGAGCAGCCAGCATTGACCATTTTTAAAACACATTTATAGAGCGAGCCCGTGACATGTAGAGCGCGTCGGACGTGTAGCTCTTTCAGCCGCATCTAACCTGGTAAACAGACGCTGGAAGAGTTCTCCTCTCTCGTGTGTTTCCATCTCCATTTACGACACCAAGGTGGGTTACAAATCGTGCGAAGGAGTGCTTGAGATTAATAGGGCCTACCACTTGAAGGTGAGGGTAGGAAGTTGGCAGCAGAGGCTTTGTATTAGGTATTACTATACTTCTAATGGACGACGTCCCTCTTTTGAGAAAGTAATTTATATAACCCACGGGCTGAAAAGTCTCGAGCCTAACACATAGATGGCACTATTACATTCACCTCTTTTTCAGTTAGTACTATTTTATTTATTTATTTATTTATTAGAAATATAATTATAAATAACTATATTACATTACGAAAGGCACTAGTAGCTAGGACTATCGGCCTAAAATAATACTAATAGATTTTTTACTTATTTATAAAAAAAATATTAGAATAAAAATTATTATGTGTAGTGAATTAATAAACAAAATTATAAAAGATAAACTAGTCCAATTTGATATATAAAATCATAAATATTCGACATATTTTCTAGAGAAATCTCTTTCAGTAAATCGGAAGGTTTCCTGCCGTTAAAGATATTGTTTCTGCCATTGTTATATTTGGTGCAGTAGTCTATTATATGAGTAATGGACAGTGGACAGTTACATGCTGAGCAAATCGGGGCAGGCATTCCTTTTAGAAGGTGTTGGTGAGTAATATTTGTGTGTCCTAGCCGGAGTCGGGTAAAGATTTTTGTCTGCTGCAGTGTCGCTCCTGCTGGAATAATTGCTTTTAGTCGTTTTGGATTTATGGATTTGTAGCTGTGTTGGTATGTAAACCATTTCTCCCTTACGGTTGAGTGATAGATACTATCGATTATCCTGAGAATGTCGGATTTAACGAAGGTTTCGAAACAGAATGTAGGGATATTGCTAACATATTTTTCGCTGCTTTATCAGCGTATTCGTTGCCAAGAATTCCGCTGTGTCCAGGGATCCACATAACTTTTATTTTTGCCTTTTGCTGGGACAATTTATTAAAGGTTCTCTGCTGTTTGCGCTCGACAGAGCTGCGATGGCAGATTTACTGTCTGTACAGATTATATATTTTCCTTTAGTTGAGGAGGCGTAGTCAATGGCGAAGTTTATAGCAATCGCCTCGGTAGTAAATATCGAGTTGTGTGGGAATAGAAGACCAGTCCTAAGTATGCTTCCCCTATCAGATACCACAGCAAATGCAGTTGAGTCGGTTTCTTTAGAGCCGTCAGTGTAAATAAATTTCCGGCCTTTGGCATCCCAATAGTTCTTGATTTGAAAGAATAGCATTTGATAAACAAGTTTAGAGGTGTTTTGTTTTGAATGGATGGAGGAAGTTCCCAGGGTGGGAATCTCGATTGAAAAGTTAACATGGGCTTTATGGAAACGTCGAATTTCGCGGTTTCCTCCACCACTCTGTATATAGCTGATTCACGCTTCAATTTTGTGGTTCTTCTGTCATTGTTTATAATTGGGTTACTGGAACAATATATCCTTGGAATTAAACGAAGTGTATTATACCGACTCTATCACTCATTTCGGGAAGTCCAGCTTCGGCTAAAATATTTTTTGTCGGGGAGGTTGGAAAAGCTCGAAGACTTTTACGAACGGCTGAATGGTAGATTGCTGATATGTTCGCGAGGGTGCCTTTTGAACACTGTCCATATATTGGTTGACCGTAATCAATGCAAGATATTATTAATGATTTTGTTAGATTTATTAGAGAACTTTTGTGTAACATTACTATATTTTGAAGCAAAGTATTTAATGAGATTTAATCTATTATTAAGTTTAAATTTAAGGTATTTACAATGTTCCTTAAAGCTAAGATTTTTATCAAAAATTATGCCTAATATTTTCAGGTTAGTAACATTTTCTATTGCCTGATTATTATAGGTCAAGTTAAAATTACAATAGGGTTTTTTCTTACATATATGCAGTGTTTTGCACTTATTATATGATAGGCTAGCTCCAGAAGTAAGTGCCCAGAGAGATATATCATCAAGTAAATTATGGAATATGTTATTTATTTCGTTTAAGTTGTTTCTCTTTGAAAATATTAACACGTCATCAGCATAAATAGAGTGTTTGACGTCGTATTTTTCAATAATGTTGCTTATTTCATCAAATACAATGATAAAAAATATCACTGATAGGGGAGAACCCTGTGCTATTCCATTGTACAGGGGTACTCTACCAGAGTATTTATAGTTGACTTTAGTTCGAAAAGTGCGGTTTGTTAAAAAACTTTTTACGACGTTAAATATCTTTTGGCCAATGCTCCATTTTTTAAGTTGTTTCAATACAAAGTCGAGACCCAGTACAGTGACATGGTTTCGGCTGGAAATAGCGGTTGACAAGTAATGATCAAAATATATTGTAATAGTACATCTGACGTACTTTGCCCAGATTTAAATGTTACTTGATTAGGAGATAAAAGTTTTTTCCTTAGCGCAAACCACATGATGCGTTTTGCAACAATTTTTTCTAACGTTCTACTGAAGCAAGAGAGAAGAGAAATTGGTCGGTAGCTATTGACGTCAGCTTTTGGTTTATTAGGCTTTAAAACTGGCATAATGTCGGCGTTTTTCCAGTTTTGTGGAAATATCCCATGGAGGAAAATATTATTATAAAGCCTGAGCAGTCTGCTTATTAGATCAAATGAAGCGTTTTTCAATGTAGTGTAACATATTCTATCATGTCCAGAGTTAGTACTAACCTTAAAAAAACAGAAGAATTTCGTAAATAAAATAATAATAAAACAACAATAAAGCGATAATTTGCTGACTTCAAACGGGGTCGTAGAGACACCGATGATGCACAACATAGTGGACGGTAACACCAGAAAACATCCACAAATTCCACAAAATCGTTCTGAATGATCGAAAACTGAAGTTGTGTGAGTTAGCTGACATCGTAAAGATATCAAAAGAATGTCTTGGCTGAATATTGCATTCGGATTTGACTGTAAGAAAGTGGGTGCCGCGTTTGCTCACTGTTTTGTTTCATCAAGACAACACGCCGTGTCACAAGTCAATCAAAACAATGGCAAAACTACATGAATTAAACTTCGAATTGTCGCACATTCTCCGTGGTCGCCAGCGAGGCTGTTCGCAAACCTAAAAAAATGCTCGCCGGTAAGAGATTTCGCTCGAATGAAGAGGTTATCATTGAAATTGGCCTCTGTGAGGCGAGAGATAAAATCGAAAGAGGTACTGAAATGCTAGAGCGGCGCTGAAATTATTGCGTTGTTGTGGATGGAAATTACGTCGATAAATAAAACTAATGTTGAAAGAGAAATGCTTTCTTTGGTAGGCCGGGGACTTATCAGCCCATGTGTTAAAAGACATTTTTTTTTACTAAAGCAAAGCATAAACAAACTTTTTCCGCGGATTTTATTATATATTTTTTATTACACATTTTTTTATTTATCATTACAATGATTCAAAGCTTTACACACACTTAAACCTTAAGTATAACTATTTTTTACTTATCCGTAGAATTTTATCTTTGAAAAATATGTACATACGATTGCGCCAGAAGTAGCACTGCTCCACTAAAAAAATTGAAACCATAAACGCACACACAATGCCGTAGCCAAACCAAACGAGTTGCATGTCCTGCACTTTCATTGCCCTGAACTCATTCTTGCGGCTTAAGTCCACGAATTTTAAACGCCCTGCCCTGATTAACTCCAGAAACGCTGACCGAGTCCAATGTTCCGTTAGACCCGATTGCGCGGCATCTAAAATCATTTCATTTGTGATTTCTGTAAATATCGAATTGTTGTTTATGGGAAAACATAGCGGAATGTTACGGAATAAGCACAAATCGAGGCGCATACGAAAGAGAGGAGTAGTAAAAAATTTCTGTTGCTCCTTGAAAATTTTCCATTTAGTAGTTGGTATCATGTAATAATATTTCATGTCGAACGCATCTCGCGTCTTTAAGAAGGTTTGATAATTTGCTTCTACCTGAAACATGGGAGCATATTTGGCCAAATCTCTGATGCGAAAAATGAGCTCAAAGTATTCTGGTGCAAAAACATAAACTTTCCAGTGTGAATGGAGAATATCGTCGAAGGTTTGCAGTGATTGCACTTTCGGTGCACTCGTCCAATATGTGGCGAAATGCGAATTGTATGAGGTGGTTAGTAGAATTCCAAGTACATACATTTGCAGATAAATGAATCGCACCACGAAGGGTGCACCACTTAGTTCCCGAATGGATTGACCAAGTACACTGCGTAGACAAGCATCGTGCATGAAGAAATCTAATATAGCTGGTCTGTTGCCATGCTGCAAGAGCGCAAAACTTAGCACTACGGACATAATGACGAGTGTACCCATCACCAGTACGAAGGTTAGTCCCTCGAAAACAATCCAAAAGAATTCAGAATTCGGTATATCTGCCTCTACCGGTGCCCAAATGCAAAAACTTGTCTGCTCGTATGGATAGGTGAAACCATTCAAGGGGATATTTGGATAGGTAAGTGCAACCGAAATCTCTACGGTGTTATTACGCACGGCGGCAATCAATTCCTGTGATGGGGCAAATTGTGTATATGAGGAGATAGGCAGTGTGCTTGCGTGCGAAATTCGCGAATAAATGACCCGCAAAGCCGCCCACTATTTTGCGACCATTATAATTATATACAATAACGCGTGGCTCGGAACCGCCTATTATATAGGGCAATTTGAAGCCTTGTAAGTTACCCAGACGATAGGGGTAGATGGGGCCCCAGTGCAGCATATCGGCGTTTAAAGTTTTGTACTCAAGCGCAAATATAGGAAAATGGGTGTAGCTGTAGAATTGAGCTGTGAGCTGTAAGAAATGATATAAATGATTTATATGTGGGGATGAGAATATGACTATCGCCACGAACTTGCTTACCTTATAGTCACTACATAGCGCTGCCACATTTATCATTTTGCTCTGCCAACAGAATTGAAAGAGTTGCTGTAGGAAAGTGTCATCACAAGTCGCCGTTGTGTCGCCGTTATTTATTAGAAATAATATTTTCGATTGTCTGCGATACTCCAAGCTTACCAAGAGCGCTTTTAGTAATCCCGTCTGTGATTCGAGCGACTCCTCCACGTACACCACCACCATCAGGGCGGCGCTGAAGTGCTTCCTCAGCGGAAAAACGCTCAACTCGTTGAGAAGAATAACTGGCGCTACCAGATCTGTCATTAAATTTTGCACAAATTGCATCTCATAATCCACCTCCAATGATACTTCCTTTCCTTGACGCCTGCTTTCTAACTCTCCATTCGTGGGAGTTCTGAAAGCTGTGAAGGCAGTTATGTTTCGATTACGTGCGAATACTACCTGGTCATAGTTGTGTAAACGTCGCACATCCTGCAGGAAGTTCACCACTGTGTAGTCAGATAAATTTAATTGAATTTTAGCACAATTGGCTGCGTGTATGATGAAAAGAAATGCAAGGATGCCGCGTAAAAGCTGAATGCGCTCCATTCTGTCAATGAGAGTGGCGACACTTTGAGTTTGCTTCGCGTTTTTATTGAATTTGAATGGCTTCTGCGACGCTCCACCCCCAACACTACAGGTCTACTTGTGGCGGCAAATTAATCCCTAAGCGGCATATTATTTTTGCCTTTGTGGGGCCTTTAATTTGTGTACTTTATGGCGGATACGCTTATGAAAGCATTGTTATAATTTACATATAATATGATTACCATAAGTGAGCTAGTGAGTGACAAAATGTCGCCATATATGCGCATGAATGTTAAGGATGAAGTTCATGTGCCTCCCTGTGTTGGTGCGTAGTGCAGCGTAATCTATGTAATTTTCCGAAGGGGAAATGCTTTTCGCTCAAAATTAGGTGCCGTGTACATATAATATAATTGAGTAATTTAGTAATTGAGTAAGGATATGCTACTGGTCTACTTATAAGCGCCACACAAACATACAAGCATTCGTACTTGTTTACCACGTGAATATTCAATCGCCAATGGGGTTAAGTATAAATATTTTGTGCCTCCATCCAACAAGCGAAGGTGCTGAGGTAAGTGGAGATGACAAACAAATAAGAAAGTTGAAAAATCACCGATTTTTATATGCAATATTTACATAAATCCGTAAAGCTCTTGTCATTAATTTAGTTATTGCTACGATTAGTTTTAATGCACAAGGGAGGTGCATATAATTATGAGAATTTCAGTGCGTATAATTTCGGATTTTTCTATGTTAGGAAGTTAATACAAATTAAATTTTTATTTACATAAGTACATTTGATTAGACTTAGATTTTTTCCAGTTCGGAGGACGGACTTAATATTAATTTGTCTGTAAAAATGCATTAGAAAGGGTTACCATGTCACACATACAAGTTATCCGCGATTACACTGGATCACAAATTTCAACTTTTTTTCTGCACCAGAGACGCAGTTATGAAATTCCTATGTAAAATCACCGTCTGATTCCGAAAATCAAGATTATTTTTTATTCTATGGTAACGTTTTCGAGATATTTACGAATTACCGTTATTTCAAAAAAAAAAAAATTCGGCCCACTTAATCACATATATCTCGAAAACGAATTGAGGGATTCCAAAACCGTTTAAAGCTTTTAAAAGGTAATAAAATTTGCTATAAACTGTGTGTAAAACACTTTTTGCTAGGCCCTGCAGATTCAAAGATAACGAACTATCATAACGGATTTTTTAAATTTTTTTTGTAAAAATATAAAAAACTTTGTACTTTGAGAGAAAGGATCTTTAAAACTTTTTATTTTTTCGTAAATTTTTTGTTTTCACTCTAAGCTCTGTTTTATTACAAAAAAGAGGTTGTCTGTAAAGTCGGTTTACTGACGATAGTTTAACGTGATAACGTCATAAGAAAATACTGACTGAATGGTTGCATTTTTCAAAAGAAAATTTTAATTTTATTTGTTTGATAGATATTTTGTATGGATATAGAGAATGAGTTAACATTAACATAACATAATATAACATAACATAACACAACACAACACAACACAACACAACACAACACAACACAACACAACACAACACAACACAACACAACACAACACAACACAACACAACACAACACAACACAACACAACACAACACAACACAACACAACACAACACAACACAACACAACACAACACAACACAACACAACACAACACAACACAACACAACACAACACAACACAACACAACACAACACAACACAACACAACACAACACAACACAACACAACACAACACAACACAACACAACACAACATAACATAACATAACATAACATAACATAACATAACACAACAAAACATAACATAACATAACATAACATAACATAACATAACATAACATAACATAACATAACATAACATAACATAACATAACATAACATAACATAACATAACATAACATAACATAACATAACATAACATAACATAACATAACATAACATAACATAACATAACATAACATAACATAACATAACATAACATAACATAACATAACATAACATAACATAACATAACATAACATAACATAACATAACATAACATAACATAACATAACATAACATAACATAACATAACATAACATAACATAACATAACATAACATAACATAACATAACATAACATAACATAACATAACATAACATAACATAACATAACATAACATAACATAACATAACATAACATAACATAACATAACATAACATAACATAACATAACATAACATAACATAACATAACATAACATAACATAACATAACATATCATAAAGCATTCACCAACAGCTTTCATTTGATACCCATATTGTACATAAACGTCCGAAGGTTACCCGGGTCCACGTTTTGACCTATATCTCGAGACCCTATCTACCAATAGGTATTCAAACTATACGGAAATCATCTTCAATACCTACTTAACAATGTGTGTAAGTTTGGTTTAATTCGGTTCAAAGACACGGCGGGTCTACGTTTTGGCATATATTTCGAGACCCTAGTCATCAATAGGTATGAAAATTACCCCGTATTAAAGCACTTATCAACAGCTTTCATTTGATATCCATATTGTACAAACACATTCTAGGGTCCACGTTTTTGTCTCTATCTCGAGACCCTAGTCACGGAGCGGATGGAAATACTCTGAACTAAAGCATTCATCAACAGCTTCCATTTGATACCCATATTGTACATACACATCCGAAGGTTACCCGGGTCCACGTTTTGACCTATATCTCGAGACCCTATCTACCAATAGGTATCCAAACTATACGGAAACCATCTTCAATACCTCCTTAACAATGTGTGTAAGTTTGATTTAATTCGGTGCAAAGACACGGCGGGTCCACGTTTTGGCATATATTTCCAGACCCTAGTCATCAATAGGTATGAAAATTACCCCGTATTAAAGCACTTATCAACAGCTTTCATTTGATATCCATATTGTACAAACACATTCTAGGGTCCACGTTTTGGTCTCTATCTCGAGACCCTAGTCACGGAGCGGATGGAAATACTCTGAACTAAAGCATTCACCACACCAACAGCTTCCATTTGATACCCATATTGTACATACACATCCGAAGGTTACCCGGGTCCACGTTTTGACCTATATCTCGAGACCCTATCTACCAATAGGTATCCAAACTATACGGAAATCATCTTCAATACCTCCTTAACAATGTGTGTAAGTTTGGTTTAATTCGGTGCAAAGACACGGCGGGTCCACGTTTTGGCATATATTTCCAGACCCTAGTCATCAATAGGTATGAAAATTACCCCGTATTAAAGCACTTATCAACAGCTTTCATTTGATATCCATATTGTACAAACACATTCTAGGGTCCACGTTTTGGTCTCTATCTCGAGACCCTAGTCACGGAGCGGATGGAAATACTCTGAACTAAAGCATTCACCAACAGCTTCCATTTGATACCCATATTGTACATACACATCCGAAGGTTACCCGGGTCCACGTTTTGACCTATATCTCGAGACCCTATCTACCAATAGGTATCCAAACTATACGGAAATCATCTTCAATACCTCCTTAACAATGTGTGTAAGTTTGGTTTAATTCGGTGCAAAGACACGGCGGGTCCACGTTTTGGCATATATTTCCAGACCCTAGTCATCAATAGGTATGAAAATTACCCCGTATTAAAGCACTTATCAACAGCTTTCATTTGATATCCATATTGTACAAACACATTCTAGGGTCCACGTTTTGGTCTCTATCTCGAGACCCTAGTCACGGAGCGGATGGAAATACTCTGAACTAAAGCATTCACCAACAGCTTCCATTTGATACCCATATTGTACATACACATCCGAAGGTTACCCGGGTCCACGTTTTGACCTATATCTCGAGACCCTATCTACCAATAGGTATCCAAACTATACGGAAACCATCTTCAATACCTCCTTAACAATGTGTGTAAGTTTGATTTAATTCGGTGCAAAGACACGGCGGGTCCACGTTTTGGCATATATTTCCAGACCCTAGTCATCAATAGGTATGAAAATTACCCCGTATTAAAGCACTTATCAACAGCTTTCATTTGATACCCATATTGTACATACACATCCGAAGGTTACCCAGGTCCACGTTTTGACCTATATCTCGAGCCCTATTTCCAAAATAAAATATAATCCATGTTACTCGTGATGTAGCTTTCGAATGGTGAAAGAATTTTTAAAATCGGTCCAGTAGTTTTTGAGCCTATTCATTACAACCAAACAAACAAAGTTTTCCTCTTTATAATATTAGTATAGATATGGTAAATATTACCATACATTTTTTCCTTCATATATAATAAAAAAATAATAATAATAATAACATTAAAACAACAGGTATTATTAACAAACTTGGTTTTATTTTAAATTCTTCAAGTAAATCAAATTAATAAAAGGTAACTACATATGAGCAAGGTAACACTAATATGAGCAAGGTAACTACATATGAGCAAGGTAACTACATATGAGCAAGGTAACACTAATATGAGCAAGGTAACACTAATATGAGCAAGGTAACTACATATGAGCAAGGTAACGACACATTTTTTCGTGCGTGCAGCCTGTTAAATCGAATTATAAGACGTTATCACGTCAAAAAATAAACTTTGATTCAACAAAATCGATGAACTAATACAAAAGTTACAAGCATTCAAGTAAATATATCCATATAGTAAAACTTAAGTACCCTACAAATAATAGCATATGTATATACTATATGATTCTGTCTTAACTCTATGATCTTATTTTATAATTGAAAAAGTTATGTGTCTTGTTTTGACGTTTATTTATATAAGGATCGGTTTCTCTTATTAGAAACCAACAGTAGTCACCCATCATAGCGACATCCCAGAATCCTTGATACCGACTTTCAATCATTTTCATTTGCTGGTGAAACCTTTTGCCATGCTTATATGCCAACATGCCAACGGTCTTATATGTGTTTTTTATTTACCCATTTCCGCATAGTTTTTGATTAAATCGTTCACTATCAGCTCGAAGTTAGGACTTTTGTGTTTGCCTAAAAAACAAGTAACGACCTTTTCAAAAGAGTCCCACGCCGCTGCCTCCACTGGTGACAATAGTTCTTTGAAAAGGGTATTGACCATTATTTTCCTTATTTGCGGCCCCACAAAAATCCCTTCCTTTATTTTTGCTTCTGAAATCTGTGGAAATATTGTTTTCAAATAATGAAAAGCTTCGTCTTCTTTGTCCAAAGCCTTGACAAAGTTTTTGATAAGGCCGAGCTTGATGTGGAGCGGAGGTAGAATTATTTTTGACGTGATAACGTCTTATAATTCGATTTAACAGGCTGCACGCACGAAAAAATGTGTCGTTACCTTGCTCATTACTGTTCATTGCCGTTACCTTGCTCATACTAGTGTTACCTTGCTCATTACTGTTCATATGTAGTTACCTTGCTCATATGTAGTTACCTTGCTCATATTAGTGTTACCTTGCTCATATGTAGTTACCTTGCTCATATGTAGTTACCTTGCTCATATGTAGTTACCTTGCTCATATGTAGTTACCTTGCTCATATGTAGTTACCTTGCTCATATTAGTGTTACCTTGCTCATATGTAGTTACCTTGCTCATATGTAGTTACCTTGCTCATATTAGTGTTACCTTGCTCATATGTAGTTACCTTGCTCATATGTAGTTACCTTGCTCATTGCATTGAATGAACTGCAAGCGAAAGAGCGGAAGGAACGACAAAGCAAACAAAGCAAACGAACGGCAACGTTCGACATCTTGCTCTCCCCTACTTAAGTGAGCGTATATATGTATGTATGTATATGCGCATATGTACATATATAAATTCACGTATTTGTATTGGCATATGCCTTCTTATTGATTATTATTATTTTGATTTACTTGAGAATTTCAAATAAAACCAAGTTTGTTAATAATACCTGTTGTTTTAATGTTATTATTATTATTTTTTTATTATATCTGAAGGAAAAAATGTATGGTAATATTTACCATATCTATACTAATATTATAAAGAGGAAAACTTTGTTTGTTTGGTTGTAATGAATAGGCTCAAAAACTACTGGACCGATTTTAAAAATTCTTTCACCATTCGAAAGCTACATCACGAGTAACATGGATTATATTTTATTTTGGAAATAGGGCTCGAGATATAGGTCAAAACGTGGACCCGGGTAACCTTCGGATGTGTATGTACAATATGGGTATCAAATGAAAGCTGTTGATAAGTGCTTTAATACGGGGTAATTTTCATACCTATTGATGACTAGGGTCTGGAAATATATGCCAAAACGTGGACCCGCCGTGTCTTTGCACCGAATTAAACCAAACTTACACACATTGTTAAGTAGGTATTGAAGATGATTTCCGTATAGTTTGAATACCTATTGGTAGATAGGGTCTCGAGATATAGGTCAAAACGTTGACCCGGGTAACCTTCGGATGTGTATGTACAATATGGGTATCAAATGGAAGCTGTTGGTGAATGCTTTAGTTCAGAGTATTTCCATCCGCTCCGTGACTAGGGTCTCGAGATAGAGACCAAAACGTGGACCCTAGAATGTGTTTGTACAATATGGATATCAAATGAAAGCTGTTGATAAGTGCTTTAATAGGGGGTAATTTTCATACCTATTGATGACTAGGGTCTGGAAATATATGCCAAAACGTGGACCCGCCGGGTCTTTGCACCGAATTAAACCAAACTTACACACATTGTTAAGGAGGTATTGAAGATGGTTTCCGTATTGTTTGGGTACATATTGGTAGATATGGTCTCGAGATATAGGTCAAAACGTGGACCCGGGTAACCTTTGGTTGTGTATGTACAATATGGGTATCAAATGAAAGCTGTTGATAAGTGCTTTAATACGGGGTAATTTGTTATGTTATGTTATGTTATGTTATGTTATGTTATGTTATGTTATGTTATGTTATGTTATGTTATGTTATGTTATGTTATGTTATGTTATGTTATGTTATGTTATGTTATGTTATGTTATGTTATGTTATGTTATGTTATGTTATGTTATGTTATGTTATGTTATGTTATGTTATGTTATGTTATGTTATGTTATGTTATGTTATGTTATGTTATGTTATGTTATGTTATGTTATGTTATGTTATGTTATGTTATGTTATGTTGTGTTGTGTTGTGTTGTGTTGTGTTGTGTTGTGTTGTGTTATGTCATGTTATGTTATGTTATGTTATGTTATGTTATGTTATGTTATGTTATGTTATGTTATGTTATGTTATGTTATGTTATGTTATGTTATGTTATGTTATGTTATGTTATGTTATGTTATGTTATGTTATGTTATGTTATGTTATGTTATGTTATGTTATGTTATGTTATGTTATGTTATGTTAAAGTATATGTTATGTTAATGTTAACTCATTCTCTATATCCATACAAAATATGTATCAAACAAATAAAATTAAAATTTTCTTTTGAAAAATGCAACCATTCAATCAGTATTTTCTTATGACGTTATCACGTTAAACTATCGTCAGTAAACCGACTTTGCAGACAACCTCTTTTTTCCTTCTTTATAAGTGGTGAGTATTTTATGTTATTCACAACAACTTGAAAAGCGATTCGTTCTGGCCAATCCTTTATGATGTAGTGGTCTTGACGTGCTCGGCTATCCCATTTGCATAGAAAGCAACAGTATTTTGTGTATCCAGATTGTAGACCACATAGCATTCCAACGACTTTTAGATCGGCACATATTTTCCAATCATGTTCTTCGTATTTAATTAATTTAAGCAATTCTTGCATTGTCTCATATATTTCCTTCGTATTTACTGCATGCGCGATCGGGATAGATGGCTTTTGGTTGCCAATATGCAATAATACGGCCTTTAAACTTAATTTATTGCCGTCTATGAACAATCGCCACTCTTTTGAATCATATGGTTCACCAAACTGTTTAAATAGACCAGCAATGTTGTTGCAATAACAAACACTGTCCTTCTTCGTATAGTACTGGGAGAATTGTTCGTGACGAGTCCTATAATATGTTACCTTAACATCGGATGAAACAAATTTAAATTGTTGCATACGAGAGGCGTGTAGTTCGGCCTTTTCTTTTGACAATTCCAAATCCCTTATCCAATCATTGAGTTGTGTTTGTGACAAAGGGTTTCTTTCGTTTACCATTTGCAATCCAGTACAACATGATGCCGCGTAATCAGATACTTCTGTTGACAATGAAACTGGAGCCGGAACTAAAGTTAAATTTAATTCTGGCAATGTAGCTTCCGTTGAATTTAGTTCTGGTAATGACACTGTAGATACGCTGTTGACTTTCCAACCCCAAATACTTTTGTAGTACAAATATAGCAGTCCGTTGAATGGCAAGTTGGTTCCCTCCACTTCATTGTTGTAATAAATTTCATATGTCGCCTAAATAGATAGTTTAAGAAATTAGTCAGATATGCATTAAAAGAGAGAAAACTCCTAATTTTTACGATGTACCTTTTGGTTCCGATTTCCGAAAATATCAATTCGACTCGACATGTGGTGCACACAGTATTCGGTGTCCATGGTTTTTCATTGTTTCTGGGCTCAATTCCACAACACTTATGGTATGCAAATTTCAAAGGATTTGAAAACAACCGTCGCATCCTTTTAACGATAAATTCCCCGCAGATGAAACAGAACATATCTGGATCATTTTTACACTCAAACTCTCGCGCCCTTTTATTCATATTATATTTTTAAGTAAATGACGGATTATAAACTGTAATTATAAAGTGAACAGTATCCGGCGATCCTTGCAGAAATTATGAAGGACCGAGGCACATGTACTATTATTTATACCTATGTAAGTATAAATCATCTAAAAATGCAAGCCTACCTATACAAAAAGGTTCCCTAGTTATACATAGAAAACACTACCTGCCTTAAACATATGAACTTGCTTGAAATGTATCTGTGTTTGAGATAACGACACTAACAATTTTTTGTATCTAATAACCCTTCCAAAATCTAACTGACATGCGAATACTAACACATATTACCAGTAGGGTACTTAAGTATTAAATGGATATATTTACTTGAATGCTTGTAACTTTTGTATTAGTTCATCGATTTTGTTGAATAAAAGTTTATTTTTTTTGTAATAAAACAGAGCTTAGAGTGAAAACAAAAAATTTACGAAAAAATAAAAAGTTTTAAAGATCCTTTCTCTCAAAGTACAAATTTTTTTATATTTTTACAAAAAAAAATTAAAAAATCCGTTATGATAGTTCGTTATCTTTGAATCTGTAGGGCCTAGCAAAAAGTGTTTTACACACAGTTTATAGCAAATTTTATTACCTTTTAAAAGCTTTAAACGGTTTTGGAATCCCTCAATTCGTTTTCGAGATATATATGATTAAGTGGGCCGAATTTTTTTTTTTTGAAATAACGGTAATTCGTAAATATCTCGAAAACGTTACCATAGAATAAAAAATAATCTTGATTTTCGGAATCAGACGGTGATTTTACATAGGAATTTCATAACGGCGTCTCTGGTGCATTTTGGCTGTAAACCAGTGTTATTAAAACAACTTGTTGGGTTGGCAGTTTGGCTTAACTTGATCCAATTTTTATTCTCAAAAGTATTTTAAAGCAATTTTAAGTGCGACTTAAGTCTAAGAATTACAAATATAAAAGGCAACCAGCTTAATTCGAGGAATTTTTGTCGCGCTGTCGCTAAATACAGTGAAACTAGAGTAACACCCTTTTGTGCTTGGCTTATGGAGTTGTGCGTTGTTGTTGCAATGCAACTGGCTCGCTTGGAGTTCTGCGTCTAGGGTGTCAGTATATTTGAGTCATCGGTACAAAAATGAGTTTTGAACAAAGATATCAGATTTTGTTTCAAAATCGGTAGAACGTTTACCGAAACATTTGAATTGATGAAAAAAGTGTATGGCGATGATTGTCTATCTCGTGCCAGAGTTTATGAGTGGTTTACATGCTTCAGAGACGGTTGTGAGGCCTTAAATGACAATGAACATGCGGGCCGCCCAAAATTAGTAATCACTAAAACTCCATCGAAATGGTTCGTAAATTTGTCAAAAATGAACCGAAATTATCTTTGAATTTATGGAATTGGAATCGAACATCTCCAAAACATCGATTTATCGCATTTTAACTGATCATTTGGGCTTACGAAAGGTCTGTGCATGTTTCATTCCGCACAAGTTAACTGAGGACCAAAAATTGCTCAGAATTTAACATTCGAAAGGCCTCATTAAGGAGGCTAGAAAAGACGAGAACTTCCTTGACAACATTGAAACAGGTGATAAAACGTGGTGTTTTCAACATGAAAGTGAAACTAAGCGTCATAGTGCCGAATGGGATGCCCCAGACGAGCCACTACCCAAAAAATCGTGCTTTTTGGAGGAGTCAAAAATGAAGTCGATGTTCATTTGTTTTTACGATTCCAAGGGAATTGTCCACAAGGAGTACATGCTATCGGGCCAAACCGTCAATGGAATTTTCTATCGTGGCGTTATGGAGGGTTTGTTGTATCGCATTCGTCGCATTCGCCCTGAATACCGCGAAGGAGAAAGCTGGCACTTATTGCATGATAATGCACCATCTCATCGGTCCACTCTTGTGACTGATTTTTGACTAGAAATCTCATTTTAACCATCAATCACTATTCGCCTGATATGGCCTGACATCTGCCTATTCGGAAAATTGCTCTTGACCATGAAAGGAAAACATTTTGCGTCCGTAGAAGCCATACAAAAGAATTGTACCGGCATCATGAAGGACATTCCGGTCAATGACCTGAAACACTCTTTCGAAAAGCTTTTAGATCACGCAAAACAGTGTATCGAGGTCAGAGGGAACTTTTTTGAATAAATAAACTCGAAGTTATCAGAACAAAGCTCCTGTCGTTTCTTTTTTCGCTCAGTCTTGTTTATTTGGGACTTCACCTTGTACAAATATGCGGGTTTCTTCGTTCGATAAGCTGTATCTCGAGGAAAAATTATTGTAATTCAAAATGTTTTTCTAGGAAAAATATACACCGTAGCATACTGAAAAATGATCTCAATATCAAGCCTTACACGATCCAAAAGGCGCATAATCTCACACCAAAGCAGCAACAAGTTAGACTTGAGAGAGCGAAGGAGTTGCTTAACTTGGCCGAAACCGGTCAATTACCAAACATTGCTTCTTCTGACGACAAAAATTTTCAAATTAAGCATTTGTAGACTCCCAGAACGATAGGGTTTATTTGACCGACCGTTCATACAAGAATTTAAGTCCACGATTGGCCACCAAAAGGCAGCACCGGCCTGGTTTGGGACACTGTAACCGCAGTAGGTAAATGCGAAATATAATATTATCGGGAACCTATTCTGCAGGTTGCTTTGAATCTGTGGGCAGACAAACATTTCAGTGGCAGACCATAGACGTTTCAACAGGACCAGGAAAAGTTAAAACCAAAACAACGTTCCGAACTTCATAACGACCACACAATGACTCTGAAATTCACCAGACGCGAATCCGATGGGTTACTTTCATTGAGCCATTTTGGAGAGCATGGTTCGAACTAAAAGTTTCAACAAGCCACATTCAGACAGCCTGCGATTCGTTTCTGGACCGTCTCAAGGCAATAATCAAGGCAAAAGGTGGTCATATCGAGCAAAAGTAAATTGTTAATTTTGTATTATTTTCACACATTTTTTACTTTGAATTTAATAAAAGTAATTTTCCAATCTAAATTTATGACCTTTTTTATTGATTTCTGAATAACTTTTTTACTAAGTAAAATAACCAAATAATGTTGTATGTTAAAAATATTTCTTTTGACCTTTACGCGTTCCACTGCTTGTCTGTGTGTATGCTGCCTTTGGAGTGATCAATTTTGCGCCACCTTGAATATTGGATATATTGATAATTTTTTTAGACTTGATAATGTCATTATGTTGGATGCAGAGGAGAAAAATTGAGAAGCGTACTCGTCCTAAAGGTATTACTTTTGGAGTGGAGCAAAGTGTTCGCTGGAATTCTTTTTCTTTTTTTGATTTTTTTCCAGGCTGATCGCATGAGATTTTATATCTGTTCGCTGGGCGTACATTTTAAATAGATTTGAAAATATTATTTTCTCTTCTAAAAAGTGAGAGAATTTTTTCGTTAAATCGGTATTGCAAACTCATTCATTCTACTTAGTTTTGTAAGGTGGATCTTATGCTCATTAGGAACAGATGTTACATTTGAGATCATTTGAATACATCAAATTTCACTAAAGCTGATTAATAAGCTCCACCAGATGACATGGACGTGAGAAGTTTGCAGTCTTGACAAATTTTGAGTTTGTTAGTTATTTCTCATTTATTTCTACCACTTATGATGTTGAGTCAGAATATGCTTTAAAAAAGGATATTGAAGGGCGTCGTTCGTGAACTAATTTGGTTGGTGAACCCGAAACAGACAATGCAAAAATGCATACTTTCACTTTAGAAAGGTGTTGATACTCCCGCACAGCAAAAACAAGGGTCAGTACGTCAAGGATCGCATCCCATATGGCATTAGGTTTTTGCTAAATAATAATAACAACATTCATTACATATCTATGTTGAAATATTTAAAATCAAAGTTACAAGCAACAAAACTGGTGACTGAATAAATTAGTCAAGAGCGATAACGTTTCTGAACAGCGAACAACGAAAGCACTCAACTTCACTCTAAGAGTTACTTGCCCATCCGCATAGTGATCTAGAAACTAACACTAACTCAAAACCTCTACTTAACTGACATTTCGAGTTGCCTTAACATATCCGCAAATTTTCTATATATACGTTTACGTCGGAAGTAGCACTGCTCTGCGCAAAAAACCAACACCATTACCACGCACATAACGCCATAGCCCAGCCAAACGTACTTCAGATCCTCCACTTTCATTGCCCTGAACTCATTCTTTCGGCTTAAGTCCATGAAACTGAAACGACCTGCATTGATCAATTCCATAAACGCTGACCGAGTCCAATACTCCGTTAGACCCGATTGCGCAGTTTCTAAAATCATTTCATTTGTGATTTCTGTAAATATCGAATTGTTGTTTATGGGAAAACATAGCGGAATGTTACGGAATAAGCACAAATCGAGGCGCATACGAAAGAGAGGAGTAGTAAAAAATTTCTGTCGCTCCTTGAAAATTTTCCATTTAGTAGTTGGTATCATGTAAATATATTTCGTGTCGAAGCCGTCACGAGTATTTAGGAATGTTTGATAATCGGTTTCTATCTGAAACATGGGAATATATTTTCTCAACTCTTCTTGCGAAATGATCTCATTGAAGTCTTGCATAAGAATATAAACTTTCCAGCTTGAGTGGAGAATGTCGTCGAATGTGTTTAGGGATTGCTCTTTCGGAGCTCTTGTCCAATAAGTGGCAAAATGTGAATTATACGAGGTGGTTAGCAGAATACCGAAAATATAAATTTGTAGATAAATGAATCGTAAAACGAAGGGCGCGCCACATATCTCCCGAACTGACTGACCCAGTACACCGCGAAAACAAGCGCCATGTAGAAAGAAATGCAAAATTTCCGGCTTATTGCCATGCCGCCAGAGTGCACAACTTAGCACTGAGGAAATAACGACGAGTGTCACCATCATCAGTATGAAGACGAGTCCATCGAAGACGATCCAAAAGAATTCAGAATTCGGTATATCTGGCTCTATCGGCGCCCAAGCGCACCAATTCATCAGCTCGTAAGGATATGTGAAACCATCTGTGGACAATTGAGCAGGTGAGAACGTAAAGGTGGGCGCAGCTGATATCTCTACAGTATTGTTACGTACGGCGGCAATCAAATCCTGTGCTGGAGCGCATTGTGTATATGAGGAAATAGGCAGCGGCTCGTAGAGCGAAAAGTTGTGCTTGCGTGCGAAATTCTTAAAGAAGTTACCAGCAGAACCGCCCACTATCCTCTGACCATTATAATTATATACAATAATGCGTGGCTCCGAGCCGCCTATTATATAGGGTAGTTTGTAGCCGTGTAAGTTGCCCAGACGATAGGGATAAATGGAGCCATGGAGGAAGAGATCGGCATTTAAAGTTTTATACTCAAGCGCGAATACAGGAAAATGTGTGTAGCTGTAGAATTGAGCTGTGAGCTGAAAAATTGTTGGAAACGATGTATAAATGAAGCTGAGAGTACGACATCGAATCGCCACAAACTTCCTTACCTTATAATCGCTGCAGAGCGCTGCCACATTAATCATTTTGCTCTGCCAACAAAATTGAAAGAGCTGCTGTAGAAAAGTGTCATCACAAGTCGCCGTTGTGTCTTTGTTGTTTATTAGAAATAACACCTTCGATTGTCTGCGATGATCCAAACTGGCCACCAGGGCGTTGAGCAATCCAGTCTGTGATGCGAGCGTCTCCTCCAAGTATACCACTACCATCAGGGTGTCGCTGAAGTGCTGCCTCAACCCAAAAGTGCTCAATTCGTTTAAGAGAATAACTGGGACTACCAGATCTGTCATTAAGTTTTGCACAAATTGCGTCTCATAATCCACGTCCAGTCTGAAGCTGTTAGAAGCTCTCTTTGCTTGATTCCTACTTCCTAAATCTCCTTTCGTGGATGTTCTGAATGCTGCGAAGGCAGTTATATTGCGATTACGTGCGAATACCACCTGGTCATAGTTGTGTAAACGTTGCACATCCTGCAGGAGGTTCACCACAGTGTAGTCAGACAAATTGAATTGAATGCCAGCACAATTGACTTCGTGTGTAATTAAGAACAATACGAGGGTGCCGCCTAAAATCTGAATGCGCTCCATTCTCTCTGCGTTGTAGGTTTGTGTTGCTAATTTGAGTTTGGTTTGCTCTTTTATTGACTTTGAGTAGTTGCAGCAGTGCTCTTCCTCAAGTATAAACGCCTGTTCATTTTTGTTAATTAGTCCCCATGCGGAACGTAGTTGCTGTACGAATGTTCTTGCAACACAGTGGTGCTCTTAATTGTATACTCAATGGTGCATACGATTCTAAAATCATTGATATGAATTGCTTTAGAAAATGTTATGGCTTTTAGGGACCAGTGAGTGTGGATATGGACATGAATGTTTAGGCCAAAGTTCATGTGTTCTCCTATGTTGATGCGTGGGGTATGGGCTTAATTAAGCGGATTCTATGGGCTTAATTAAGGATTTGGGAATGTTTTTCCGTCATAGTTTTGTTTCTATGTGGGATAATTGAGTAGTTGTTGTTCTCGTAAGTAGCGGGAGGTTTTTTTGTTTTGTTTTCATTTGATGAAATTTAGTGGATGCGGCTACCTAACTGCTATCTTTGAACACCATCTGGTAAGTTCAATTTTGTATCACTTCAGAGACACCAGCTCGAGTTTCCAATGCTCCTTGTAGTAATTATTATCAACACGAGTAAAAGTACAGGCCATTTTTAGCTTCAGTTTCATGTAAGACTTTTAATTTTCGTAACTGGATGTAATGAAAATCACGCGAATAGTAACTGGATGTAATGCAAACAAGAAATTTTAGCTTGAAAGGCTTCTGGGGTAAAACAATCTGTCCTAAGGCAGCGAAAGATTAAGACTGATTTCGGAGGTAGTCTATAGGATCGAACACTGGTTGGCAACGCGGTCTATACCACGGACGAAGAGGATATCTCTTGGGTATCCTCAGTGCCTAAGTATCAGACTTCAAAATATCACGCTGCTCCAAATACCAAATCGGATGATAGTCCATCAAAGAGGGCTGCGGTGGACAAAACCCGGGGAAAGAAGGTAATCTGGTCCAGTCAAGTTTCTTGAGAAGTTGAGCAAACGTAACCTAGGTTCTTTTTCCACACGGGATAAGGCGCTGAAAAAGAAGCACGCATACAACGTCCGAAAATACGAGAAGCAGCAGGCTTTGAGTATGACGGTAGTTGAACGCGAGGTTTTCAAACAAGAGCCAATCTGAAAAGGATGAGTCAGACTGCACCTCTCCTGCGAAAATCGGAACAGCTCTTGAATTTCAATGTCTCAGTTCGAGCAAAGGCTTCGAAAACGGAGATTGTTCTCGACTTGAGACCTTCAATTTCAGAGGCTGCAGCTTTGGCGAGGAATACGGCAGCCACGCCATCAAAAATACAGAGATCCAATGACACCCAGGCGTCTGAGAACAAGCGGCTGAAACCATCTTCAAGTTTAAACTCACCGCCAGAGCTACAAGTAGCCATTGTCGACCGTGGTGAGGCGGAAGATAAAATCACAAACGAGGAATGGCTACTGGTGGAAGATGAATTAAGGAAATTGACTCTTACAGAGATCAAACAAGGCTGCAATAAAAATATAGTGCTGTTTGATGGTGTCAAATGGCGCAAGGGCGTCAAGGTGGTTTGATGTAGCAACAAGGAGTCTTTGGAGATTGTTGCTGCTTGCATTCGCAGCCTTGGAGAACTATGGCCAGGAGGCAAATTAGATGTGGTACCATTAACAGATGTACCCTTACGAACGACAGTGAAGCTGTCGTTCCACTAATGGAGGACGAAACCACCCTCTCACTGAAATAAACACAAGAGCAGCAATGAAACCACAATTTGCCTCACTGTAGAGTGGCAACGGAGGACTTGTTGCTTTTTATGGAGGAGGAGCGAGTGTGGGGGTGGTCCTTATACAAGAACAATGGATCGTGCAGGGAAAAGTCGCTGGCCTTGACAAGTCACGCTACTGGTTCTTACTACTCAAGGTAATATAAGAAGTTGCATCTTGGTTAGGATAAACTTAAATGACAAATTAATTAATATATTTCTATTCTCGCAGTTTTGCAACGCAGATCTGAGAACGGCAGTATGTGAGCAGAGCGGAGGCCCTAACCTCCTGCCCACATTAACATACCAGCCTTTTGAAGACCCGGCATTGCCATCATTCGGCATGAGGCAGCAGCGACATTAATGATTCATGTGATTCCCAAAATAGATCTGAAAAAAGAGTACAAAATACGCACGGGATTGGGATTGTACTCAGAACAATTATCTTTAAATTGTTTCTTTAGATTCCTAAACCGGTGTAGCGTCTTCAAAGCCGAGATCTACGCAATAGACAAAGCAACAAAATCGATGACAGTAATGGCAAGCCTTACCATTTTTGTTGATAGTCAAGCAAGATATGTTAAAGCATGCAGAAGATCGCTCTCGCTCATCCAACAAGACAACACCACACTTTGTTGGTGTTATAACGGGTCACTGTACTATTAGCACCTTAGCCAGTAGAAGCCGTGAACCTCACAATGACTTCTGCAGGAGTTGTGGAGATGAATAAGAAATTGAGTCTATGCTTAAGACTTAACATAACTAACCTTCAATCTTCTAAGCATTGACATGTTGATTCAAACACTCTTCCCACCATAACAAAGAATTACTTTTATCGAAAATCAATTTCGGACTTCGTATTTACAGATATTGAGAAAAGGAAAATATTAAAATACTAACCGCTCCTTACCATGGGGCCGTATGAAAGAGTATCCTCCCGTTGTCGACATCGCCAAAAAAACCTGTTCTTGCCGAAGCCGGATTACCGGATACATCCCACAGAATCAAGCACAACACAATAATGCTTCCACCCAAACTTCTTTACTACAGAAACAAAGTCTTACTTGTACTGGTAAGGTCAGCGCTGCAACAACATAAAAATAGCCGCAAGCCGTCCGCCATACAACGACAAGCTGAACTAATTTACTAATTTAGTGCCACATCAGGCGCGATTTTGATATCAATTCCAGTTTTCCCGCCAGGCTTGAATCCAAAGGCTCTTTTTATTGCAGATTTGCTAAGATATCCCAAAGAGTTCACCTCCTCAAATGAGTGCGTCCAACATTTCCATGCAACCGTTTCTCCATTAAAAAAATGAAAGGCAGTCCATTTATACAGACGGATCTAAAGCATATGGTACACCACCACCTCTTTTGCAGTCACAAACCAGCTTGGTGTTACCATCTCAGTCGGTGCTTTCCCATCCTGCTGCTCGATATTTGTAGCGGAGGCAGCTACATTGCTCCAAGTGGCACTTTATGCTTTCGACAAAGGCGTCAAATTCCTGTTGTTGTTTTTGTAGCAGCATAAACATTTCCCGTGCCTATACGAGGAATGCTGCTGAAGTGACAGTCCTTGGCCGGATATAAGTCCGGGTCGTTCCGATTACATAGAACCGTGATAAATCAGTAATGGAAGCTAATATTTTGAGCCATTATAACGAAACCCCATGAATCATCGAAATCATACGAAATAATATGTTATTAAATAAAAATGCCTTAAGAGGTACAGGGTCATGTCGGAATACAAAGCAACGTGTACACTTATTCTATATTCAAAGAAGCTGCTCAAGAACCCCTACATTTCAGTTCACATTTTACCACCAAAGATATTCGGAAAATGATAAAAAATCTTTCACCAATACAAAAAGCGCTGTACAAGGGGGATTAAGTTTCAAGAGCCGGTGTTGATTTTGAATAAAATATAATTTTTTTAGGAAATTATTGTCATTTCTCTTTATTATGATAATATTGGTATGGTTCAATTACGCATAGAACAAAATATCGGCCAAATGGCTGCCGCGGCCTCGGCGGCACACCTCCATCCGATGGTCAAGATTTTCGATGACGCTGAGGCATAATTGAGGTTCTATGCCATTAATGTGCCGAATCATCTCATCATTTAGCTCTTGAATTGTTGCTGGCTTATTGACGTACACCTTTTCTTTGAAATAACTCCGAACAAAGAACTCCAACGGTGTCAAATCACATGATCGTGGCGGCGAATTAACATCGCCGTGACGTGAGATTATTCGGCCATCAAATTTTTCGCGCAATAGAGCCATTGTTTCGTTAGCTGTGTGACAAGTGGCACCGTCCTGTTGAAACCAGACATCGTCCACATCCAATCTTGCAATTCGGGCCATAAAAAGTTCGTTATCATCTTACGATAGCGAATACTATTCACAGTAACTGCCTGACCGGCCTCATTTTGGAAAAAATACGGTGCAATGATGCCGCCGGCCCATAAACCGCACCAAACAGTCACTCTGTGTGAGAGCATTGGTTTTTCAGCAATCACTCTTGAATTTTTGCCCAAATGCGGCACTTCTGCTTATTGATGAATCCACTGAGATGAAAATGTGCCTCATCACTGAAGATGATTTTCTTCGAAAATTGGTCATTCACTGTTGCCACTGCCACCATTCTGACCACTGACGACGCTTAAAATGGTCAAGAGGCTTTAGTTCTTGAATCAATTGCACCCTGTAAGCGTGTAAATGCAAGTCTTTATGCATAATGTTCATCAACGACGAGCGTGAGAGGTGCAATTGTTGGGCACGATGACGAGTTGAGGTGGACGGCTTTTCAACCACACTATCTCGAACAGCAGCAATATTTTCTGCAGTACGAGCATGCGCTGGTGTTTTCACATCTCCTACAGACCCGGTTTGCTCAAACTTTTGCACAATTTTTCCGATTGTACGCACATTTGGACGATTAAATTGACCGAAAAGTCACGAAGTGCGCGATATGCATTTTGATTTGAACGCCCGTTTTCATATAGTAAGCCTGAATAACTTTAACGCGTTGCTCGAAAATGTCAACTGAAATGCAGAAAAAACTTGACGTTTAGGTGTGGTTCACATTCAACATCGGTCCTTGAAATTGAACCACCTTTTAGATCATGTCCTAGGATGGCTCTCAATACACTTACAGATGTAATTCCGGTTGATCTCCATGCCAAAAAGATGGCTGCCACGAGTGCATTTTGGTTAAATGAAGCGGGTCGCTGGAGGGACATAATTTATGGCCACGCCAGTCTTCTATTGCAACAACCTCTGTACACCTCGAAGAGGACTGTCTACATCGTCTCGACGGTAACATTCAATAGGAATTTTGCCACTCTCTTTCCATCTCAGGAGAAACACTATAGATACTGTAGTCTATACAAATGGCTCTAAAATGGATTGTGGTGTTGGAGCAGGTATATATTCTCATAAACTTAGAACTGAAAAGGGTTTAAACTTAGAACTAGGCGGGCGTACTGGCATTTGGGGAAGGTTGTAGGTTACTAATCGTAGATTTATTTTTAAATGCAATATCGCTATTCGTTCGGATACCCAAGTTGGAATCCAGATACTGGATTTGGCTAAAACAACCTTGAAACTGGTGGAACAAATTAGGAATAGCTTTACCACTTTGAGTGAAAACCACGACTTTTACTTAATCTTGGTCCCAGGACATCGGAACATTAAGCTTAAAGGGGTAGGCTCAGGAAGGCTTGATTGTGTTATCTTTACATCGCGAGCTGCTTGCTCCAAGGCTGAAATAAATAGGAAGCTTTGAGCTGTGTGACAAGATCGTTGCTGGCCACCCCAGGGAAATGGATGTCAGAAACATTGATTATTTTTCGCTTGTATCTCAGAATGTTACTTCACTTAGTTAAGGCTATTAAAACCGACTATTTCGTGATTACTGAGTACTTTTATTAGTGTATTTATTATTTTCTTTACTACTACAACAGGAACTAGAAATAAAAGTTGTAAATGTTGACATTTCAAAGCTCTACTCCAAAGAATGGAGCTGGGCTGGTCGAATAGTAATATAATTTCGGTCAGTACCTCTAAGATCGCAACACGATATGCAAGTATATTCGTTATATGATTTAAAATTAAAGATAGAAAAAAAGTGAGGATTGAAAACCGACGAACCGAACTGAACTGCTTGCCAGTGATTTACTTACTGAGATGTATTGTATTTGGTTTTATTTTATAAAAGCTTTGTATCTGCCTGCGCCGGAAGTAGCACTGCTCTGCAAAAAAAACCAACACCATTACCACGCACATAACGCCATAGCCCAGCCAAACGTACTTCAGATCCTCCACTTTCATTGCCCTGAACTCATTCTTTCGGCTTAAGTCCATGAAACTCAAGCGTCCTGCATTGATCAATTCCAGAAACGCTGACTGAGTCCAATACTCCGTTAGACCCGATTGCGCAGTTTCTAAAATCATTTCATGTGCAATGTCCGTAAATATCGAATTATTTTGTATTGGAAAACATAGCAGAATGTTACGGAATAAGCACAAATCGAGGCGCATACGAAAAAGAGGAGTGGTGAAAAATTTCTGTTGTTCCTTGAAGATTCCCCATTTAGTGGTAGGTATCATGTAAATATATTTCGTGTCGAAAGCGTCACGAGTATTTAGGAATGTTTGATAATCGGTTTCTATCTGAAACATGGGAATATATTTTCTCAACTCTTCTTGCGAATTGATCTCATTGAAGTCTTGCATAAGAATATAAACTTTCCAGTTTGAGTGGAGAATGTCGTCGAATGTGTTTAGGGATTGCTCTTTCGGAGCTCTTGTCCAATAAGAGCCAAAATGTGAATTATACGAGGTGGTTAGCAGAATACCGAAAAAATAAATTAGTAGATAAATGAAACGTATAAGGAAGGGCGCGCCACATATCTCTCGAACAGACTGACCCAGTACACCGCGAAAACAAGCGCCATGTAGAAAGAAATGCAAAATATCCGGTTTATTGCCATGCCGCCAGAGTGCACAACTTAGCACTAAGGAAATAACGACGAGTGTCACCATCATCAGTATGAAGATGAGTCCATCGAAGGCGATCCAAAAGAATTCAGAATTCGGTATATCTGGCTCTACGGGCGCCCAAGCGCACCAGTTTGTCTGCTCGTAAGGATAAGTGAAACCATCGGAGGAAAAATGATCAGGTGAGAACGTATAGGTGGGCGCTGCCGAAATCTCCACAGTGTTGTTACGTACGGCAGCAATCAGATCTCGTGCCGATATGAGTTCGGTGTATGAGGAGGTAGCTAATGGCTCGTAGAGCGAAAAGTTGTGCTTACGCGCGAAATTCTTGAAGAAGTTACCAGCAGAACCGCCCACTATCCTCTGACCATTATAATTATATACAATAATGCGTGGCTCCGAGCCGCCTATTATATAGGGCAGTTTGTAGCCGTGTAAGTTGCCCAGACGATAGGGGTAGATGGGGCCTTGGTACAGCATATCGGCGTTTAAAGTTTTGTACTCAAGCGCGAATACAGGGAAATGTGTGTAGCTGTAGAATTGAGCTGTGAGCTGAAAAATTGTTGAAAACGATATATAAATGAAGCTGAGAGTACGACATCGAACCGCCACAAACTTCCTTACCTTATAATCGCTGCAGAGCGCTGCCACATTAATCATTTTGCTCTGCCAACAAAATTAAAAGAGCTGCTGTAGAAAAGTGTCCTCACAAGTCGCCGTTGTGTCTTTGTTGTTTATTAGAAATAACACCTTCGATTGTCTGCGATGATCCAAACTGGCCACCAGCGCGTTGAGCAATTCTGTCTGTGATTCGAGCGTGTCCTCCAAGTATACCACCACCATCAAGGCGTCGCTGAAGTGCTGCCTCAACCCAAAAGTGCTCAATTCGTTGAAGAGAATAACTGGAACTACCAGATCTGTCATTAAATTTTGCACAAATTGCGTCTCATAATCCACGTCCATTTTGAAGCTGTTAGAAACTCTCTTTGCTTGATTCCTACTTCCTAAATCTCCTGTTCTGAATGCTGTGAAGGCAGTTATATTGCGATTACGTGCGAATACCACCTGGTCATAGTTGTGGAAACGACGCACATCCTGCAGGAAGTTCACCACAGTGTAGTCAGACAAATTGAATTGAATGCCAGCACAATTGACTTCGTGTGTAATTAAGAATAACACGAGGGTGCCGCCTAAAAGCTGAATGCGCTCCATTCTCTCTGCGTTGTAGGTTTGTGTTGCTAATTTGAGTTTGGTTTGCTCTTTTATTGACTTTGAGTAGTTGCAGCAGTGCTCTTCTTCAAGTATAACTGGTCTATTCGCTTCTGCTAATTAATTCCCAAGCGGAGTGTAGTTGTTGCACAAATGTGTTGCAAGAAATGGTGCAGTTTAATCGTATAGTTTTTGTGGTGGATACGATTCTAAAAGCATTGATATGTTTTTATTTTGAAAATGTTATGGCTTTTAGGGACCAGTGAGGGTGAATGTGCGCATGAAAGTTCAGGCCAAAGTTCATGTGTTCTCCTATGTTAATGCGTGGGGTAATGGATTATAGGGGCTTAATTAAGCGAGTGGGGAATGTTTTTCCGTCATACCATAGTGTTGTTTCTATTTGGGATAATTAAGTAGGTGTTGCACACGTAAGTAACAGAAGGTTTGTTTTGTTTTCATTTCATGACATTAACTGTTTTTCATGAACACCATCCTGTACGCTCAATTTTGTATTACTTCAGAGACACCGGCTCGAGTTTCCAATGCTCGTTGGGGTAAGTATTATCAACACGAGTCAAAGTACTCGAGGTATGAATGCGCGTGCTGTTTCAGGTTAAACTGTTTTCTTTATTCAGGTCATTTCTCACCTTTAGTTGCAAGTAAGGTTTTTCATTTTCATAACTGGATGTCATTTTTAATAGGATATACAAATCGCGTTGAAGCTTCACTTTCGGAAAGCCGTTAATTACAAGGAAAAATTTTAGGTCATCGGGACCTTAGGGGATTTTAAGGACCTCAGCTAAGTTTGTGATCCAATAATTCCATTTAGCCCACCGGAGTACATCGAAAAAAAATCTCATATAATAATAATCCATTCTTTTCGAAGGTAGTGATGATTGCCAAGGTTACACAATTCTTACAACTAAGTTGACAAATGTGAGATTAAAATATAATAGTGAGAGTCAAAACGTAAATTGTTGTTTTTGTGATGCAACAGAGAGAAAGAGATTGGATTGGATGATGTCATTAAAGAAAATGTCAGTTAGTACGGGAGTAAACTAAGAAACGTGAAGAAGAGATGTGAGAATATAAGTAGGAGAGTTAAGGAGAAAATGAATAAGGAAGTGTGTGTTGTTGGTAGTAGTAGCTTGGGGTCTACTCATATATGTGACTATATAAAAAAGAGCGAATCTTATAGACCTTTGTTCTAAACAGAGTAGGTCCTAGCTAGAAAATAATTATTCTAAATCGTAAAGCAATTTAATCAATATGCGCCGTCGTAATATCTGATCAGTATCCCCTTAAAAATGAGATAAATGTCTTTTGAAGTTCAATAATTAACGCTCTAACCGGTGATGTCACTCGGGCATTCGTCATTAAAATCTCATTTGCTCTACAGAGGCATATGTTTCTTGTTTAAAATAATAGCTATTAAACTCAAAAGAATTTTGACAATCTTTTCTTAGAAATTTTGCAAATACTTTTTGTTATTTGGTTACCTAATTTTTAACAAAAAATGAAATGAAAAACAAAAACAATGACAATGATTTTGGAAGAAACAAATCGTGCAGCTTTATACGAAGTTATAAACACCAAAACTAACATATGTAGGGATGTGTGAACTGTACTCGAATATATATAATTAATAAATTTTATGCATCAGGCATGAAACTTACTACAGTAGAAGCACGATAAGTGCAATACCGATAACTGCAATTTGGCGGAAAGTACAATTCGATTTTGAGTCCGTAGAAAACTCGAAAAGAGCAATAAAAAATTGCAATTTTCGGGCGCAAAAGAATTCTTGTTCGAAGAAATTTTTTACTTAATACGGCAATGTATTTGCGTTCATCACGCACGAAGACACAGCTTTATAGCTATGCACAGTTGTGGTTCTCGGAATTATTGCGACCAAAAACACTGTTCTCACGCTTTGAGATTTTTGATTTTTACAAATAACTGTAAAATTGTAGCGCTGATATCATAAAATATGTCATCGAATCGTTTGTGACATTCAACACGCGTTAGTTTCAAGCTGGTTCTTGAGAGTAAAATAATCGTTCGGAGTTTGAAACATTTTTTTTTGCTTTCATCAAATAAAATCATGGGAAAAGTGAAAAAGAATCTACATTTTCTTACATTGAAAGAAAGAGATGAGATTCTCCAAAAAATTGAAAAAGGCGTTAAACAACGAGATCTTGCATTCGAATACAAAGTTGATTGCGCAACGATTTGCCGAATAAAAAAACAATCCCGTTCATTAAAAGAAAATGCATACGATTCATTTTCACTTGGAAATAAAGGGAAAACTTTGCGGTTTGGCAATCATCCAGAGCTCGAGAAGCGTTTGTACCAGTTTTTCATGAACCAGCGGCGGCGAAATGCTCCTGTTTCTAGCTTGATATTGAAAAGCAAAGCATTAAAAATATTTGATGAAATAACAAAGGATGGAGAACAATTCAATGCAAGTGATGGATGGTTTTCGCGATTCAAGAAACGCTTCGGACTTCGCTATTTGACTGTGACTGGTGAATCATTATCTTGTGATCCAGAAGCCATTGAGCCATTTAAGGGAAAATTGACGGCGAAAATCGCTGAAAAAGGATATGTAACATCACAAATATATAATGCTGATGAAACGGGGCTCTTTTGGAAACTTTTGCCAAATAAAACCTACGTTTCGAAAGATGAAAATAGTGCTCTTTTGTGTGCAAATGGTGATGGCAGCCACAAAATAAAACCATTAACGATCGGCAAATCTATGAATCCGCGTTGTTTTAAAAATTTTCGTCTACCGGTGAATTATGCTAGCAACAAGACTGCTTGGATGACGCGGGATATTTTCAAAAAGTGGTTAGTTGATAATTTTGTCGAAGAAGTGAAAAAATTCGCCAAAGAAAATGATGTTCCACCCAAAGCATTACTCTTGCTGGATCAAGCCCCATCTCATCCGCCCGAAGAAGAATTAGTTTGTGGTGAGATCGAAGTGATGTATTTTCCGGCCAATTGCACAGCGATTTTACAGCCAATGGATCAAGGTGTTATTAACTTGACAAAAATTCAATACAAAACATTGCTAATGGAAACCATAATTAGTGAAAAAGATTCTTCATTACATGAACTATTGAAGAAAATTGATTTGAAAACCGCCGTGATCATGTTGAGCCAAGCATGGGGGAAATTGCTCCCTGAAACGATCGCTAAATGCTGGAAAAGCGTATTTGGTACAAGCCCAACAGTTGACGCGATTATTGAATCTAATCCAGACGATATGCCATTGGATATCGAAATTGACGACCCCCTTCTTGTTGGAGGATTACAACGGTTAAATGAGATGGTCGAAAACTATGTGGGTGAAGCAGACACAGATGAAATCCGCAATTGCGTTTTGGAATTAGGAATAGATGAAGGTGATAGTGAAGCCAATGAACCCGAAGATACTACTCAAGAAGAAACAACCGAAAAAGTCCATTATGAATCGATTTTTGGCTGTGTCAATACAATTTTGAAATGGGGTGAACAGAACGATGTACTGTCATTCAATCAGATCGCTTGTTTCCATGATATCCGATCAAAAACACTTGAAAAGTGTTACGAGAAAACGCAATCGAAAATAACAAAGTTTTTCCAAAAAAAATAATTTAATTTTGGAGCACACACTCATATGTTAATTTCAATAAATATGTGTTCATTTTTCTTGAATATCGACCTTTTGAGCTCATTAATTGTATTGAATAGAGTTAAAATATTTTTCCCTAGGTATTCCTCGATCCACAGGAGAAATCCGCAAAAGTGCAATTTTTCTCTAAGTGCAATCATTGCTGAAATTTTCCAATTGTACTTATCGGGCTTCTACTGTAACCTCAAATGCAGATATAATAAAGAGTAATTCCATTACGGCGGTCGCCGTGGTCGAATGGTTGGTGCGTAACTACCACTTCGATCTCCGACCTCCTGGAACACCAAATGGTAGAAAAAGTTTTTTCAAATAGCCGTCGCTCCTCGGCAGGCACTGGGAAATTTGCGAGTGGATTTTTGCCATTCGGAGTCTGCTTAACACTCTAGGCCCCTCCATGTGTGGAACAACATCACGACGCACACCAGAATAAGGAGGAGGAACTCGTCGAAAAATCAAAAGAGTAAGAGCCAATTACATATCCAGCCCAACCTCTCTTGGGTGGACATGCACCGTCAGCCAACTTTTGTTAACTCAATGGGAGGGATCTTATTTTAAAATGGGAGTATCTTATTTTAAAATTTTTTGCTAACGGCAAGTCATCTTCGGACTCGAATTTAGTTGACATCTTTATAACTAGTTTTGTCAAACCCTGTTTTTTAGAAACACTTTTTTATGGTTTCCGTTTTAACGTTGCGTCTACGCTATTTATATATTATAATTTTTTAGTTGGACCAGTTTCTAACAACAAAAATGATAAAACAACTGGTGGAGGACAAGTAGCCTACGAGAAGTTGCGTTAAAGAAAAGACAGAGGTTTTAAAAAAAAACTACGTAAAGAGGAGTTCAAAGAGCTTTACCAAGCACTTAAAAAGCGCGTAGCTAACGCCAGAGAAGAAGCATTCGGAGGTGAAAAATTAATATACATATAAAAATTCTAAAAGAGACAGATGGCTGCTGAAAACTGCGAAAATGGCGAAACTGTGACGACAGATATAAGAATCAAAGCATGCTGAGCAGAATACTACAATAAAGTGTTGATCGAGGAAAATGACCACATAGGTACCTAAAGTAATTAGTTAGCTTAGCTTTAGGGTCAATCGAGGAAATTCAAGAAGTGGAAATAACGCTCGCTATCAACAAAATGAGAAACAACACAAGCTGCGGACTCGACCAGATACACAGAAAATACACAGAAAAGGGTGATTGCATAGAGAAATACTTACCTGGTATCAATATACAAAAACAAAGGAGATGTACAAAAATGTGAAAACTATCGAGGGGTCAAACTTACATCGTATACCCTTAAGAAAGGGTTGTGAAAGATCGCATTGAAAACATGGCAGAAATAATACGAAACCAATGCGTATTCCCATAAACAGCAGAGGTGATAACAAGCAGCCTTGACGCACTCCACTGTGAACCGGATGCTACATATATTCTGCTTCAGAAATACGATAAGCGTTTTCACGTAGTGATATGAAGGCTTGAATGCTGGTAGAGTGGTAAAAAGCTGCATGTTCTTTTGGGTGACAGCGGTCGGCTGAAGAAATGGATGAAAAGTAAAAAAACTATAACTTGTAAAATATCAAGCAACGAATAAAGACCGGCGTCGTCCGGAACAATTTTTTTGTTAACCACCGTAGTTTAACTTACATAATTAGTCTGTGCTATCAACGAGAGTAAAAAATGCGCAGTGACTACTCTAGAAGTAAAAAAAATGTGTTTAACTCTGCGAACTGGACGAACATCCTCTCGGCACTCAGAAGCTTCGCAGTCCCGCGCTATCTGATTCGTATCATTAGCAGCGAACCCTGGTATATTTGACGGTAGGTGTCCCACAAGGATCTGTACTAGGGCCAACACTGTCGAATGTAATGTACGGCGGGACTCTTAAGGTAGTGATGCCAGCAAATGTAACTGTGGTGGGTTACGCAGATGATATTGCTCAAGTGGTAGCTGCTAAGCACAGCGACTGCCTGCAGTATATGTGCAATCATGACGTTGCGAGAGTTCAAAGGTGGTTGAGCAACGTTAATCTGGAGCTGGCGGCACAAAATGAGGTGGTCGTTATTAGTGAATGTAGGCGGAGCGAGTGACCCACTTGTTTGGCTGAAGGTCATGATTAAAGTATCTTGGAGTACACATCAATGAGAAGCTAATATGCAAGGAGCATCTAAAAATCATAAGTTAGAAAGCACTGAGAGAGAATAACGTATTCATTGAGGTACGCAGCGCGCGCAAAAACCGCCACCAATATATGTACAAAATGTAGAAAATGTATGTACCCTAACAAATGCATTGAATTCCCTGCCAAATATTAAATTTGAAATAAAAGTCCTAAGCCGAAACGAAATTAAAACCCAACCGAAAGACACAACACATTATACAAAAATAATAGACTTACTAAAACAAAAAAAAAACAACAAAATTTTATACATTTAGACCAAAAGAGCAAGAAGGGTTTAGAGGATTTTTACGACAGATGCATCACTCGACTTCTATCGAAGACATAAAAAATGAACTTTTTGAACTAGGTCATGAAACAACAAATATTCACATCGTACAAATTAAAAACGCTTCAGGAATAAAACAACCTCTGCCACTATTTTTCATTACGAAACGAAAGACCAATAAAGAGAAGGCAAACACACTAGCTGAACACTTTAAAACAATATTCTCAAACGAAAAAGACAATCAGCAAATGTAAATACGAGTTACCCAGAAACGAGAATGAAAATGACAACCTCAGCAGAGATCCGATATCATTTGAAAAATCTGAACAGTAACAAAGCACCGGGCTACGATCTAATAAATGGTAAAATACTAAAAGAACTACCTGATGTAGCAATTATGATATAATACATATATACAATAAATATTCAACAGCATATTAAGGACATAATGCTTCCCACGCCTCTGGAAAGTTGCACAAATAACGGCAGTCCCCAAACCAGGTACAAGTGCATCAGAAACGACATCATATCGCCCCATCAGTCTCTTGCCCATTCTTTCAAAAGTGTTTGAAAAAATATTCTTTGCCAGATTAGACAAAATTCTGATAGAAAAAAATATAATACCAAGCCATCAATTTGGATTTAGAGGACAGCAACTGTGCAACAAGTCCACAGAGTTAAAAACAAAATATTAAATGATATGGAAAATAAAAGGTTCTGCATAGCTGCCTACCTGGATATTGCAAAAGCTTTTGATAGGGTGTGGCATAAAGGACTACTGCATAAGCTCAGCCAAATATTACCACGGAATCACTTCATCATTCTCAAAAGTTATCTGATAAACCGATATTTTTTTATAAACTTTGAAGACGAATGCTCAAGCATGATGCAAATGACTGCAGGTGCACCCCAAGGTAATGTCCTAGGGCCTCTATTGTACCTAATATTTACAGCAGATATACCGATCCCAACAACAAAGAAATGCATGACAGCTATAACAACAAAGTAGTGATATACATACATATATGGCATTGAAATCTGGGGCCCAGCAAAAAAACCAATATCAAAATAATTCAAAGTACGTAATCTAAAATACTTCGAACAATAACAAAAGCAGGCAGGTATATACCAAACTACGTGATCCACAGCGACCTCAACATCGACACAATAGATGACAAAATTAGAAAATACAGCATCAAGCATATACAACGACTAACAAATCATCAAAATGAACAAATGCGCAAACTATCACAATCGGAGAAATTGGGAAAACGAAGAGTAAAACGATTAACTCCAACAGAACTCACAATATAACAAAACAAAAAATAATAATTATCACTTAGAAAATAATAAAATGTAGCATAATCTAAAGCAAAATTGAATGTTTATCTAGCATAGGCTAGAGAACAAATAATTCCAATACTACTTTAAAAATAATTACTTATTCTTTAAATTTAACAGATTGTAATTTAAGAAGGGAAATAATAGTAATAAAAAAAATGCGTATGCCAAGAAGCGTTGGAGGAGCTCAAGAAGGTAGTCAAAAGATACTTTCAACTGTTACTGACTCTATTCTCTTATATGTACGTTGCCCCAGTATGGTATGAAGGACGAACGAGACATTCAAACGAGCTACTGCAAGCTAACAGACTTAGCACGCTCAGAGTAGCATGAGCGTTCAGAACAATATCTGCTGATGCCATCTGCGTTATAGCGAGTAAAGTTCCCCTTGATATCCGAGAATCACTCTCATTTGGCCACAAACCGACACCTCAAGGCAAGATAATCGAGCGCGAACCTACTATAGCAAAGTGGCAAAATAGATGGGATGAATGGATGAATGGGTGAATGGATAAGCGGAAAACACACCGAAACAGACTTCTACCTAATCCAGATTCTCAGCGGACATGATAGCTTTCTTGCGTACCTCCTCCGTTTTAATGTAGCTGATAATTATAATTATTGGTCATAGGTAAAGCAGTAATACAGGCTATTAATAACGCATAACCCCAATACTCAATTAAGAGAGGAACCTGAACGCAGGTACCTGGATTGTCTAAAAGGTATAGACACGGCTCCACCCCTATGAAATGATTTCAGCAGTTCCAGGGTAGTATCGGCCTAGAGGGGAGGAATGTTACAGGGTTAGTGGGAGCATGCCTCACATACCGCTGGTGTGACGGCACCTTTGCTGATATTTCACACATTTTCGATTTCAACCTCCTCTGGAAAAAGAGTACATAAATATTCAGCCGGTAAAGACCGCACACTAAGTTCTAGTCGCTCCGTATTAGATAAATTTGCAGAGAAAAAACCAAACCACATGAAATATCTATTACCATCAACCAAATGGCTAGCACACACACCTCTCAATCGATAATTAGAATTTACATGCCAATTAACAGTACTCTAGTCGAGTTACTCCTTATGGAGAAATCTGTACTCAGTACTCTCAAGGCCATCTAATTGCTCATTGTAAGGTCACCCTGTAGGTGGGGTAAGAATTATGTAACACTAACTAAATATAATCGCTCCTACAATAAATCAGAGTCTTGCCTTAATATATTATTTCCTAGTCCAAACAAAATTTAAAAAAATCCATAACCTCTTCACAATACTTCTATGTAAGCCAAGCTACACTGTATGAAAAAATATAAGACCAATATGAGTATGATCGTATCCACTAAAGCAATGATAGAAAAATGTCTCAATATCGTTTGGTTTACTACATATTTGAGACGGTATCTAATAACGGAAATTATTCCGCATTTATTGCCGGTAGTGCCGCAGAAGTCCTCAAAGAGATCGCAAAAATGCGACTACAAATCGTACTAGACATGTACGCGTTGTAAGCTAATAAGCAAGGGGGAAGGCAATCCGAGCCTCCCATCGGCATATTGGCCGTTATGCATGCTTAACAGTGCACGAAAGCTTCTTGAATGACTGGCCAAGTCTTGACCGGCAGCAGTCATAGACCATGCCGAAGGACTATCGGCAAGACAGCACAGCTTTAGACGCGGAAAGTCTACAATAGGGGAGTCGAAATTATCGTAAACAACTTAGAAGCAGCGCAACAAGACAGTGTTCAATCTAGAAGTATAGTCCGCCTTGCCACCTAAGATGTAAGGAGCACCTTCAACAGCGTAGATTGGCTGCCTTAGAGCTAAAGTAAAACACTTCGTCATACTTACAGCGTATAATGAGGAATTATTTGCGAGATCGCAAACTTATCTATCAAACTCCGAAGAGTTCTCGTTGTATAGCCGTCACAGCGGGAGTGACACAAGGACCAATTCTTGGCCCTGATTTGTGGAACATCAGCTTCGACGAGATATTCAATATAGAAATGCTCGATAGTACCTCTCTAATCGGATCCGCAGACGATATCGTCGCAGTCATCACAGCATGAAACCTAGAAGAAGCTCGTAGAAAACTGAACCAAGTAATGATACGTGGCTAGATTCACGTGAAGTCAAATTAACCGCAGAGAAAACAGAGCTGATAATTTTAGCCAAGAATCACGTCCCGTTAGAAGTTAGCATGCAAACTTGCTCAAATACGCTAGCCATAAAAAAAGGTTCTAAAGTACCTAGGTATAAGACTGAACCTATGACTAGGCCCTACTCAGTAGACTGATGGCAAACATAGGGGGGTCAACCCAAATGAAACGGGAAATAATTATGTATGCGACGCTAAACTGTGGGTAAAGCAAAAGCGATTCCACGGTGGGCGACGGTTCCAAACGAGGCCAAGTTTTTTAGTTTTCCGACATACCATTGCTACGACGGCAGCTTTGATAATGCAAGTTAAACTACCCGGTCGTGGTGGTTTATAAAAAAAATTGTTCCGGACGAGACCGGTCTTTATTGGTTGAATATTATTTTACAACTGAACTTAAAAATATTTTAATTCTAATACTAAGACTAAAAGCTAAGCCCGTGTGCTTGGAACGTGACCAGTACTTTGCTGAGTAGGCGTTTCCCACGGGAACGCCAATCGCTGCTCTGGTATTTCCTCAAAAGCGTTGCGCGTGTGGAGTGTTGGGTTACAATGACTTTTTGGTTGAGGTGTGTAAAGTATTGTGTTAGCTTGCATAAGGCGTATTAAACCCTCTCATCCACATACAAATAAAAAGCAATGGTTGGTATTTTAGTAAGGCGGAAATTCTTGTCCTGTGCAAAATTAAATAATTATAAGACCATATTTTGCATAAAAGCTAGTGCAGCCACCATACCAGCTCCTCGCGGACATGTTTGAATAGCTCATCATGCAGTCCATAAGCTCCCGCAGCTTTGTTGTTCTTTAGCTGCGTTATCGGTATTCTCATCTCGTCATGGTCGGGTAGCGGAACGACAGTTCCGTCGCCAACGATTAGGGTATCGGGATCTTCACATTCTCTGTGACATGCGCAGTTGTCACTATTTAGCAGATTTGAGAAGTGTTCCCTCCTTAATTGAAGAACGCTCTGGATGTCAGTTACCAGATCTCCGTCTTTGTTCTTACAGGAAATCGCCCGGTTTTGAAATCTTCTGAAAGCCGCCGAATTTTCTGGAAGAATTTTCGGGTATTTTTTCCTGTTTGCCAGCATCTCAAGCTTCTCTTACTTACTTATTTCCGTCTCCCAAATTTATTATTCTGCTAATACGTCTCTCTTCCTCTTCTTATAATATGATACATTCCTCGTCGTACCAATTGTTTTTTCGGGCTCGCCGGAATTGGCGGCGATACGTAAAGAACGAGAAATCCTGCTCCATTGTTCCTGCATGACGGATTATTGGGTAGTACTCTCCGACTCAGTACTCAGGAGTGAGAGTCGAGAGACGAATCCTCTGGCTGTCTGCACGGAGGCGTGTGCTTATTTAGGCTGGCACAAGGTAATGATCCAAGACGATGTTTGGCCTTCGGACCCACTAGAAGCATGTTTTCCATCTGTCGCAATATGATCGATCTGGTTTCGCGTTCGATCAAGAGACAGCTACGTTCTTTGTAGCATTTTTATGCTGGAGTCTAGTGCTGCAGGCTTTTATGTTTTGAGCCCTGAGGGATTCTAGCCTAGAATATGTAAATGGAGTACCTCAACTTAAGTTCACCACGCGACACAAACAGGTCAGATTGGTAATTGATGGAAGATGAATGGTAAAGTGAAAGAAAACGAATAAGAGAACGACCATTAGTTTCAAAGGGCAAAACGCCAATAAATTTCATATCCTCAAAAGTGAATAGTGTGAAGATATAGAATTTCTAGACGAAGAACTTATAATTCTGATAATAATAAAACTGATAATTTCGATGAGGCGGGCATTTTCCAGCATAACTACGCAGCTATTTATACTTCCAACGCAACAAACGAGTTCTGGGCAGCGTAAAATACCAATTTCAGAATGTAAACCTGACCGTAACGCAATTGAAAATTTATGAGCAGTAATTTCTCAATAGGTTTTCAAAAAACAAAAGGCAGTTTGATAGCGCTAAAAGCCTTAAGTTGCCATTAATGTCGAATCGTCAAAAATTTATCAAAATATTATAAAGAACTTAATGAAATTGATGCCTCGATAACTTCCACAAGTTATAATCAAAGGAGGATCCAAACCAATTTACTAAGGTGCAAATTATAAATTAACCACAACGATTCAATAATTTTTATTTTAATTATAATAACATTGTTTTTAATTATAATTAATTTAAGCTTCGTGAAATGTATGCTTATTTTTGGATACTTTTAAACCATTTATTATTAAAAGTTTAAATATTAAAAACATGTGTTTTTAGCCCTAAACTGATAATAAAAATATAAGAAATTTAGTTGGTCTTACCATTTTTCCGTGTGGTGTTTCAACGAATTGTGACGTCAAAGATTCGATTAGTTTCAAGTGGATTTCGACGTACAGAGTGAATTCTTTAGATATGTGGACACAAAAAACTTCCCACCCGCTCTAAAACTGTTCAATTGAGTGTGCGTATTGAAAATTTCTCTTCAGCAGCATCTCCACAATACCATGGTTTGATCTACGTCTATCATCCGCTAATAATATTCAGCCAATAAGAGCTCAGTCACTTAGTGGGAGTGCCTTTGGCGCAGCCTTCTTGGAGTTACGTGAAGTTATTGATAAGCCAGTTCATTAACGATTTAAAACCCAATCCAAGTGTTACAAAAGTAGATCAATTGGATACTAAACTGGGACTCTTGCAAGAAGTCTTGGGAAGAGTCCTCATGAATTGCTTGAAATTAATTACACTAAATGCCAAAAACTTCAAGTGATATTAAAGTTCAAGTAGTGGATACGATATACACTTCTCTAAGGAACACCCGTTACCTACTTCAATTATTAAATTTTCTCTCATGTAAGCGACACTTCATTTAGGGCGAACACATTTTTCATTTGGTTAATTAAACACACAGAACAGACTATTAAGAAATGCTAGAAATCCCCATTAGGGGATCAATTAGCAGCCACGTGCAGATCTGTAGTGTTTGGGGTAAGCGTCACAGAAGTTACTTAAATTCAATAAAAGTGCGAAGTAAACTCAAATAGTCGACACTCTCATTGACAGAATGGAGCGCACTCAGCTTTTACGCGGCATTCTCGCATTTCTTTTCATCCTACACACAATCAATGGCGGTAGCATTCAATTCAATTTGTCAGACTACACTGTGGTGAACTTCCTGCAGGATGTGCGACGCTTCCACAACTATGACCAGGTGGTATTCGCACGTAATCGCAATATAACTGCCATCGCAGCATTCGGAACTGCCACGAATGGAGAGTTAGAAAACAGGCGTGAAGGAAAGGAAATATCTAATGCTTTTGCACTGGACGTGGATTATGAGACGCAATTTGTGCAAAACTTAATGACAGATCTGGTAGTGCCAGTTATTCTCCTCAACGAGTTGAGCGTCCTTCAGCTGAGGAAGCACTTCAGCGCCGCTCTGATGGTGGTGGTATACTTGGAGGAGACACTCGCATCACAGACAGGATTGCTAAGAGCGCTGGTGGCAAGTTTGGAGCAACGACGACAATCGAAGATTTTATTTCTAATAAATAACAGCGACACAACGGCGACTTGTGATGACACTTTCCTACAGCAACTCTTTCATGACTGTTGGCAGAGCAAAATGATAAATGTGGCAGCGCTATGTAGTGACTATAAGGTAAGCAAGTTTGTGGCGATAGTCATATTCTCATCCCCACATATAAATCATTTATATCAATTCTTTCAGCTCACAGCTCAATTCTACAGCTACACTCATTTTCCTGTATTTGCGCTTGAGTACAAAACTTTAAACGCCGATCTGATGCACCAGGGCCCCATTTACCCCTATCGCCTGGGTAACTTACAAGGCTTCAAATTGCCCTATATAATAGGCGGTTCCGAGCCACGCGTTATTGTATATAATTATAATGGTCGCAAAGTAGTGGGCGGCTTTGCGGGCCATTTTCTCGCGACCTTCTCACGCAAGCACAACTTTTCGCTCTACGAGCCACTGCCTATCTCCTCGTATACACAATTCGCTCCAGCACAGGATTTGATTGCCGCCGTGCGTAATAATACCGTAGAGATATCTGCAGCTCACACCTTCCCAACGGGTTCCTTCGAGGGGTTTTCTTACCCTTTCGAGCAGGTTAGTTGGTGCGTTTGTACACCGGTAGAGGCAGATATCCCGAACTATAAATTCTTTTGGATCGTCTTCGAGAGATTCGCCTTCGTACTGGTACTGGGTGCACTCGTCGTTATTTCCTTAGTGCTAAGTTGTGCGCTCTGGCAGCATGGCAATAAACCGAGTCTTTTGCATTTCTTTCTACATGGCGCTTGCTTTCGTGGTGTACTGGGTCAGTCTGCTCGGGAGATATGTGGCGCTCCCTTCGTTATACGATTCATTTATCTACAAATTTATATTTTTGGTATTCTGCTAACCACTTCGTATAATTCACATTTTGCGTCTTATTGGACGAGTGCACCGAAGGAGCAGGCATTGCAAACTTTCGACGATATTCTCCATTCAAACTGGAAAATTTATGTTTTTTCACAGGAGTTAGAAGCAATCAAAGCTCGTAAGGAGTGGAGAAAATATATTCCCATGTTTCAAACAGAAACAAATTATCAAACATTCTTGGATGCTCGTGATTCATTCGACCCAAAATATATGTACGTGACACCAACTACTAAATGGAGAGTTTACAAACAACTACAAAAAATGTTTCCCAAACCTCTTTTCCGTATGCGTTTCGATTTATGTATTTTCATTAATTCTCCGTTTTGTTTTCCTATAAACAACAATTCGATATTTTCAGAAATCATAAAGGAAATGATTTTAGAAACTGCTCAGTCAGGTCTAACGGAGTATTGGACTCGGTCAGTCTTTATAGAATTGACCAGAGCAAAGCGTTTGAGTTTCGAGAACGTCGGCGGGAGGCATGAATTCAGGGCAATGAAACTGGAGGACCTTAAATACGTTTGGATAGGATATGGAGTTATGTGCGTGGTAACAACTTTGGTTTTCGCGGCAGAGCAGTGCCATTTCCGACGTAAGGGAATATATAAATTGTATAAAAGAAAAAAGTGGAACATAAAGATGCGTTTTTTAACTGGAAGCACTACAACGTCTGGAACAAATACTTGCGTTAAGTAGTATTGAAGTTCTTAGTAAATTATTATCGGCACAAAATCCTATCAAATTGTTAGCTATTTAAAAATTGTCGATTTAATATTAAGACACAAGAATATGTTAACTAGAATGTATTGGGCATAATAAATATCTGTATGTATGTAACTGTGCACTTCACAATAGATAGAACTTAGTAAAATATCTAAGTAACCTCAACTGTAAAAATAATAAAGAGTAATTCTATTACGGCGGTCGTCGTAGTCGAATGGTTGGTGCGTAACTACCACTCCGATCTCCGTGCATGGAACACCAAATGGTAGAAAAAGTTTTTTCAAATAGCCGTCGCTCCTCGGCAGGCACTGGGAAATTTGTGAGTGGATTTTTGCCATTCGGAGTCTGCTTAACACTCTAGGCCCCTCCATGTGTGGAACAACATCACGACGCACACCAGAATAAGGAGGAGGACCTCGTCGAAAAGTCAAAAGAGTAAGAGCCAATTACATATCCAGTCCAACCTCTCTTGGGCGGACATGCACCGTCAGTCCAGTTTGTAAGCTCAATGGGAGGGTATCTTATTTTAAAATTTTTTGCTAGCGGCTAGTCATCTTCGGACTCGAATTTAGTTGACACCTTTATAACTAGTTTTTTCAAACCCTGCTTTTTAGAAACAGTTTTTTATGGTTTCCGTTTTAACTGTTCCCCAGGCTTCTAACACGAAATGTATTGCGTCTACGCCATTTATATAATTTTTTTAGTCGGACCAGTTTCTAACAACAAAAATGATAAAACAACTGGTGGAGGACAAGTAGCCTACGAGAAGTTGCGTTAAAGAAAAAGAAAGAGATCTAAAAAAAAACTACGTAAAGAGGAGTTCAAAGAGCTTTACCACGCAGTTAAAAAGCGGGCTTTAAACACCGATCTGATGCACCAGGACCCCATCTACCCCTATCGCCTGGATGACTTGACTTACAAGACTACGAACTGCCCTATGTAATAGGCGGTTCCGAGCCACGCGTTATTGTATATAATTATAATGGTCGCAAAATAGTGGGCGGCTTTGCGGGCCATTTACTCCCGAACTTCGCACGCAGGTACAACTTTTCGTTATACTAGCCGCTGCCTATCTCCTCGTATACACAAGTCGCTCTATCACAGGATTTGATTGCCGTCGTGCGTAATAATACCGTAGAGATATCGGCAACTCACACCTTCCCAACGGGTTCTTTCGAGGGTTTTTCTTACCCTTTCGAGCAGGTTAGTTGGTGTCCTTGTGCACCGGTAGAGGCAGATATCCCGAACTATAAATTCTTTTGGATCGTCTTCGAGAGATTCGCCCTCGTACTGGTAGTGGGTGCACTCGTCCTTATTTCCTTAGTGCTAAGTTGTGCGCTCTGGCAGCATGGCAATAAACCGAGTCTTTTGCATTTCTTTCTACATGGCGCTTGCTTTCGTGGTGTACTGGGTCAGTCTGCTCGGGAGATATGTGGCGCTCCCTTCGTTATACGATTCATTTATCTACAAATTTATATTTTTGGTATTCTGCTAACCACTTCGTATAATTCACAGTTTGCGTCTTATTGGACGAGTGCACCGAAGGAGCAGGCATTGCAAACTTTCGACGATATTCTCCATTCAAACTGGAAAATTTATGTTTTTTCACCGGAGTTCGAAGCAATCAAAATGCGTAAGGAGTGGTATTGTTTCTTAGGTATCGTGATATGACGCCCTCCTTCCAATCTTTAGGAATTGCCTCCGTCAATCAAACTTCTTTGACAAGCCCTGCGAAATTGGGGCTAATTGTTCTGAGCTGAAATTTAAAAGTTCAGTGGGTGTGTTGCCAGTGCCACCAGCTTTGTTATTTTACAATTTTTTGGATTGAAACTTTAGCTTTTGCGAATGGTGGGAGATCAGTGGAGATATACCTGTTTGGTAGCGTTCTTTTGACTGTAAATTTGAGAGATTTTGAATTCATGAAGCTTCTATCGATGGAACTGTTGTTCATCTGATATTAACATGTTTCATTGTGCGTTCTTCAGAGGTCGCGGGATTTGGGTTTAAAGTTAACAACGGATCTGATTGCGCAAACAACGCTTCCTGGTGGATTTTGCCTTTCTTCACGAATTTTTTTATCTACGTTTGGGTAGTATTGCATTCAGTTCTCATACTTTGTTTCAGCTGTCGGTTTACTTTTAGGCGCGTTTGTTCAATCTTCTCCCAGGTTACGTCACTTACCCACGGTTTATTTCGACCCTGCTGTGTACCTAGGGCCCATGAATCCATTTGCAGGATGATGCGCTTTCATACAGGCGTCGTTGAAAATTGGTTGCGACAACTGGGTCTTGCAGTCTGCTGAAGGGAAATTTTGTCTTGGGTTTGACTATTTTTATTGCAACCGGGCGAAGGAGTAGTTATGTAACGGTAAGATTATATATATATCATGTCCAGAGGTATGAATGTATCGATCAGATCCATGTCAAGACGAAATAGAGATGATATCCACACGAAAGTATTCCATCGCTCAACTGGTCATATTTTGAAAAAGAAAATTAGACGCAAAAAATGTTGTTCCAAGGATTCAGCGTTGCCACCATCAAGCCTCCCTAATGGTTCGGTGGGGAGTGACTTGTAAAGGCGTTACATCTCTTCATTTTTACAAAAGAGGGATTAAGACCGGGGCAAAGGTGTACCAGGAAGATATCTTAGAAGTCGGGGTGAAGCCATATTCCCTTCAGTGGAGAGCGCAGGATCTTCTAGCATGATTCTGCTCCAGCCCATACGGAAAAAACCACCCAACAGTGGCTAAAAAACAATATTCCTGGGTACATACCCGCACATGATTGACCGTCTGGGAGTCCAGATCTGAATCAATTCGACTACTGTTTGTGGTCAGAATAAGAGAACATTGTCTTTCGAAGACCTCACAGAAATTTAGAGAGTCTCTAACAATTTTGCTTCGAGCAGCGACGTTTATCACCATGGAAACCGTGAGTGCTGCATTAGCTGAATGGCCAATCGTTTGAAGGCTTGTGTACCAGCAAATGGTGACCGTTTCGAATGCAAATGTAAAATTTTGTTCTTTGATATTTATGTGATTAAATAAAACTAACTTCATTAAAAAATTATTAAAATTTCATACCTATAACATCAGTAACAGTACATGATTTCCTATGGCACCGCGAATGAGCACGAACAGAACGATAAGAGTATGATTACTGGAAATATCTGCACCTGGTAGCGCCAGGCTAATCACCTACCCTACCAGAAAGCAAAATAGATTAACGAAACCAACGCAAGACGAGGCCCTATGCTCCCGAGTGGAGTGAACAAGGAAAATAAAAAAAAGTGCGTGTAGCGTAGAGGGAGAGACCCGAGAGAAAATAAGAGAAAAAGAGAGAGAAAGAATATATATCTAAATAAAATCACGACACTTGCAGAGAATACAAATAAATAAATATTTTCTGCGTTTTAAGAAGCGTTTAATTTAGTTCCTCGTCTTTACATCAGGAAATTTCCAAGTGAACGTATGGATGCCACGGTGACGGAATGTTGAGTCGCCTATGAAAAAGTAATAATTCAGGGAAATTCATTTTCAAAGCCGTAATTGTTCTTGCCTACTTTTGCATGCAAGTCACCAATAACTCCTCTTGGTACATCAGCAAGTGTAGCTTCTAAATCATCATAAAATGCGTCTTTTTTTATCATAATTTGTGTCTGTAGACGCATATCACTGCACAATAGGGATTATGCGGAATTTAGAGTTGAATGTGGCTATTATGTTGTCGTCAGGCACGCTGAGGCCTGTAGCGCAATTTGATCTCGTTTGTGTATTTTCGCTGTACAAAAAGCGATGTTCCATGTGGATGTGTTCCTCTGCGTGTCCAGTCGAGCTTGTAGCTGTCCATTTTTGTACATATTTGTTCCTACTTGAAGCGGTCTGAAATTGCACTTCCCTTTCACGTTCCTATTATTATCCTTATGCGAAAACCAAAAGTCGTCATCTTGTTGCCGATTTTATATCCGAGGCTATTTTCCGTTTCTTGAGTGATTTTGTTTTTCTTGCTAGGGTACCAATTCCATGTACGTTAGTGGGATACGTGTTGGAAATTTTCAGAGCAGCCAGCATTGACCATTTTTAAAACACATTTATGGAGCGAGCCCGTGACATGTAGAGCGCGTCGGACGTGTAGCTCTTTCAGCCGCATCTAACCTGGTGAACAGACGCTGGAAGAGTTCTCCTCTCTCGTGTGTTTCCATCTCCATTTACGACACCAAGGTGGGTTACAAATCGTGCGAAGGAGTGCTTGAGATTAATAGGGCCTACCACTTGAAGGCGAGGGTAGGAAGTTGGCAGCAGAGGCTTTGTATTAGGTATAACTATACTTCTAATGGACGACGTCCCTCTTTTGAGAAAGTAATTTATGTAACCCATGGGCTGAAAAGTCTCGAGCCTAACACATAGATGGCACTGTTACATTCTTTTCTTTTTCAGTTAGTACTATTTTATTTATTTATTTATTTATTAGAAATATAATTATAAATAACTATATTACATTACGAAAGGCACTAGTAGCTAGGACTATCGGCCTAAAATAATACTAATAGATTTTTTACTTATTTATAAAAAAAATATTAGAATAAAAATTATTATGTGTAGGGATTTAATAAACAAAATTATAAAAGATAAACTAGTCCAATTTGATATATAAAATCATAAATATTCGACATATTTTCTAGAGAAATCTCTTTCAGTAAATTGGAAGGTTTCCTGCCGCTAAAGATATTGTTTCTGCCATTGTTATACTTGGTGCAGTAGTCTATTATATGAGTAATGGACAGTGGACAGTTACATGCTGAGCAAATCGGGGCAGGCATTCCTTTTATAAGGTGTTGGTGAGTAATATATGTGTGTCCTAGCCGGAGTCGGGTAAAGATTTTTGTCTGCTGCAGTGTCGCTCCTGTTGGAATAATTGCTTTTAGTCGTTTTGGATTTATGGATTTGTAGCTGTGTTGGTATGTAAACCATTTCTCCCTTACGGTTGAGTGATAGATACTATCGATTATCCTGAGAATGTCGGATTTAACGAAGGTTTCGAAACAGAATGTAGGGATATTGCTGACATTTTTCGCTGCTTTATCAGCGTATTCGTTGCCAAGAATTCTGCTGTGTCCAGGGATCCACATAACTTTTATTTTTGCCTTTTGCTGGGACAATTTATTTCGAATATTGTCAATTAAAGGTTCTCTGCTGTTTGCGCTCGACAGAGCTGCGATGACAGATTTACTGTCTGTACAGATTATATATTTTCCTTTAGTTGAGGAGGCGTAGTCAATGGCGAAGTTTATAGCAATCGCCTCGGTAGTAAATATCGAGTTGTGTGGGAATAGAAGACCAGTCCTAAGTATGCTTCCCTTATCAGATACCACAGCAAATGCAGTTGAGTCGGTTTCTTTAGAGCCGTCAGTGTAAATAAATTTTCAGCCTTTGGCATCCCAATAGTTCTTGATTTGAAAGAATAGCATTTGATAAACAAGTTTAGAGGTGTTTTGTTTTGAATACATCAGTAGGCTGGTGATGAAAATGGATGGAGGAAGTTCCCAGGGTGGGAATCTCGATTGAAAAGTTAACATGGGCTTTATGGAAACGTCGAATTTCGCGGTTTCCTCCACCGCTCTGTATATAGCAGATTCACGCTTCAATTTTGTGGTTCTTCTGATGACATTTTTCAAGTCATTGTTTATAATTGGGTTACTGGAACAATATATCCTTGGAATTAAACGAAGTGTATTATACCGACTCTATCACTCATTTCGGGAAGTCCAGCTTCGGCTAAAATATTTTTTGTCGGGGAGGTTGGAAAAGCTCGAAGACTTTTACGAACGGCTGAATGGTAGATTGCTGATATGTTCGCGAGGGTGCCTTTTGAACACTGTCCATATATTGGTTGACCGTAATCAATGCAAGATATTATTAATGATTTTGTTAGATTTATTAGAGAACTTTTGTGTAACATTACTATATTTTGAAGCAAAGTATTTAATGAGATTTAATCTATTATTAAGTTTAAATTTAAGGTATTTACAATGTTCCTTGAAGCTAAGATTTTTATCAAAAATTATGCCTAATATTTTCAGGTTAGTAACATTTTCTATTGTCTGATTATTATAGGTCAAGTTAAAATTACAATAGGGTTTTTTCTTACATATATGCAGTGTTTTGCACTTATTATATGATAGGCTAGCTCCAGAAGTAAGTGCCCAGAGAGATATATCATCAAGTAAATTATGGAATATGTTATTTATTTCGTTTAAGTTGTTTCTCTTTGAAAATATTAACACGTCATCAGCATAAATAGAGTGTTTGACGTCGTATTTTTCAATAATGTTGCTTATTTCATCAAATACAATGATAAAAAATATCACTGATAGGGGAGAACCCTGTGCTATTCCATTGTACAGGGGTACTCTACCAGAGTATTTATAGTTGACTTTAGTTCGAAAAGTGCGGTTTGTTAAAAAACTTTTTACGATGTTAAATATCTTTTGGCCAATGCTCCATTTTTAAGTTGTTTCAATACAACATGTATGCCGATTCTATCAAACGCTTTTTCAAAGCCGAGACCCAGTACAGTGATATGGTTTCGGCTGGAAATAGCGGTTGACAAGTAATGATCAAAATATAATATAATAGTACAGCTGACGTACTTTGCCCAGATTTAAATGCTACTTGATTAGGAGATAAAAGTTTTTTCCTTAGCGCAAACCACATGATGCGTTTTGCAACAATTTTTTCTAACGTTTTACTGAGGCAAGAGAGAAGAGTTATTGACGTCAGCTTTTGGTTTATTAGGCTTTAAAACTGCCATAATGTCGGCGTTTTTCCAGTTTTGTGGAAATATCCCATGGAGGAAAATATTATTATAAAGCCTGAGCAGTCTGCTTATTAGATCAAATGAAGCGTTTTCCAATATAGTGTAACATATTCTATTATGTCCAGAGTTAGTACTAACCTTAAAAAAACAGAAGAATTTCGTAAATAAAATAATAATAAAACAAGAATAAATCGATAATTTGCTGACTTCAAACGTGGTCCACAAAATCGTTCTGAATGATCGAAAACTGCAGTTGTGTGAGTTAGCTGACATCGTAAAGATATCAAAAGAATGTCTTGGCTGAATATTGCATTCGGATTTGACTGTAAGAAAGTGGGTGCCGCGTTTGCTCACTGTTTTGTTTCATCAAGACAACGCGCCGTGTCACAAGCCAATCAAAACAATGACAAAACTACATGAATTAAACTTCGAATTGTCGCACACTCACCGTAGTCGCCAGAGCTGGCTCCCAGCGAGTCTGGCTGTTCGCAAACCTAAAAAAAATGCTCGCCGGTAAGAGATTTCACTCACTGAAATTCTCCTACTGTGAGGCGAGAGATAAATCGTTCTACGAAAGAGGTACTGAAATGCTAGAGCGGCGCTGAAATTATTGCGTTGTTCTGGATGGAAATTACGTCGATAAATAAAACTAATGTTGAAAGAGAAATGTTTTCTTTGGTAGGCCGGGGACTTATCAGCCGATGTGTTAAAAGACATTTTTTTTTATTAAAGCAAAGCATAAACAAACTTTTTCCGCGGATTTTATTATATATTTTTTATTAGACATTTTTTTATTTATCATTACAATGATTCAAAACTTTACACACACTTAAACCTCAAGTATAACTATTTTTTACTTATCCGTAGAATTTTATCTTTGAAAAATATGTACATACGATTGCGCCAGAAGTAGCACTGCTCCATTAAAAAAATTGAAACCATAAACGCACACACAATGCCGTAGCCAAACCAAACGAGTTGCATGTCCTGCACTTTCATTGCCCTGAACTCATTCTTGCGGCTTAAGTCCACGAATTTTAAACGCCCTGCCCTGATTAACTCCAGAAACGCTGACCGAGTCCAATGTTCCGTTAGACCCGATTGCGCGGCATCTAAAATCATTTCATTTGTGATTTCTGTAAATATCGAATTGTTGTTTATGGGAAAACATAGCGGAATGTTACGGAATAAGCACAAATCGAGGCGCATACGAAAGAGAGGAGTAGTAAAAAATTTCTGTTGCTCCTTGAAAATTTTCCATTTAGTAGTTGGTATCATGTAATAATATTTCATGTCGAACGCATCTCGCGTCTTTAAGAAGGTTTGATAATTTGCTTCTACCTGAAACATGGGAGCATATTTGGCCAAATCTCTGATGCGAAAAATGAGCTCAAAGTATTCTGGTGCAAAAACATAAACTTTCCAGTGTGAATGGAGAATATCGTCGAAGGTTTGCAGTGATTGCACTTTCGGTGCACTCGTCCAATATGTGGCGAAATGCGAATTGTATGAGGTGGTTAGTAGAATTCCAAGTACATACATTTGCAGATAAATGAATCGCACCACGAAGGGTGCACCACTTAGTTCCCGAATGGATTGACCCAGTACACTGCGTAGACAAGCATCGTGCATGAAGAAATCTAATATAGCTGGTCTGTTGCCATGCTGCCAGAGCGCAAAACTTAGCACTACGGAAATAATGACGAGTGTACCCATCACCAGTACGAAGGTTAGTCCCTCGAAAACAATCCAAAAGAATTCAGAATTCGGTATATCTGCCTCTACCGGTGCCCAAATGCAAAAACTTGTCTGCTCGTATGGATAGGTGAAACCATTCAAGGGGATATTTGGATAGGTAAGTGCAACCGAAATCTCTACGGTGTTATTACGCACGGCGGCAATCAATTCCTGTGATGGGGCAAATTGTGTATACGAGGAGATAGGCAGTGGCTCGTAGAGCGAAAAGTTGTGCTTGCGTGCGAAATTCGCGAATAAATGACCCGCAAAGCCGCCCACTATTTTGCGACCATTATAATTATATACAATAACGCGTGGCTCGGAACCGCCTATTATATAGGGCAATTTGAAGCCTTGTAAGTTACCGAGGCGATAGGGGTAGATGGGGCCCCAGTGCAGCAGATCGGCGTTTAAAGTTTTGTACTCAAGCGCAAATATAGGAAAATGGGTGTAGCTGTAGAATTGAGCTGTGAGCTGTAAGAAATGATATAAATGATTTATATGTGGGGATGAGAATATGACTATCGCCACGAACTTGCTTACCTTATAGTCACTACATAGCGCTGCCACATTTATCATTTTGCTCTGCCAACAGAATTGAAAGAGTTGCTGTAGGAAAGTGTCATCACAAGTCGCCGTTGTGTCGCTGTTATTTATTAGAAATAATATTTTCGATTGTCTGCGATACTCCAAGCTTACCAAGAGCGCTTTTAGTAATCCCGTCTGTGATTCGAGCGACTCCTCCACGTACACCACCACCATCAGGGCGGCGCTGAAGTGCTTCCTCAGCGGAAAAACGCTCAACTCGTTGAGAAGAATAACTGGCGCTACCAGATCTGTCATTAAATTTTGCACAAATTGCATCTCATAATCCACCTCCAATGATACTTCCTTTCCTTGACGCCTGCTTTCTAACTCTCCATTCGTGGGAGTTCTGAAGGCTGTGAAGGCAGTTATGTTCCGATTACGTGCGAATACTACCTGGTCATAGTTGTGTAGACGTCGCACATCCTGTAGGAAGTTCACCACTGTGTAGTCAGACAAATTTAATTGAATTTTAGCACAATTGGCTGCGTGTATGATGAAAAGAAATGCAAGGATGCCGCGTAAAAGCTGAATGCGCTCCATTCTGTCAATGAGAGTGGCGACACTTTGAGTTTGCTTTGCGTTTTTATTGAATTTGAATGGCTTCTGCGACGCTCTACCCCCAACACTACAGGTCTACTCGTGGCTGCAAATTAATCCCTAAGCGGCATATTATTTGTGCCTTTGTGGGGCCTTTAATTTGTGTACTTTATGGCGGATACGCTTATGAAAGCATTGCTATAATTTACATATAATATGATTACCATAAGTGAGCTATTGAGTGACAAAATGACGCCATATATGCACATGAAAGTTAAGGATGAAATTCATGTGCCTCCCTGTGTTGGTGCGTAGTGCAGCGTAATCTATGTAATTTTCCGAAGGGGAAATGCTTTTCGCTCAAAATTAGGTGCAGTGTACATATAATATAATTGAGTAATTTAGTAATTGAGTAAGGATCTGCTACTGGTCTACTTACATATAAGCGCCACACAAACATACAAGCATTCGTACTTGTTTACTACGTGAATATTCAATCGCCAATGGGGTTAAGTATAAATATTTTGTGCCTCCATCCAACAAGCGAAGGTGCTGAGGTAAGTGGAGATGACAAACAAATTAGAAAGTTGAAAAATCACCGATTTTTATATGCAATATTTACATAAATCCATAAAGCTCTTGTCATTTATTTAGTTATTGCTGCGATTAGTTTTAATGCACAAGGGAGGTGCATATAATTATGAGAATTTCACTGCCTATAATTTCTGATTTTTCTATGTTAGGAAGTTAATACAAATTAAATTTTTATTTACATAAGTATTACATTTGATTAGACTTAGACTTTTTCCAGTTTGGGGGACGGACTTAATATTAATTTGTCTGTAAAAATGCATTAGAAAGGGTTACCATGTCACACATACAAGTTATCCGCGATTATTAAAACAACTTGTTGGGTTGGCAGTTCGGCTTAACTTGATCCAATTTTTATTCTCAAAAGTATTTTAAAGCAATTTCAAGCGCGACTTAATTCTAAGAATTACAAATATAAAAGACAACCAGCTTAATTCGGGGAATTTTTGTCGCGCAGTCGCTAAATACAGTGAAACTAGAGTAACCCCCTTTTGTGCTTGGCTTATGGAGTTGTGCGTTGTTGTTGCAATGCAACTGGCTCGCTTGGAGTTCTGCTGAAATGCGAACCGCTGTCGCAGCTTAATTGCAATACAGGGTAAGTTTATAAAAATATAAAATAAACAAGACTGGAGTCATAAAAATGTTTTTGATGGCGCCATCTTCTTAATGAGTCAGCGCCTTGGAAGTTACAACGCTAGCTGACCTGAGGCCTTAAATGACAATGAACATGCGGGCCGCCCAAAATTAGTAATCTACAAAGACTCTATCGAAATGGTTCGTAAATTTATCAAAAATGAACCGAAATTTTCTTTGAAATTCATGGAATTGGAATCGAATATCTCCAAAACATCGATTTATCGCATTTTAACTGATCATTTGGGCTTCTGAAAGATCTGTGCACGTTTCATTCCGCACAAGTTAACTGAGGACCAAAAATTGCTCAGAATTTAACATTCGAAAGACCTCATTAAGGAGGCTAGAAAAGACGAAAACTTGCTTTACAACATTGTAACTGGTGAAGAAACGTGGTGTTTTCAACATGAACCTGAAACTAAGCGTCATAGTGCCGAATGGAATGCCCCAGACAAGCCACTACCCAAAAAATCGTGCTTTTTGGAGGAGTCAAAAATGAAGTCGATGTTCACTTGTTTTTCAATGGAATTTTCTATTTTGGCGTTATGGAGGGTTTGTTGTATCGCATTCGTCGAATTCGCCCTGAATACCGCGAAGGAGGAAGCTGCATGATAATGCACCATCTCATCGGTCCACTCTTGTGACTGATTTTTTGACTAGAAATCGCTTTTTAACCATCAATCAGTCACACTATTCGCCTGATATGGCTCCCTGTGACTTCTAATTATTCGGAAAATAGCATTTGGACATGAAAGGAAAACATTTTGCATTCGTAGAGGCCATGTGAAAGAATTGTACCGGCATCATGAAGGACATTCCGGTCAATGACCTGAAACACTCTTTCGAAAAGCTTTTAGATCACGCAAAACAGTGTATCGAGGTCAGAGGGAACTTTTTTGAATAAATAAACTCGAAGTTATCAGAACAAAGCTCCTGTCGTTTCTTTTTTCGCTCAGTTTTGTTTATTTTGGACTTCACCTTGTACAAATATGCGGGTTTCTTCGTTCGATAAGCTGTATCTCGAGGAAAAATTATTGTAATTCAAAATGTTTTTCTAGAAAAAATATGCACCGTAGCATACTGAAAAATGATCTCAATATCAAGCCTTACACGATCCAAAAGGCGCATAATCTCACACCAAAGCAGCAACAAGTTAGACTTGAGAGAGCGAAGGAGTTGCTTAGCTTGGCCGAAAGCGGTCAAGTTCCGAACATTGTGTTTTCTGACGACAAAAATTTTCAAATTAAGCATTGGTAGACTCCCAGAACGATAGGGTTTATTTGATCGACCGTTCATACAAGAATTTAAGTCCACGATTGGGCACCAAAAGGCAGCACCGGCCTGGTTTGGGACACTGTAACCGCAGTAGGTAAATGCGAAATATAATATTATCGGGAACGTATTCTGCAGGTTGCTTTGAATCTGTGGGCAGACAAACATTTCAGTGGCAGACCATAGACGTTTCAACAGGACCAGGAAAAGTTAAAACCAAAACAACGTTCCGAACTTCATAACGTCCACACAATGACTCTGAAATTCACCAGACGCGAATCCGATGGGTTACTTTCATTGAGCCATTTTGGAGAGCATGGTTCGAACTAAAAGTTTCAACAAGCCACATTCAGACAGCCTGCGATTCGTTTCTGGACCGTCTCAAGGCAATAATCAAGGCAAAAGGTGGTCATATCGAGCAAAAGTAAATTGTTAATTTTGTATTATTTTCACACATTTTTTACTTTGAATTTAATAAAAGTAATTTTCCAAATTAATTTATGGCCTTTTTAATTGGTTTCTGACTAACTTTTTTACTAAGTAAAATAATCAAATAATTTTGAATGTTAAAAATATTTCTTTTGACCTTTACGCGCTCCACTGCTTGTCTGTGTGTATGCAGCCTTTGGAGTGATCAATTTTGCCCCACCTTGAATATTGGATACATTGATAATTTGTTTAGATTTGATAGCGTCATAATGTTGGATGCAGAGGAGAAAAATTGAGAAGCGTACTCGTCCCAAAGGTATTACTTTTGGAGTGGAGCAAAGTGTTCGCTGGAATTCTTTTTCTTTTTTTGATTTTTTTCCAGGCTGATCGCATGAGATTTTATATTCTGTTCGCTGGGCGTACATTTTTTATAGATTTGCAAATATTAATATATTTTCTCTTCAAAAAAGTAAGAGAATTTTTTCGTTAAATCGGTATTGCAAACTTATTCATTCTACTAAGTTTTGTAGGGTGGATCTTACGCTCATTAGGAACAGATGTTACATTTGAGATCACTTGAATATTGGATCCTACATCAAATTTCACTAAAGCTGATTAACAAGCTCGACCAGATGACATGGACGTGAGAAGTTTGCAGTTTTGACAAATTTTGAGTTTGTTAGTTATTTCTCATTTATTTCTACCTCTTATGATGTTGAGTCAGAATATGCTTTAAAAAAGGATATTGAAGGGCGTCGTTCGAGAACTAATTTGGTTGGTGAACCCGAAACAGACAATACAAGGTCACTTTAGAAAGGTGTTGATACTCCCGCACAGCAAAAACAAGGGTCAGTACGTCAGGGATCGCATCCCATATGGCATTAGGTTTTTGCTAAATAATAATAACAACATTCATTACATATCTACGTTGAAATATTTAAAATCAAAGTTACAAGCAACAAAACTGGTGACTGAATAAATTAGTCAAGAGCGATAACGTTTCTGAACAGCGAACAACGAAAGCACTCAACTTCACTCTAAGAGTTACTTGCCCATCCGCATAGTGATCTAGAAACTAACACTAACTCAAAACCTCTACTTAACTGACATTTCGAGTTGCCTTAACATATCCGCAAATTTTCGATATATACGTTTACGTCGAAAGAAGCACTGCTCTGCAAAAAACACCAACACCATTACCACGCACATAACGCCATAGCCCAGCCAAACGTACTTCAGATCCTCCACTTTCATTGCCCTGAACTCGTTCTTTCGGCTTAAGTCCATGAAACTCAAACGCCCTGCATTGATCAATTCCAGAAACGCTGACCGAGTCCAATGTTCCGTTAGACCCGATTGCGCGGCATCTAAAATCATTTCATTTGCGATTTCTGTAAATATCGAATTGTTGTTTATGGGAAAACATAGCGGAATGTTACGGAATAAGCACAAATCGAGGCGCATACGAAAGAGAGGAGTAGTAAAAAATTTCTGTTGCTCCTTGAAAATTTTCCATTTAGTAGTTGGTATCATGTAAATATATTTCATGTCGAACGCATCTCGAGTATTTAGGAATGTTTGATAATCGGTTTCTATCTGAAACATGGGAATATATTTTCTCAACTCTTCTTGCGAAATGATCTCATTGAAGTCTTGCATAAGAATATAAACTTTCCAGTTTGAGTGGAGAATGTCGTCGAATGTGTTGAGGGATCGCTCTTTTGGAGCTCTTGTCCAATAAGAGCCAAAATGTGAATTATACGAGGTGGTTAGCAGAATACCGAAAAAATAAATTTGTAGATAAATGAATCGTATAACGAAGGGTGCGCCACATATCTCCCGAACTGACTGACCCAGTACACCGCGAAAACAAGCGCCATGTAGAAAGAAATGCAAAATATCCGGTTTATTGCCATGCCGCCAGAGTGCACCACTTAGCACTGAGGAAATAACGACGAGTGTCACCATCATCAGTATGAAGACGAGTTCATCGAAGACGATCCAAAAGAATTCAGAATTCGGTATATCTGGCTCTATCGGCACCCAAGCGCACCAGTTTGTCTGCTCGTAAGGATAAGTGAAACCATCTGTGGACAATTGAGCAGGTGAGAACGTAAAAGTGGGCGCAGCTGATATTTCTACAGTGCTGTTACGTACGGCGGCAATCAGATCTCGTGACGATGTAAATTCGGTGTACGAGGACGTAGGTTGTGGTTCGTAGAGCGAAAAGTTGTGCTTGCGTGCGAAATTCTTAAAGAAGTTACCAGCAGAACCGCCCACTATCCTCTGACCATTATAATTATATACAATAATGCGTGGCTCGGAGCCGCCTATTATATAGGGCAGTTTGTAGCCGTGTAAGTTGCCCAGACGATAGGGATAAATGGGGCCATGGAGGAAGAGATCGGCGTTTAAGGTTTTGTACTCAAGCGCGAATACAGGAAAATGTGTGTAGCTGTAGAATTGAGCTGTGAGCTGAAAAATTGTTGGAAACGATGTATAAATGAAGTTGAGAGTACGACATCGAACCGCCACAAACTTCCTTACCTTATAATCGCTGCAAAGCGCTGCCACATTAATCATTTTGCTTTGCCAACAAAATTGAAAAAGCTGCTGTAGAAAAGTGTCATCACAAGTCGCCGTTGTGTCTTTGTTGTTTATTAGAAATAACACCTTCGATTGTCTTCGATAATCCAAACTGGCCACTAGCGCGTTGAGCAATCCTGTCTGTGATTCGAGCGTGTCCTCCAAGTATACCACCACCATCAAGGCGTCGCTGAAGTGCTGCCTCAACCCAAAAGTGGTCAATTCGTTGAAGAGAATAACTGGAACTACCAGATCTGTCATTAAATTTTGCACAAATTGCGTCTCATAATCCACGTCCAGTCTGAAGTTGTTAGAAACTCTCTTTGCTTGATTCCTACTTCCTAAATCTCCTGTTCTGAATGCTGCGAAGGCAGTTATGTTCCGATTACGTGCGAATACCACCTGGTCATAGTTGTGGAAACGTCGCACATCCTGCAAGAAGTTCACCACAGTGTAGTCAGACATATTTAATTGAATGCCAGCACAATTGACTTCGTGTGTAATTAAGAACAATACGAGGGTGCCGCCTAAAAGCTGAATGCGCTCCATTCTCTCTGCGTTGTAGGTTTGTGTTGCTAATTTGAGTTTGGTTTGCTCTTTTATTGACTTTGAGTAGTTGCAGCAGTGCTCTTCCTCAAGTATAAAAGGCCTGTTCATTTTTGCTAATTAGTCCCCATGCGGAATGTAGTTGCTGTACGAATGTTCTTGCAACACAGTGGTGCTCTTAATTGTATACTCAATGGTGTATACGATTCTAAAATCATTGATATGAATTGCTTTAGAAAATGTTATGGCTTTTAGGGACCAGTGAGTGTGGATATGGACATGAATGTTTAGGCCAAAGTTCATGTGTTCTCCTATGTTGATGCGTGGGGTATGCGGATTCTATGGGCTTAATTAAGAGATTTGGGAATGTTTTTCCGTCATAGTTTTGTTTCTATGTGGGATAATTGAGTAGTTGTTGTTCTCGTAAGTTGCGGGAGGTTTTTTTGTTTTGTTTGATGAAATTTAGTGGATGCGGCTACCTAACTGCTATCTTTGAACACCATCTGGTAAGTTCAATTTTGTATCACTTCAGAGACACCAGCTCGAGTTTCCAATGCTCCTTGTAGTAATTATTATCAACACGAGTAAAAGTACAGTCCATTTTTAGCTTCAATTTCATGTAAGACTTTTAATTTTCGTAACTGGATGTAATGAAAATCACGCGAATAGTATCTGGATGTAATGCAAACAAGAAATTTTAGCTTGAAAGGCTTCTGGGGTAAAACAATCTGTCCTAAGGCAGCGAAAAATTAGGACTGATTTCGGAGGTAGTCTATAGGATCGAACACTGGTCGGCAACGCGGTCTATACCACGGACGAAGAAGATATCTCATGGGTATCCACAGTGCCTAAGTATCAGACTTCAAAATATCACGCTGCTCCAAATACCAAATCGGATGATAGTCCATCAAAGAGGCCTGCGGTGGACAAACCCCGGGGAAAGAAGGTAATCTGGCCCAGTCAAGTTTCTTGAGAAGTTGAGCAAACGTAACCTAGGTTCTTTTTCCACACGGGATAAGGCGCTGAAAAACAAGCATGCATACAGCGTCCGAACATACGAGAAGCAGCAGGCTTTGCGTATGACGGTAGTTGAATGCGGAGTTTTCAAACAAGAGCCAGTCCGAAAAAGATGAGTCAGACTGCACCTCCCCTGCGAAAATCGGAACAGCTCTTGAATTTCAATGTCTCAGTTCGAGCAAAGGCTTCGAAAACGGAGACTGCACTCGACTTGAGGAATAAGGCAGCCACGCCATCAAAAATACAGAGATCCAATGACACCCAGGCGTCTGAGAACAAGCGGCTGAAACCATCTTCAAGTTTAAACTCACCGCCAGAGCTACAAGTAGCCATTGTCGACCGTGGTGAGGCGGAAGATAAAATCACAAACGAGGAATGGCTACTGGTGGAAGATGAATTAAGGAAATTGACTCTTACAGAGATCAAACAAGGCTGCAATAAAAATATAGTGCTGTTTGATGGTGTCAAATGGCGCAAGGGCGTCAATGTGGTTTGATGTAGCAACAAGGAGTCTTTGGAGATTGTTGCTGCTTGCATTCGCAGCCTTGGAGAACTATGGCCAGGAGGCAAATTAGATGTGGTACCATTAACAGATGTACCCTTACGAACGACAGTGAAGCTGTCGTTCCACTAATGGAGGACGAAACCACCCTCTCACTGAAATAAACACAAGAGCAGCAATGAAACCACAATTTGCCTCACTGTAGAGTGGCAACGGAGGACTTGCTGCTTTTTATGGAGGAGGAGCGAGTGTGGGGGGGGTCCTTATACAAGAACAATGGATCGTGCAGGGAAAAGTCGCTGGCCTTGACAAGTCACGCTACTGGTTCTTACTACTCAAGGTAATATAAGAAGTTGCATCTTGGTTAGGATAAACTTAAATGACAAATTAATTAATATATTTCTATTCTCGCAGTTTTGCAACGCAGATCTGAGAACGGCAGTATGTGAGCAGAGCGGAGGCCCTAACCTCCTGCCCACATTAACATACCAGCCTTTTGAAGACCCGGCATTGCCATCATTCGACATGAGGCAGCAGCGACATTAATGATTCATGTGATTCCCAAAATAGATCTGAAAAAAGAGTACAAAATACGCACGGGATTGGGATTGTACTCAGAACAATTATCTTTAAATTGTTTCTTTAGATTCCTAAACCGGTGTAGCGTCTTCCAAGTCGAGATCTACGCAATAGACAAAGCAACAAAATCGATGACAGTAATGGCAAGCCTTACCATTTTTGTTGATAGTCAAGCAAGATGTGTTAAAGCATGCAGAAGATCGCTCTCGCTCATCCAACAAGACAACACCACACTTTGTTGGTGTTATAACGGGTCACTTTACTATTAGCACCTTAGCCAGTAGAATCCGTGAACCTCACAATGACTTCTACAGGAGTTGTGGAGATGAAGAAGAAATTGAGTCTATGCTTAAGACTTAACATAACTAAACTTCAATCTTCTAAGCATTGCCATGTTGATTCACACACTCTTGCCACCATAACAAAGAATTACTTTTATCGAAAATCAATTTCGGACTTCGTATTTACAGATATTGAGAAAAGGAAAATATTAAAATACTAACCGCTCCTTACCATGGGGCCGTATGAAAGAGTATCCTCCCGTTGTCGACAGCGCCAAAAAAACCTGTTCTTGCCGAAGCCGGATTACCGGATACATCCCACAGAATCAAGCACAACACAATAATGCTTTCACTCAAACTTCTTTACTACAGAAACAAAGTCTTACTTGTACTGGTAAGGTCAGCGCTGCAACAACATAAAAATAGCCGCAAGCCGTCCGCCATACAACGACAAGCTGAACTAATTTACTAATTTAGTGCCACATCAGGCGCGATTTTGACATCAATTCCAGTTTTTTCGCCAGGCTTGAATCCAAAAGCTCTTTTTATGGCAGATTTGCTAAGATATCCCAAAGAGTTCACCTCCTCAAATGAGTGCGTCCAACATTTCCATGCAACCGTTTCTCCATTAAAAAAATGAAAGGGAGTTCATTTATACAGACGGATCTAAAACATACACCAGCACCTCTTTTGCAGTCACAAACCAGCTTGGTGTTACCATCTCAGTCGGTGCTTTCCCATCCTGCTGCTCGATATTTGTAGCGGAGGCAGCTACATTGCTCCAAGTGGTACTTTATGCTTTCGACAAAGGCGTCAAAGTCATGTTGTTGTTTTTGTAGTTGCATAAACATTTCCCGTGCATATACGAGGAATGCTGCCCAAGTGACAGTCCTTGGCCGGATATAAGCCCGGGTCGTTCCGATTACGTAGAACCGTGATAAATCAGTAATGGAAGCTAATATTTTGAACCATTTTAACGAAACCCCATGAATCATCGTAATACGAAATAATATGTTATTAAATAAAAATGCCTTAAGAGGTACAGGGTCATGTCGGAATACAAAGCAACGTGTACACTTATTCTATATTTAAAGAAGCTGCTCAAGAACCCCTACATTTCGGTTCACATTTTACTACCAAAGATATTCGGAAAATGATAAAAAAATCTTTCACCAATACAAAAAGCGCTGTACAAGGGGGGTTAAGTTTCAAGAGCCGGTGTTGATTTTGAATAAAATATAATGTTTTTAGGAAATTATTGTCATTTCTCTTTATTATGATAATATTGGTATGGCTCAATTACGCATAGAACAAAATATCGGCCAAATGGCTGCCGCGGCCTCGGCGGCAAACCTCCATCCGATGGTGAAAATTTTCGATGACGCTGAGGCATAATTGAGGTTCTATGCCATTAATGTGCCGAATCATCTCATCTTGGATTATCTTTTGCCCAAATGCGGCACTTCTGCTTATTGATGAATCCACTGAGGTAAAAATGTGCCTCATCACTGAAGATGATTTTCTTCGAAAATTGCTCATTCACTGTTGTCACTGCCACCATTCTGACCACTGACGACGCTTAAAATGATCAAGAGGCTTTAGTTCTTGAGTCAATTGCACCCTGTAAGCGTGTAAATGCAAGTCTTTTATGCATAATGTTCTTAAACGACGAGCGTGAGAGGTGCAATTGTTGGGCACGATGACGAGTTGTGGTGGACGGCTTTTCAACCACACTATCGCGAACAGCAGCAATATTTTCTGCAGTACAAGCTGTTCGAGCATGCGCTGGTGTTTTCACATCTCCTACAGACCCGGTTTGCTCAAAATTTTGCACAATTTTTCCGATTGTACGCACATTTGGACGATTAAATTGACCGAAAAATCACGAAGTGCGCGATATGCATTTTGATTTGAACGCCCGTTTTCATAATAAGCCTGAATAACTTTAACGCGTTGCTCGAAAAATGTCAACTGAAATGCAGAAAAAACTTGACGTTTAGGTGTGGTTCACATTCAACATCGGTCCTTGAAATTGAACCACCTTTTAGATCATGTCCTAGGATGGCTCTCAATACACTTACAGATATAATTCCGGTTGATCTCCATGCCAAAAAGATGGCTGCCACGAGTGCATTTTGGTTAAATGAAGCAGGTCGCTGGAGGGACATAATTTATGGCAACGCCAGTGTTCGAAGAGGACTGTCTACATCGTCTCGACGGTAACATTCCATCTCAGGAGAAACACTATAGATACTGTAGTCTATACAACTGGCTCTAAAATGGATTGTGGAGTTGGATCAGGTATATATGCTCATAAACTTAGAACTGAAAAGGGCTTAAACTTAGAACTAGGCGGGCGTACTGGCATTTGGGGAAGGTTGTAGGTTACTAATCGTAGATTTATTTTTAAATGCAATATCGCTATTCGTTCGGATATCCAAGTTGGAATGCAGATACTGGATTTGGCTAAAACAACCTTTAAACTGGTGGAACAAAGTAGGAATAGCTTTACCACTTTGAGTAAAAATCACGACTTTTACTTAATCTTGGTCCCAGGACATCGGAACATTAAGCTTAAAGGGGTAGGCTCAGGAAAGCTTGATTGTGTCATCTTTACATCGCGAGCTGCTTGCTCCAAGGCTGAAATAAATAGGAAGTTTTGAGCTGTGTGACAAGATCGTTGCTGGCCACGCCAGGGAAATGGATGTCAGAAACATTGATTATTTTTCGCTTGTATCTCAGAATGTTACTTCACTTAGTTAAGGCTATTAAAACCGACTATTTCGTGATTACTGAGTACTTTTATTAGTGTATTTTTTATTTTCTTTAGTACTACAACAGGAACTAGAAATAAGAGTTGTAAATGTTGACATTTCAAAGCTCTACTCCAAAGAATGGAGCTGGGCTGGTCGAATAGTAATATAATTTCGGTCAGTACCTCTAAGATGGCAACCCATATTGGATTTAGCTTTTAGTGAAGCCAACAATATTTTTGATATGCGAGTATATTCGTTATATGATTTAAAATTAAAGATAGAAAAAAAGTGAGAATTGAGAACCGACGAACCGAACTGAACTGCTTGCCAGTGATTTACTTACTGAGATGTGATGTATTTGGTTTTATTTTATAAAAGCTTTGTATCTGCCTGCGTCGGAAGTAGCACTGCTCGACCATGAAAACCAAAATTGTTACCACGCACATTATACCATATCCCAACCAAATGCTTTTTAGGTCCTCCACTTTCATTGCTCTGAACTCATTCTTTCGGCTTAAGTCCATGAAACTCAAACGTCCTGCATTGATCAATTCCAGAAACGCTGACTGAGTCCAATACTCCGTTAGACCCGATTGCGCAGTTTCTAAAATCATTTCATGTACAATTTCCGTAAATATCGAATTATTTTGTATTGGAAAACATAGCAGAATGTTACGGAATAAGCACAAATCGAGGCGCATACGAAAAAGAGGAGTGGTGAAAAATTTCTGTTGTTCCTTGAAGATTCCCCCTTTAGTGGTAGGTATCATGTAAATATATTTCGTGTCGAAGGCATCACGAGTATTTAGGAATGTTTGATAATCGGTTTCTATCTGAAACATAGGAATATATTTTCTCAACTCTTCTTGCGAAATGATATCATTGAAGTCTTGCTTAAGAATATAAACTTTCCAGTTTGAGTGGAGAATGTCGTCGAATGTGTTGAGGGATCGCTCTTTCGGAGCTCTTGTCCAATAAGAGCCAAAATGTGAATTATACGAGGTGGTTAGCAGAATACCGAAAAAATAAATTTGTAGATAAATGAAACGTATAAGGAAGGGCGCGCCACATATCTCTCGAACAGACTGACCCAGTACACCGCGAAAACAAGCGCCATGTAGAAAGAAATGCAAAATATCCGGTTTATTGCCATGCCGCCAGAGTGCACAACTTAGCACTGAGGAAATAACGACGAGTGTCACCATCATCAGTATGAAGATGAGTCCATCGAAGGCGATCCAAAAGAATTCAGAATTCGGTATATCTGGCTCTACCGGCGCCCAAGCGCACCAGTTTGTCTGCTCGTAAGGATAAGTGAAACCATCGGAGGAAAAATGATCAGGTGAGAACGTATAGGTGGGCGCTGCCGAAATCTCCACAGTATTGTTACGTACGGCAGCAATCAGATCTCGTGCCGATATGAGTTCGGTGTATGAGGAGGTAGCTAATGGCTCGTAGAGCGAAAAGTTATGCTTACGCGCGAAATTCTTGAAGAAGTTACCAGCAGAACCGCCCACTATTCTCTGACCATTATAATTATATACAATAATGCGTGGCTCGGAGCCGCCTATTATATAGGGCAGTTTGTAGCCGTGTAAGTTATCCAGGCGATAGGGGTAGATGGGACCTTGGTACAACATATCGGCGTTTAAAGTTTTATACTCAAGCGCGAATACAGGAAAATGTGTGTAGCTGTAGAATTGAGCTGTGAGCTGAAAAATTGTTGGAAACGATGTATAAATGAAGCTGAGAGTACTACATCGAATCGCCACAAACTTCCTTACCTTATAATCGCTGCAGAGCGCTGCCACATTAATCATTTTGCTTTGCCAACAAAATTGAAAAAGCTGCTGTAGAAAAGTGTCATCACAAGTCGCCGTTGTGTCTTTGTTGTTTATTAGAAATAACACCTTCGATTGTCTGCGATGATCCAAACTGGCCACCAGGGCGTTGAGCAATCCAGTCTGTGATGCGAGCGTCTCCTCCAAGTATACTACCACCATCAGGGTGTCGCTGAAGTGCTGCCTCAACCCAAAAGTGCTCAATTCGTTGAAGAGAATAACTGGGACTACCAGATCTGTCATTAAGTTTTGCACAAATTGCGTCTCATAATCCACGTCCAGTCTGAAGCTGTTAGAAGCTCTCTTTGCTTGATTCCTACTTCCTAAATCTCCTTTCGTGGATGTTCTGAATGCTGCGAAGGCAGTTATATTGCGATTACGTGCGAATACCATCTGGTCATAGTTGTGGAAACGTCGCACATCCTGCAAGAAGTTCACCACAGTGTAGTCAGACAAATTTAATTGAATGCCAGCACAACTGACTACGTGTGTAATTAAGAACAATACGAGGGTGCCGCCAAAAAGCTGAATGCGTTCCATTCTCGCCGCGTTGTAGGTTTGTGTTGCTAATTTGAGTTTGGTTTGCTCTTTTATTGACTTTGAGCAGCTGCAGCACTGCTCTTCTTGAAGTATAACGGGTCTATTCGTTTCTGCTAATTAATTCCCAAGCGGAATGCAGTTGTTGTACATATGTGTTGCAAGAAATGGTGCAGTTTAATCGTATAGTTTTTGTGGTGGATACGATTCTAAAAGCATTGATTTATTTTGGTTTTGAAAATGTTATGGTTTTTAGGGGCCAGTGAGGGTGAATATGCGCATGAATGTTCAGGCCAAAGTTCATGTGTTCTCCTATGTTGATGCGTGGGTTAATGGATTCTATGGGCTTAATTAAGCGATTGGGGAATGTTTTTCCGTTATAGTGTTGTTTCTATTTGAGATAATTGATTAGTTGTTGCACCCGTAAGTAACAGAAGGTTTGTTTTGTTTTCATTTCATGACATTAACTGTTTTTCATGAACACCATCATGTACGCTCAATTTTGTATCACTTCAGAGACAGCGACTCGAGTTTCCAATGCTCCTTGTGGTAATTATTACCAACACGAGTCAAAGTACTCGAGGTATGATTGCGCGTGCTAGTGTCTGTTTCAGGTTAAACTGTTTTCTTTATTCAGGTCATTTCTCACCTTTAGTTGCAAGTAAGGTTTTTCATTTTCATAACTGGATGTCATTTTTAATAGGATATTCAAATCGCGTTGAAGCTTCACTTTCGGAAAGCCGAATCCACACAGAAATACGCACAAATTTCCAGTTCCCCAAACTCCACCCGACAGCGAAGTTCAAAACTGATTTAGCAAATTGGGAATATTTCCAACAGGAGTGTATGAAAAACTTCGGTACGTGGAGTTTTAAAAATGTCAATCATGAAGCTTAAAAAATAACTAAGGTCATCAGATCAGCCGCCAACAAATCCATACCACAAACCAAGCCCTCCCTTATTAAAAATCAAGTGCCTTGGTGGAATCGCAATCTCCAACAACTACGAAACCAGAAACAAAAGTGCTGGCGTATCTTCAAGTCTTCCCAAACTATTTCTAATCTCATCGAATTCAAAAAAGCGAATTCAGTTTTTAGAAAGCAACTAAGGGAATCCAAGAGAACTACTTTTCAAGAGTTTACTTCAAAAGTAAAACCACTTTGCTCCACTTACAAGATATGGTCCAATATCAAATCGTTGACTGGCACTCCACCTTCACGTATCCGATTCAATAGGTCAAATAATTCTTTAATCTCCAATCCCGTTGAAATTGCAACAGCTTTCGCTGATACATGGTCCAACCTCTCTAAAGACTGTAACTTCTCTAATGAATATATATTAAAAAAATCAGAAATGTTAAAATTAAATTATACCCCAACATCTCCCTATGGTTCAGCCAGTTACCTGGAAGTAGACATTTCCTTTACCGAGCTGGAATTTGCGATCTCCCACGCCAAAGGTGAAATACCAGGAATTGACCGTATCTCCTACCCCATGATCAAAAACCTACCATTCAATGGGAAGAGAAAATTAATTGAACTTTACAACATAATGCTTGAAAAAGGCTTCTATCCTCACACTTGGCTCAATGCCCCATGACTTGTTGTCCCACAATTCCTTCCTTTTAAGACGAATATTCTCGCGCAAACGCTTTAAAACGTCTAAATAATATTCAGCGTTAACCGATTTTGCGACTTGTGCGATTTTCAAGCACAATTTCCTTTACTTTTCCGATGTTTTCGTCGTTTACTGATGTTGCTGGACGACGTTCATGAGGCAAGTTTTCAACCGATGTACGGCCCTCTTTGAACGATTTGTACCACTGGAAAACACGTGCACGCGATAGAGCAGAGTCCACATAGGTTGTCTGCAACATTTTTAAGGCGTCTGAAGCTGAAATTTTGTTGGAATAACAAAATTTCAAACAAATTCTTTGAATTTCCACCGTTAAATTCGAAGAACACATTAGAGCTTGACTTGTTTACAGTAGCACAGAAAACAAACTATGTGACATATCACGCTGAAATTTGCCATGTAAGCTTATAACAGTCCCACCAAAAAACAAAAAATTTATTTTTGCCATATGTCATCCGCGGACCGTTTTATTGATAACGTCTCGTTCATATTTGAGCAGAAGTATCTCGCTCAAAAGATATATTTTTCAAAACCCTTATAGACATATATAGATGGGGTATTAGATTATGGCCTGCCAATCTACGGATGGTGTGCCAAAAGCAATCTCCAAAAGATATATTCACCATACCACTCAGCAGTGCGCCGCAGTCTTAATGCGTTTCCAACTTCACCAACCAGAGCCATACTAGCTGAAGCCGGATTCTCCTCCTTAGAAGAAAGAGTAAAGGAAACCACGCTGAAATTGGTCCCCCGCCTAATGAATACAACAAATTATGTACTATTTAATTGTTTTAAAAACATTTTAACCCACAAGCGGCTGTATAAACAAATATCCGCCCTAAGGCGCAGCGCAGCATTTTCCAAAAAATTAGATATTCTGCCTCCGAAAACTTGTAACAAACCAAGGATGACGTGGTGGATCTTTAATAAATCAGCCATAAACGTTTGCCTACATCAGTATAAAAAGGCCGCAACTAGTCCTGAAGTTTACAGAGCTCTATTTCGCGAACAATTTGAAAAGTATACTCAAGACAACTGGAGCTTCATCTACACAGATGGATCCAAAACCAATAATGTTGCCACATTCGCCGTAGTTTCCAAGGCAGGGTTAATCATATCAGGTGGTTGGCTTTTCGGTGGAACCTCAGTCTTCACAGCCGAAGCACTGGCAATCAAAATTGCTATTGAATATGCGACAAAACTGAAGGGGAATTTCGTAATATGCACAGACAGTTTATCATGCTTGAGTGGACTCCAAAGCGTAAACAGCCCCAGTAGTCTAATTAAAAATATTAAAGCAGCACTAAATACTCATCATAAAAAAATCAACTTATTATGGGTTCCGGGTCATGCTGGGATCCCAGGTAACGAGGCAGCAGATGCGGCCGCCAAAAAAATGTATCTCCAACCCTGCCTTACTTTTGCAACATTTGAAAAACACGATTCGATTAGGACCGTTGCAGCATATATTCAAAGTGAGAAAGATAAGAATTGGAAAGAATTTTCATCCTGGTACAGCAAAGTTAACCCATCAGGACAAAAGCCCCACTTTCCAAATAATAACACTCGGAGCCAAACCACTACCTTTATACAGTTACGTATTGGGCACATCCTCTTGACACACGAACACCTCCTCACAGGGAAACCCAAAAACACATGTCCTTGGTGTGGATCACTTTCCACGGTCGACCACTTACTAGATGAATGCCCCAATCTCCGAAGCCACAGGATCAAAATAGTTGGCGACATTAAACCCTCCGAACTTCTTAAAAAACCTTCTTCTGAAAACATTCACAAAATATATAACTTTCTGAAACAATGTAAGTCAATAAAGATTATGCTATGAAGCAGTTATATTGCGATTGCGTGCGAATACCACCTGGTCATAGTTGTGTAAACGGCGTACATCCTGCAGAAAGTTCACCGCTGTGTAGTTTGACAAAGCGAATTGAATGCGAGCGCAATTGCCTGTGCAAGCAGGCCGTGCAAAAGCTGAGAGTCTGTCATTCTCTCCGAGCCGACGGTTTGTATTGACAATTGGACTTGGCTGTACGCTTTTATTGACATTCCAGAGACATTACAGAGCCGCTGTTAATTGATCCCCAAGTGGGATGTTTTTACAGTACATTTGCATGCATGAAGTGGTGGCCTTTAATTTGAGTTACGTGGTTGGCAGCTTGAGCCCGTATTTTTTCGTAGGTGAAATTAGTTTTATGGAATTGTGAGTGAGAATATGTGACCGACGCTGCATATGTTTTGCTGTTCCCTCACACATATTTTTCCACTTTCCATTGTACTGAGTATTCTATGTGTCCCCCATATGACGATAAGATCTGACATTGTTAGGGTTTTCACCATTTTATTCTTTTCTGACAGAAAAACTGATTTTCGAACAGTGAGCGCAGCGAGTGTCGTGCAGATGATGAACGTTTGAATAAGGAAATTTAATGGTGGCATTTTTAGCCAATCGCTGTTAGTCCATCTAATTGACTCTCTAACTTTTTCCTATAAATTTATTCAGAAATTCGACGGTTGCATAGTGTAACATGTGTATTTCAAAGATATCCAAATATTTTATCTTCAGAACATACCGATTTTGCTGAAATTATTTTCTGCACTCTACTTTTATTTGGGAAAGGAGAAAAGTGTAGAAGGATAGGAGATTGCTTACTGCCACGCCTATCTGTCTCGTGAATGGAAATAATAACTCTCGTCTTACAGTAAAAGCATAAAAAAAATAAATAAATAATAAGATCGTGAATTTTACCGCCTGACCACCTCAATTCCCACAAAACAGCCAGCCTTTTGCAATGCATTGGATACTCCTTGACGACGTATGGATTTTTCGAAGGTAAAGTTAAACAGTTCTTCTTATCAAAGAACTTCTTTTCCTTTACCTGCTGTTTGTCTCGTAATTTCTCAAAATAAAAGATAGGTTTAAGAAAAAAAATTTTTTTTTCCAAAAATATGTTAATTTTTTGTTGTTGAAAATTAAAAAAAAAAGACAAAATCCTTCCTCTTTTATTTAAAATTGATGAAAAAATTCTTTTTGAAGAACATTTTTAAGAAACATGCCAATTTTTTTTTTGGTTTTTTCATTTATAGCTGGTACTTTGCTTAGTAATCCCTGAAAGTTTTATAATAGGAATCCCATAACTTTTTCAGTAATATTCAAACACAGAAAATACAGTGAAAAATCTGCACAAAATTCTGCTCTGCCCGTTTGCAAATCGATCGAAGCATCGTCGTTCTATGAAAGGAGATAAGCGAAGAAGGCTTGGGATTTAGTGTGCTGAGGTAAGTTCCATGCCCCAATGATCGATCTTCAATGTCAAAACGTTGGTTGGCAGAAGCCTCACTGTTGAGCAGCCTGTAAAAGATCTGAATGGTAACATTCGAATTACTGAGGAAGAACAACTTCTTCGGTGGAAGGAGCGTTTCTTGGCAGTACTCAGCAAAGCAGCTTGCAACGATAATATTGAAATAAATTCGAGAAGAAAAATGTCCCCCCTAAATCTGGCTGAAATACAGTAAAGCAATTACCGAAAGCAATTACCGAATGGCAGGACTGCCGACATTTGTGGTATAGCTGCTGAGGTCTACAAAAATCACATCGCCCAATCCGCGGAAAGCCTATCTCCCATTACAACAGCTCTCAGCGAACAAGAATCTTTCCCGCGAGAATGGAAATAGGGAATAGGCCTTAAAAACTGCAACAATTGGAAGGGCATTTGCGTGCTCCCCGCAGTAGTTAAAGTTATAGCGCGTATAATTCTCAGTCAGCTAAAACACCACCTGGAAGGAATTATCAGCTTCTACCAGGCCTATTTTCGCAGTGATTCTTCCTGTGCCGACCAAATAAACAGCCTCAGAATCATCATCGAGTCATGTGGTGAATTTAAATCTAACCTACATCTACTGATTGTCGACTTTGAAAAAGCCTTTGACAGTGTCAAGTGGGACATCATCTGGGCTGCGCTGATGAGAAGAGGTATCCCCGAAAAACTTGTTGCACTTATAAGGGAAAGCTACAGTGACGCAAGTTGCTACGTCCTGTTGGACCCCTTTTACGTGTTAAGTGGTGTGCGACAAGGGTGCATCACCAAATCTCTTTCTTCTTGTCATCGAAGACGTCTTGAGCGCTGCCTTTAGTAACAAAAACCAGCAGAGGGGATCCAATGCCGTTGCATCTCAATGACACCATATCGGAACCACTGATAGTGGGTGTCCAAAAATTCACAACCGTTGACTAATTCTCTTACCTTGGCTGCATAGTCACCGCGGATAGCGATTTCGAGGTGGATGTCGAATATAGAATTAACAAAGCTAAATAATCTTTCGGCATACTCGCTCCTTTGTGGCAAAGCAACACTATCAGCCTTCACACTAAGCTGCGCATCTTCCACTCGAACGTCAAATCTATTCTATTATATGGTCACCACCTGGAAAGTAACTGCGAAGCTCACGAAGCGCCTGCAAACTTTTATATAACGTTGCCTTCGTCATATTTTGCGAATTTTCTGGCCCCGGGCGCAAGCCAACCAGATCGACGTTGCATCAGAAAACAAAAAGGAAATGGCAATGGATTGGCCACACGTTAAGAAAAAATAAAGACAGTTTCGCTCAACAAGCGCTTCACTGAAGTCCAGTTGAGCAAACTGGTAGGGGAATTGGCAGACCACGTACCATATGGCGCCGCTCAATGAAGTCAGAAGCGAAGCTGAAATGAATTCTCTTGGATTATCGGCGCACGAACTAAGTTCCCTAGCATGAAACCGTGTCTATTGGAAACCTCTTTATTATTAAATCTACCAACTTTATTCTAAATGCTTTTGACTACACGTGTTGCATTGAGAGCCAACGCCTCTAAAACCTTGATTAATTATCGTATTTCCCGTACTAGTTAAAATATTTTTCATGTAGGAACTAGCAGGCTTACTACGCGACCCAGAATTGGCAAATCATTACTCAAGTCTGTGATAGAATTCACCTCATTGGGGAAAATGTGGTCATTTACGGGTAAAAAAGCTTTGACGCATAAGTATGCACTGATGTGCTCAACGTTATTCTGCACTTACTTCCTGTAGACCTTCAGGTTAAATCCATTGCTGCTCAGAGCGCTATTATGTTGAAGTAGATTGGCCTCTAAAGACAATCCTGTAGCATCCTTCTCTGTTCCTCGCACTGATCTCTCCATCCGCAAACTGGGATTTGAGGGTTGTGCTAGGGCTATCTTTCCGAGCAGGCAAGACTGGAAAGAGGGGAGAGTTGGCACGGATATAGATACCTCTGTTTTCACCGACGGACCCAAGATGGAATCTGGAGTGGGAGCAGGGGTTTTCTCTAAATCATCCAGCATTTTGGCCTCCTTTAAACTGCCGAAAACGAGCAGTGTTTTTCAAGCAGAGGTCTTCGCGATTCTGCAGGCATGCAAAATGCTTCGGGATCGCTGTTGGGACGGAGACATTAATATTTTTTCCGATAGCCAAGCTGCGATCAAGGCTCTGTCGTCGCCGTATTGCAGCTCTCTTCTGGTGAACTCCTGTAAGGAACGAACGAGCAAGAAACATTTCCCTTATCTGGGCACAGGAATATAGTGGGAAATGAAATTGCCGACGAGCTTGCCAGGAAGGGGTCGACAGAGAAGGGGTCGACAGAGAAGGGGTCGACAGAACTGGTTTCAGCTGTCCCCCTCTCAGACATCGGTGTCCCATTGTCCGTTGTTAAAGGAAAACTACACAATTTAAAAAACAAAAAACGCAGGACAGATGAAGATCTGTCTCATCTTGTGCTATTTCGAAAACACTATGACCCCAATACGATAGAAACATAACGCTTAAGGTGATGGGAGTCCCCCGCCAATCAATTTTCAAACTCATTGCGGTGTTCACTGGTCACTGGGTCATCCCGTACAACCCCTATCGCAGAAGCTGTGGAGATCCTGCAGAGAAAGAGACTGTTGAACACTTTCTCTGCAAATATCCGGCTCTGGCAGCAAGGTGCCTGAGATTCCTAAGCGTGTCCTTTGCGGATGACTTGAAGAAATTCTCCAGCCTAGATCCCTTTTCTCTCCTCACTACATCAACAGTACTGGATGGCTGTAGAAGGTTTCTCTTCCCAAAATTTTTTTTCTTTGCACAGGTGGTGGTCCACATTATGGTATCAAAACGGCACGTAAGTGTACTTGAAGTGTGCCTGTGGTACTCTTGCCATTTTACCTACCTACTTACCTACGCACTGATGTCCATAGTTAACTAATCTAGTTAAGTGCCTACTACATGAAGTTGTCAATACATACCAACAAATATTTAACTACCCATACAGTGACATAAATTCCACGTGAGTATCATTTTTAATAAAAATTTACCACTAACTACACTTATCGGCAATGAAAATCGTACAAAAATTGTACAGTGTTAATTGCGGCCGATGTAATCACAGCTACAATAATGCAATAACATGTACAACAACAAGAATAACAGCTGTAGATTTTTTGATGTTGTAAACAACTTTGGCTTTAGCTGCATTTTTTGCCTACAAAGCGTCTGCTGCAGTGGCGCTTATTAGTTTCATTGTTTTAGTAGCTTAGCCAAGGAATATTGAATTATAGTTTGGACACATGATAGGGTGGCCCAAATTTTTTTCTTGTGTTGCTTGTCTGGCATCGGATGCGTACCCAAGTGGCGGATTGGCAAATGTCCTGTAGATATGCGAGGTAAGTGGCAAATGAAACACCGCGGTCCAAAAATACCACACGCCTGCTTGGAGGATGTCTATATCACCAAGTTAGGGCAAGTAACCTACCCATCTGAAATTGCTTTTGCTAACAAATTGTCAAGTTTACTGACCTGTATAAAAAAAAAAAGAAATCGACGACGACCTTTGACTATAGTATTAGGGCTACGATCGGTTTGCACGTCGTATCCTCCAAAAGGAGCTAAACGAAAAAATAAAAAATAAATAAATTTTTATTTAATTTGAAAATAATAAATAAATTATTATTTAATTTCGGGAATATCAAATTTAAAATTGTTCATAACCGAGTTCTTTTTTTCTAGGGAGTTTTCTAAAACTTTTAATTGCCAATCTCTATGATCATCCCCTGTAACACAAGGTGGGAGATTGAAGTTTTACACATATAAAAGTGGAGGTATTTGTATGGACCACCCTAATATACATACACACACATATACTAATGTCCTTTCTTTGTACCTTAACTTTTTCGTAGAATTGAGCTTTCCATGTTATAGCTTTGCTGCTGCTGCTGTTGTTGTTGTGATATTTTTTCTAGCCCCTATTCGCATGTGCTACACCATTTTTAGCCTTTAACCGCGCACACATCCACCAGAGAACGCCGCAGAGCGCCGTTGGAAATTGTATGAAGAAGAATTATAGGCAACAATAAAGTGACTGCAGGCGCCACGAACCAGCGCAACAAACAGATATGCACGTAAACACACATACATATATTATGTAAGGGGTTACTTAAACATGTGCCGCGCATGCCGGTCGCGTTTGCGTTTGTGTTTGAGCTGCGCGTTGCCACATTTAACCTGAAAGTTCAAGCATTAAAGGCAATTAAGACGCGTGTGCCAAGCAAATGGCATGCAGCATGTGGCAAGTGGCACATTGTTGGCGGTGGACTTAAGCGTGTTGCAAAGCGGTGGGTCCAAGGTAACAAAAAAGGGGAAAGGCAGGAGAAACAAGACATATTAAATAAAAAATAGAAAAAAACAGTCTCAGCCAAGAGCAGAAAATATTGCAACTGGAAGAAAAGGCTATGAAAAAATGAATTGAGTATTGGAACGAAAGCTTTTATAACTGAATACATTTAGGGGGTTTCCGAAAGTTACAGACATACAAAAGTAATTCCTCCTAGCACGTCTTCTATGCTTTTAAAAAGCGTTACTCAAAATTATTTCCTACTTTAGATTGAGTGCACTTTTGGGCAGAATTCTAACGTTGGTCAATTGACATTTAAAAGCGTTACTATTTAAGCGAGGCTGTTCTCGTTATTATTGATTGTCGAAACTCAGCCTGCATTGGTTAGTTCATCACTTGTCGTCGTTGGCGCAAGAAATTACTTGCTTCGATCGGATGGAGTAGCAGGAAAAAAGTTGTTAAACACATTGGTTTAAGGAAATAAGTGGCAAGAAAGAAAGTTATTGTCATCCGGCTCACAAAGGGTTCACAAAGGGTTTTTCAATTGGCGCGGGTCGATTTTGGCGCCCTGTGGCAGCCATTTTGTTTTGGTGACATCTGTCAAATCTTTTGTTTATTATTCAGTCGATTTTGGCGCTCTGTGGTAGCCATTTTGTTTTGGTGACATCTGTCAAATCTTTTGTTTATTATTCAGTTGTTGATGCCAAATCATCCTGGCAAGTGACACGATTGAACAGCACGTTCAAATGATAAAATTTTATTATCAAAATGAGTGTTCATTAATGCAAGCGTTGCGCGCATTGCGCCCATTTTTCGGTAGACGCGGTATTGAAAAACCCCTTATATGGCGAGACATAAAATGAGTACGACCGACACAAATTGATTCGCCCTAATGCTCGTAAGCGTAGATGTTCGCAATATCCATCCCAAATTTGTATACTAAGCTATATTTTAACCCGTACGAGTATTTGGTATTCGACGGTCCCCATAAAATTGTGTGCTAAAACTTTTCGTGGCACAATTTAACCCTCTAACTGCCATTTTTAACAAACTTTTATTGTAGTTGTTTTGAGCAAGGGTCAATAATGCCCATTTAGGTAGTAGTTAGAGGGTTAAAATATACTACAGAAAAATTCCTTGTTAAATTTTACTGTAGAAATCTGAGCGCAAGAATTTTGTTAGAAGTCATATTTTCGATAAATTAAATGCATTCTCAATTCAATGGTTAGAGATATTGAGGAGTCCCGGTATCAGGAAAAGCTTGCTGTGGGTATCTTCCTCGACATTGAGGGTGATTTCAATAACGTCCTCCCTCTCTAAGGCAATTACTAAGTCTCTGGGTAAACTGGGGATTGGAGCTGACCCTATCAGAGTTATCTAAAGAATGCTTAGCGAGAGAATAGTCGGGGCAGAGTGTGGCGGCGTCTCTCTCTGGCGGCAGGTGAGTAGGGGCACTCCGCTTGGCGTTATTCTCTCACCATTTCTTTGGGTTGCCGTTGTTAATGGAGGAGCTGGTGAGAAAAGGCTGCAGGGTGGTTGCCTACACGGGTGACGTGGCACTAATTGCAATTGTTGATACCTTGCACGGTTTGGTGCAGGGATATCTGAACGTAGTTGATAGATGGGCAATGAATTGCAGCCTATCGGTGAATCCTCTCAAGACGGAGCTCGTTCTATTCACGAGAGAATATAAAATATCCTGGCGCTTAACGTAATGTTAAATGTGGTACCTGTAGACATCGCAGGCGAAATTGCCGCTGCACGTACCGCAATCAGACTGAGAGGTTCGGTCTAAAGGCTCGACCTCACTTATGGTTACTCAAGTTTCCTCAGAAACTTAGGGACTCTAACTCATGCTACCGAACCACTGCGGTGTATTCCAAGCAGAGGTAGCCGCAATCAAAGAGCTGCTTCTTGGCAATTTACTTGCGTAATAACTGTAAAAAAGTAAATATTTACTCCGATAGCCAAACGACATTTAGGGTCCTCGGCTTAATGATGGTGCATGCGAAACTCGTCAGGGAATGCCTGGCTTTGCTTTCGATGGCATCCAAATTCTTTGACATAAGATTAATTTCTAATCACAGCGACATTGCGGGATATTGAGAGGTGGATGAGCTCGCCAGACAAGAGACCTATGAGGTGATTTCCCGCAATGTCGCTGTAGCCAGCATCCCCTTAACCAGCCGGGGTCGGCTTCTGAAAAAATGGAGTTCGTATCAGCTCAACAAGTGCTGCCTAAGTACACAAACTTGTAAGGTCGTGAAATCCATCTGGCCGCATGTGGATTGGAGGCATTCGATCTTCTGAGGTTGAAAAAATCTCAGTTGTCGAACTTCGTGGGTGTTCTCCCAAGACACTATCCGCAAGGGATGCATGCTGTGAGACTTGGACTTACCTTGAGCTCATTTTCCGTCAGCTGTATGGAGGGTGAGGCAGAATCATCTCAGGACCTTCTCCTTAGCTGCCCTCATCTTTGCTACGCCGTGATATTTATCAGGCCTTGATATTAAAAATTTGATGAACTTCATCAGCAGCAGAAAAACCCATCCCCATTGTGCGCCGTTGGGAAAAATCCCGCACTTAGGACTTCTACTGACCTCGGTAAAGCTGGTCAGGCAGATATTATGTTTCATAACTATTTACGTTTGTTCGTGCTGAGTAACATTTTTCTAAATCTGTTGAACCGTGTTATTTATAATTACTTACTTACGTACTTACTGCTGTCCTGAGCTCTTCGTGGAGCATAGGGTCTGTATGAGTTTGTCACTTCCATATCCGTTAACCGATCACCACGTGCTGACATATTTCCATTAGGATTTAGATCCATGTCTAAACATCAGTAAACAGTCAATGTTTGGCGAGTTCAAGGACCGCTGAGCACATTTATGTAGAAGGCCGTCTGATTCAAGGTCGACAACGGTTCCAGCCGCACCTAACATTGCGAACAGATGCTTGGCTTTAGAATGTTTTTTAACGTAGTGGCCCTTCTTCGGGCTTGTTTGGTTCACGGGTGAGTCCATCCATATCTGGGAAGCATTCCTTATACGCCAACTGCGACGCGGCCTGTATGGGTTACAGCCATCCTCTGTGTGATGTTAGATCTCCTTTATTTCATTTATCATCCGGCTGTTGTCCCACTTCAATAGGAAACACTTCTGGGAAGACATCAGCCAGTATTGTGGTTTTTTCATAAACTGTTCGCGCCTTGATTCGTTGTCATTTTGACACTTTTTCTTCTTAAGGCAGCGCGTACTTCTCTCTGAAAAGGGAACCTGCAAAAAAATTTCGCTACTATGCTGCATATTTCTGAGCAACATTGCCACCGCCTCTACATTCATTAACGGGTTGGCTATCAAATAAAAGAATGGATTAGAAAAAAGTAATTACCGCGCCAATACATCAGTCAAACAGTCAGTCGCGACATGCTTCCGCTCGTAAGCTACAACCTCTCTACCGCCACTTGCCACACGTTACCCGCTTGCACTTGTTGGAAATTTACCTCGCCTCACAAACTGTGTTGACTTCTATAATTGAGTATTGGCCTGTTTTTTTGTTTTTTTTTTCTGAATTTTTTGTTGCTGACACTTTACTTCATTGAAGTGGCGCTACCGACTACCACCTGACTAACTAATTCCCCTATCGATTATTGTTGCATTGGCATGTTGGCTATTGTTGTTGCATGTTTGCGTGCATGTTCGATGGGCACACACAAATGCCTTTAGTTTGTGGCATACTCGTACATAATACATTTGTGCCACTTGTCACTTTTGATCGCCGTACATCGATAAGTAAGCGAAAAGAAATTTCCTCAGTCAATGATGCCAAATAAAGGCAGAAAGGCTGAAAAGCAGGGAAGAAGGCTTTCCTTCCACTCAGTACTGCAACAACTGGCGGTCACTTGGGGACAGAGTGGCATGCCACGCTTTGCAGTGTGACGCGGGGTATAGCGGCGCATTGATGAACCCATGTACAGTGCATTAATTGTTGTAACTGTTGTTGTACAAGTATGCACGCAGCTGTTCTTCGGTTGTTCTTTTGTTTTAATTTTCTAGCGCCCGTTTTTGTCTTTCGGGAAAACTGTATACGGCAATTGGCTGTTTCTGAGTATTTCTTTATTGTTGTTGTTATCTTAAGTAGCTGTTGTGTGGTCTTTTATTGTTGTTTTCCCAATATTTAAATGAAATTATTTGCGGGCCAAAGCATTTCAAAGATTATACGAGTGCGAGTAGTCTTTATTAAATTCCTCTTAGGCCATCTAAATTTTTTGCCCCACTGAAGCAACTTTCTTGTAATTGCAAAATTAAACATCCTATTGGAAGATTCACATTTTTTACAAGTAGCGTACGATGTTAATCGTATTTGACACTTGTAAATTAGGCAGGTGCAGTAAATAAACAGACAAGATTTTTTTTTTTCTTTTTTTTATGGTAGTGAGTTAGGGCTAAAATGTCTTCGCACCATTTAGTGGCCGTCGCCTCTACGTGAGTGGTGTGCCACCAAAACTATACCTACTCTTCCTCTCCAGAATGCTTCGGAGAACTACGGTAGCATTTCTTCGAACACAGAGAAGATCCAAGTAGACGTTCTGATAAATACAGTCTCTTCAACTTTCGCTGCATCCAGGTTTGCGGGCTTTGGAGCTAGCATCCTTCTATCGGCTCGTCGTTTAATCAGATAGCTAGAGCAGATCACATATATTTCTCGCTAAAGCAATTAGCAAGAGAGGAGTAAATCTTGAAAAATACATACGATGTATTTTTTAATAAAAGTCGTGATGGCAAACGGCGATTTGCTAATGTCATTTCTAAGAACTTCTGACAAAAAGTTTAAAATAGGCCATTTGACCCGTCATGGTAGGTTCAGAGTTAAGCATCTCTGTCCATGTCAAGTTTCTTGGCGCGCAGGACTCGCTTCATGTAAAGCGTTTTTCAATAGGTGCGCTTCAACTTTTTTCCGATAGGGAGGGCGAACGAAGCAATATTTTTTATTTTTCGCTTGTCATTTGTAAACTTCATTAGTATACATTTCATCATGGAACGCTACACACTTGAGCAACGCTTGCAAATCATTGAATTTTATTATAAAAATGCGTGTTCTGTTAAGAAAGTTTAAAGTCGAAAAATCATCTTCAGTGATGAAGCTCACTTTTGGCTCAATGGCTTTGTCAACAAGCAAAATATGCGTTACTGGGCAGAAAGCAATCCACACGTGATTCACGAGGCACCGTTGCATCCCGAAAAAATCACTGTTTGGTGCGGTTTACATGCCGGCGGCGTAATTGGCCCATATTTTTTCGTTGACGAGAACGATCGCCACGTTACTGTGAATGGAAATCGATACCGCGACATGATAAACGATTATTTTTGGCCGCAATTGAATGGTATGGACTTAGACGACATGTGGTTTCAAGAGGACGGGGCCACAAGCCACATAGCACACGCTACAATTGATTTGTTGAAGAGTAAGTTCGATGAGCGCAATATTTCCAGAAATGGACCGGTCGAATGGCCGCCGCGCTCGTGTGATTTGACGCCTCTAGACTATTTTCTTTGAGCCAATATTGAACGCGAAATTGCTGGAATTTCGGCCGATTTATGCAAAAGAGTGGTCGCAAATTGGGTTCAACGATTGGACTTCGTAAAACGTGCACGCGGTGGTCATGCAAAAGAAATCGAATTTCATACTTAAATGTATATGTTCAAACTCGATAATAAAAAAAAAAATAGTTAAAAAAGTCAAACCGTTTGTGTTTTATTCAAAAAAGTTGAAGCGCTCTTACTGAAAAACGCTTTACGTGCAGATAACTTCCCAATTTTCTGCGTTTTCTCTATTTTTTGATGATGTTGTCTGGTCTTAGGGGCCCAGCCTGCCTTTGACAGCTTTGCGCTCTAATTTACATCCTGCACATTAGAAGAATGTAAAAGATCTGCATCGTCAATGGGTGCATCTTCGTAAATGCTTTCAGTGACTTCAGATTTCCCTATTTTGTTTAGATAATTCCAATCAATGGTCAAAATAACAAATTTTTTTATTTGGTAAAAAAGAAATTCAAAAACAAAACTGGATGGCCCTGTGCTCCAAAAAAGTTCTGCGGAAACTTTATGAAGCTTCTCATTCTAGTGGTGGTAAAAGTATGGAAAATGAATGAAATTGATAAGCTGCAGTGCCTTAAATAATTAAGGCCCAGGGACTTTTCAACAAGTTTTGATAAATTATTTCTCAGTGATTTAGCTTTAATAATCTTTTATAAAAGTAAGGTGCATTCTCCTATAAAACCCATACAAACTCAAGTTGGAAACTTTGTGCAAATGCAAAACAAAAAACCATCAACATTTTTATAATTCTCAAACTTTTTGGTCAGAAAAATGTTAGAGAAATTTCTAGAAAAATTTCAGAGCCCATTGAATTTTGGTATTTAAAACGCAAGTTTAAAGCCACCAAAAATTGATTTGATTGACTTTTGAAATTTTTTTTTGCTTACACTCGATTTTTGAGGCACTTCAGAATTGCATTTTTTTATACCAAAATTATCAAATTCTTGGAACAACAAATCTGTTGTAATATGGGGCTGTAATGGGGCTGAGATTCTTCCCACGAGTCATTGTAGAGAAGTTAGTTTAAAACCGAGCTGTTTGCGTTTGGTCATTATGTGTTTTTGGCACATTAGGCGTCTGTCCAGGTGCATACCCAAATATTTCACGTTATTCGCTTGTGGAAGCTGCTGATCGAATAAGATGGCGGCAGCAGATGTTGCTCGTTTCAGTGTGAAGGTAAATTGCGTGAAATTGTAGAAAACTTGTCGTCAAAATACTGTAGTGACTAGTAGACATAATAACGGTGCCGTCAGCATAAGTGCCAGTCTCAACGATTGGCTGATCCCCAGTAAATACTGTGTATAATACGGGCCCAAAAACACTTAATTGGGGGACCCCTGCAGAGATCGGGGGTATATCTGTGACGTCGCCTTCCAGTTTGATTCTGAAGTCCCTGTCATTGAGAAGGAAGTGTAACATATCAAAGTAACTGTGTGGCATTTTTTTCAATTTAAACAGTAAACCGGGTTGCCAAACTGTGGAACTGTAAACTCGAAATCTTTTTCGAAACTTTGACTAATAAACGGTGAAATTTTGATGGAAGTTTGTTGAAGTTAAACAATTTTTGTTTCTAATTTGCAAACAGCTTGAAGCATGGATTTATAGGGGCTTATTAGAAAAATGTACTAAAAGGTTTTCCAATAACAGGTGCTATCTATCGCTATCAAGAGATGATTAACGATTTTTTATGGCCGGAATTGGATGGTATTGATCTGGACAACGTTTATTTTCAACAAGACGGCGCTACGTGCCATACAAGCAACGAAACCATTGATCTTTTACGGGAAAAGTTTCCGCACCGCGTTATCTCTCGAAGAGGTGATCTTAATTAGCCACCGAGAACTTGTGATTTAGCACCTTGTGACTTCTTTCTTTGGGGCCACGTGAAAGAGAAGGTCTACGCCAAAAGCCCAGGGTCGATTCAACACCACAAAGATAGAATTCGTGAGGCTATGGAGGACATAGGGCAGCCACTTTGCAATTCGGTTATAGAAAATTTCATGAAAAGGATATTATCCTGTAATCGTGGACGTGGTGGTCATTTGCCTGATGTTATTTTCCACTATTAACGGCATGGAAGGTAATGAAATAAACATCCGATTATTTATATTAAAAATTGAATACCAAAATAACACCTCTTATTGGAAAACCCTTTAAAAAATAATAAACTGTAAACTCGAAAACTTTTTCGAAACTCTCACTAAAAAGAGGTGAAATTTTGATAGAATTTTATTGACGTTTTTTAATTATTTTTTTTTAATTTGTTCAAAGTTTGTAGCATGATTTTATATGGGCCTTGTAAAAAAATGTACTATATTTATTAAATTGAAGTGAGAACTGGATATATTACCAATAATTGTCAATAAGTAACTGTGCTTCAGTTTTTTAAGACACTATAGATCATGGACTCATTTTGAATTGAAGCTCTTAAGGCCGTGTTATTTTCGGTACTTCGTTCAACGTTTTCTCTCATCGGCACAGTAACATGACTGAATCAAAAACAAATGCCCTGTAGAGTAGAGTATTTTGAAACTAACAGCTTTTTCCTGATCGAGATCGTGATCGCCAGTAAAAATAATACCTCTCTTATTTCCGCAGAACGAAATGAGTTGTATCACGCTTAGAAATCGTTGGAAAATACTTGTAGGCCAAGCTTACTTGCAAACTGAAAAGAAATATTGTACGAAGCAGATTTTCACCTCGGCGATTCATAGACAAAGTCACCACGCCTATCTACACACGTTATTAGCCTGAAGCCAGAGAGAGAGGGAGAGAGAGAGAGAAAGTGTGACACTCTGGTGTGAGTTTCGGGAGTTCTCATTTGTTTATTTGTGTTTTTTTGTGCAGATACAAATTTGAGGCAACCTATCGATACAGCTGATCAAGCAAACCATACTTTGCACCCTCACCCCTAAGCTCATCCATTGAACGCCTCAAAGCTGCGATTTGACATCAATAGATTTTTTTGTTGTCAATAGCCTTTGACATGTGCCGTTAAAAACTGCTGAGCTGATCAGATGAACATCGTCTGAATGTTTCGTGTGATTTAGTCAAACTTCATCAACAGAGTCATTCGTCGAATTGCTTGGACAAGCAGAATTACTGCCGAGCTAGACGAGACAGTCTCGTGATTAAACTGTACCCATAAATTACGGGAGTGCCTATTCCTACATGGAAGTTGTTCTGCACTTTTTTCATTCTAATAAAACAAAAATGAAACATAGCACGAAAAAATGGTAGCAACTAAAAACCCAGTCCCGTACGTTTAAAGGAAAAACACAAAATTATATTTCTTCAAAAATGTTAAGGTATAGTTTTATTTAAAAAATACTATAATAACTAGTAATTCTTGGTGTAACTGCTATAATAAAAATTTCACAAAAAACGAGTTATTAACTTAAGCGCTTAGGTGTATAAATATTTATGGTTTAATCAATTTCACACTTAACATAACTAAAACTATTTATGCCATTTTTTTTTTTCAATACTAAACTAAGTAAATGACGCATCGGCGCTGCTTGGCAACAGAACAACAAACTTTCTCTTAACTACTAATGTTATTGCTTAAGTTTTTTTACATTTACTGTAAAAAAATTAATTTTACATATTTGCAATATTCAATTTTGCTTTTTGTTTTTTTGTTTTCTGTAAAAGTTCAGCAAGCGTGAATTATGTGGCAACCGAAAGGCACAAAATAATTACGCCAGCTTAATACTAAATATTATAATTAAAAAAAAAAAATACACCCATTTGAAATTGCAGCTACAAAGATCGAAACACAGCATGAAAAAAACTATAAAAATTTATTGTAAATTAAAAAAAAAATAAAAAATAAATAAAAATTGCGCAAAAAACTTTACAAGCTATGCAACCAAATAACAGTTCATAAATTTATTTACGCAGAAACAATAATTTTATAAAAAAATCATAACTTAAAATAGACACACGTAAACAAGTACGTCTGCTTGCGTTAGCTATCAAAATTTCGCGCTTAAAAAGTTAAAAATAAGTAAAATTCAAATAAGAATAAGCTTAATTTGAATAAATAAAATAGTAAAATTAAAAAAAAGCATTATTCAAATAAAAATAAAACTAATAAAAAAATAAGTTGACGTAATCAAGTAAAATATATTAAAGGAGTTATAAAAGTGTACGAAAAAATTAGTTTTTTTAATTTTTATTATATTTAAAAATAATTGTAATTAAAATATAAATTAAAAAAATCAAAAATTAGAAAGTAAGAAATAAAATTAAAAAATCAGTAAAATAAAAAATAGGCAAAATAAATGAAAAGAACATAAATAAAATAATTAAAGTTAAAAAATAAGAAAAACTGATATTGGGAAATTAAATAAAATAATTTTAACACAAGTAAAAGAACATTTCAAAAAAATTAAGATGACAAAAAAAAAAATAAAAAAATAAAACAAATCAAATAGAAAACATTAAATAAAAAGAAATAAGACAAAATATTAAAAATATTATAATTGAAACAAAAAACAAGATATATAAAGAAGGAATTTAAATAAAAGTAATTTTAAGTGTAAATAAATGAACATTGCAGAGCAAAGCAAGAAGATGGAAAACAAAATTTTAAATAAAATAAAACAAAACATAAAAATAAAGTAAAATATGAAATAAAACATATATTAAGAAAAAAATTTCAAAATTTTCAAATATAATAAAAAAGAAAAAAAAATTAAAAACAAATTAACACAAAATATTAAAAATATTAATTTTCAAACAAATTGAAAAAAGTGGAAGTAAAGAAAATTTAAAAAATTAAGCAAAACTTAATTTTAAGTGAAAGTAAAGAAACCTTGGGAATACGTTTAAAAGATTAATAAAATTAGAAATAGGAAAATTAATTAAAACGGATTTTAAGTAAAAGCAACGGAACATTGGAAACAAAATTAATTTGGTAAGAACAAAAACAAAAAACTATTAAAATAAAATAAACCAAAAAAAGAATAATTCGATTAATGAATAAATAAAATAATATGAGACTTGAGGATATAAAAATTTAAAAAAATATGAAAAAGGAGATTATATTATAATTTTGAGTAAAAGTAAAGGAAAGTTGCTAAAAAAGAAGGAAGCAATTTTTTAAATACTGAAATGCAATAAAAAAGGAAACAAAATTAATTAAATAATAAAATAAGACGAAATATTTAGTATAATAATTTTCAAAGAAATTGAAAAAAAAATTAAGAAAGCTAAACTGAAATACTTATAAGAAATTGTAAGCAAAAGTAAAGGAAAATTGGAAAAAAATTTAAAAGATACAAAATATATAAAAAAAATAAAATAAGACAAAAATTAGGAATATTAAAATTCTAAAAAAAAATAGAATTGGTAAAATTAAAAAAAATTAAGAAAATTAAACTAAAATAATTGTAAAAAAATATTTTAAGTAAGAATAAAGGAAAATTAGAAAACAATTTTAAAAGTTAAGAAATATATAAAAAAATAAAATAAGACGAAAATTAGGAATATTAAAGCTCTAAAAAAATTGAAATAGTGAAATTAAAAAAAACTTTTATGAAAGACTATGAAAATAAATAAATAAAAAAACATTTAATTAATTAAAATTCAAATAAATAGGACGAAAGATAAAGTAGCTGAACAAATAAAAAAAACCTAAACAAATAATGTGGGCTAAAAAAATAAGTTATAAGTTATTAAATGAATTTAAAAACAATTAGAATAAATTTAAAGATAATTAAGTAAAAGAACCAAAAATAAGTTAATTAGAATTCAAAAAGATATTAAAAAAAAGATACTCAAAAATCGACTAAATAATATGAAATAAAAAAATTTAAAAAAATAAGTGAATTATATTGAAAAGAAATAAAATATTAAACAAAAAATTTTAAAAATTAAATAAAATTGAAATAAATAAGAGGAAAGTTAAAATATTTTAACAAATAAAAAAAGAAAAAATAAGGCCAAAGGATGTAAAAACAATAATAGTACAGTCGAGTCCCCATAATTCAAAATGGCAAGGGGATCAGTTTTTTTCGACTTACACATAAATTCAAATTATCGCGATTTCCATTAAACGATGCTCAAAAAAGAAAAGTTCTAATAAACGAGGCTTTGATATTTCATCATGTATACTTAATAAATTTTATTTAAAAAAATATTTAAGTACATTCAATTGTACGTTTTTCATATTAAATCATAATTGAACAGTAAATAAAATTATAATAACAAAATTCATAATTTTTTAATAACATAAAATTATATTAGTTTTTAAAAAAGTCTGTTATTTCGATTGTTTTACACTTTTCTTTTTAAGTTTTTCTATTTCATTTTCCAAACTAATAAGGCTATCAAAGATACTGTCTTGAATATCATTTGTTGAAAGAAAATGTTTCAATCGATGAACTAACGCTACGGCTTGTGTGGTTGTTAAAGTTTCATCTCCTTTGGCGTCATCATCATCCTCGTCACTTGCATTACTGACATGCAAAACTACTTCCAAAATGTCATTATCTGTTACCATACCAGTTACAGCAATGTCATTGTCAACGTTAACATATTCCTTGAAAGATCCGGCATATTCATAGTAGCTTCCTACAGATAACACAGGCCTGCGAAATTTAACTTTTTTCAGTTTCTAGAATGGCTGTACTTGTTTCTTGTGGTTTTTTATGCGCTGAAAACGAATCTGACCTTCAAAATGCTCCATCACGTCAGGATTTTTGGTAAATGAAGCCTAAAAGGTCAAAAAATGGCCATTTTAGCCATTTTTGATAATTTTTTTTGGGATAGAAAATTTTTTTTTTCAATTTTCGATGAAAAGGTCGCATAGTACAACTCTTTAGCTTTAAAACCCATTTTTTAAAATTATTGTACGATTTTTAAAAAAAAGTTATGACATTTTGAAATTAACAGTTTCAGTTACGCCAATAGACGTTATACCCAACGTATACGTAAGGAGATATTGTTTCGTTGTTTAAAATGATCTAACCAACCACCGTTTGCTCTAAAATCTGTTATGTTCATAGCTCTGGCAAAAAACAAAGCTTTTTCTTTTAATAGTTCTCCGCCAATGGGAACATTACTCTCACGGCATTGCGTAAAGCGCAAGAGTACAGATTTTTCTACATTTGGATGTTCAGCATGTTTCTGACCTTTCAGTTTACTATGAGATGATGTTTGCAGAATAAACTCTTTTTTACGTAAAATTGACGCGATTGTTGATGGAGCGATATTAAATTGTTTTGCCACGTCAATTTTTTTGTTCCATTATCAATGGCGGAAATAATGTCTTGCTTTTGCGCGATTGATAAGGTCTTATGCGTACGTCTATTTGCCATTTCTAAGAAAATAGTGTGAGAAGCGCAAAATTCAACATGCACAGCGACATTAAGGCTTCATAGCTGTTTGCTAAATGCAACGGTAATTTAACGACAAAAAGTTTCAAATTGCAATACGAATTATAAGAGGTTGGTTAGGTTAGGTTTGGCAGCCGCATCGCACATAGAGACAACGATGCCACTTAGACCACGGAATGGGTCCGTTGTGAGATTATAAGAGGTTACGAAAACAAAATTTCAATTTGTAAGAGGTTTAATATTCTATGAGTTGTGAAAAAGACTACGAATTAACGAGGGGACCAAAATGTATGGAATTTTTACAAATTAACGAATTTTTTACAAGGGGATAGAAATTTTTTCGATTTATCGCGATTTTCGATTTAGCGGGTTACAAATTATCGAGACTCGACTGTAGTAAGCACTAAAAAATTGAAAATTTTAAGATACACCAGCACAAAGTAAAAAAAAAATTATTAATTAAAATTCAAAGAAATAAAATAAAATATCTTAACCAAAAAAATTTAATTATTAAGATAAAATACAATATAATAAAATTATAAAAATACAAAAAAAAATTATTAAAAAATCGAGGAAACTAAAAAAAACAACTTGAGTAAAATAAGTTCACAAAATATCTATGATGTAATAATATAAAATACAACTGCACAAAATTAAGTAGAAACAAAATAAAATAACATCAAACAAAAAAATTTAAATAAAATATATGAAAAATCCAAAATCCATGCTTCTTTTGAACTAAAGCTGACCCGAAGCTGCATTAAACCCTTCGCTTTTACATTCGATACATACCGACACCGTTGAAATTAATAAAATCACATGCATTATTGGCAGTTAAGTACACTACGAGTACTAGCGTAATTAATCGAGTATTTATGATCGTATCCACATTTACTTCACTAATATTCGCTATAATATTTTTCTAAGATTTCGTTGCTCAGCTCAGTGGAGAAATAGAAAATACTTGGCAATTATTCAATTATACACAGTAATGGCAAGTATTCATTTAACAATTAACTATTTATGTAACGAAAAATATATGTATATAAAAATATGCTATGATTTAAGGCGTAAAAGCTCTGTGTAATTACAAGAATACAACTTAAACTAATACATTTACAAGCATGCAAATAAAGGCGCTTGGCGCGCATTTGAACAGTGAGAAGACGTGGACTTTATTTTTTATATTAAAGTGAAATACTTACGGAAGTACTTAAATACGACGTATGCATATGTGAGTGGAATTTCCTAAAGCTAATAAACAAATAAAATAACTGTACTAGAATTAATTTTTGGGCAAATGCCTTTTATGCTAAAATTATTATAGAGGATTATTTTTGATTTACTTTCAACAATAAATTATCGCAATGCGTTTAATACAAATATTTTTTTGTTCTTATGTAGTATGTTGATTTTTTGCAATTTAAATAATAGGGGTATTCACAGTGCTGTTAGTTTAACATTCAGTTTAAGGCATTTTGAGCAAATTATTTACCCAATTTTTGGTTTTTTGTATATTTGTATATTTAACCAAAAATTTGTATTGTTGAAGCAGAAAACTTACTTAGTGATTACTTGAAACTTTTTCTACAAAATTTATACACTTTTGTTTAAGCATTTTGCGAAATTTTTCAGTGTTTTAAAAATTGTTCAGTGTTCACTTTAGAGTATTGCTGCAAATTTGATTTTTTTTTACCAATTTAATGTTTTATCACATATTAAATTTTGCTTCAAGTGTACTTTGCAGCCAAATACGCTACGTGAATACCCTTAATGAATTTTTTTTTGCTCCACGTTGCTTATTTCAGGCGCGGAAAATCTGTTGCTGGCTTTCGACTCCATTCGCTTTTCATTTTTGAAACCTTTTTAGTGAATACCCCATTTTAATTTTATTTTTAATTACAAACACAATTATTTTTGAAATACATTTTATCACATTAGTTTTGTGAATACCTCAATAGATAATTTCCTTTGCTTTGTTAATATTTCTTGCTTGTTGCTGTGGCAGTAATTGTTAGTAGATACGCGCTGCACTTTGTGCTTTAGTATCTTTTATTACATTCGTCACATTTTATTTTCATGAGCCTCCTTTGCCAATTTTTTGTTTTTGTTTTTTAGCTTCTAATTACTGCTGCGTGTAGCTGCCTCTCTAATTCACACATTTTTCTTTTATTACTTTTTACTTATTCCATGCATTTAGTAGCTCTGTTACTTTAATTTGGCACATTTGCTTATGATAAGTTAAACAAGAATTGTTATAAATAAAATTATTATTTTTTTTAATATTTTAATATAATTTTATTGTAAGTTTTTTAAAGTTAATTAATTTTTGCTGATTAAAAGTAACCAAAAAAGAAATGTTAAATAAAAAGATAAAAAAACGAAAACAAAATAAAAAATAGGTTCAAATAAAATAAAAAAATAACAAAAAAATGCATTAAAAAAAGCTATTAAGAGTAGTATCGATTCAAATTTGTAGCCTTTCTGTTTATAACAACTTTCTTTTATTTTAATTTAAAATTTTTATGTTTCGCGTGCACTAAGCAGCCACTTTTTGACTCTGACGAGTCAATTAGTTTTGTTGAAGGAATTTAGTACATCGTAGCACAACTCAAAGCTTTCAAAATGATTCAAAGCTTTCGTTTTTCCCTCTAAGGAATTAGTCAAAGTATCCCAAAACGTTGAATAATTGAAATCTTACTATCAAAGTTCTTTGTTTACCTAAGAAAAAATTCTGATAATTCTTTTCGATTTTTCGGGTAAATTACGAATCCGTAAGTAAAATTTCTGCAAAATATTTAACTACTTTGGTCCTAAGGACTTCCATAAATAACGTTTTGGCACTTTTTAGATTATGCGAAAATATGCAATTTGAGAAAAAGACCGAAACTTATAGTCTGAATGAAAGCTTGAAACTGGAATTTCCTTGCTTTGCTTGGTGAAGAGATTTCAAAGATCTGGCCAAGGCCATGTAAACCGGCTTTCAGTGAATTTGAAAGTGTCAGCTGATTGACTGACGTAACAGGGGTCATGACAGCGGTTTGTTTCCGCAAAAAACTGAGTTTATACGAAAAAAATTAACACAGCCTACGCACATATTACTTCGTTGCCGTCTGCAGAACGATTGATTGGATAAGTGTGTGAATATGTGTGAAATGAACGGTCAGAATTCTGCTACCTAGTGCTCGATGCCATTGCACCCGAACTTACTCGCTCTATTTTATTTTGTAGCATAGCTAATAACCAAACCAGTTCAAAGAATGATAGAAACAAGATTGCGCCTATCAAAGAGTGCGTGATATCTCATTGCTGTAGTTGCATGAGAGAGATGTGAAAATGCGAAGAGGAATGCAAGAAAAAGAACCAGTTACACAAACAACACAAGTCCAACGTTACACACACGGCGATTCTGACAAATTCGCTGAGAGCAAAGTAGCGGTACCACAATCCAAGGTGAAAAGATTTTTAGAGGTGTACTACCTACCAGACCGTTATTCGGCGTTGAGCGAATTTGACAGATATGCCGACACACAAAATTTAGCTTTACCTTAGTGAAACACAAAACGAACGATGTAGAATCCAAAGTTTATTTGAAAATTTAGTTGCCATATTGAATATACCATTTTGTTCTTATCCTTTTTTTTGTTAAAGTCCTGCTCGGCGACCTCAATATTTAGAGCCAGTTCACTTTTTATTATACCATTGTACAAAGTGGCTCAAAATTATTCACCCTATTTTGTTTTTGAATAACTTATTTGCTAAATAAAGCCCAAAATTATTATTCATTTTGACTTTATCTTGACCTTTACATTTTTTATTTTGACCTACTGCAGCTGTTTAGCTTACAAGTGTACAATATGATTATAATTCTTTCGATCTAAAGAAACATTTCGAAGTTTTTAGGGCAGGTAGGTGAAATGGTTGAAGCGCCTGGCACTCCTCAAGTAGCACTAAAGCGCCGTTTTGATACCATTATGAGACCTTCAAGAGGCAGATGTCTACAACAGCCAGAGCTGTTGATAGAATGGAGAAAATTGATGGGATTTAGGTTGGCACACTGATCCAGGCTCTCGAAGAAAGTAGCAGCCAGAAGTTTTTTTAATCTTGTATAAATTCAACACTTTTTTTTCAAAATTTCAAGCTTTTTATTCTGAATTAGAGTAAGTTTCAAGTAGTTCAAAAATACGCTAATTTCTGATAATTTTTTCTAATGACGCATTTCAGTCTGTGTCAGAAGGAAAGAACCGGTTTTTTCTTGTCACTTTAAAATATATTTCGTTCTTCATAATAGTCCCACTCAAGGGCTACGACGCCAGCGCTAACTCAGGTTAGTGTCATTAGTAACTTTCCCGTAAACGCAACCAAACAAAAATGAGTGAGAAGTACGCGAAGCGTTTCGAGGCGGAATTTATATGCGCGCATTCGAAAGGGCCGAAATTATCTTACCCCGCGGCTGCAAAGTGATTAGAAAATCCAAAAACTTTGTTGTGATGAGGAAAGTGTACAAAAATATTGATGACTGTTCCGAGCGCGGCTTGAAGCGGGTGACGACAAAAAAAAAACAAGATAAAGTGATCGTCCCACTTTTTAAGCGGGACCCTTTTTTACGAGTGCGCCAAGCACCCACAATTCTTGCTAAAAAGGGAACAAATGTAAGTATCAACATCATCAAAGGTCGACTGAAGGAGGTGAACATATCCTACCGTCCCACATCATCAAAACCACTGCACTCAGAAAAATACATTGAGAAACAACAAAACAAGAAAATGGCGTCACAGTATTGGATTGACCTTCCCAGTCCCCAGACGCCAACCTCATTGAAAATGTGTAGGGAACTATGAAAATGCATCTTGCCGGAAGGCCAGTCCATGATTTAAAACAACTCGTGCGTCAAATTCGTAAAATCTAGTCCTGTTTCTCGACGAGGCACGCGGAAAAGCTGGTTCAAAGCATGAAGAAGAAGCCAGGCTATACTCGACAACGATGAAAACTACACGGTTTATTGAGTAATTGCGACTCGTAGGTTTGTACATACTTTCATGTGAAAATTTTTTTAAATATATACTTCATGAATAATCGCGGAACCTTTTTTCTGACACAGACTGTAGTTGCTTCATCTTTTTGCCACTTTTAGCAGTTGCCACGCTTAGCGAAACGAAGAGGCTTAGAGGTCAATCTTGCTGGGAATAAAATCGATGTCGCTAAGCATATAAGTTAACATACCACAGCAGTAGATAGCAACGACATCCTAAACCAAATAATATGAACGCAGCGCAAACAACAAAATAAGCAAAAAAATAAAAAACTGCAGCTCATGCAGACGTAATAACGGAAACGCGTGTAAGCAATGCCAATACAAGCAGTCCAAAATCGGGGGAATCGCTGATCCAGCTAAGGAGAGTGGCACGGCAGTCAGAGAGTCAGGTGTTCAGGTGCAGACACCGATCCAATCAGTTGTGTTAACCCGCTCACAAGTTATAAATCAAGAACCAAGCCACACTTTTCCGAAGGTTTTTATGTACTGTACCCGAAACTGAACTAAAACTAATGTGGTTATGGCTGTAATTCCGGCTTAAAGCTGCCCACATTACCATTTTTGCTTTTTTGAGTTGTTATATAACCTGGAGAAAATGTTCATAACTTTCATTTTTTATTTTTCAAATTCATTTTTTTACTATGAAATTTTAAAATTTTTGCTTCAGAACCGTTTTCGTACGAAAGCAATTTTTATTTTTATTTTCCCTGATTTATCGTCTTTTAAATTTGCAATGCTAGATTTGCATAAATCAAACTATTTTCAACCTGTGTAGTTGGCCAATTTGCTTGGCCCGGAGCCCGTTCTGCCACTCCCTTCTGCAGCCATCAAAGCCACTATTAGCAAACGGGTTACTCTAACCCACAAGCGAGCTTAGCAGTCTGGCCGACTGTCGCAGTTCCTCCTGTCACCAAGGAGAGGGGATTGTAATAGGCTGGTTGGACTGATTACAGGCATGAAAAAGGTAGGCACCTCTGACAGTGCGCTCTGCCCAGTATGTGGAGAGGAGGATGAGACGGCGGACCACTTTCTGTGCGTCTGCTCAGCCTTCACACGAATCAAGTCTTTGTCACTGATGTGTTGAGAAGCGACATACTTGGCACCACAAGATCTACTCAGATTTCTTCGGAGGTCGAGTAGATTTACGGAAAATTAAAAGGGAATCCGAGTGCAATACAATGGACTTAATTGTGTCTGAGTGCTGTACTTGCTAGTCTGACCCGACCAAACAAAAAACCAAAAAAAAAATTGGTTCTGGAAATAGTCCATAGAGTTTTAATAAATAAAAAAAAGGAATTGCAATTTTCCTCCTGGTCGTTTCCAGGAAGCTGCATCAAGGTATTTTGCAGTTTCATACTCCTAATAGTTCCACCTGGGCGATGGCCCCGTCTGGACCGCGGCAGAACTGCAAAGTGTTTTGGGACAAGGCCGAACAGAATACTGTCGAACTTTCTTCTAAAACTTGGTAGAAAAGACTTTCGGTTGTTTGCCGGTATTAGTACAAAATATAGCTTATGGGATCAGCATATGATCATCATTGGAATTACTGAAGACCCGGTTTGCCTCTCTTGCGTATAGGTGCTGGATAGCACTGAGCATTTTCTCTGTGAGTGTCCTTCCTTTGCTAGAAAAAGGCTACGAATTTTGGGTTCCAATGTCGTGAGAGTGAGCAAAATTCGTTCTCTTAAACTGGAAGATATTTTCAGAGTTTGCAGAATTTTGAAAATTCGCACAGTACTAGCGTCTTTGTCTCTATTCTATCCTTTCTCTTTCTCTCTGCCAATTCACTTCTTATCTCCTTGACTAACAACCCTTTTACCTTCCAGAGCTTCGAATACAATGTTCGGATTAGGCTGAGTGTTTTAGGAGTTACCTCGGCGCTTTTTGTCTCGGCTTTTTTAAATTTCAATTCCTCCTGGTTTCCTGCAGACTTTGCTAAAAAATGTTAAGCATAGAAATTAATTTTCTTTCAACCAAATTTACTGTCTAAGCCTGATGTTGGCGAAAGCAGAGAAAAATGTATTTCTATTGCCTTTTACCATAATCAATGCCATGGAACCGTTATAATATAAATATTTTGCTATTTCTTTAGCTGCCTGTGAATAGAGGCATTAATTTGATGAAAATTCAAACAAATCATATGCTCGTATTTATTAATATCTCCCCGCCCATATTTTAAATTGCTGATTAATTGCTGATCAATTGATTGCCCATTGAAGGAGTTGCCAAACGCATAGGTGTGTATGCATATGCAAATACACGTATGTATGTATGTGTGGCTTTTATTTGTTTGTTGTTTATAACGATAGCTTTTCATTCGAAATGAGTTGTATGTAGGTTTGTACGTGCCATTGAATGATGAAATATTGATTGATGCATTGATTGTTTCATTTATTCATTATTGTCGGATTTGATTGCTCAATATTAATTTCACTGACTGATATTGTTTCGGTAAATCTAATTGAATAACAGCGAAGTGTTAATGAACAATCGTCATCTAATTGATTGATTAATTGACACACTTCGTGATTAATCGCTTTTTCAAAATGATTGATGTAAGGACAAACAATTTTCTCTTCGTAAGTTCGCATTGTCTTGTATAAATAATGCTTAAACTATTACCCCACTTTGGGTACTGTTAACCTAATTATACCAATGGAAAATGATGAAATTTGAAGGGTCATGAATTAAAGGAATGCGGAAAATGAACACGAACTTAATTTCAAAATAACTTTTTTGAAATTAAAGTTATCGAAAGGGGAGTGGAGAATAGTTAACGCAATAAGGTTTAGAGTTCATCAAAGGGATGAATATTGCGGAAGTCGGTTGGAAGTTGTTTAATTATTTCTGCTTCATGGAAAAAATAAAAATTAAGTACAAATTTCAACTCGCTTTGATGAATTTTAGAGAGCATTGCCAAGATTTTCGGTGAAAGAAAGTTGCATTTTTCAGACTGTCAGAAATTTGAGGTCATGATTAAAAAAAATTCTAAAATTTAATAGGAAATTCATTTTAAAATATCTGGTTTGCTTTAACTATCGGAAGTAGAGTGGAATGAAAGTTCCATTTTCCAGACTGTCAGAAATTTGAGGTCATGAAAAAAAAAAAAATTCTAAAGTTTAATAGGAAATTCATTTTAAAGTAGGTATCTGATTTGCTTTAACCATCTGAAGTAGAGTGGAGAAAAGTTACCTTCAAGGTGACAACATTTAAACTTCATCTAGGCCATGAAAATTAGGAAACTCAATAATACCTGGAAGTTTTTTTTTCGAAGTGTCTAAAATGCATATTTTCGTTGAACTATAGAAAGCATTGATAGGATTTCTAGATCGTGAAATTGTGTTGTATTTTCCAATTGACCAAAACTGAAAGTCATAATTAAAAAAAAAAGAAAAAAACTTTCTAAAATTCAATAGAAATTTCAAAATGTCACATCACCTTCAGAGGAGTTGAGAAAAAATTCAATATTGGTGAAAAAACCAGCAAAGTTCTTCAAAGGGATGAATAATATGAAGAATAAGTAAGAAGTTGATTAATTCCACAGTCCAAAAATTTTACTTAATAAAAGCAAACCCAGTACCTACTAGTTCAGATGGACATAGTTTTTTTAAGATTTTGGCTGAAAGTGTAATTAATTAATCTTTCGGGCGCGATTGGCTTTGCCAAAAAGCTAACAAAAATTTTCCATCTACGAAATGCCTCCGCCCGGGAGAGGAAAACCAACCCATCAAATTTGATATGACAATAGAAATCTAAGCTCGAGGCTGTAATTAACCAGCAAAGAAGCTAGAAGAAATGGAAGATAGAGAAATATGCACGGATTTAAAAAAATTAAATAGATTTCCTTAAAACAGAAAACCAGAGTTTAAAAGAAAGTAAATTCACATTCTTGAAAGATGATCAAAATATTATTTATAAAACTGATGAAGAAGAAGTTGCACTTGAAACAAACTGAGTTTTGAAAAAAGTCAGGTAAAAAACGAAAAGCTGAGCCACTATCTGAAGCTTTAGAGCCTAATCCTGTAAAGGTCAGAACTAAAACAGCGGGTGAAGAACAAGACAAAAAAAAAACCTGAAACAGAAAATGATTCTCTATCAAGCTGCTAAATAACGGTATATATGAAATTAGTACGTCAGATTCTGATTATTGCCGAAGTATAACTAAAACACTAACCAACATTAAACTTTCTTGGTATACATAAGAAAACCCACAATCTAGACTAATTAGAGTAATGGCAAAAACTTTGCATCATGCCAATGTTCCAAAATCTATAATTGAGATCTGAAAGAACAAGCCTTTATAGCTACTAGAGATTCCCTTGGCAACCTGGAAAGATGGGCTTCGCGTCAACTCAGCGAGTGATGGGCAAGTACACAAACTTATAAGGTCGCGAAATCCTTCAGGTCATGTTTGAATCGGAGGCGTTCGAGGGATATTCTGACGATGACAAAATTTCAGCTCTCAAATTTCGTACACGTCCTCACGGGGCACTATTCCCGAGGTATGCATGCGGTGAGACTTGGAATTACCTTGAGTCCTTTTTGCTTCAGTTGTTTTGGGGAAGTACCTCAGCACCTTCTCCTTAGCTACTCTGCTCTCTAAGATTTAGGCACCTTGGTTCTCACTTTTTTCTTACGCCTGTTGATACAGCAGGCCTTGAATAAAAAATCTGATGAACTTCACCATCAGCATAAAGCGACTAACGCAACCGCAAATTAGTCACAGTTCATAATCGACAACTACTCAATCCCCTTCTCTTTCCCTCCAACCCCTCTCCTTTCGTCCTATTGGTTTTCTTCACTAAGGATGAACTAAAACTCTTCGCTTAAGTGGGCGACCATTACAACCTACCAAAATATACAAAAATATACACCAAATAAAGGTGATACTGCACTCTTTGGCTACTCTCCAAGGCGTGAAACTATCAAAGCTCATTCCGCTCAAAACACAAGACTATTAATTGCCAGAAGCGCGCAGAAGAGCTGCAAAATGTTGTAATTGAGGCCAAGCTTACCCAGCAAGTTACAAAGGAATCTCAAAGGAATTGTATAAAATACGCGATGAAAGAACCGGTCCAATTAATCCGATGCCTACTATGAAGTCTTAAAAAATAACTCGATGCAAAGCATGCCAAACAATAATGCGCTCAAATCCACTGACCAAAACACATCGACAGCCTTTAAAATGACAAACTGCTCTCAAGTTTTGCAGAAAATGTTCACTCAGAGAAACTGACGTACAAATCTTAGAAAAGGCTGGTGGATTGTAAATTTATTGTAGATTTGTGGGGGTTTGGACAAGTCCAAGCATTTAGTCAGGTAGACCAATCTACTACACCCGGATAGACTACAGTGGAAGGAATAGAGAGACAGGATAGATGCAGTATGGGTTATAAGAAAAAACTAGCAAAGCAAAACAAGCTTACGAAGGAGCTTGAAAATAAGCTGCTATAACTTGAAAAAACTATCATGCAAAACAAATAAGCATGGCTAAATTTTTCAAAATTATGCTATGGAATGCAAACGACTTACTTAAGCATGAGGGGGTATTGGAACCTACGCTTCATGCTGAAAAAATTGGCAGTTGCTTAACATCTGAGACTTATTTTACCAAACAATCACAGATAAAGTTTACAAGTTTTGAAGCATACCAGATAATTCATTCAAAACACTGCGTATGAGGGGGTGCTCTCATAAAAAGGAGCAATATAAAACATCACAAAAAAAAAAAATTATTCAAAGTAAAAAATTAAAAAATAAGTAAATAAATTGTCAAAACTTGCGGTGGTTTTATAATTTTACGTTGGATTATATTTTTCCGAAACAGTTTGGCGGTAGTCATGAAATATAATATAATAAATTTTATACTTTCATATTCTGTAAGTTGAGTTTAACAAAATTGTAAAGTGGACGCTTTTACTATTTAATAAATAATAATTATAATGGAATCCTGAAGGAAAAAAGTACCAAATTTAATTTTGTGTGGAGTGCTTAGAGTCTGATGCACCCTAATGCAGATATGAATTTATACGACTGGTTGAGTTTGGGTCGACTACGAAGCCTTCAACGTCTGATTTCAGTGAGTAAATTAATATTTTTGATCGATATTACTGATTATACTTATACATTAGGCCGGGTCGATTTGTGGGGAGGCAAAAAAATCGCCCATTGCGCTGTGAAAATCATATTTTAGGGATCAAAATAAGAAACTTTGCCGAAGGAACCATACCTCTAAAACGAATTTTGATGTCCCCCAATTCGAACTTTTTAGTTTCTTTTCTCATGTAAAGGCCAAAAATGGTGATATTTTGAAATGATTGTATGGGGAACCCCCCAGGGGAGTTCCAGGGGGTGTGCCACTGGCATGGGTGGATCGGCCGTCCAAAGTTAGTGTGGGTCGGTCATACATTTGGACTCGATTGGAGCACTCTAAATGGGTCAAAGTGGGATTTTTCGTTCGACCCAAATTGGGGGACATCAGAATTCGTTTTAGAGGTATGGTTCCTTCGACAAAAATGTTTCTTATTTTGATCCCTAGAATACGATTTTCACAGAGCAATGAGCGATTTTTAAATCGACCCGCCCTAATATACATATTTGCATGCAGTTAGGGTTTCAATAACTGTATAGTTGCTTTCAATTCTTAAAACTTTTTTTAAGATAAAAAATTCCAAAAGTAGCTGCTGCAAAGGGCTAAAAATCTTGAATCGATACTTTCACATTGTTGCGTTCATAGAAAGGTATATAGGTATGTAGTTAGGCAAGTATTCTAGTGTAAAAGTACTTAAGTGTTTAAGTAAAATATTTATATAATTGAGAATTTAAGTATTTAAGTGTGTAAGTACTTAAGTATTTAAGTGTTTAAATATGTAGTATATAGGAATGCACAGATAAATTCGATGAGTTAGAAGTCATATAGTAAGACATGTACCAGCTTATAGGACGGTTTTAAAGTATTTAGGCACTTTGATGTGTATATAAAAATATTTTTATTTTTCCTTTAATTTCAGATACACCCGTATGTGTGTATGTATATTTAGATAAAAAGTACAATTATTCAAAGAAAGGGGAACTAGTAGCAGCAGTATGTGAGTGCGCACACACAAACACACACACACACACACACACTTTTGCATGAGTATGTGTGCCAAAGTAGTTTTTGTGCATAGGAGTATTTGTTTTGAGCATTAGGAACAAGATATGATTAATTTATATAAAAAACTTAACCCAATTAAAAAATGTTATAATACATAATTTGGTGAATCAGCTGCAGCATACGATGCGATGCTGCGTGAAAAACCGCATCTGTCAGATTAAGTAATTTTACCTATTCGCTAGCAAACCATTCGCTGGCGGTAAGACATTGGCATTCACGGCGGCGAGCGATGGTCCACTTAGTGGCCCGCCCACAGCTACCGAAGACACCACACTGCCGGCTACGGCACGTGCGCCGCCGCCAGCCAATCCCAGTGATGTGGCCACACTCAGCTGGCGTTGATGCACAGTCGCCGCTACTACGCTGCCGGCGCAACTGTTGGACACAAGCGATAAGTTGTTGCCGCCAGCGCCACTATTCGCCGATTGAGCTGCAGCTGCTGCTGCTGCCGCCGCCGCCGCCGCTGCTGCTGCGGCTGCACGCTGATGTTTGCTAGAATTGCCACCGCCACCTCCACCACCGCTACCGGCACCACCTTTCACCAGCCCTCCGTTGTGCTTCTGCGCCATATGCGTTTGGTAGTGCTTGGCGAGATGTGCCTTTTGGCGGAAGCTTTTGCCGCAGAGTGAGCAAGTGAAGGGTTTCTCGCCGGTGTGCGTACGTATGTGCACATTCACCGAGTATTTGTCTTTGAAACCCTTCGAGCAGATGGAACAGTAGTGTAGTGAGCGTTCTTTGCGTTGGCCATTACAGTGAGTGGGACTGTTGCTGCTGGTGCTGGAACTGCTGCCACCGCTCGCTGGACCATTTGTGCCATTGGCGGCGTTGGGGCCACTGCCAACGCCTGTGTTATTATTACCTGCATTATTGTTGTTGCTATTGTGATTGACAAGATTCGGATTGTTGTTGTTGTGGTGTTGCGTACTCGACGTCGAGCGCTTGTACTTCTTTGTCACTTTGGTAGTGCTGCTGCTGGCGTTGCTGCTGCTGCCCGTTGCGGACGTTGACTTGCCTGAAGCGGTTTGCTGTTGTTGTTGCTGTGAATGCAGCGCACGTTGCTGCTGCTGCTGCTGTTGTTGTTGCTGCACGACAGACTGCTGGTTTTGCATGTGTAGCGCCGGTACAGCTGATGGTGGCAATGGTGATAGTTGTTGTTGCGGCATGCCCGTAGGCGTTGTCGCTGGCGAATGCAGTTGTTGTTGCTGCTGCAATTGCTGTAGGCTCGCACTTCCCGCACCTGTGCCAGCAGCTGGCGATATTTGCATCAGCACATCGTTGCCCCCATAATCACCACTGGAAGTGGGTGAGCAGAATTGTTGCACTTCGTTGGCGATGCGTTTGATCTTCTCGAAGTCGTCGCTGAATGCACTTTCTAGCGATAGGAACATATCGTCGACCATAAGGCTGGTGTTGGCACCTGCTGGCATGCCTAGACTGCCGTTCGGATGCTGGCTGCCCACCAAATGCGAAGGATGGGTATCGTCAAACATTTGGGCTGCGCTGAGTGCGGCATCACCGAAAGAGAGAGATTCCTGTGGTAGAGTATGAAAAGGCGGGAAAGAAGGAACACAATTCAATTGCAGTCTAATAATAAATAAAATAATGAACTAGTAAAGCTATAATTTGCATTAAGTGGATTAGATGGTAATTAGGAAGAGTCAAGAGAATCTAACAGAGATTTCCTTTCTTAAATACACGGCTAAATATCACTGAAATTTCAAAATTCTTCTTGTGATAATTTTTTTACGAACTCATTGTTGAAAAGCTCTTTCAAAGCTCTTTTTGAATTCCCCATATCGGGATAAAAGTTCCTTACATTAAAGCAATAGCGCTTTTTCTTCTTGTGAAAATAAGAAAACAAAGAAATGTGTTTACTATGAAAAAAAAAAAAATAATAATAATACAAAGATTCAAACAAACGAAGAGTAAGTGATGTAGATGCCAAGGGATTTGCGCCCAGCTGAATTAGCTCATTGGAAATTTGGGTAGTAGGGAATTTTCGATTATGTGGACTAAGAGAATGTAGGCTCAGAGGTCTTCTTAGTTCCACAATATTTCACTTCATATTCTTTAATTCTAGAAAAAGGCTCCAAAATCAAAACACGGATTCAAAATAGTCGGCGTAAGTTTAAAAAAAATAGTATTTTTGGATTAAACTAGGTACGTAGTGTATTAAAATAAAGCACATGACGAATATAAAGTCAACTTTAAATAAAGCCACCTTTAAATAAATGTAATATTTAACAAACTGAGACGATTAAGAAAAAAATTTAGTAATAATGAGATTTATTTAAATTGAAAATTTTGGTATTTTGTTTTTCAAACGGAAATATATTCGGTTTCTTTAAGCGCTATTTGTATATTTTTTTTAATTTTTTCCAAACTTTTCCAAAGTTTTTGTTTTTTTGTTCGAAAAACGGTTCTTCGAAAAAACTATACTTTAAAATAAATGCTTTTTTCAAAATTTTTTATATTTTTTGTTCGAAATTCGGTTATTTTTAGTGTTTTTTTAATATTTTTTTATTTTTTATGAAAATCTAGACTTCGCAAATCGGTTCTTTGGAAAAACCATACTTATAAAAGAATTTTTTTGCAACAAATTTATTTTCTTTGTTCGAAATTCGGTCCTTTCTAGCGTTTTTATTATTTTGTTTTTAATTTGTTAGGAAAAACTATATTTAAAAAAAAGGTTTTTTGGAAAATGTATTTAATTTTTTGAACGAAATTCAGTTTTTTTCAGCGTTTTTATAAGTTTTTTTTTAATTTTTAGAGGGAAAATTACTTCACAAATATTTTTGTTTTGAAAACATTTTAATTTGTTTGTTAAGAATTCGGTCCTTGTAATGTTTTTAAAAATTTTTTTAAATTTTTAGGAGAAACTACAATATTTTTTAAATTTGCTTGTAAATTCTTTTCATTTTTTTTTGTTCGAAATTCTGTTCTTTTTAGTCTTTTTTTTTAATTTTTTCTAAGAATTTGGGAAAAATTTTACGTTAAAAAAAAGTTTTTTTGGAAAATTTTTTAAATTTTTTTTGCTGAAAATTTTGGAAAACCATTTTTTTTTTTATTTTTTTTAACAACTGAGGCTATGTCAAGGGCAATTACTGCTCTAACGAGGCGCTTACAACATTTATTGGATGTATAAATGGAGGGACGTACAGTTTTATGCCGTCCCCGAACGGCAAATGGATTGTTAAAAGATTAGGAGTAGTCAGAATTTTCAAAAAACTGTTTTTTTTGCATTTTCTTAAATTATAGTATCTTAAAAATATTGTGTGAAAATTTGAAGTGAATCCGACAAATAATTTTTGAGTTATTCAACAATTAACAAAGGGCGCTCAGGCGCTCCGGCGCTCGATAGCAAAACTTTAAAAGCGGTTTTCTCACAACTATGCTTTTTGAACTGGTTATCCCTGGAACTTAAATGCTTGGTAGATTTCAATAAAATTTATATTGCTTTTGAAGAACATAAAAAAATCGAGCCTGATCGAAGGATTTTTTTTTAGTTTTGATTTGACAATTAATTTTTTCGGGCCTCTGATTACCCCTAACCCCTTAAGAAGAGCCCCTAACCCCCAAGGTTTGCCATCGCCTGAACTAAAAACTAAAAAAAAAAACAATATTTTTCCTTTTCAAAAATTATTTTATAAGTACATTTTGATCTAAAAATTAAAAAAAATTATAAAAATGTTAAAAGGAACCACAGATATTTTACCTTAAGAAACTCTATTACCAAAATCTTCCACACTGAATAAATCTCAAAACTATCAAATTATTTTCAAAATTGTTTCAGTTCATTTTTTATTACCTACAAATAAACCAATTTTCACAAGAATTGATGGCGATGCCCAAAATACTTGAATCGCTTGACATGGAGTCACTCATATGCGTCAAAACCCCATCAATTATTTCTTAAAGCGTGTAGCAAATTTCACTAAAATCAGCAAAAAATTATCAAAGAAGTGCTTAGTCACAATGCTCCCTGTTGTAAATCTTTTATTCTTCAGATTTTGAAGTAATTTTACGTAATATTAAGGTAAGCTTACGTCTGACTACTGGATTTACTTACCGCATCTGGTGGAAAGAGCAGCCGCCTCATTTCTTCCTCCTTCACTGTGGGCGATGAGGGTAGTAAGGAGATACCATTTTGCATGTGTAACCCTTTGGAGTAGCCTTTGCCTTGCAGGGCACTTCGCAACAAGGACTCAGCGGAATTCTATGTTTTGAGAATTAAAGAGTAGATAAATATGAAAGAATATAGATTTAATCAAATGTGAGAAGAATCAAAATTCTATAGATTCAAATTAGTTTTCTATAATTATTATTTACTATTTTCTCCCTTTCCAAATATAAACGCAATGATTCACTTACCTGCTCTGCATTATGATCGACCATATGCCAGTCATTGTTGTTATTCTGAAATTGCGCCAACTGTGAATGCGTCGGATTCGCCACACCTCCCACCCCACCAATGCCACTGGCTATCGATATCGCCGTCACCAGTGAAGGCAACCGCTGACTATTTACACCACTCCCACTGCCACCACCATGAAGACTCGACGCACCAGCAGCTCCCATGCCCAAGCCATTCACCATATCACTGCTGCCGCTGCCATCCCTCCCATTACCGTCCGCTGCACCATAACCACCTGCACTCTCATCATAAGGATACTCTGATTTTATATAACCCGGAAAGGTGCCTAGCAGGCTATCAAGATCCAGTGTACTGGACAATTGGCCAGCCGGATTTTCTGGCTCTCGCTTTAGCCATGGCTCACTGCCATTTAATACTGTGATTGTGTAAATCTGACCATCGGCGTTGTCCACTGTCATGCTGGTACTGCCATTGCTATTGCTATTGATGTTATTGTTATTGCTGTGGCTGTGGCTTAGAGCGCTATTGTTTGGCGCATTGCTGTTTGCTGATTGATTGGCACTTTGTGCACAGGAACTGTTGTTGTTGTTGTTGAGCGACATTTGTCGTTGTTGGTGATGGGCGGCAGCTGACTGTTGTTGTTGTTGTTGTTGGGAGTGAAGATGTTGATGGTGTGGCTGGTGGTGCAAATGCTGCTGTGGCTGTTGCGTTTGATTTGGTGACGTTGGGCTGTGTAGGTGCGAGGGATGTGGCGTGCTGCTAGCGGGTGTTGTGCGATGCTGGTGCGTTGTGGCTGTTGTTGTGGCGACAGAGGAGGCGGCTGCGGCCGAAACGGCCTGTTGCTGCCAACAATAGCGATCGAGATCCTCGAAAATGGTGGCATCCAGGCGACTGGTCGGATCCTTGTCAGTGTGCCAGAACTAAAAGTAAGTATGAGAAGATAGAGTTGCGGGGGGTAAGGTGAAATCTATATACATATGTATATATATAGTGCATATGTATGTGTGGCTATGAAGTAGTATCAAAGCATAAAAAGTAGTTGTAAATTTGCATGAGTAGGCGGAATATGTGACCGATAATTTAATTGACCTAATAATATTAATCATCATGCCCGTCCTAACGTATGGCGCAGAAGCTTGGACGATGACAACATCCGATGAAGTGACGCTTGGAGTGTTTGAGAGAAAGATTCTGCGTAAGATTTTTGGACCTTTGCACGTTGGCAACGGCGAATATCGTAGACGATGGAACGATGAGCTGTATGAGCTTTACGACGACATAGACATAGCGCAGCGAATAAAGATCCAGCGGCTTCGTTGGCTGGGTCATGTCGTCCAAATGGATACAAACGTCCGAATGGCTTTGAAAGTATTCGATGCGGTACCAGCTGGTGGTAGTAGAGGAAGAGGAAGGCCTCCTCTGCGTTGGAAAGATCAGGTGGAGAAGGACTTGGCTTCACTTGGTGTGCCCAATTGGCGCCGGTTAGCACGAGAAAGAAACGACTGGCGCGCTTTGTTAATCTCGGCCAAAATCGCGTAAGCGGTTATCGCGCCAATTAAGAAGAAGAATAATATTAAGTTGTTATAAAATCGGACTGGTTGCGTTTTAATTTTATTTATGCCATATTTTAGCTAAAGTTCAAGAGATGCCGGTTAATGTAATACACTTTTAATCGTATGAATATGAGTGGAGCAAACATTACTGGAAAATTTATTTCCTATGACAGTGATTGAGAAAATGGCATGGAATGAGTTTGTTTGGCTTGTTCAAAATTTCTTAGGAAATAAGAAAAGTTCTGACTATTCTCAGCACGTCGAACAACTAATGGGTCACTTCTAAAGGGTTGGATGTAATATGAGCATTAAGTTACACTTTCTTCACAACCATCTGGACTATTTTCCAGCCAATCATGGGGATCTCAGCGAAGAACAGGGCGAGCGATTCCACCAAGACCTTCGTACGATGGAGGAACGCTATCAAGGTTACTGGAACACACACATGATGGCCGACTATTGTTGGAGCATTAACAACAGTTCTAAACCTTCAACTTCAGCAAGGAAATCATATAAAAGAAAATTTTTTTAAACTTAAGAAGGCAATAAAATGAAATAACCTTTAAATCTATAGTGTTTTATTACAAAAAGTATATGAAAAGATCAAAATATCCTCATATGATTTGTTCATATCAGCATATCATCAAAACAATATGAAATCGGTAAAAATACATATCAAACATATGATGGCATCATATGATACCATCATATAAAGACAACGTATAATATTATATGATCAGATCATATGATGAGATCTTATGATGAGATCATATGAAGAGATTTTATGATGCGATCTTCTGAGGAAATCATATGATGAGATCTTATTGTAAAATTATATGATGAGGTCATATGATGAGATCATATGACGAGATCATATGATAAGATCATATGATACGATCATACGATAAGATCATGTGATGAGGTCATATGATGAGATTTCCAACTAAGGCTAAATTCCTAAAGCCTTGACAACGGAAATTTTAAGCATTCCACTGAGTAGGCGTTTCTCATGGGAAAGTCAATAGCTGCTGAATTGTTCGGTTGACTTTTTAGTTGCAGATGTGGGATATTCACTTATCCAGACACTGGTCTGCTGTTTGATCATCTTTTAAGTTAGATTTTTATGCTATATTCGGTCATGCAAGCAACTGCATTGCCTTATATATCAGAGGTGGCCAAACTCCTTGATAGTCCGAGCTATTTTTGTAAATTTGAAAGCCCATTTATTTTACTTCTCTTGATACTTCTTCAAAATTTGGTGAATAATTGATGGCAGCACTTCTCAGTAATTCTTTGAGATGCTGGTTAGTTAATATTAATCGGTGTTTGGATTTAACGAATTTTAAGGTGAATTTTAAAAAAATGATTCACATACGAATATTGAAATAATTCGACAAGCAGCCTTCAAACCAGAATATTTCGATACTGCTACAAATTACCAAAATTCAGTAATCGACGGCGACTTACATTTTAATTGTATAGCTTAAACTTCTTGCAATTCTATTGACTCTAATTCTCCAGATGCTTTGTTGGTCATAATTATATTGGAAATGGAAAAGTCACCATGAATTATGTTAATTTCAAATGGGTGCAAAAAAAAAATCAATAGACGATTTTAAAGACTTCAAGTCTTGAAACTATTTTGTGATTCCGTCAAAATTCCTTATAGCTTTTTATATACTCGTTGAAGTTTTCTTGTTTAATATTGCAACCAATTTTTTTAGATTCGAGGAAAATTACAAAATGTTGTATTTTTAATGTCCTTTAGAAAAAGTTGTGTTGCCATTAACTTGTGACTTATATTTGTGGCCCTATGTTCTACAGTAGAACTCTAGGAATTTATGATGATTTAGCGACCCAGTAATTAAACTCAGAGGAATTATTATGCGACATTTTATTTCGATAAAATTATTATAGATTATAATTAATATTTCGTAATAATATATATATATACCTTTACTTTTTGGTGCTTTAATAGGACTATGAATAAGTTCGTGCGGTTTTTTTCGAAATTTGAAATTTTATTGACGTAAAATGGTTACACATTTAATATTCAAAGTATTGTCCATCGCTTACTACTACTTTTTCCCATCTTTCTGGCAATTCACGGATTCCCTTTGTGAAAAATTCGGTCGGTTTTGCCGCAATCCACAAATCGATCCATTTTTTGACTTCATCGTAATTACGGAAGTGCTGGTCAGCCAGGCCATGTTGCATCGATCGGAAGAGATAGTAATCGGATGGCGCAAGGTCTGGACTATACGGCGGGTGGGGTAGGACATCCCATTTGAGCGTTTCTAAGTATGTTTTGACCACTTGTGCAACATGTGGCCGAGCATTGTCATGTTGCAAAATAACTTTGTCGTGTCTATCGGCGTATTGCGGCCGTTTTTCTCGCAGTGCTCGGCTCAAACGCATCAATTGTCGTCGGTAGACATCCCCCGTAATCGTTTCATTCGGTTTCAGTAGCTCATAATACACAACACCCAGCTGGTCCCACCAGATACACAGCATAACCTTCAGGCCATGAATATTCTGCGCCGACGTCGATGTTGAAGCATGGCCAGGGTATCCATACGTTGCCCGACGTTTTGGATTGTCGTAATGGACCCACTTTTCATCGCCAGTCACAATTCGATGCAAAAAACCCTTTCTTTTGTGCCGTTGAAGCAGTTGTTCGCATGCCATAAAACGGCGTTCAACGTCTCTTGGCTTCAATTCATACGGCACCCAATGGCCTACCTTTCGGATCATTCCCATGGCTTTTAAACGTTTGGAAATGGTTGATTGATCAACTCCCAAAGTTCTTGCGTTTGAGCCGGATCTTGATCGAGCAATTCCTCCAAATCGGTATCCATGAACTTTGGCGGCGCACCCTCGCGTTCTTCGTCTTCCAAGCCAAAATCACCACTTTTAAAGCGTGCAAACCACTTCTGGCACGTTCGCTCAGCTAGAGCATGCTCACCATAAACTTCCACCAAGATACGATGACTTTCGGCTGCTTTTTTCTTCATATTAAAAAATTCCCCGCAAAAACACATTATTTGGCACGAAATTCGATATTTTCAAGTGTGGTAAAAATATTGTTGTTTACGCTTCAAATAAAAAACTTATACTGACGTTTGTGCCTTACGACAGTAGCTCTCCAATGAATGTTTGGAAATGTGGATCGATGGAATAATAATCAAGTTACGCCATCTGTTGTAAAACCGCAAGGAACTTATTCATAGTCCTATTAAAGCACCAAAAAGTAAAGGTACCCGGGTACAAATATTGAGTGCCAGAAACAGTCCTTTTAAGAGCCGCATGTGGCTTGCGTGCTGTAGGTTGAGCCCCCTCTTATACATGGGTAAGACTCCGTCAGAAAATATGAGATTTGCAAGTGGTCTTTCGATTTCTTTGAAACTTTGGGAAATATTAGTTCTAGGTAAGATACATTCAAGCCTAAAAGGATTTTGAAAAATTTTCAAAATTGAGTCATCTACGCCATGTTGAATATCGGGACCGTGTTTTTTCAAAAATCAATATTTCTTGAACCGGTGGATGGATTTCAATGCAATTTACAGACAATATAGAAACAAATAAGTAGTTTAAATTAGTATTATGTAAAAAAAAAATTTCGAAATTTTGACCAAAAAAAAGTCAAAAAATTTTTTTGAATCAATTTTTAGTTGATTTGGCCACTTTTTTAGATTTTCTGTTATACACGTAACGATTCCTTATGATTTAACCTTTATTTTGAAAAAAAAAATTTTATGGTGTCTATAATAGTTCTCGAGATATTGCGATTTTAGTGGAAGCGAACACCGTGAATTTCGCGGTTACGCAGCGCAGGAGTAGAAAAACGCGCACAGACCTGTAGCAGTCTGCTCCAGTCACTTCATACAGGAACACATAACGCAGCGCGAACCGTGCGTGCGTACGCGAAAGTGCGTGCGCGCTTCCACTAAAATCGCAATATCTCGAGAACTATTATAGACACCATAAAATTTTTTTTTCAAAATAAAGGTTAAATCATAAGGAATCGTTACGTGTATAACAGAAAATCTAAAAAAGTGGCCAAATCAACTAAAAATTGATTCAAAAAAATTTTTTGACTTTTTTTTGGTCAAAATTTCGAATTTTTTTTTTTACATAATACTAATTTAAACTACTTATTTGTTTCTATATTGTCTGTAAATTGCATTGAAATCCATCCACCGGTTCAAGAAATATTGATTTTTGAAAAAACACGGTCCCGATATTCAACATGGCGTAGATGACTCAATTTTGAAAATTTTTCAAAATCCTTTTAGGCTTGAATGTATCTTACCTAGAACTAATATTTCCCAAAGTTTCAAAGAAATCGAAAGACCACTTGCAAATCTCATATTTTCTGACGGAGTCTTACCCACATATGTATATGCTCGTGTGTCAACTTCAAAAACTCAATTATTTAACATGCGAATTGCTTTCTCATCCGCCATAAACGCACAGGATTTAGCACCCAAATATGAAAAAATGGCTTGGTGGAAAAAAATTGGCTCTAACAATACGGTAATCACTGAAATACGCTACGGATTGCAGGAAGCAAATTTTTTAGAGCGAACAGAAGATAGAAAAATAAAATATAAAAATAAAATTTTTCTTTTTTATTGGCGCCAAGTACTTCTCCTAGAGCCATCGTTTAGAGGGGACACGAAAGATAGAAAAATAAAACGCATTTCGCACAATTTTTTTGTTTTTCTTATCAACGCCAGATACTTCTCCTAGAGCTGTCGTATTTACAGCAGATGCGCCAGAGAAGCCATGCCTGTCACATCTTCTAGCTATTGCCTTGCATGCAAATTCCCAAAAATGCCTATATCTTAAAATTATTCGAATTAAATTTTGGATTTGACGTAAACAAAATGATGAAAAATGTAATTTATATACACTTTGTAAAAAGAACAAGATCTATTTCTAACTGCTATTTCTAACTTTGCCACTTTTATTTATTTATATTTACCAGTCTACCACCTGAGCTCATTTTTTATAAGTTGTTGGTTATGTATAAAAAATAATTATAAAAAATAGAATAACATTAAAACATGAAATTATTTAATAAGGCCTCAGAGTAAAAAGGCTGTTTCTGCTCAAAACTATTTGCTTTTTATTAAAAACCAAAAAAATTTATTGTTGTGCATAAAAAATTATTTGAATATTTTTTTATTGCATAAATTCAGTAGCTACAGCAACTAGCCTTTCTTTGGTTTTGCTATTTTTCATTTAGAAATTATTCAGGAAAAGCTAAATTTAGAAAATTGCCTTTCTTGGCTATTCACGTCTAACCAAGCCGAATTCGAAGATTAATTTATGCAAACCAGTCGCAGAAGCAAACGAGCAGTCTTTCCACTAAAAGCAGCTACATTAGTGGTTTTAAAATATGCACATATGCATATATGCATTTACATAACTACGTGCAGTCATATACCATTGTACAACTCCTGCAACGAAGTACAAAAAAAAACCAAAAAATAAATAAAAATAAAAAAACAGAAAACGGACAAAACCAAAAATATATAAAATTAAAAAGAAAAAAGAGAGGAAAAAAAATTAAAAATTGAAAATTATTGAAAACAAACGGAGAAAATTTCAAAACAAATAAAAAGGCGGCAGCAAGTTTGTTGCTTAAGTCCTTTGTTTGACCAGTGCGCACAGTAAGAAATGAAAAATAGAAAATAATAAAAATAAAAAAAATCATAGAAATGAAAAGACTTTCAAACTCTTTCTTTGCCATAAGCAATTTGATATTTCAAACGCTTTTGATAGACTCACACACACACACACACATGCACACGCGCGCGCTCTCACTCCCAACTGCTGCTGCATATGTTTGCACTTTCTATAACCGAACGCGCATTCAAATGCCGTATTACAACAATGAAGCTGCTGGAGTTGCGGCAACTCCTGCCAAGCGAAGCTACTGGACTATCCGACTGACTGTCTACCTACTTGGTTGGCCGGCTGGCTGGCTGGCTGGCTGGCTGGCTGGCTGGCTGGCTGACTGCCTGACTAGCTGTCCATGCGATTGCTCGTCCGCCTGTCTGTGCTCGCTGTGAAAGCAGCCACCATCAAATCGTGGTAAATGCAACACGCAGTAGCCAGCCAGCTGGCATATGGCTCGTGCCACAACTTGCGGACTACGTATGAGACGATGGTGTTTGGTTGCAAGTTGGCTGTTGCATGCAGCACGTGCCATGTCAAATTTTGGCTATGCCCTGCAAGGCTATTCTTGCTGCTGCTGCTTGCCCCGTATGCACAGTTTGTCGAGCGCAATTGCTGTTGTTGTTGCTGTTGCATGCATTTATGGCACTTCACCTAATTCGCCTATTCGCTAACCTTTCAGGCACTTGCTCTAGTTAATTTTTTTTTTCGTTTTCTTTAATTTTATTTTTTTATTTATATTTTTTTGTTTAAATTTTTGTTTTTCCTACACCCGCTCGCTGGCCCAACAAAGAAGGCAGCGAGCCAGGCACCACAATTTTAAGTGTATTGATATGTTTGCAACAGGATGTTTGTAGGTGCAACATGGGTAACAACAACCGGTAGGCTGTGCAGCAAGCAACAACGGTAGCCGCATTTTGGTTGCTGCCAATACATTGATAGCCTTGTCTGCCATTCTTGGCGGTGAACTGCTCAAATCGAGTTGCGCTCAACGTCCATCGATTTTTGTTTTACTTCTCGGCCTTTCTTTTGTGATTTTTTTCTGTCGTTTTATTTTCGCTACTGTGTCAGCAGTGATATCTGGTTGCACTCACTGCTGTTGGCTTCGCAATGTTGGCCAGTGCTGCTATTTTATTTGTTGTTGTTAATGTTATACTTTGATTTTGTTGCTTCAATTTACTCGCCTGTCGATTTACGCGTAACTGCTCGTTTTTTGTTGCTGCGTTGAATTTGTATTCCTTTGTATTTAAAGTCGACAACTGACATGACAGCGACATTGTTTTAGTGTTGTTGTAATTACTTAGTTTTTGTTTTTATTACTTATTTTTTAAGTTAACTTTGGAGTTATTACAAAATAAAAATATTTACAAATTTGTTATTACCACTTGGAAAGGTCACAAGCAAAAGCACTTAGCTTCCGATATTAGAAATTTTTTTTTTGATGCTTCTCTTAAAAAGTGTTCTAATTTAACAAAACATACATTGACGATCACGCATAACCTACTTGTACATGGAAATGCATGCTTATTCGATTTGCTTTCATACAATTTTTAAAATGGAAAATATTCATTAATAATTAGCACTGACGCAAAAAATATCATGAAATTTAAATAATTTTCAAATTTCGAGTTGGAAACGTCTTTCAAAAAAGAACGGGAGATTCCAAGAGAAATCATTTCTACTCATCCTAATAAATTTATTCAAAAAGAAGCACCAAAGAGATCCTTTAGGGACTCTCAGAAAATAGGTATTAAAGGAAACACGACTCCTCGGACTGACAGCATTATTCGCCTCGTGTGTTTCAAAAATTCAGTGGAAATTAGGCCTTGAGATCTTGGACAGCAGCGTGAAATTGAAGCAAATGCCGAAATGGTTCATAGGAGACGGGGAAAGTAGGCTTTAAAGGTAGACGTTCGTTGAAAATGCTTTTTTTCGCACAATAAACGAGAGCCAAAGTTCTCGAGTGTTTTGTTTCACTGTCAAATATCTTCAGTTTGGTCTATAATTTAACCGTGAATCGTCTTACCAACGAACAACGCTTGCAAATCATTGAATTTTATTATAAAAATGGGGGTTCTATTAAGAAAGTTTAAGATCCACTTTTTTATAGAAAAATTGTGTTCGGCAACGAAGCTCATTTTTGGGTCAATGGGTACGTAAATAAGCAGAATTGTCGATTTTGGAGTGAAGATCAGCCAGAAGAATTGCAAGAGCTACCAATGTATCCAGAAAAGGTCACAGTTTGGTGCGGTTTATGGGCTGGAGGTATCATTGGATCGTACTTCTTCAAAGATGCTGCGAATTGTAACGTAACTGTGAATGGTGAGCGCAACCGAGAAATGATATCCAACTTTTTTTTGCCCAAAATGCAAGAGCTTGACTTGCATGACTTGTGGTTTCAGCAAGACGGTGCCACATGCCACACAGCACGCGTAACAATGGACTTGTTGTGAGGCGAGTTCGGTGAACATTTTATTTCTCGTTCGGGACGTGTCAATTGGCCATCCAGATCGTGCGATATAACGCTTTTAGTCTATTTTTGTGGGGCTATGTTAAAGCTCCTGTCTATTCAGACAAGCCTGGTTTTTTTGAAAAACTTTCCTATAGGTATTAAAAAATCACCCTTTATATCTATATATATGTATATATATTTATAATATATACAAGGTGAAGTCCGAAATAAACAAGACTGGTGTCATAAAAATGTTTTTGATGGCGCCATCTTTTTAATGAGTTAGTGCGTTGGAAGTTACATTCCTACTTCACTTCCAGTTATAGCCTGGTGACATTCGGTTCAGTAGAAGCGAAGTTAATGCATCAGTATGCTTGTGTTATCGGTACAAAAATGAATTTCGAACAAAGAGCTAATATCAACTTTTGTTTTAAAATCGAAATGACGAAAAAAGTTTATGGCGATGATTGTCTATCTTGTGCCAGAGTTCATGAGTGGTTTACTCGTTTCAGAGATAGTTGTGAGGACGTAAATGGCAATGAACATACGGGCCGCCCAAAATCAGTAATCACCGAAAACTTCAACGAAGCTTTTCGTAAATTTATAAAAAATGAACCGAAATCATCGATGAAATTCAGCAAGTTGGAGTTGAATATCTCCAAAACATCGATTTATTAAAAAAGAAGTAGAAGCTCCTTTGTCTTTTTATTCCAAGAGAATTGTCTACAAGGAGTTCATGCCAATGGGCCAAACCGTCAATGCAATTTTCTATCTTGGCATTTTGAAGCATATGTTGCAACGCATTCGTCCAATTCGCCACTCGATCCACTCTTGTGACTGACTTTTTGACTAGAAATAGCATTTTAACCATCAATCGCGGTATTCACCTGATATGGCACTCTGTGACTTCTACCTATTCGGAAAATTGCATTTGGCCATGAAAGGAAACGTTTTGCGTCCGTAGAGACTATCCTGATGGACATTCCGGTCAACGACCTGCAACACTTTTTCGAAAAGCTTTTAGATCGCGCAAAATAGTGTATCGAGGCCAGAGGGGACTATTTTGCTGAAATAAACTCGAAGTTATCAGAAAGAAGCTGTGGTTTCTATTTTAGCTCAGTTTTCTTTATTTTGGACTTCACCTTGAATATATATAATTGGCGCTTACACCCGTTTTGAGTCCTCCTCCTATTTTTTTGGGTGCGTTTTGATGTTGTTCCACAAATGGAACAGAAAATATTACCTGTTGGTAAATCAGTTGCCTTGTATCTGACCACTCTACTTTCGGTTACCAAATTACTGAACTCCCGGGTTTTTTCCCACAGGAGAAGACTTTTAAAAATAGAGAAAACTTGTTAATATAATTCAATATTTATCCAGACGAGCAATCCTTTTTAAAATGCTAATCAGAGTTATAAGTGATCAATGTGCCAAATTTCATTTACATCCGTCTAACCGTTACGGAGTGCAGTGTTAATTCAACATCTCATTTTTGAAAATCAAATGCGGGTCTCTGAACTCATTCACAAAAAATGCTTTCTCGTATTATATGTAAATGTAGATAAGGTGGCCAAAAATGATGCAAAATAAGGAACTGCTTGAAAAAGCAAGCATGGAGTCGCTAGACATTTCGAATAAAAGACAGAAATGGAAGGCCATTGGTCACACTTAACGCGAGGAGGACGGCAACATAGCGAGGGAGGCAATGGTGAATTGTGAATCTCACTCACAGCGAGAGGAAGAGCGCCTAACAGGCCAAGGGAAACCTGGAAAAGATCTATGGATCACGAGACGGCTCAAGTCGGCTTAAGCTGGAAGCAGATGAAGGCGTTATTCACTCTTATTCAGTCGTTAATCGAACGAACCGTGTTGGTGCCTTATGTCTCGTTAGAGATACAAGGAAGCAATAATGATGATAGATAGCTGAAACAAATATGAAAAAGGGGCTCGCAAACACTTTTTCAACTGAAATATTTTTTCGAGGTGGAAAATGGCGGCCCTCTAATAGTAGAGAGTTCGAATTGCCATAAACTATACAAAAATGTTAGAAGAATTTAAGAGATTTTTATTAGTCTTTAAATATTTCCAGTTTTTTGGTTTAGCATCCTCAAACACGGTTTTTTCTTAATAAGAAAGAATGTATTTATTTTTAATTTTTTTCATGAGACATATCCTTGGGCTTATCATATTTATCTTTATAAAAGTACAACGGTACATATCGTTCAGGATACACTTTTTACAACAACTACTGTTGAAACACAGAAATCCTTACTGGGACAACGCAGCTAATTATCGGTGCAGTCACAGAACCATAGCAGTGCACTGAGTTCATTATACTTAGCGGTAGGTCAGTTTCTTTGTTCGATTAGATGTCCTACTAATCAGGAGCCATAAAAAATACGCGTGCATAAAAAATATAATTTCGGCACGACAAACATCACGCCACCACTCATAGTAGCTGCAGCGAAAAATCACACCACCATATATCACAGTTTTGCTTTTCGTTTTCGTCACTCACCATTCTTCGTCATCGCCTAGCTACTGCTAATAATCAAATTATACCAGAAATACATCAAAATTCTCAGTTCTAAGTCTTTCGAAATTTGCCTTTTTGTCCTTAAAAGCATTTTTTATCTCTGAGAAACATTTTTTATCTGGTCAAATGAGTAACAGTTAGCACTGCAGAAAAATTTGTAAAAGGATTAGAATTTATTTCTTTACAAAGCAAATTGAAATCAAAAGAAGTCCACCTTGATTTTTTTCAAATAGTGAAAGAGAACGAAATTGCTCAAAATTTTTTCGTTGATCGAATGCGATGTCAGACAGATATAAACCTGAGATGCCCGCCGCTATCTTAATAACTGACCTCTGCATTTCAAAGTACTTATTCCATACCCACTTTACTAAAAATTTTCTTTTTTTTCAACATATATTTCTTCGCCTTTACAGTGTTACTGTTCCAATCAACGCTTTCTGCTTATAAAACTCCTAGAAGAATACGCTACTCACCTCATACCCCTGCAAAGTTGGATCACTGCTATTGCCATTACTGTTACCATCTGAGCCATCTATGCAACTGCCGGTGTTGCCAGGAGTGCTAACGCGTCCGCTATTGCCACCACCACCACCATTACCGCCACCACCATCATGTGGCATATTTCCCGCTAAACTATTGCTTTGCTCATGACTGTGTTGTTGTTGCTGTTGCTGCGGATGATGCGCGTGTTGCTGCTGCTGATGGTGGTGACTATTGTGATGCTGGTGATGTGTATGTTGTTGTTGCTGCTGCTGCTGCTGCTGTTGATGATGTTGGTGATGCTGCTGGTGTGTGCCGCCGCTTGCGCTGCCCGCATGCAGACTGCCCACACCCATACCGATGTCGACCACATCTGCGCCGACACCGATGCCAATGCCCATGTCGGGCGCTGTGACGAAATCGAAAAAATCCGTTTTTGTAAGATCCTCCGCACGAAAGGATTCACTTATGTCCATGCCAGTGGATGACATTTCATCCGTGCCAATCATTTATTGGCCTCAAAAGGCGCTGCGCAGCCGTCGGGCCGCAGCTGGGTGCGAGTTATGCAAGAAGAAGGTATTACCGTTTAATTTTGGTATTTAATTTTGTTGTTGTTTTAATTTCTGCTGGATGTTGTTTAAGATGATGTTTGAGGGATTTCTGCAAGCACAAGAAAGAGAGGGGGATGAGTAATATTTTCCGGTTTTTTATTTAAATTTTTGATTTCAGATTTTTATTTAAAAAATTGCGATTTATTTGTAGGTAATGTTTTTAATATTTGCTTTATTGCACTTAGTTAGTCTGATATAAAAATCTAAATAAATATATTTATAGAAAATTTCTATTCCACCCTTTTTTTATCTGTATATTTAAGTTTCGAGTATACAGGTGGAGCAAACTTAGTCATCCAATTTTTTTATTAAATAAAATATTTTGAGAGATGGAAATTATTATTACAAGGTGGCGCAAAATTAATCATCCACTTCTTTTGCTTTAATCATTTTTCTATTAATTAAAAAAAGAATTTGAGTGGTGGAAATCTTTATTACAAGATGGCGCAAAATTAATCATCTAATTTTTTTTTATTTCTTTTAAGCTTTTTTTATTTTTAATAATTTTTTATTAAAAAAAAATATTTTTAGCAATGAAAAGCTCTATTTGTCCTCCCATTTCGTTTTTGGATAATTTTTTCACTAAATAAAAAAAATGATTTAGAGCTCTGAAAATCTTTATTTTGACCTTTACGAGCTCACGTAGACAAGATTGTTTGTTAACTGTAGCTGTCTAGTTCACAATCGTCAAATATGATTGACGTAAGTAAAAGTGAAACAAAGAAGCTTGAAGGGCATCAGATTTAAATATTTTTATTTATAAGTTTTGTTTTAATTACTGTACTAAAATTTTAGTTACATCAAATTTTAGTTATATCTATCTTTAGCATGAATTTGAGCAAAATAAAATTTATTAACGTTAATTTTTTTTGAATTTCAGCGCCCGCCATAGCCGAATAGCTTGGTGCGTGACTATCAAGCTCGGAAGTGTCTGGGCTCGATATAGAAAAAATGTTTTCTGAACGTCATCGCCCATCAACAGGCAATGGAAACCTTTGCGTGTATTTCTGCCATGAAAAAGATCTTCATAAAAAACCATCTGCCGTACGGAGATAGCGCAAAATAGTAGATGTTTCAATTTTTGGGAAAAAAGCAAGACCGCACCACAAATAGGACGAAGAGGTCGGCCAAATACGCAATAAAGGGTGTAGGTATGGTTATAGTCAGTGACATTCTGCCCAAAATACTAGTTCCAGGTCTCAAAAGTAGCGTAAGCGGTAGCTTAGCATTTCAAAACTATATTTTTAGGTGGATATTAAGCGGCCCCACCGCTGAAAAAGTTTCGACATTCTCAACTTAGGTAGTTCATGGTTCAGCAAATTTCCCTTCCTTTCCTACTCAAAAGATTTTAGAAGCAAGACGAAGTGTTACCGACTCCATACCCACAGAACATTGATAAAATTTGTAAAAATACCACCCTCGGAAGAGCAGATGGTCTCCATGTCGTCAAACTCCCATTTCAATCATCATTCCATAACTCAAGACTATTAGAACGCACCAGAACTGTAGCTCAGCGACAATACCTCAGCATCGAATGGAGCATCGAGAAGAAAGCGGAACTGAAAAATAAATTTTCAAAGGTCCTGGAATAATACGTAACTTCAGATCACATGAAGGCGACAAATTCTCAAGAAATTATACGAGATGGGAAGTATTTTTGATTCTACTTGCAACAGAACGCTCGATAAAACCTGAAAGCAAAACTCCAAACGTCCGTGAAAATAGTTTTCAATTTATCGGGACAAATGCACTCTGGTCTTTTACTCAATGACGTATAACTCACAGCTCTGTTCTCCTCAAATAGCGTCTATATAAATAATATACCTAGCGGCTTAGAGTATTTTGTTCTGATGAGTAATGTGGTGAGTATTTAAGGAGACCCGGTGGTCTAGAAATTTCAAAAAATCGTTTTTTTGTTTTTTCGACATTTCGAAAGTATTGTGTCTTAAGAATATACGGTGAAATTTTCATGCGGAAATTTCGAATATTATAGCTTCTACAGCCCACTAACTAGGTAGAGAGCGGCCCGCGCGCTCCTGTACCTCAAACCTAAAACTCATTTATCTCTAAGCGACTTTTTTCGATCTGGAGTTGTCAAAAAAAAACTTCAGCGCCATTTTTTAAATTATTAAAATGAAAAAAAAAAAAATAATAATTTGTTTCATTTTTGTATGTAAAAGAAGTTAAATAAAAAGCTGAAAAAATCAATCATTATTGTTTTTAATTTTTTTATTGTAAAAAAAATTCTTGAAAGTACCCTAAGTTTTCGAGCTCTAGACCACCGGGACCCTTTAACATTCAGCTGGGTCGAACAGATTCATATCCTCAACAGGGTGTAAGAGCCAATTGATATATAAAATCTAAATCCCCTCTAGATAATAAAAATAATATTTCACAAAAATATATAAAAAAATTTAAACTACTTAACGCTTGAAAGTTGGACTATACATTTCAAAATATTTATATGGGGTATATGAAAAATAGTATATCAATGATTAATTTATGCACGAAAAATTAAAGCCATAGTTAATTGTTTGAGTTACGTAAATTTTTCTAATAAAATATTTTTTTACAAACATTTATAAAGACATAAAGTTTAAAATTATATCAAATAAAAATTTATTTCGAATTTATTACTTCAATTTTTAGAACTTCAATGTATAATTTATTGTAATAAAATAATAATATATTCAATCCCAAAATTTTAATATTGCATTAAAAAATTTAAGTAACCTTTTTTGTTATCTGAAATTTTTAATTTTGACTATAACTTCGATGCTGCGATTTTCTTTCTGTGAACCCTCAACGCCATATTATGCAAACACGACACAATCTTACAATCGGCGTGAATCTAATATAAACAAATGCTTATTTATATACCTCAAAATAATTACACCAAATTTGGCAATCAAAGCAAAGTTTGATTTTAATTTTATTTTATTAAATTTTCAATTTTTTTTCTCACATTTTCCAGGTGACTTGCACGGCGCAACCAAAAGTAAACAGACATAAATAAATCAGGTACAATCAGTTGGGTGACAAAGTGTAAACACGATCGTCAACAGCAGCTGTAAATCTTATACAAATCACGAGCGTGAAAAATCACAAAATCCAAACAAAACTGACGAAATAGCACAACAGCGAACTGCCAAAGATCGAAACCACAAAAATATTTAATAATGAATGCAAAATTTGCATTAAATTCGTTAGTGAGGCTGTTGTGAGCGAGGACAAAAAAATGGGAGGCGAAGCCAAGGGGCGGCAGGCAACGAAATGACCGCAAACCGTGCCATAGAGAATCATTGGCTAGCTTAAAAACCACAAAAAAGAGATAAATACATACACAAATAAATTTAACTAAAAAAACTAAATAAAAAACAAAAAAATTGGAAAATGAATAAACCGTAGCGTAATGTGAAAAATTGAAAATTCGCTGTGACACGAATTTTGAACGCTTCAGTTTGGCTACAATTCGGAGCAGGCCACACAATAATAGTAATAATAAAAAGTATAAGTAAAAAAATATAAAACATGAGAAATATTGTTGAAGCAAAGACGTATTTACATGATCAATGTGAGGGGTGAACACATAATTTGGAAATAACCTGGACTATTGCATAGGTATTCCACAGAGCTAAAACCTAAATAAAATAGCGAGATATACATTTTTTGCAATAATTAATGCTGACTAACACTTAGTAACCCAACAAATATTAATTTACCATGCAGCAAAGATAGCGAATAGAAATTAGCTAGTGCAATTAGTTAGAAATTGGTTAGTCTGTAGGCATCTAAGTCATCCTTGACACTAGAGGTCTTGTTGAGCTTTGGCCTGCGGCACGCGGGACCTCCATACACCCATCTTGCTTTCTGTACCACTATAACACAAGCCGTATTCGTTTTAACTGATTTTCTCAGAGTCCTTCCATCCTCCTTCCGGTAAGGCCACGAGATCCATTTCACACTTAGCAACTTCTGCCGCAATTTCATTAATTTTGCCAACTGGAAGTATGACCCTTACATTCCAAGAGCCGAATTTCATTCTTTTTTCCTTTTTCGATTTATCTGGTCGTCTACTTTGTTTCGGTTTGTTATCCGAGGCTTTTGTGTAGCTTTTATGGATGTAGACTTCAGATTACTGGTGAAAAATTCACACTACAAAACTCAATCTAGGATTCTCTCTCGCTCATTCCTAATAGTTTAAGCTGGAAAAGAGACATACAGGCGAGAGAAGCCCAGCAATGAACTAAAAGTAATTCTTCGATCAGTCAGTTAGCTACAAAAGTAGTCCACCCAACCCAACATCTGATACTCAGTGAGGCTATTATACAGTCAGCTAGATTGTCAGCTAATGCGAAGCAGCGCAGCTCAGTACAACTGAACTTATTTCGCTTGAGTCGGTTAGAGTTAGTTACCGCAACATTCACGATCGCACTTGTCACATTACTCAATCGCAAGTGCAGCAAATCAAGCATGAAAATGCTCGAATTTCGGATGAATGGAAACGTGGTTAGTCATGTTGTTGGCCAGTTTTGTGTTGTTGATGCTTGTTGTTGTGGTTGCTGTTGCTGTTGACGTTGAATGCTGCTGAATGTTGGTGGTTTCGGTGTTGACATGTGCCATGCGGTGTGCGCATGCGCGTCAAAATAAAACAAAAGTATTCAATTCGACGGAAACGTGCAACGTGAAATTTTTCAAAGTTAAAAACGAAGGCACAAAACTGTATTACATGACTATGTTTGCAAGGATTTTGCTAAATAAATTTTTGGAACTAAAAGCTGAGAGTTTAACTTGGTGTTTTGAGTCTGATAATAACTAATTTTTGTACACAAATATTTTAAAAGAATTTAAAAGAAATACTTGATGCATTTAACACTGAACAGCAGTAGATTTCTGAAAGAGAAACAATTTTTGTTTTTACTTAGTTGAAATAATTTTTAAATTTTTTCAGGATATTCCAAAATTTGACTAGAAAACGTGGTTTTTTTATCGAAATGTATGTCACTTCATCTCCATTTATTTTTCGCAGAATTATGCATTATAGCTGATTGCCCACTTTTTGGCGATAGCTGGTTGCGCTCGCAGTTATGAGTTCGCCTTTTCAATAGTCGATTTCGTCTAATGAAATCTCAAAAAGGAAATGTACATCTTTATTTTATAAGGCAAATAAAATGCTTTTAAATTAAAAAATTAGTGGCCAAAATGCTTTTTTTCAATTTCTCAAGCATAATATACGAGATACCCACATCATTGTACTTAAGCAGATTTTTTATGCGAATTATATTATTTAAAAATATAGACGTAGCTAAGGGTAACAAACAATTCTGCAAGATATGTTACCAACTTTTACTCAATTTCGCATTCTTATTAGATTAAATTCTCGTCATCCATGCACTTTGCCCTTTCTCGTTCTACCAAGAATACCTCTTTCTTTCTTTTTTTCATATTCAAATTGTATTTTTCCAATCGTTTTGATCATAAGCCAATATTTTTCGTCTCATCTTTTTTCCTTTCAGCTTTACTGATTAAATCGCCGCAAATTGATTAGTCCTCACTAACCAATTATAATTTTTCACAAGTTATGAATTTTACTTCTTTTCATAGATATTTTGACGGCTGTTAAGCACTCCCAATGAACTGACTTTATATTTGTACTCCTGCTCAAGCCAAACGTGGATTTTTCAATTGATTTTTCAATAAGGAAGCAATCGCATGATTTATAGCAATTTTTTATTAAAAATATGTTTATCAGTGACAAACAATGCTTGCATTTGCATAATAAAGTGCAGGTCTTGAGTTAGCTTATTTGTATGATGTTGTTTCGTGTATTGGCGCTTTCGCTTAATTTGCACAAATGAGTTTCAAATTACGTAAATTTATCACTATTTTCACGACAGACGTTTTCAATAAAATTTTGTAAATATATTTTCACCAGTTGTGTTACGTCTGCATTTTGTTTGTGCTCAATCAGTTTAATATATATTTCTACATTTACTTCTAGGTATTCCAGAAAAGAGGCAGCAAATTGCCCCGAAGAAGTACAACGTAGTTGTGCTGGGTGAGTTCGTTGCTTAAGTCTTCTGAATGAATATTGGGCTGCTTAGAAGTGTTTGCAGAAAGTGAAGAATTACATATTTGTGTATGCGTAGTTATAAATATATATATTGGAGGTTGAATTAGTTTTAAAGGTGACACACAGATGGCGCTATTTATCACTTTATCGCGTTGGCAATACTGAATATATATTCATGACAAAGCCTCATCCCTAGGATTTGTTTATCAGTATCTGTCATTTCGCTGAAGTATAAACAACGCAGTGTTTTCGTGCTCCGAGTATGTCAACTTTCGTGCCGTCGAAACGCAATTTGCGGGAAGCTTTGCTTTTCTGCTTCAATTTGAAAAAAATACAGCCCAAGCCCGTGACTTGCTGCAGGAGGCCTACCCAGACCATACTCCGTCGATTTCAACATGTGAGTACTGGTTTCGACGATTCAAAAGTGGTGATTTTCACACCGAAGACAAGGAGCGTCTTGGCCAGCCTAAAAAGTTCGAGGACGCGGAATTGGGGGAATTGGTAAACGAGGACTCGTGCCAAACCCAAGAAGAGCTTGTTGAATCATTGGGCGTTGATAAATCAACCGTTTGCAAGCGTCTAAAAGCGATGGGAATGATCCAAAAGCAAGGACATTGGGTCCCGTACGAGTTGAAGCTGCGCGACGTCGAACGGCGATTTTTTTCGTGCGAATTGCTGATCGAGCGACAAAATCGGAAGGGTTTTTTGCATCGGGTGGTGACTGGCGACGAAAAATGGATCCACTACGATAACCCAAAACGCAAAAAATCATGGAGTTTGCCCGGCCACGCATCAACGTCGACGGCCAAGCAGAATATTCACGGCAAGAAAATCATGCTCTGCATTTGGTGGGATCAGGCCGGCGTCGTATATTTTGAGCTGCTCCAACCGGGCGAAACAATCACGGGGGATCGTTACCGACTCCAATTGATGCGTTTAAGCCGGGCATTGAAAGAAAAACGGCCGGAAACGGTAAAAAGGCACGACAAGGTTATTTTGCAACATGACAACACTCGGCCGCATGTTGCTCAACCTGTCAAAAAATACCTTGGAACGCTTGGCTGGGAAGTGTTACCCCACCCGCCGTATAGTCCAGACATAGCTCCCTCCGATTATCATTTGTTCCGGCATATGAGTCTCGATTTGGCGGACCAGCGGTTCTCCTCGTACGAGGCTACCAAAATATGGGTTGAGTCATGGATAGCCAAGCAGCGGCCAGAATTTTGAAGAAACGGCATCCAGAAATTGCCCGAAAGATGGGCGAAAGTTGTAGCTAGCGATGACCAATACTTCGAATAAAATATTTTGTACCGTTTTTTCACAATAAAGCCCCAAATCTTCGAAAAAAACCTTTAAAACTAATTCAACCTCCCATATATATATATGTGTGGCAAGGTAAGGCGGGTAAAGGAAATCTATTTTTGAATTAAAAATGAGTATTATTTCGATAAACGTCACTTAGCCTGGTGTTGAAAAATTTTGTATCGGGAAATACATATTTTTCATCATTTACGTGCTATATAAAATGAGGAACCATAATGCTGTAACTAGTGATAATTGAGGCCATCGTTGGTTTTCTATAGACTATCGATTAATAACACAATTAGTAATTTAGACTTCACATGCATATAAACAAAAATTATGTATTATTTGCGGTTCATTAAATCTCAATAAAATTTTAAAGCAAAATTCAATTTCAGCAGATGTTTTGTTTTTGAAAGACTAATTGTACAAAAAGATTTAAGTAAGGGTGTCAAATTCACTATAAGCGTACCAATTTGGAATTAGTAGATTTTCTGAGCTATCTGCCGAAAGCTCTCTGAATCACTGTTAACGATTTTTATGCTTAATGATGCACACTGCTGGATAATACAATAGAAACAGTGCATTCTATTGTAATTTTTCGAATCCCTTAGGTGCAAATTGTTTTTGTTAAGATTGTTTGTAATATGTGATCAGTCTTGGAGGCCTCTGTTAGGGGTCCTTTAAGGGGTTTTTTAATCTGTATTACATTTCATCGCTTATTTTACTAAAATGCCGATCCAAATAGAGATGATGAGTATAAACCCTGAAAGGCCACTAGGTACCTTCCGTACGGCAAGTTCCTGTAAAAGATGTCAACTGAAAATGCCAAATAAAAGCAAATCACTTGTGCCAACCATCTAAAAGCAACTTTTGAGCCATTCAACCTTAGCCGGGACCATTTGAGTGTCGAATATCTTGGTTATCCTTGCCTTATAGACAAACCGTTGTCGTGGGTAAAATTAGCAGTGAAGCACACTGAAATTACATGAACACAAAACTCAAAGCCTTTTGGTCACGTCAATGTTGATGGCTGAACAATTAAAAAACCTTCCAAAAAAAGCTCGTCACTTTTAGTTCCGCTTTTAAAACGCAGTTTTAAGCTGAGCCAATTTCCAACTCTATGCAAACGTGCTAAAATAATAAAGATACCCAAGCCAAACCAACCTGAAAATGTGTTATCCTCATATGGTCGATTAGTCTCCTGACAATATTCTCGAAAATGTTCAGTGTACTCAAGCCAACGCTTTATACAATTTTCACTGTTGGCATCCCAATAAAAAATAAAATAAATAATAAATAAGTAATTGGCGCATACACTTTCGTTAGCTGTTTGACCGAGCTCCTTCTCCTATTTATGGTGTGTGTCTTGATGTTGTTATTACAAGTGGAGGGAACTGCAGTTTTAAACCGACTCCGGCCGGCAAATGGTTCTTATGAGGAGCTTTTTCGTGGAAGAAATCCACTGACATGCCATTACTAGAGAACAGTATCTTAACAGTTGTCACCTATGCGAATAAAACTGCAATTCTTTCTTCTTCCCACTTGGCTAATGATGCTTTTGAAATGATTCAAACGTACTTAAACGAATTAGGAATTTTGTTTTTTAAAATATAATATTATATATTGGTAAATGCCTCAAAATCTGCTCGTGCCACATGCACACAGAGATAAGAAGACAGCCTCAGTGGTAGTCTTAACCAAACTACAATTATTCAAAAATCCAGTAGCGCTAGGTATCTCGGACTACAACTAGATTGAAGACTAACACGGCGACAACACATGACAGCTGGAAGAACTCAACTGAAAACAAAAACTCGCAAAATGTATTGGCTGCTTGGTCCGAGGCCTAAACGAAGTCGTAAGAAAAAATTTCTTCTTAACAAACTTTGTTACAAGATGTTTGGTCATATGGTGTTCAAATCTTCGGTACTGCAAGCAAATCGAACGTAGATGCTATCCAAAGATGCCAGTCAAAAACCCTCTGACTAATAGCGAATACTCCAGGGTATGTCAAAAACAACCTCATACACAAAGACTTAAATATACCACTGGCAAAGATGAAATAAAAAAATACATATACAAATTCAAAATATATAAATAGATTACAGTGTCCTTTGAACGGTCAGGCCATCAACTTGCCGTTTAGATCTTATGTGTAATTTAATAATGTCAATACTTATTTTTAGAAATTTTAAAAGTATAAAGGATAAATGGCAAGTGATGCAAAAACGTTACGAATATCTATTATTACCATTTACTTATTGTCTAACGACAGACTGGAAATAAAGTAAATCAGAAAAAAAATCTTCTATTTTGAGTAAACAAATGAGTTTTGTGCTCGGATAAAATAATAGAAATGGTAACTAATAGGACTATGAATAAGTTCGTGCGGTTTTACAACAGATGGCGTAACTTGATTATTATTCCATCGATCCACATTTCCAAACATTCATTGGAGAGCTATTGTCGTAAGGCACAAACGTCAGTATAAGTTTTTTATTTGAAGCGTAAACAACAATATTTTTACCACACTTGAAAATGTCGAATTTCGTGCCAAATAATGTGTTTTTGCGGGGAATTTTTTAATATGAAGAAAAAAGCAGCCGAAAGTCATCGTATCTTGGTGGAAGTTTATGGTGAGCATGCTCTAGCTGAGCGAACGTGCCAGAAGTGGTTTGCACGCTTTAAAAGTGGTGATTTTGGCTTGGAAGACGAAGAACGCGAGGGTGCGCCGCCAAAGTTCATGGATACCGAATTGGAGGAATTGCTCGATCAAGATCCGGCTCAAACGCAAGAAGAGGTTGCAAAAACTTTGGGAGTTGATCAATCAACCATTTCCAAACGTTTAAAAGCCATGGGAATGATCCGAAAGGTAGGCCATTGGGTGCCGTATGAATTGAAGCCAAGAGACGTTGAACGCCGTTTTATGGCATGCGAACAACTGCTTCAACGGCACAAAAGAAAGGGTTTTTTGCATCGAATTGTGACTGGCGATGAAAAGTGGGTCCATTACGACAATTCAAAACGTCGGGCAACGTATGGATACCCTGGCCATGCTTCAACATCGACGTCGGCGCAGAATATTCATGGACTGAAGGTTATGCTGTGTATCTGGTGGGACCAGCTGGGTGTTGTGTATTATGAGCTACTGAAACCGAATGAAACGATTACGGGGGATGTCTACCGACGACAATTGATGCGTTTGAGCCGAGCACTGCGAGAAAAACGGCCGCAATACGCCGATAGACACGACAAAGTTATTTTGCAACATGACAATGCTCGGCCACATGTTGCACAAGTAGTCAAAACATACTTAGAAACGCTCAAATGGGATGTCCTACCCCACCCGCCGTATAGTCCAGACCTTGCGCCATCCGATTACTATCTCTTCCGATCGATGCAACATGGCCTGGCTGACCAGCACTTCCGTAATTACGATGAAGTCAAAAAATGGATCGATTCGTGGATTGCGGCAAAACCGACCGAATTTTTCACAAAGGGAATCCGTGAATTGCCAGAAAGATGGGAAAAAGTAGTAGCAAGCGATGGACAATACTATGAATATTAAATTTGTAACCATTTTACGTCAATAAAGTTTCAAATTTCGAAAAAAACCGCACGAACTTATTCATAGTCCATCACCAAGTTTTCAACATTATACATTTCGTTCAGTCGCTTTCAACACGTTGGCTGCCAAAGCCTTTTTAGAATTTTGATCGTTCAGTAGCATTGTCATTTAACAATTTTGGTCACCTGAGGCCAACAACTTATTTATGTTCTTTTTTGTTTCTTAGTGCCTAAAAATAAATTTTGTCTACTCGCGGCTTTATTTTGGTCGCTAATTTTGCAGTTATAATGGTTTTTTTGTGTCGCACATTTTCGTGCTTCATGGCCTGGGAGATCATAAAACATGTTGTGGGGCCACGTCGCACGAAAATGTGCGACAGTAATTTTTTGTAGTTTTTGAGTTGTATTTGATATTTTTGGTTTATTTTACTTAGTTTTCCACCAGGAAACGAAGGCAACGAGCTTTTGAAAAGCTCTTGCTGTTATTGATTACAACAAAGCCAAATTAGGTGTTGATATATCCGATCAAATGACCGCCTACGCCACCACTCTCAGAAGAAGCTTTTGAACTGTTACTAGGAACGTCTGTCGTAAATGCCTTTATAATATATAAAAAGGCTACAAACAAACAAATTTCAATAAACATGTTCCGCCAGGAGACTTCAAATGCTTTGTTGGACTTCATGTCTCCAGAACCCATAACAAAAGGAAAATATTTTATAGAAAAAAGAAAGGACGACAACGGAAAATCAATAAGGTGTGCTTGTGTATTATGCTATGCCATGTCAAAAAAATCTGCTGATAGAGTAACAGCCAGAAAGAGCTTGAAAAGGACCACCACCTATTGCCCAATAAACCGCATCTATGTGTAGAATGTTTTCCTAAATGTTCCCACCAGAAAAATTAATTTTTGCACTGATCTCCATTAAAAAATTGAATTTTTAATTTTAAGTTTATTGTTTTTCTACTGATTTCCATTTGAATTTATATACATATATATTTTTTTTATTTGTTTTGTTCATAAATGAATTAATTTTTATAAGAATTAATAAAAAGACAAATTTTAATTTACAACTTTTTTATTATCCAAAAAAATACCATTAAAAATACACAACGGCCATGGGAAATACACCAAACTGTTCACCACAGGCCAGAGAATCCAAATTCTATGTAAAATTCCATATTAAAATGTAAAAAAATGTGTGACGTGGCCTCAGGGTAACATTTCGGTGTCGCATGAAAACGTGCGACGTGCCAGCCAACGTGTTAAAGGTAAAATTAATTAACTAAATTTTAAGTATGCACAGGCTACTTGGTATTGAATAAAATACGTGGTTCCTCGGTTTTGAATAAACAAGATTGATGAAAAATTTAAGAAAACAAGGAAGAACGGTGGAATAGCAGAGTTAAAGAAATTTTTGGAAAAACACAGTTTCTAATGCTACTCAAAACATACCGAAAGCTGAAACTTGAGGAGGAAAATGCACAATTCAGGGAAAAGAAAAAAACAAAAACCCTACCAAAATTAAGGGGACAGATATCTATAAATATATATATTTTCCCTGATTTTCATTAAAATTATTTAAAACGAAGAAGTCAATACATTTTTTTCAAAATTGGCATACAGTTTATTTATACATTAAAATAATATAAAATTTTTGTTTTTTATTTTAATCATTTAAAATGGCGGATGTACACTCAATTCTTCCAGGAAGGTCGAAGCGGGGAGGGCATTGTAGCATCGTCGTCAGTGACCTGAATACATATAACCAAAAATTTTTTTTGTTTATTAATGTCATAATTTCTATATAAATTAAACAAAAATGGAAAAAAATTCGCGGAATAAAATGCTTCAAAAAAAAAAAATAATAATAATTTTGGGGCGAATTTTCCTACTATTTATGCTTCGAAAAAATTATTTTTTCGAAAAATTTTCGAAAAATTCTAAATTGACATAGAAAACAATATCATAGAAATTATTTCAGGGAGATCAGTCAATAACTTTGCGACTTATCGTGTACTCGAATCCGAAAAATATAGTTTTGAGAAAAACGCGTCTAAAGTCGGCAACGTAACTATACCTCTCCCAGCGCTCGAACGCAATGAATAAAGTCGTCACGGTTAACGATCTATAATATAAGAAATACTTAAATTTACGTTCTAAAAATTGTTTGACATATTCTTAAAGGATTGTATTAACATTTTATGAAAACAAGTTGTTTTTTTCGAAATTTTACAGGTAGCCCCTTAAGCATTTATTCTCCTCGAGCAGCCTTGAAATTGAGCTGAATTTGTAAGTTACAAGTCGAACAGTTCGATACAGGTTGATATAAGCCGGATTATTAGCAGGAACAGCCAGCAAAGTATAGTTATTGAGTTGACAAAGCAAAACCGAAAGGCTTTGTTGGAATTTACAAGAAACTACCTCTTCCGTCGAAACCGAAAAAATGTGCCATTGATGGATTAAAAAGATTATGTTTGTATCTGACGGAAAAAATATGTACGATGACTCACAGCACAGCATTTGATAGTAGTTATATATAAAAAAAACTGTAAAGTTCGGTAGCAAATGAATGCTGGATGCTCTTCGAAGATATAAGAAGGTTCAATATTTTCGATAAAATATCAAATATGTGCGGGGACTAAATTAATTCTTCATGTGTAAGCATTTCTTAAAATACTATTGTACAATAATTTTATTCTATTAATTTACATTAAATGCTTGAGCTAGTAAGGAACCAAATATCCGAAGTTAAAAAAAAAATTGTTAAAATTATATGAAAATATTTATTTCTATTACATTTCCCAACAGTGTCCAGCTGCAAATACTTATATGGACGCCTATTACTATTAGCATACATAAATTACGTCTTGTTGTTTTTTGCTTTAATAGTAGTGTAATAAAAATTTATTTTTAAGTGTTGCAAAATTTGCCTGCAACTACTTTTATTGTTTTACAAGTTACTGCAAAAATTATAAAATTTGCGATATATATAGGCAGGTAGGTGGAAATGCTGTAGTTGCACAGTTGAAGTTGAATTAAAATTTATTATGTGTAATAAATTTGTATTTTTGAATAATTTTATATCGGCTGTGCTTCGCGTTTTAACTACTCCTTGGATCACTTACAATTTTAATATTATTTTCTGCATTCATCTGAGTTCAGCACAAGTAAAGCATTTACAAATCACCAAAAGTCTTGGGTAACCAAAAAATGAAAAAAAAAAACAATTTGAAATGGAAATCGTTCGTATTGCAATTTGGAAACTGAAGCTTTTTTGCTGCATAAATTCAGTTATAAATTATTCGACTTCTCAATGCATATCCTCAGCATTTTTTCATCTTTTGAACGAAATTAGTCGGCAACACTCTAAGGGTCGCCTCATCGGGTGTTGTTATCGTCCATCGAGGCTTACTAAAAACGCCTAGTCGTCAGACCCACCAATTTCATTTCCCTCTATATTCTATGCCATAGATCCAGAATGAGAAGTGTTTCCTGCATATTAAAGAAGTTTGATTTCCTTCTTACAGAAGTTGACCGGAAGAGAGCTGCAACATGGCGACGACAGGGCGTTGATCGCAACTTTACTATCGGAAAAGATATATAAGTCTCTCACCTAACAGCGATGACTAAGAGTTTTGTATACTTGCAGAAACATGAAGACTTCTGCTTGAAAAATCCTACTAGTTTTCGGCCGTTTAAAGGAAACTATTAGCTGATTTAGAGAAAACCCCCGCTCGAACTCCAGATTACAGAGGTACCTATGTCTTTGTCCACTAGAGAGACTCTCTTCTCCTTCCAATTCAGCCTGCTTGAAAAGATAGGCCTAAAACTACCTTCAAAACCCAGTTTGCGTATGGAGAGATCTGTACGAAGTACAGAGAAGGAAGGAAGGAGAAATCTGCCTCAAAATGCCACCATGTCCTACAGGAGATTGCCTTCAGAGGCCAACCTCCTTCAATCTAATAGCGGCAATTGATTGAACTTGAAGATCATCGGGAAGTAAGTGTGGAATAACGTTAAGGGCGCCAGTGGGGCATATTCTACATGCCTCAGTGTTGCCAATAAACGCAGACCTCTGCCCTCTGTCTCTAATTTAGTGGTGTTATAGCCCTCTCGAAGAGCTACTCATCAACTAAGCAGCCGTATGTCAATATTGGCAAAACCACTTATTTGTACTTCCAGAGTATGACACGTGGCTTGATACCTCACTTTTGGCGGACATAGATTTATAGGAGTAGGAAGCCATTTTGCTTTTTGTTTTATTTTTTCGGACCAAACTAGCAAGTACAGCACTCAGACAGCATCCATTGTACTGTACCTTCGAAGAAATCTGAGTATATCTTGTGGTGCCAAGGAGTCAAGATGGTCGCTTCTTAACACATCAGTGCCAAAGACCTCAAACCTGCTTCGAACAAAGGCCAAGATTTACAGGACTCAACTACTCTTGAAGTGATTGGAGGGCTGTTTAAGGCCATGAGCGCAGCTTTGCTGTCACTGCAGGCCCATACAGATCTGCCTCTGCGTCTGTTTTCCACAACAAAGTCCATCGCTTCTTGAAAAACATACACCTCCGCTTGAAACACAGGTGCATGCATTCCAAGAGCAAAGTATAGTTTTGTCCTCCAGGGTTGGAACCGCGCTCTGTCCTGGAGCCATCCGCGAAAATGCGAAAACAGTGCTTACCGGGCTCATTTTCTTCTCTTTTCAAGTACGACTCCTGATGGTATGGAGTCAAAGGTTCCAATGAAGTCCATGCCTTTTCTGTTGTCCAACGCCGGACAGGAACCGCACCAATTCCAATAGTGTTGCAGTCTGCAGAGGGCCTACAAGAACACTTCTTGGATGAAGACGTCATGTGGTAGTAGACTAACCAGAGCAACTAATGCCAGGCCTGAAATAGTCGGAAATGCTCCGGTGCGACAGATGACCACAGTTCGCTGTAGTCTCGATAAGCTCCTCCTGACTGCAACAATTCCAAAAGAGTTTACTTTCGAGGATTACTCCAAGATATTTGATAGCTGGATTGTGACTCCTTTTAGCTGAAGCAGAACGAGTCCGTCAAGTTTTCTCCTTCTGGTAAAGAGGACAATTCCAGTTTTGGTAGGGTTTGCCGATAGCCCATTCGCACAACACCAAGTGTCACCGAGTGAGAGAGTAGAAAGGTATATTGGCCTTCTTAACTAAATTTCAGATGTGCAGCTCCATTGGAGGCTTGGGGTCAAGTAATACCCCAAGGTACTTTACTTTCGACTTTCCCGATAGGCTACATTTTAATAAATACATATTTTTCTCTATGGAATTTATGTGCTCAGGTATGTAAGCACAAGTGTGCATCTTTCTACCGAACATAAATAGTTGCGTATGAGGAGTCGGATGCTCTGGCGCCAGTTGGTAAGCACTTGAACACATTCGCAATTTAGTCGATGTGATTAATCACATTTTTATGCAATACTCGAATCTTGTGTGCACGATTAACAGTATATTTATATGTACAATACATAAGGAAACGTACATAAGCACAAGAGCGAATTGAAAGTCAGATGAAATGCTCCAAAAATAACAACGATCATAATAAATAACTCTCGTGTGTGTGTGTATAAAAGTCATACTTGCGCATAGAAATGTAATCATAAGTTATATGGCAGAATCGTGCCTGCTGACGAGCAGCAGTTGTGGATTGTTACACGAAATAGATATGATAAAAAAATCATGTTTGGTAAATTAAAGATGCATTTGCGTCTCGTATTTGATGTGTTTTAAATAGAAAAAAATAAAATCAAAAATAATTATAAATGAAATATTAATAAATAACGAGATGAGCGCTTGAATTGCATCTGGAGTTGGAACACGTGAGCGAAGATTATTTGCTATTTCAGTCAAACAGCAATTACATTTTTCTTCTTCTTCGTCTTTTGTTTCCATAATGGCAAAAGACGTTGGTTTGTTATTCCTTTTTTTATTGTTGTAATAACATAAGACTCTTTCCAATTGATTGTTATTAAAAATGTGGAATATTGATTTCAAATAGCCCGACATAAGTAAGTGCAGAGCCATAAAATCAGATGTTCGTGGCGGCCAACATTCAGATGCATTTCTTGGATTTTTTTATGAACGAAAACTGAATAATACAAATAAATTGAAGACTTCGCTCGCAAAGTGTATAGCCGGACTTTATCAATAAAGCGAGAACGCGATTAGGGTCTGGCGCCTACTGATGGTGCACTCGAAACTAGCCGCGTAGTGCCTTACATCCATCCCTTCACAAATTTTCATAAACCCAAAATTGAATAAAAGATGTATTTAAAATTTCATTTCCAAAAATTTGAATAAAAAAATATTAATAAAAAAATTAAAAAAATGTATTTAAAAATTCTTTTTTTATAAAATTGAATTATTTTTATTCAAATATTTGCGAATGAAATCTCAAATACATTTTTTAAAGTTATTATTTTTTATACATTTTTTTTATTACGATTTTTTTGTTAAATTGTTTTTAATTTATTTTTTTGGAAATAATTTTTTTCGTCATTTTGTAAATATCAGAGGAGTTTTTTAAAAATAATAAACGAAATTTTTTCATAATAATTTTGAACAAACAAATTTTAGAAAAAAAATTTTTCTCAAAAACTATATTTCATCCTACAAAATTTATTTAAAATTTCATTTTCAAATATTTTAATACAAAAATTTTAATAAAAAAAAGTTATATTTTAAAAAAAGTTAAATTGTTAATTATGATAATATCTTTATTTCTAAAAATTTGAATTTAAGAAATTTATTTCAAATTCATTTCCAAATAACAAAAAAATAAAAAAACATTAATAAAAGAAAATTTGAATAAAAAATATTTATCAAAAAATTTTTAATAGTAAAAAATAAAAATAAAAATCTCTTTAAAAAAATTTATTTAAGAATTTAATATTTTATTTTATTTATTTTTTTTTTAATCAAATATTTGGATATTTTAAATAAATTAAGAAATTAAAATTAAGATCAAATCTTGTTTTTTATTATATTTCTTTTTTATTAAATTTTTTTCGTTATATTCGAGATGTGTTTTACAAAAATGACGAACAAAGCTTTTACCCAGAAGTTTTGAACAAAAAAATTAAATTTGTTTCCAATACAATTCTTTTTTCGAAAAATGTATTTCATCCTAAAAAATTAATAAAAGCATAAAAATGTTAAAAATAAGCTTATGTATTTCACTTTGAAACCAAAATATTCAGCACTGAAAAATCTCAAAATTATTGAATTTTGAAAAAAAAATAAATTTACTCTCCTTCTTACTATATATTTTCTTTCTTTCTGATTATATATTCTTAATCTAAGAAATAAACAAATACTAGTATGTAACCCCCGAAAATCGGGTGGGCTTTTTTCCCACGGAAAGTAAACAGCATATGTGACACTTTTTTTCACAGATCTTTACGTTTTAAAAAATTTTAAGAATAATGGTAAAAAAAATTTTCAAAGTTCATATTCATATATGATTTGATAATGGCTGCATACATAAAAATATACATGTACACACATAGAATACAATACAAAGAAAAAAAACACTTAAAAATGTATATCTGTGTCAAAAAGTTCGTTGATTTGATGGGTAATAGTGTTCTTTTAAATGACGTTGGGCATCGTCTATTACTATAAAATTTGTCTGAGAATAGCCCAAATACAGTTTACCTTTGAAATAGTATCAAATAAATAACTAATTTGTCTCTCTCTCTTCATTTTTTAAAACTATTTAAAATTTTGAGTTTTGCAAAAACGATCAAACGCACACAAAATTTTTAAATACATACATACGTTTATATATTGTAGTTCAATTGTACCATATATGAACGAAAACAAAAGTGGATGCTTCTACCAATCATATCCAAAACGTAACGTTTCAAACATTTATCACTTACTTACCTGCTCTATTCCTCCACTTAAAGTAGGAACTCTTCTACGAACTCTTATTGGTCGTCCTCTAGGCATATTTTAAAATTAAATATGGATGTACTTTTTTCTTAAAATAAATTTTATTTTGCGTCTGTCCAAAACTCTTTCTAATTTGCTCTGTTACCGTTGTTTTAAGTGAATTGACAAATTTCAAGTCAATTGTCAATTCATACCAATTATTGCCATCACAACAAAATTTTGAAAAAAATTCACTGCACCCGTTGTTCATGAATACATATTTATTAGTAAAGAGAACAAAACAAAACAATTATTGAGAGTCCAAATGTAGGTATACAATGCTGTGCTCATTAGAAAGAGAGCTAAACAAAGCAAACGTACTCATATATGTGCGTATATTTGTGTGTTATCCCGCTTTGCATAGACATCGCTGTTATCAATATGAAACTTTACACGTAAATATTTCATGAACAAATTAACCAATTTTAATTTTTATAATTTTCCGGAAATATGCTCATCAAAACCTTTCTTTTGGTATATATTTCATATCTGTACATATTGTAGTTTAGTAAGAATAAAATAATACTACAGATTCAAAAAAATTGACGAAAATATCTTAAATATTTGGACCACTTGTCCTGGAATCGCTCAAAAGCCCGTATTTGGAATTACGCTTTCTATCCAGCCCTTCAGAGAAAACACTGGCTGGACCGCCTCAATTTCATCTGGGACAGTAAGTATTTTCACTTTAATAAAATAAAAAACACGTGCCTAAACAAATGTGATACTTCCTGTTGCAAATGGAAGCCATTCCAAATGAGTAGTTAAGCCGCTATATCTGAGTATATCCTCCTAATCCAATCAAACATTGCCATTAAATATTGTTTAAATATTAAAATAATTTAAAGCTATTGTACCCGTGTTGAGTATTTTAATTAAATTTTTATAGCACATGTATTCACAATTACTTTATCTTCTTTCTTATTTTCTAGTATTATTTTTCCAAAATCACAGATGCTTTTTTATTTTTTTGTTTTTTTTTTGTTTTTAATGCAACGTCTCAAATTACTTTATTGATGATATTGCTGCATAGCACAAGCTCAAACACAGTTATGTACGTACGTATGTATGTACACACACATACACTGGCACATATGCCTGGCTGTACGTGCACTCGTTTATTGCTGCTATCGTTGATTTCGCATTAATATCTTGATGTAGCTATGCAATTGCAACATTGTTGCCTATAATTTTCCCAGCAACATTGTTGTATGCAAAATCGTATATATGGCAGTATGGCTTGTGTGGGAAGTGTGTTTGTAACACAAAATAATAAAAGAAAATAAATGCAAACAACTATTTGAATATTAGTGTACGTCTGAATATACAATTAAGTGGCCGGCGGGTGAATTGTAAATAAAACAAGAAAAAAAATACTTGTTGATGAGATGTGCAGTAATTGAGGAAAATATATTAAAGTTGTAGTCGGTTTATGCAAACAAAAATTGCCGCAGGTTAAACAAAAATGTGTTAATTTTCAGCAAATTGAGTTCAAATTGAAAAACGATCGAGAATGAAGGCGTCGTAGTTGATTTATCTAGCCAAAATTTCTATCTCAGACATGAAAAACTATTCCAGTTCATTTTTTAATCATATAAAGCTGTTTTTACTTAGAAGAAAAGTGAACACAAAAAGTTACTTAGTTCCTTTGACTTAAATCTCTATTAGTACCAGCAATTATCTATTCGGCTACTTTCAGAATGGCAAAAATGTCCGTTTGAAAAACAGTTGGCATTCCTCCGAGGGCATAACAAAACTTATTATTATCGTTTAAGTGCATACCATCCGGCTGCAGACCTTATTCCATTCTTTGACCCATCGATAAAGAAATTATTCGTAAAATTTCTTTGAATGCACTCCGGATTACTTGCAAGGAAATTCGATATCAAATTTCCTTCCAAATGAAACTGTGGGCATAAGATCGGTCTTAGCTGTCAAAAACAGTGGATGCTGCTCAGATAGCATCTTAAAGATTTCTCTGTGTCCCGAAGCTCCATTCTCGTGTCAGAAACCATATTTACGATGTCTACACATTGCTTTTATTGCTTCCTCTTGTGTCTTAGGATCCAAAAGGGCAATTCAAGATTAGCATTTAGGGCATCGCTCGAGGTTATACCCAAGGCAATCGTAATGAATAGTGAACTTTGCGGTTTGTATAGTTCCTTACGTATGGACTTTACCATGGTCCGTCGCCACCAAACCACAGAGGCGTAAGTGATGATTGGGCTGATAAGTGCTGTGTATATCTGCAGGACCACAGCAGGTTTCAGACCTCAGGTTTTACCAAAGTCTCTACGGCATTGTTGAGAAATCTTTAATACGCGTTCTACCTTCAGCCAAACATGTGACTTCTTAGTCAGTTTCTTAACTAAAATTACTGCTGAATATTTAACTTCGTCAGCAAGACTGAGTGTTACACTTTTCAGTGCTGGAAGACTAAGTCCATCCAATTTCCGTTTTCTCGTGAACAATACTGAGATAGTTTTGTTCGGATTAACGGAAAGACTTTGTGTGGTGCACCAGTCGTTGATTTTATCTAGAATTTTCTGCACTTTCACACAAAGACTTCTTAGGGATTTATCCGCTGATAGCGCACAGCATCGTTCGCATATGTTTGGACATGAAATTAAAGCATACTTCTTTCCGGTTATTCTGCTTAAATCATACGACAAAATAGTTTTGTTTCCTTTTTATTTTTTAAACTTGTTTATTTATTTTTTTGAATTTTTTATATTTTCTTATAAATTTTGTTTTCTTTTTTTTTTGTGTTGCTTTTACAATGAGCTTTTTGGGCATATCTCAGTTACTTTATCAAATAAAAGCTTTATTAATGACGTCAAAAACTCAACCGTTGACCTTTGTTTGGTTACTAATACAAAAAATTTTCACTTTAAATAAAAAAAATATTTATGCAACCCAGTTCTTTATTATCCATTATATAGTAGGATGCTTCTCAAACCGCAATTGACGCAATTTTTTCAAATTCAGTTGTTGCAAAATCGTGAATATCTAAATCCCGAGATTGGTTTCGACCGTCTCGGGATCCCGAAAATCCTGGAAGCGCAATAATTTAAAAAGCTTGAAATGTTTAGTGTGGCTAGTCATCTTCGAACACTCGTTTACATACACAAGCTCTTATCTTTGTTTTTATATTTGACAAATTCCTAAGTACCTTCCAATGAATTTCTTGCATTCATTACTTAATCTTTGCCATCTCCAACAATTCGATACGTTTGTCGCCTAAGTCCTACTCAAATGCTTAACCGATATATTCATAAGCGCATCAATCCAAGTATTTAATTTTCCACAAACTAACAGGTTCGTCGCTTAAGACTTTCATTCATTCATTCACTCATCTCTGCGCATTCGATTTGCATAATTTTTGTGCGCCGCTTTAAGTTTTCCAGTTGTCTGCTGTCGCGCTATTTATGTGCATAGGCAATTTTAGTAGAATGCAAAAAATCAACTTTTATTAAAATAAGCATAAAACGCGAAATTATGCTAAGCCACAATAACAAAGAAAATGTGCGCTGATAAACATCTTGAGCTCAATTTGTGGCATTCGACATTTCACTGCAGCAAGTGCGCCGATGGCTGTCTCACAGGAGTTAGCGATGTAATATTTTTTTAATTTTTTTATTCTTTCTCTATTTTAACAAATATGTGTGTAGTAAGTATTGTAATCAAGTCTGGCCTGCGCATTCAAAATATTTTGCAAGGAAGCAAAACTCGCATTTGCTATTCTTCGGGGTATTGAGTGCCGTTAATCTCTCTATTTCCACTGTATTAACAAATTAAATGGAGTTGCGATGGTAACGGCACTTCTATATATATTTTCTGTTTGCATTTGGTTGTTGTTTATTTTAACATTTTCATGCCAATACGAGTATATGGACTTTTTCTGCTTTGGATGCATCTGCTATTATTTGCTCTCTAGGCGCTTCACTTCATAGCAGATGCAGATAAGTCAATCAAGTGCGTTGTATTGATTTTGTCATGCATTTGGCGCATTTATGGACAGATGTACCTGATGCAAGCTTTCGCTACCTTACGCAGGAGAAAAAAAAATTTACATTACAAAAATCAAATTTAAAGCTCGCCTCAGGAAATTTTAAAAATTCATGGAACCCAGTTGATAGAAATTGTTACACTGCTTGAAAAGCAGTTGGGCACTACGGATGTTGTTTGTGAAAAAAGGACTAGCCTACATTTGTATGAGGCCATTTAAATGATTAGCCCAGGGAGTATAGGGCAAACGAAAATAGCGACAGTGTCACCTGATCTTTGCGGTGAACTCATTTTTGGCCTTAGTTATTTCAGCTCGTTAGCTCGTGAAGCCTAATTTGGTACGGCCAGCTGCCCCAAAATTAATAAATTTATTGAGCAATTTTGTTTGAAGAGCCTTGTGTTCAGCCTTATTCTCATAGGGAGAGCTGGGTTGTCCAAATAGTGGTTTGATTTTTAAAAATCAAAAATTAAAAAAAAAAAAATCATAAAAATAAAAATCCAAAATTTTTAATGTATTATTGATTGAGAGATAGCATTCACATTATTTATGGCATACGATTCCATTAATGTGTCCACCTCCTCTGGCCTCGCTGTAGTGCATCGAATTTACGCAGTCTGACAACCAACAAAGTCTAGCGGCATTAAATCACATCGTCCAAGTGACCGAACTTGGCGAGCAAAAGATCGTAATAATAGTTGCACCCCGATAATAGGGAAAGAAGCATAAACAATGTTTTGAGAAAAACAAAATATATAATATATTTTAAAATTTATTTATTTTTATTTATTTATTTATGCCGAGGTGTAATAAAATATTTGAAAATATCAACTGAAATTATTTTTTATAATGCCGCTTAGCGTAATCAGTTTTGCCAACGGAAAGTAACTACGACATTGAATGCTTTTCTATATTGAAAATTACACTCAGAATTTAAAGATAGATTAAAAAATTCAGCAGATAGCCCATCTCTCAAAACCGTATAAAAGCCTATGCGCGAGACTCGTCTGCTGACATTTTCTTTAAGTGACACATTTTTTTTATGAAAGAATAATAAAAAATATGCAAACTGCATAGAAATTATTTATGTTGATGGCGATCAGAAAGCGAATTGGCACGAGGCGGCAAATAAAAAATTTTACTTATTTATTTTCTCTTTTACGAGTATTTCCAGTAGTTTTTTGCCTCTATTTATTCGTAACTGTTGATGCGCACGGGGTAGCGCACAAGTAGCTTTTGGCGGCTGTCACATAGCCGCAAGATAATCACATTTGCAGTATTTTATAAATTGCATTCTGCATCAGCAATAATGCAACAACGGCGCAAACACAATTTTCAATAGGCTGCTTTTTTTTTCTTCTTTGCCTTTTTTGAAAATCACTAAATGAAAATTTCAATTGCATTTCACTGCTGTACTCTTCAATCGCCAGTCAAACGTTTGCTGATCGCGAATTTGCTGTTGCTGTTGCTTTTGTTTTTTCGGTCATTTAGTTGGCCAGAGAGCTGGCGAGCGTCAGCGGTAGTGGCAGCTGTTGCGTATAAATAACTTTATTATGATGATTAAGAGTGTTGCAGCAATGGCAGCGGTGGCAGTGGCAGTTGGCGCGTGAAAACACAAAATATGCTGCCACATTGGCAATAGGCAAGCAAGCAGGCAGCAGTTTAATAGTCGATTGACTTGAATGATAGTGCAGCTGCCGTCGCACGGCGCTGCGGCTGATACGTAAAGATAGATAGGTGGGCCGCTTGGTGCCGCTGGCATGGCATTTGGCATGCCACTGTACGCATCCCAGTCGCCGTCGCCATTGATGCCATCGCACACTTGCCCAGCATCAGCATCTTATTTCATATCTCGGTGGCATGAATGCGTGCTTTGATTTGCATTTGCATTTTTTGTGGCGCTTTAATATCGCCCCGTGAAATTGTTGCACGCAGGAAACGCTGGCTGTTGAGATGTGTGTTGCAGCAGCGCAGCAAACTTAAAAGGCCACAACTGGCTGCTGCCTGGCTGTTATTGCAATTGCAATGTTTTATTGTGGCAATTGTTATGCAGTTATGTGGTAAGCGGAATTTATACGTTTTCATAATAAACATAAAGTGCCGTCTGCTAATTTAATTGATGGGTCGATTCCAAATTTTTGTTTTTGGTTTTGGCCTCTTCAACATTTCGTATGCTGATTGTGTGCTTGCTTTGTGAGCGGCAACATTTGATTGCGATCTCGTTGTTGGAAAGGCAAATGCAGTAGCGTTTTTGAGTTGGTTGATCACTTTTGCGTAACATGCAATTGCCAGATAACTTTCGAAAATCGAATTTAATTAATCGGAATTAATGGATTACGTAGATTTGTGTGTTTACTATTCCCTTTGAGGCCTTGTCACCAGACAAGAATTTTCGTATACATTATTTTCATCTTGGCTCATACGTGTCACAAAAATTGTTGTGGAATGGATTTGACTGTTGAGTTGAGAGTACCAAATTCTGTATAAAAAATTATCGCTGAAATATTTTTTTCAGAACCGCAAGAACCCAGAAAAGCAAGGAAAAGAGAAGTCCAACGCAAGCGAAAAATATTAGTTTGGGGAAAAGAAATCCATTACTTTTTCGCTAGATGGCTGTAGTTATCGATATCTCGTAAAATATCTACGAAACAATTAAAAGTTTATGCGCTTTGTAAAGTAAAATTTCACAACAAAAAAATTACTATTTTTTTTATTTATTTCATTCAGTTGTGAGTTACAGGGTGTTAACAGTGGAAGTCAACAAAGCGAAAATTCGGTCATTTTACAGTTTTTCTTTGGGTAAAGGCGAAAAAGCAAACCAAGCCACTAAAATTGTGAATGGATACTGTGAGCGATACTGTAACAGCTAATAACATGCAATTTTGATTTCGTCCATTCCGTTCCGGAATTTTTGATGTTAACGAAAATGTCGATAATGTCGAAAAAATCACAGAAATAATTGAATGTGACCGGCATGCTTGTAGTCATAGCATAGCGCAGGAGCTATAGATCGACCATAAAACAATTTTAAACCATTTGCGTAAAAATTTTAAATAAAAAATATTGTTTTTAATTAAACTTATTGAAAGATGTGCTAGATCCTATAACACTTGAAGATCCCGATTAAACTTAAATAGCAGCCCTCGTGATTTTTAATTGCAACCTTTAATTAAATAAAACCAACACAGTTTTGTAACAGGCCGCTGCTTGTCACCGTTTTCCAAAGGACTCCAAGTTGACTGCATTTGCATTGACTTTCCTAAGGCATTTGACAAGGTGTCGCATAAGATTCTAGTAAAGAAGTTAGCTTGCTTGGGTTTTCACTTTCTGCAATCGCTTAAGTGATATTTGGCGGACAGACCTGCTACTTCAGGTGTCTCTCAAGGGATCACCTTAGGGCTACTTATTTTGTCGTTTTTATTTATGACACAAGCAAAAGTGTTACTCTTTCTATTCTTTCTTTTCTTCTTTCCTGCTCTTCGCGGATGATTTAAAATTTTCTCATCTGTCAAAGATTCAGTGGTTGCTCAGAAGCTTCAACTTGACTTGAACAATTTTCATCCATGGTGCACGAAGCCGCGTCTGTCTCCGAATAATAAAAAAAAACATCTTTTAATACATCTTACAATATTTCTAATAACCCACTTAATCATTTATTTATTCAATAGTGTCTAACAAAATTCAGGACAGCCTTTTAAGATATTAATTCATAACTAAAATACAAATTTTAGAATATTTAAGATTAAAAAGTGTAGTACAATTAGATTATCAATTAAATTTTAAAGAAATTAATAATTATGAAACTAAAATAACTAATAGTTACGAAATATATTTCGGATTTGTTACATGAAAACTAATTTTTTACTTGCACTTGAAATACCTGTTGGCCCCAGAAAGCTCCAAATCCAAAGAGTAACTGAGTTTTCGGATCTTGCAGTTTTATTCGAAACGAAATGTTCCTTCACTGGTCACATTAATTTTATTCTTTCAAAATCGGCTTCATGCGTCGCAATGCATCTGAATTTTCTGATCCGTATACCTTGAACCTGCTGTTTACGGCTCTTGTTCGTTCTCGCTTTGCGTACGCTGCTGTTGTTTGGAAACCTTACGACCAACTCAATAAATATAATTCAGCGCGTTCAGAAAATATTTCTTAAGCAGCGATTATACTCACTACGATTTGAGCCTCCTGTTCCATCCTATAATTTTCGACTAAAGCTAATTAATTTCGAATCTCTAGAAAAGAGAAAAAACAGTCCTTTCATTTTCGTTAATTTGCAATGGTGTTAGTGGCATCGCCGACTACCCAGTTCTACTTGAACGGAGAAGATTAAGTGTTCCTCAAATACTTTTTTGGCAATTTCTACTCTTTCTAAAAGGTGACAACTCCGAGTTTATTTACTAAAAGAGTCTCCTTTGGCTTCGATACTCGCGCGATCTAAAAGCTTTTCGAAATAGTGTTTCAGGTCATTGACCGCAATGTCCTTCAGGATGCCGGTACAATTCTTTCGCATGACCTCTACGGACGGAAAACGTTTTCCTTTCATGGCCAAATGCAATTCTTCGAATAGGTAGAAGTCACAGGGAGCCAAATCAGGCGAATACGGTGAGTGATTGATGGTTAAAATGCGATTTTTGGTAAAAAAATCAGTCAAAAGAGTGAATCGATGAGATGGTGCATTTTCATGCAATACGCGCCAGCTTCCTGCTTCGCGGTATTCAGAGCGAATTCAACGAATGCGATGCAACAAACGCTTCAAACGTCAAGATAGAAAATTGCAATGACGGTTTGGCCTATTTGCACGAACTCCTAGTCGACAATTCCCTTGATACCGTAAAAACAAATTTGCATCGACTTGATTTTTGACATTTCCAAATGCGATTTTTCGGGTGGTGGCTCGTCTGAGGCCTACCATTCGGCACTTTGACGCTTAGTTTCAGGTTCATGTTGAAAACACCACGTTTCATGACCAGTTGCAATGTTGTAAAGGAAGTTCTCGTTTTTTCTCGCCTCTTTAATGAGGTCTTCTCAATGTTGAACTCTGAGCAATTTGTGGTCCTCAGTTTAACTGTACGGAATGAAACGTGAAACAGATCTTTCAGAAGCCCATATGATCAGACAAAATGCTATAAATTGAAGTTTTGAAGATATTGGACTCCGATTCCATGAATTCTAAGGATGCTTTTGGTTCATTTTTGATAAATTTACAAACAATTTTGATGGAGTCTTCGGCGAATACTATGACAATGAGTCATTGATGTCCTCACAACCATCTTTGAAATGCGTAAACCACTCATGAACTCTGGCACAAGATAGATAATCATCGCCTTAACTTTTTTCATCAAATCAAATGTTTTGGTAAACGTTTCATCGATCTTAAAACAAAATCTGATATTAGGTCCTTGTTCAAAACTCATTTTTGTACGATGACACAAACATACTGACACTGTAGGCGCAATAACTTCAATTCCACTGAACCGGATGTCATCAAGCTTTCACTGCCAAATCTCGCTTTATCTTTTATATTTAGTTACTTAATATGGTTGAGCACTTCCTGTGCAATTGTCGAGCCTTAGCTAAAATCAGAGGAGGTGTTTTAGGAAAATATTTTTGCAATTCCCTTAAAGAACAGTCTGTAGGGATGTACAAAATGGTTCCACAAAGGAAAATAAATACAGTTCCCGTATCGCTCAGTTGTATCACAACAGACCTGAGAGGTCCAAGTGAGTTGGCCGTACAGACCGACTACCGCCATAACTTAACTTAACCTATTTAATATTGCATTTATATTGATTGCTAATATTTTAGTTGCCAAATTTGACTTGAATATCTTTACACTTTTGTCTAGTCTTTAAGGTAATTTTACTCCTACATACGAATTGAAAAAAAATTGATTGGAATCCGTTGTAGATTTTAGTCAAATCCATTTGGTACTCAATGTGTTAAAGGAAGTACTATTTCTTATTTATTAATATATTTATTTGGAGAATTGAAATTTTAAAAAGCCGAGCCAAGAAGCACCGAGAAAATGGTAACTCCCAAAAAGCCCATTGTATTCGAAGTTCTAGAAAGTAAAAGGGTTGATAGGCTAGAAGGAAAGAAGAGAAGTGACAGAGACAGAGATAGCTAGTCATGTGAGAATTTTCAAGATTCTTTCGCTAATCTAAAAATATCCTCCAGTTAAATAGAACGAATTTTATTCATTCGCATGACATCGGAACTCAAAATTGGTAGCGTTGCTCTAGCAATGGCAGAACACTCACAGATAAGATACTCAGTGCTACCTGCCTCCTCTAAGCAAGACAGACAAATCGGGCCCTCAATGAACATCTTTTCTACCAAGTTTTATTATATATCAATAGATGATTTCCTACAGACTATAACAAAATAAAGAAAAAAAAAAAAAAATACTCAAATACTAAAAAAAATGTGTGTAATTGATTCAGTGGCAATTTAAAAGTTTACATAGAGAATGAAAACTTAAAAGCCAAAGTATAGGAAATTTATTCAATGTTCTTTAAATGTTCTACATATCGGAGCCTAAGAGGCATAAATCATTCTAACCGGCTACAGAAAGAATTAATCATTACTTGGCAGTTTTTTTCATGAAATGAATAAAGAAATTAGTCTTAAAAGAAGACGACATTTAATTACACCACTGATGATATCTGAGATAAAGCAGAGTGAAGGAATATTTTTCCATTTTGCAACTATTTTAAATGTATTAGTGTACATCTTGCTACATAAAGGGTTTTCCAATAACAGGTGTTATTTTGAATAGCCCGCTATTTCGGTAGATGTCACTTTTGAGCTGTCATTTTTTGATATTTGACAAGTAGAAACTACGCTATTAATAAAAATGGAACGATACACGCTAAAACAAAGCACTGAAATTATTAAAATTTGCTATAAAAAGGGAGAAAATTTCAGAGACGGTTCGTAAAACTCCAACATTTTTGGGCCATCGTGAAGCACCTTGCCGGACCGCAATACAGAATAGGTGAACAAATTCGAAGAATAAAACCCGTGCACGGCGCTTAAGAGTATCCACAAGAAAATATTGCTGTTGTAGCCGAAATAGTTGAAGAAAGCCCAGGTTTGTCCATTCCTCGTCGTTCTTTGGAATTAGGCATTCCACAAACGTATTTTGCATAAAGATTTGGGTCTTAAGGCTTATAAAGTCCAGTTAACATGAAAACTCGAGCCGGCCGATCACCAACAACGTCGTGTATTTACTAATTGGGCTGTTGAAATGCATGAAAATGATCTGGAGTTCCCTCGAAAAGTCATCTTCAGTGATGAGGCCCATTTCCACATCGGTGGCTTCGTGACAATTTTGTCGGATCTGGGGCTTAAAAAATTCAAGAGTTATTGTTGAAAAGCCTCTCTATCCTCAACATGTGATTGCTTGGTGCGGTTTATGGTCCGGCGGAGTTATTGGACCTTACTTTTTCGAAAATGAAACTGGAGCAACAGTTACGGGGAATGGTTACGGTGAATGGATTGCGCTATCGAGAGATGATTAATGATTTTTTATGGCCGGAATTGGAAGGTATTTATCTGGACAACGTTTATTTTCAACAAGACGGCGCTACGTGCCACACAAGCAACGAAACCATTGATCTTTTATCAAAATAACATCTCTTATTAGAAAACCCTATGCAAAGAAAACGGATCAACAAATTTAAAAGATCTGCGAGTGAAACAAATAAACTGTTTTTGAATTCGTTCAAACCTATGAATATAGTAAAGGCGATACGGGGCTTCGCAAATAAATGCAGCAAATGGTAGTAAAACTTAGATCGTGGAAGCTATGTTCGCAATATTAAGAAAACAGCTGTAAAGGCGCTACAACTTGCAAGCTACTAAAGAAAAATGCTGAATATTTCTTAAATTTTTGCATTCAATTTGAGAATAAAAGAGCTCCAAAGCTCTAAAAACACGCTTTACTGATTATACACAACACTCGAACATGAGCAATCCTACTGGCCGCCTCGATGCTGATAAATTTCTACACATGTTCTTCTAAATTTAAATTACGAATGATAATGCGAAAACACGGTTGTTCCAAATTAATGAAATATGAAAGCAATTTCGCAAAGTGCAATAAATTTATGTTCTTTAATTAAAAATATTCGCATACAATTCTGCGCTTAATGCAGCCTTATGTGGGCGTTTCAGTGATTTTCAAATTAATGAAGTTAATGAAAATGTGCTGATACATAACTACATTTCATAAATCATACCGGAGTGAGTAATTATCAAATTAAAAATTTAATCAAAACTATTAAAAATTTAAATTTGCGATACATTAAAGTCATAAAATGGCCAAATTATTTGATTAGAGCACAGCGAACAGCCCACAAATCGGATTTCGCGGAAACATTGTAACCATTTATCATGCGTACGTATGTGTGTGTGTATATATATCATTTACTTTATGTGCCTTTACTTATATATACACACACAAACACACACATACAGTCATATTTTTAAGAGTGCGCGAAAAAAATGTTCAAGCAAATTTTTTCTATTTATCAAGCACGAATTTAGTTGGCAATTCTAAGCACTTTTAAATGACCTGCAAGCGCTTAAGAATCACTGAGTTGAGTCATGCGTGTCGGAATGCGGAGCAATTATTTAATGTTACTAAAACAAGCAAAAACAACAAGCGCAACTACTAGTATTAGTAGCACTAATACCACAATGACTACTGCATACCATTAAATATTCCGCGCTCAAGCGCACTTAGCGAACTAGAAGCAAAAACAAGTAACAGAACAACAAAAACAACCTCAAACATTTATTCTAAGCAACCATTTACGGCAGTCACCGAACACACCGCAGCCACCCAGCGTTGGCAGGCGAAATACTTCAGACACAAACTCGAGTAGTTGTTGAGTGGAACTATTTGTGCGAAGCAGCGCAAATGGCCGGCAAATTACGACGCCAAATCACCGACAATTATTGCAAGCAAGCAAAGACAAAGTGAAAAGGCAAAAAAAGAAAAACCAAACTAGAAAATGCATGGAAACATGTACCTGTACAACTACAGAAGCAAAAGCAAACTGCCACGGAAAACTGCGGTGAGCACCCGCGCTTCGAATGCGGCAGACAGGCGAAGGAGAGCAGAGTGCTTGCAATATGCCGCTAAATTGACAACAAAGTTGTGCGAAATAACATCAACAACGACAACAGTAATGCATTGCAATAACAACAAGTGTAACAAGCTCCACAGCAACAATAACAACATACAGGCATCAAAGTCACTTGCAAAATCAAACGAATCGCCAACGACTTTGCCACTGCTAACGATGCCAAATTACATTTATAGTGTGCAGTGTGCAGTCTGCAGTCTGCAACAACAACACAAAGAACAACAACGAAACACCTGTTGTACACATCATTGATAATAACAACAAATCGTTATTACGCATTCTGGTGCACTTAACCTGGAAAAAATGAGTTTAGCAGTGGCGTCGGCATCGGCGGTAGTTGCAGTGGCGGCGACGCCACCTTCAAGCCCACATTCACGTTCTCGCACTTGTATAAGTAGACGCACAGTTACCCCGCAGGAGTCATGCGTTATTGCCACATGCTGTCAAGTGCTTTCGTGTAGTGTTGCATTGCGCTAGCACTCAGCTAAATATATGCAACATATGCCACATGCCACATGTACTCGTACGTGTACATTTAGCCGACAGCAGCACGTACGCATCGCTAATGCTCTCTTGACTGACTACGTGTGCCGCGATAGCTGCAGCTGCAACACCAATGGCAGCCCCATTTGGCCAACGATCGATGCTTGCTGATCGACGGCAAATCGAGTTGTGATCTTAAGCGATCTGTGTAGCTATGCAAACGAGCGACAGCAATAGCAAAAACAATGGGAGTCGTTACAACTAACTGTAGTGTTGGTTGGTTGGTTGGCGAATTTCGCCTACTCCGCGCACCATCAACATCAGCATCACCACCATCAACAGGAGTCGCCTACTGCGCGCACAACACTTGTACAACAACTTTAGTTGTGACGCTCAGATATTTGCCAAAACTTATTGATGCTGTCGCTGAGATCATCGCAACAACGCAAACAAGCTAAGAACAACAAATAACAGCAACACCGCCGCTGTGAAGTCGTTGTGTATTGCGCTTGAATGCAAACAGCTTTGCCGGCTGCCACTGTCAGTGCTGATGGTTGGTTGTAGTTGACGCTGCTGCTTTTGTTGTTGATGTTGTTAGCACGACGCTTTGCACTTGCCGAAGTTGTCTAAATGGTATGCAAACGCAATGGCAAAAAGTAAAACGCAAATGAGATTTGGGTGAACAAATGCCTGTGCATCGAAACGAACAAGTCTATCTAAGCATTGCGGCTAAAAAGTTGGATAATTTTTGAATACACAGCGAACAAGAAATGTTATAAATTCAATTCAACAGCAAGGCTTTCGAGTAAATAGATGCACTGTAGATGCAATATATATCATTCAACAGATAGTGGAAAAGTTAATTGAATTTAATGCACCAACATAAATGTGCTTTGTTGACTTGACAAAAGCATTCGACCGAGTCAAACTGCAAGATGTTTTGAACAACCTGGCCAAATAAGGTGTACCAGAAGACATTCTTACCGTTATTAAAAACCTGAACTGTGATTGCAAAACAAAAAACGGAGTTCCATGCGCAAGCGGAATACGGCAAGGAGACTTGCTGAGCCCAATACTCTTCAATACAATAATGGACCAATAATAAAAGAAGTCAAGTCATTAGATGGGTATCGTCTTAACATGAGCATACCAATTTTATGTTATGCAGATGATGCCATATTAATTGCGGACTCTGAAGACAATCTGCATAGATTAATACATAAGTCTGTAGTTACAGCCAAACAGTTTAATATGGAGGTCTCCAGAGAAAAAACAAAAAGCTTAGTAGTTGCCAAGAATGCGATCAGATGCAAACTTGAAATATAAAGGACGATGATAAAGCAACTTATGAAATTTAAATACCTTGGGATAGAAATATCTCAGAGAGAGATGTATACAGGGCACACGTATTTCATGTTGCATTAGGGCTGTTGTATGGTGGAACAAATATATGACCACTGAAAGCAAGACGCGTATATACAAGACGGTAATAAGACCAATCCTGACCTATGGAGCTGGAGCACGAGCTGAAAACGCAAAAACAAAGCAGCTATTGCGTATAGCTGAAATGCAAGTTCTACGATCCATCGTAGGAAAAAAACGTCTTGACTGCATTATAAACGAGATCATTCGTGATGAAACTGGCGTTAATGACGTAGTGAAGTTTATAAGAACAAGAAGACGAGCTTGGAATGATCACGTTTCTAGAGCTGGTGACGACAGAATTAACCGAATAGCGAGGGACTATATACCATATGGAAAGCGCGGACCTGGAAGACCACCAAAGAGATGGCACGAAAGCTGGATTTCGACATCAGCGGAAGGACAATAACATTTCGTCATTTTGAATTTTAATAAAACTTTGTAATTTATAACTATGTTATTGTGTGAAGAAAAACAGGTGAAGACCTATAATAAAAGAATAATAAGAAGAAATCCATTCTCAATTAATCAGAAGTATCAAAGTCGTTATAAAAGTAGTTATTCAACAGAAGTTTTAGGTAAAATTTTTCGGATTTTTTTTGTGCAAAACTGTAGTCACAATAAATTTACTGTAACCCCAAGAGTGTTTCAAGCCACTCATTTATATTTTATCACATAGAAAGTAATCGATTATTTGTACTGAACTGAAAACCTGTTTTTGAAATCTGAATTGAAAATGAACAAAAACAAAAAATTAAAAAAAATATATATGTACAAAATAAAAATGATTCCCATAATTTATTGATTAATAAAAAAGTAATTGTATAATTTTAGCTTATTATTTTAGAGGGATAAAATTTGGAAATTTTAAGCCAAACAAATTTTAGTATACATTTGAGTACGAGGCTTTAGTGATCTGTGCCTTTTAGTTCACAGTTTAGTACAAATATCTTTTTAATTACACAATTGTAGCACAAATTTTAGTACAAAGTCCCTTACAAAATTTAGTACAAAATGTGGGGCACATTTTATTAATTATAGTTTATGTACAAATTTTAGTACAAAGTTTAGTTTACAATTTAGTACGAAGTTTTGGTAATTTTAATATGTGCTTCATTAGCACATATTTGTGTTGAATTAAAAATGACCAAAAACAAAAATAAAAAAAAAAAAAAAATTATTCCCATAATTTATTAATTAATAAAAACGTATTTGTACGAGTATGATTTTTGCTTATTATTTAAAAAAACAGATTTCGGGGGTTGCAAAATTTTAGTCAAACAAATTTTAGTACAAAGTTTAGTACATTTTTGAGTACGAGGCTTTAGTGATCTGTGACTTTTCATTCACAGGTTAGGACAAATATGCGTTTTAATTACACAATTGTAGCACACATTTTAGGATAGAGTTCATCACAAAGTTTAGTGCAAAGTGAGGAGCACATTTTAGTACGAACTTCTTATTTATATGCTTTAATTACAGTTTTAAGCACATTTTAGTACAAAGTTTTGTAGAAATTTTAGTACGTGGTTTTGGTGAGTTTAATATTTGCTTCATTTAAATAGTTGTAGAACAATTTTTAGTACACCTTTTAGTACAAATTTTTAGCGGTTGAAATATGTGTTCTAAATACGCAATTTTAGTTCTTATGCCTTTAAAATATTTTAATTATTTTTTGTTTTTGAATTAACCAAACCTAAACCTAATTAATTAAATCTAAAATTGAAATAATGATAATATCTTTAGTACAACTTTAGTGACGAAAAGTGACCAACGAAGTAGGATTGGAAGAAAATATAAACATTATTGATGGTTTTATTGCGTTTAATATTTGGGAATGAAAAAATAAAATAATATGCTCTCGCAAATTGTGAAAAGAAAGATATTCAAACCGATCTCTCAGCGCGAAACTGAGAAAAATATTTTTGAGTGCAAAATAGGAGAAATAATTTTTTTCAAAAAAACGAAAACAATATTTCTAGTTTATATTTTTTGGTCTTTAAGTCTATGTGCCAAACATTTTTCAAAAATCTGAACAATATTTTACGGTGTACAGCAGCTACAACGTCGACTGCCTGATCACTCGCCAGCTTACTCTAATGCGCTCAATGCTTTTGCATGAAATATTTAATGCGCGCCGTCTATCAGGTGTGGATGTTAGTTCATATGACATACCAATCTCAAACTTAGTAGATCTGCGTATGATGCTGACCTACCCTCTCGCATATACCATGTACAGGTATACTCTGCTCTTTTTTGTTCAGCCAGCGAGACACCTGTTAATAGAGAGAAATGTGAATTCCACTGCAGTCTCGTTTTTGATTGTTGTCTTCCTGCTTACTGAATGCAACATTCGCTGCTGCGTCGGGTGTCAACAGCTGCTGTAGTAAAAGAAACAAAAATGTTGGCGCACATTAGCAAGCAGTTATCTATGTTATTGCCACTTCGTTGCAACCCACTTGTTGTCAAACAGAAGGAAATGAACACTGAAGATACTCAAGACAGTCGACTCATTCTTTTTCCGTGTACCATTGATGTCGTTTTCGTTTCACATTGCAAATATTTTTCAAATTGCATTTACATATTTAATCTAACAGCTTTGCCTACTCAACTCTTTTTCGCTGCAACGCCGTCATACTGTGGCAAGTGTCATAAAAACTGTACCCGCCGCTTGTGAGTTTACCGAAAACGCTGAAGCCATCAGTGCAGCTGCTGTTTGTGTTCTTTAAATTTTAGTAAATGTATTTGTTTTTGAATTTTGGTCACTATTTTATTGATTCCACCTGCTGTTGTTGCTCTAGATGCCAGCTGTAGGCCATGTGCGCCACCGCCAGCCCACTACTGCACGTCTAACTTACTTTGATGCGCTCGATTTCGTCTAGCAAGTTTGGCGCTTAAGTCTTTCGTAGGTGATAGCAAATGTAAGAATGTATGTGCATTAAGGTGTCTCTTCTGCCATCATAAAAAAAAAACAAAAGAAAAATAAAAGAGTAAATAACTAAAAACAAAGTCACACTCTGCTTACAAGGGAAACGAGAAATATTGTAAATTTTTTGGTTCAACTCAGGCAGACTTGCGAACTGGATCGTATTGAAAACAACAATCAATTGCAAATTTTTTCATTCTAAATGATTTTAAATAATAGAAGATGCAAAGGTTTTGGTTCAAAATTAAAAAGAAAAATGATTTATTGTATATGCATTACGAAAAACGCCGTATTGAGCTGAGATAAGTTGGCGAAAGTCATAAAACTGTACAAAATTGTATGACTCCGTTTATGTTGGGTCACCCTACTGTGCATGGCTTGTGCATCTTTAATATACAAATGCATATTCTCACGATTTGTCAGTTAATTTGTTCAGCCGTGTTTCGCTTTTCTTGTTTCTTACCACGCAGATGTACTTGATTACCGAGTTTTTCGATTGATTTTGGCGATACGTTTTTTTGCTTTGCATCGATTGGGTGATTTCCTTGGCCTCATGGCGCCATGAAGCATTTAAAATATTTTTATTTTCTCTCTACTTGGTTTTTGCATAAATTTCGATGTCGCAAGTGCACATGCGTGTTACTATGTGGTCGTGGCAAGTGTGTGGCAACTGCATTAGATATTAAGAACATAAATATTTTCAAAAACTTTAATTACTTTTGATGAGTTCTTAGCATTTCAGCAATTACAAAAAACTAAAAAAAAAATATTATAACTTGGCATGCCGTATCGCATAAATTAGTATGAATTTCGATATTATAAGAGTGGAAAAAATGTAGCTGCTGGCGTTTACTTTAATTGGCTTTGATTTTTGCGCTCTTAAATTGGCATATTAAGCCGATCATTTGGAATGATATTTTATCTTTTCTGAGAACTTTAATTGGTACAATTAGCGTATTTTAGAATAAATAACGAAAATTAATATAAACTTGTGGGGTAAAGCAGAGCTGTACCGAGTGTTGTGATGAAAAGAAGGTTTGTAGGTACTGGTTTTTGGGAAAACGTAAACTTTTGTGCGAATATTTGCAAGAATATTTGCAGGAATATTTGCGTGCAATGTGCCCCGCAAGTATTCAAATATAAGCAGATTTTGATCCACTTTTTTGCATATTGCACTGAAACTAAAAGTGAGACTGTGGACCATTCTTGCTTATGATTTTCTGAAAATAAATCAACTACCTGTAAAATAGTTAGATAAATGCTGTTATTTGTTGCAATAAAGTTAAAAATATGATATGTCAGGCTAAGTGTAAAACGCAAAAGGAATGATAACAAGAAAAGTAATGGTAATCGATCAGATATTGACAATACTCAAAGCCTTGGAAAACACCCATGAAAGGAGAATCGACACACACCATCTTTTCGTCGATTTCAAAGCTGCATTCGACAGTACGGAAAGGAGTTGCCTATATGCCGCGATGTCTGAATTTGGTATCCCCGAAAAACTAATGCGGCAATGCAAGATGACGTTGCTCAATACCATCAGCGCCGTCAGAATTGGAAAGGACCTCTCCAAGTCGTTTGATACCAAACGAGGTTTCACACAGGGAGATTCGCTGTCGTGTGACTTCTTTAACCTGAGACACAATTTTTTATAAGAGCGAACAATTGTTGACGTATGCCATGCTGTTAGTTCTGCTTTTTCAAACTGGAAAAAGAAGCAAAGAAAATGGGCCTGGTGGTGAGGGAAGACAAACAAAGTACCTCCTGTCATCAAACAAACAGTAGGCCCACCCGCGTATCAGCACTCACGTCATTGTTGACAGTTATGATTTCGAGGATGTAAAAGACTTCGTTTGTTTATGACCCATCATTAATACCGACAACAAAGTCAGCCTGAAATCCAACGTAGGATCTCTCTTGCCAACAAGTGCTACTTTTGACTTTCGGTAGCAAAGTCCTCTCACAACGAACAAAACTTACACTCTACAATACGCTCATCATGCCCGCCCAATCGCAAGGTGTAGAAGCCTAGACTATGTCAAAATCCGATTACGCGTACCTATAACTTGGAGTGTTTGAGAGTAAGATTCTGCGCAAGATTTTTTCACCTTTTTAAAGAAGAGGAAGATATGAATATCTAATATTGTGTGCTGTTGGATGCTGATAAAGTCAAAGTGTTACAATTATGTTAAAAAAGTTAGAGATGGACTGCAACAATTAGAATATGGGGGTAGATTTTGAGAAATCAACAAAAATGGTGCTTACACAGGGTGGAAGATTGTTGCATCTGGGAGTAGTGCTGACAAGTAAATGAGCATAAAGCGTAATACTTCAGTATAAATTTGTATAAATTCAGCTTACACAAGCTTCTTTCCTAAAAAAGATATAAATCTCAGCAGGTAACCTCCAACTTTATTTTGTTAAAAAAATTGTAAGACTTCCGGAATGCTCGCTTACTTATGCCATAATCTTGGAAACGAATGCGGAAATCTGCATCAAATTATATATAAAAAATAATTTTCGAACACAGCAGTCTTTTGTTGCATAATTTGACATAATCTGACACTGAAAGTGTTGCAAAAAAAAATATTCTGGACTGAATCATTTAATAAAATAGGAATGGAAGTCAATGTAAGATAGGTTAATGGAGATCAAAACCCAAATGCTTGGAAAGGAAAAAACTCGAATCTCATAGAGTGCGGCTCTGACGACTTGTGCAACTTGGAGCCTGGCGTGGTCGTGAACGTTGGCTTGACCATGTCGATCAGGTATTTTCAGTCGAATAGCCTCATTCACGCGGTGTAGCCGGTCAACAAGCAGACCGTGACATACTTTTCGAGCATTTTCCAGTGCAGCATGCCCTCCCAGACCCACCAAACACATATAATGATTTTATTTGGATGAAGACGGGCTGACTCTTAGCTTTGGCGTATCTCCTGAAGCCACCCACTCCTTTCTTTGCTTCATATACATAGATGCATATGCATCATTTCTCATCTCCCGTGACGATTCGGCACAAAAAAGCGTTGTTTATTACCGCGTGTTGTTCGATGGCAAGCGATACGCTGAGCAGCAATTTGAAGGCGACTTTCTTTGTTTTTTTTTTTCCTTGAGCTCGTGAGGAACCTAGGCTCCCAATTTTTCGATAAATCCCATTAAATGAAGGTGGCTGAGAATCGTTTTATGGTCGCAGCTCATTTTTTCCGCCAATTCACGACTGGTTCGGCGACAGTTCTTCTTCAGAAGTGATTTAAGTTCGAATCAGAAGGCCTACCGCTGCTTAACGTGTCATCGACGTTTAACGTCGGCATTTTTGAACTTTGCAAACCATTTCCATGCTGTAGACTCGCCTGTGACCCCTTCCCATACAAGTCGCAAATGTCCTGGGATGCTTCGTCAGCTTTTTGAGCTGGATGCAAAGCAAAGAAGACCAGGTGTCAAAAATGTTGATTTTTGCTTCTTGCGTATTCCATTACTAAGCCTCAAATCTTACATGGTTTTGTAGAGCAGAAAGAGTTCTATCGAATGACTACTTACCCTTTGCCAAACAGCAAGCATCGTTGTCATATAAAATAAAAAATGAAAACTTATTCCTCAACTCAATACACTTTTCATGTTAGCTCCAAAGATATTGTGGAGAATTTTTTTTTAACATGAGCTCATGTTGATAACTTCAACTGTATTACTGTATAGGTTTTACTACTATTCTCTGCAGCTCAACTCTTTTGGACTTTTCTTTCATCTTGTTGTAGCCTTCTGACTCTTCTATCATTTTGTTGTTGCCATTGTTGTAGTCTTTCGACTCTTATTTTATGTTGTTGTCGTCATTGTTGTAGTCTACCGACTCTTATTTTATGTTGTTGTCGTCATTGTTGTAGTCTACCGACTCTTATTTCATGTTATTGTCGTCACTGTAGCTGACGACGCCTGTCCGCGCATGTAACATTAACTGCCAACTAAATAAGTACGTTTAACTAACTTGTACACGCAAATCGTCGGTAATTGTTTGGACCATTGTGGTAATTTTTTGTTGTTATTTACTATTGTTGTTATAGCACTTGCTCACTGTTATTGTTGCTAATCATAGAAATGAGTAAGCATATGAATAAAATGTGCACAAAGCTAAGTAAACATTTAGGATGAGGATGCGCTGAGTTTTTCTACCCATACCCACACAAAGGCGCACTAGCAGCTGAAGACAGTTGCTTGGGGAAATTATGAGGGAGAAGTTGATGATGTACCTGCAGCAATAGTGACAACAAAACGCTTGTGAAGGAGTAGAGGGAGTAAAAAAGCAATTGAATGTGCCGCAGATAGGCGGCTAAATAGACATTAGAGTGAATGAATGGACAGACAGACATACAGACAGATCAACAGACAGATGGACAGCCAGCTGGTGAAGGCTAATTTATGTGTAAATGGTGGTTAATTTAAGCACGAAATTCTAATAATTGGGAGGCGCAGACGTCCGCACGAAGGCGAATCAATGAAATAAAAGTAAAAAAATGCAATAAAAGAAACTTAATAAAAAGTGGACACATGAGTTGGCTCTTACCGCTTTGAGTTGTTGGTGGTAATGTGACGGCATAATCACACGTTATGGCAATTTGGTAGAAAAAGTTATAGCCGAAAATTCAAGGAAAAATGAAGAAATGAAAAAAAAATATTAAGGAGAAAACCGTTTGCTGTGCGATGCAATTGTGGATGAGTGGAGGCGACAGCAGTTAAAAGTCAGGAAGTCAAGGCAGGGCGGGCGCGTATTGTGCGACTGTAAGTGCCATGTGATTGCTGCACGTAGTCATGTGCCTTTGAATTTTTCTACAACGAACAAAGTATGCGATGATTGCTGATGTTGGTGTGTGGCTAGTGGGGGAGGGTTGCAAGCTGAAGAATAAGTACATGCATGAAAATGCTGTATAATGTGATTAACCGTAGTAAGGGAATATGCAAAGCGACGGCACACTTCTCTACCTTCTCGCATATGGTGCAGAGTACACACAGAGTACAATTAAAATGCCACGAGGCTGATGACTGCCCTAGAAGCTGTACTTCGATGGTCAAATAAAATATTTTGGAATATGATATGGCACTTATGAGTCAAACGCTAAAGGTATTAGGAAGCCAGGTGAAAGTTTTCCATGGAATAATTCGTGGATGAGACGTTTGCCCAAGGCGAACGTACTAAGATGACCACAAAGCACAGAGGAGGGATCAAACGCAAAGACAACTGCTTGAGCGTGGAATATCCATATCATTGTTTTTTCAGGCCAGCTGAAATCCGGTTTCATTTTCGGCGGCGGTACGTAAAGAACGAGAAATATTGCTCCATTGCTCGTGCATGCCGGTTTGTTGGGCAGTGCTCTCTGAGAGCAGGAGCGAGAGTCGAGTGACGAATCTTCTGGCTGTCTGTTGTGACTGCAGCTTTCCGATGTCGAACACTCTTTGTGTAGTTAGATGCCCTTTGTTTGCTGCACGGAGGCGTGTAAGTATTTTGCCTGCAACATGGAAATGATCCGAGTCGATGTTGGGTCCTCGGATCGTACGTACATCTAATACACTAGAAGCGTGTCTTCCATCTATCACAACATGATCGATCTGGTTTCGCGTTTTTCGATCAGGAGACAGCCAGGTAGATTGGTGTAATTTTTATGCTGGAATCTGGTGCTGCATATTACCATGTTTCGAGCCCCGGCGAAGTCGATCAGCCTCTGTCCGTTACCGGATGTTTCGTTGTGCAGGTTGAATTTTCCGACAGTGAGACAAAAAATTCCCTCCCTGCCCATCCTGGCATTGAAGTCGCCAAGCACGATTTTTATGTCGTGACAGGTGCAGCACTCAAAGAAACGTTCCAGGCGCTTATAGAAAGAATCTTTGGTCGCATCGTCCTTCTGAGCGAGATGTTGAAAAATCTCGACTTGAAGCGGATTATTACCACCGGAGTGAACGACCCTACTTGGCGACGAAGTCTCTCTCCCACTATAAATACCGAATTAGCGCTGCTTTACCAGTCAACTGCAGTAGATGTTGCAAGCTCCGAATCTTTTCTCGCTATGCTTCGCCTATCGTATCTCTTGAATGGCAGTGGTGTCAGTCTTTACTCTCACGAGGGCAACAACCAGCCGGGCAGAGGCACCCCCTCCTTGAAGGGACCGGACATTCCAGGTGCATACCCTCAAATCATAGTCCTTAATTCGTTTGCAGCGGTCGTCCTCAGAATAAGCAGTTCTCATCCAAGGTTTTGTTGTGTTTTTCACTGGGAAAGATTTTAACGTAGTGGGATTGAAATGTGTGTTCGGAAGGTGCCCAGAGGATACTTGGGCGAAGCCATGAAGTTGCGAGCTGCTTGCACTGTATGCAAAATAGTCATCCTGCCAAGTCAAGGGCAGTAAGGTACTTTAAATAGTAACTGTAACAGTAAGAAGAACTAGTAAAAGGTTTTCTTGGTTAGAGCGATAAAGCGTTTTTAGTTGCAAAGCGTTTATAAGTGCAATAGGACTTAACGACCTTTGTTCTCCTGTCACAAGAAATAACTTAAAGCATTCATTTTTTCTCAGATACATCCGGGTCTTTGTATAAAATCTGACACATAATGAAACTCGAAATAATTTTTTTTAATTTTTTTGTTGCAGATATATTAAAGCAAATTGCTTTATTTACGTATACAAAAATTTGAATCAAAACAATTTTTGCCATAAATTCAAACAGCTTATTATTAAAATGTCTTTATTGAAATAACTTAATTAAAAAATAACGAGAAATATCTTTCATAGGACTTCATTGAATAAACAAAATTCTGTTATTAAATATTGGACATTCCAGAATCGCTTAGTTTAATACTCATACGCTTGCAGAAAATAAATCCAATTGCAAACTTTATGACTATAAATTAAACCAGCTTATGGCCATTAAAACGAATTATGCCTCAAACTCGTCCCCAATTTGTTTTGGACTAGTTCGCGCGTTTACTAACTGTTTATATCAAAAAGTTGCCGGAAACAGAAACAACCTGATTAATAACTGAAATAAATCACACATTTATTTGTCCTACCGCAAAAAATATCTGCCATTAAATTTCGCCGCATAAGTAAAAACCTAAAAATTAATTATATTTCACTGTGAAATAGTTTTGTATCTATGTATGTATGCGTGTGCACCATAAATCTAATTTTAGAAATTATAGCCATTAAAACTATCAGCATAAATCACTTTTTTAATAACTGAAACAAATCAAATGCTTAACTGGTCTATCTTCAAAAAACGTACCTCCCCTGCAATTTCAATAAATAAATAAGAATCTGCAATTAATTTCCTTTGAATATCATTTAAACTCATCTTGAAATAATTAAATTTTTTAACCTGCCGCCACCTCAAAATGATCGGCATTAAATATTGCCTCCTTGTCTGACTGCATTCGATTGCAATTGCATTAAAATTTTCGCGCAATTTTTGTTTGTTTTTGGCTGCTTTATTTTACCACCTTCCGCTCCTCTAAGCAAACATTGAAGTAAATTCACAGCAATACATCAAATTAAAATTCCAACACGGAAGCTTCAAGCCGCCGCTACTACTGTCATAACTGTTGATGTTGTTGTAGTTGTTTTTTGTCTTTTTTTGTTGGTAGCAACTACTGCCACAATGTGCAATACAAATTTTTCGACACGTTCTCAGTGGGTATCAAATAACAAAGAAAAATTCAGAAAAAGACCAAAAAGGCTACCACAGCGCACCTGCTCAAGTTTCACGAGCAACTATCTCAGGGTGAAGTGTCCACGGGAGTGACGGCAGCGTAAGGAGGTTTAAAAAATTCATGAAAATAAATTTCAATCAAAAGTCAAAAATGAAGGAAACGAAAAAGGCCACAAGCAACAACAGCAACAAATTACTGTAAAGACAATAGCAAATATGGAAGTTAATCCCGCAAAAGCAAACCATAAACCAACTTCACAATAGGTGGATTGGCTCAGTTGCCAACCAAGCCAGATAAGCAAGTAGGCAACCTATCAGCTTTGGAGATGTAAAGATGATTTGGATGGGCCAGAAGAAAATGTAGTGGATGAGGATCTTTCGTTATTGGGTATATTGTGTTTTATAAATGTAATTGTTAGTGTAATTGTATTTATTATTGTAAACGTAATTGTAATTGTAGCTGCGAATAAAATTTCTAATGCAAGTGTAATCATTATTGTAATTGCAATTGAAATTGTTATCAAGATTGTAATTGAAATTGCAAATGTAGCTATGAATGAAATTCTGAAAATGATTGTAATTGGTATTGCCATTACAATTAACAGAAATTGTTATTGTAATTGTAACTGTAGTTCTAATTGTAACTGTAGTTATAATTGTAATCGCAGTTGTATTTGATTGTGTAATTGTAATTGCAATTGTAGCTATGCACTAAATTTTTAAAATAATTGTAATCGTTATTTTTAATTAATTTTTTACAGTTACAATTGTAATTTTAATTAAATACAAAACTATTTCACAGTGAAATATAATTAATTTGTAGGTTTTTATTTATGCGGCGAATTTTAATGGCAAATTTTAATTTAATTACAATTGTAACTGTAGTAGTAACACATTACTTTCAATAGTAATTATAAGTGAGTTTGTATTTGTTTTTGTAGTTGTAATTGCAATTGTATCAGTGATGTTAATTTATAGTATATTGTTAGTGTAATCATTATGTAATTATAATTGGAATTGTAATTGCAATTTTTAATTGGTATTGCAAATGCGGCGGCCGCCGTAGCCGAATGGGTTGGTGCGTGATCACCATTCGGAATTCACTGAGAGGTCGTTGGTTCGAATCTCGGTGAAAGCAAAATTAATAAAAACGTTTGTATGGTAATTTGCAAGTATTGTAATTATATAATATTGTAAATAGTTAGAACTCAATTAATTGCAATTGTACTATAGATGTAATTGTAAGAATAATCTTAACTATTGTTGTTAAAAAATTGTAATTGCAATTATTTGTAATTATAATTGTAATTGTAATTTTAACTCTAATTATTATTATGATTGAAATTTTAACTATAACTGTTCTTGTTAACTGTAATTATACAATAGTACTAATTTTTTAATTGATTTCGGCGTTGCAATGGTAATTTAATTGTAACCATTCTTGTAATTGTAATTGCATTGGTAATCGAAACAATAATTGTAGTCCTTATTGTAATTTAAATTTGAATTGCAATTTTAGCTGCTATTCAAATTAAAACTGTAACTTTGATCGTGACGCTAATTTTTATAATTATTTATAATTGCATGTAATTGAATGTAATTATTATTGTAAATCGGAATCTTGTTGTAATGATGATTACAATTATAACAATTTATTTACTGGCAATTGGAATGATAAATGTAGTTGCAATTACAACTGTAATTGTAATGTTAAATGTAACAGTAATTACTACTACAATTATAATAATTGTAATTTTAATTAATTTTTCTATTAATATAATTACATTAATTTAACTGAGACCGTAATTGTAATTGCAATTGTATTTTTGATTGTAATTATTGATTGAAAATTTGGGTTTAGTAATTGTAAATGTAATTGTAACTGCAGTTAGAATAAAATTTTAGCTATAGTTGTAATTACAATTACATTTTTAAATCTTAGTGCCGCCTGATGGTAATTGTTTTTTTTTTTGTAAAATAGTATTTTCAATTAAATTGTTGTCCTAATTGCATTCGTATTTGAAATAGTTATTACAATAGTAATCCCCTTGTAAGTGGTACCGTAATTGTAATCTCAAATGTTTTCTATTGTAATGGTAGTTGTAATCATAATTGTAATGGTAATTGCAATTCTAATTGCTTAGTTGATGAATTTATATTTATATAATGGTTAGTTGGCAACCCTACAAATTTCCATAATGCAAACAAAGAAACAAAATAGAGCCTCACCGCTCCCCTCTTGCATATTTACTCCTGTTTTGTTCCGCCAACATTTTGTATGAGCTTTTCATCTGTAGCCTCTTCCTACACGTTTTTGTTGCTCCATTTTTGTTTATTGTTACTTTTGTGTTTGTTGTTGGCTTTGCATAAATTTTACTTGCATAAAGCTGCTGACTGCTCCTGCTCGTCGTCAATCGCTGTCTTTGCTTGCTGCCGTTACGGTTGATTCAGTGCACCTTTTCGTTTTTGCTCGTTGCATATTTTTTGTTTTGTTTCACCTGCTGGCTGCGACTGATCCACTGATCCACACGCTGCCATGGGTGCATCTTGTCGATTTTTCACTCAGCGCTTGGCATTGATTGAAGTTGGAAATTTGGATGTTGCATGATGCGGCTGTTGATGTGGGAGGCATGCTGACTGCTGACTGCCAACCTGGCAGCTCGATTGCTCAAGCAGTCAAGCAAAGTCAGGAATGTTGGCATTAGGCAGTTTTTTGCGCAGCAAAGAGGAGAAGATCGAGGTGCCGCTCCACTGCACCCATACTCGTAGCCGTTTTGCTGAATTTATGAAGATGCCAGCAACAATACAACATTTGGCGTTTGGTTTGCTCAGTTGCGCCAAGCGCTTTGTACGGCTCTATGTCTGTCCGTTTGTATATTTGCTTGACTTTTGCTTCACTTGACTTGTGTCTGCGCTTGTGCTCGCACACAGGTTGATGGATGACAGCGTTGTCAGGCGTACACGGTATTTTTGGTGCTTTTATCTGCCGTTTGAATGCCTTTTTGCGGATATATTTTTCTGCTGGGTCTGGTGGGTCTGGTAGGTCTGCTTGGCTATTTGGTTGTTAGTGTGTATGTAGCTTTCGGTTTGGTTGTTTATGCGACTATTTGACTGACTGTCGACTACAGACAAAATGTTTATGGCGCTTTAAAGTGACAACAACAACAAATTGTTGGCATGTTTATGCAAAACACGAGCATTACAGCGCAGTTAGGCGGGCACGAGAGCATCGTAGGACTATTGAATTTGGTGAGTGTGGCCGCCACCGCTCCAAACACTCACATACTTGTGCGTGTGTCCGTACATGTATTTTCCTACCCTAGTGCCTGTACATACATACATAAATACATATATACTTATATCTATTTGTAGTTGGCGTAACGTTTGCATTTTTTTCCCCGCATATTGTATGGCATGCGGCAGGAATTTGCAAATGATGCAGTCAAATGGCTTATTGTGGTGCAGATAAGCCCGAAGATTTATTGGAGAAAATCCTAAAAGGTATTTCTTGGAGTTGATAAAAGTAATGGCTCACCAAATTTTTGTGGGTATGTGAAAACAACTTCAAGTTTCCAAACTAATTTTATAGTTGTTTGAGTGTCTATTTACGTAATTGTATTTTACAGTTATAAAATAAATTTTCTACATTTCTTACTTTTTGAAACCATTTCGACATTTTGAACTTGAACAACAGCACCTCTTTGTGAATCAGAGACTCGATTTCTTAATTTGCCTTAGGGCGACTTTGGTGTATTACTTTTAAAGTGGCCCAAATATTTGGGACTTTGTCATCAATTCTTCTATTTGTGTGCTTGGGTATAATAACTTGCAAGCTGAAAGAACTTAGATATACAATTTAATAATTTTGAGAGCTGTTCAATGTCAAAAATTGTTGTATTAAGATAAAGTTTTTTAAAGTGAAATAAAACATTTTAACATTTTTATAATTTTTTTATTAAAGTTTTTTTAAGGTAAGTATATAATTAAAAAAAATTGTTTGGGAAATTTTGGAGAAAGAATTTTTTTGGAAAAAAGAGTACTTATATGTTTGTTGAGAAAAAAATATATTTTTGTTTGTGTAAAATTAAAAAGAAAGAAATAGCTTTTTTTGTTAAAAACACAAATTATAAATATTTTTTGTTCAAAGAAATAAAAAATATTTGTTTTTTTTGGAAAAGAGATTAAAAATTTTTTTAACTAAATTTTTTGTTCAAAGAAATAAAAAATATTTGTTTTTTTTGGAAAAGAGATTAAAAAGTTTTTTAACTAAATTTTTTGTTCAAAACAATAAAAAATAGCAATATAAAAAGTTGGTTTTTAGAAAAATAATTTCATATGATTTGTTTAAAATGAAAAACAAAATTTGTTTGGGAAAAAGTTTTTGGAAAAATTAAAAAAAAATTGTTTTTGTTGGAAAAATTATATTTTTTTGTTCAAATCATTTAAAAAAGCGTTTTGGGAGAAACTTATATATTGTGTTAAAAAAAAAAAAAAAAGTAATGTATTTAGGGGGAAAATATTATATTTTTTGTTCAAATTAAAAAAAACTTTCATAATGATATCCTCATAACTCATCGAGCTATAGTCAAATACGTATAGCAAATCAGTTGTAGAGTACCTTCACTTCACTTTCAAACTTCCTTCGAATTCTTTAAATATGTTTTTAATACGTAAATGAACTCAAACTTAAACTATTTAAACCATTTCAATGTCAATGCCATTGTTGTCAAATAAACACTTTAATTTCAATGACAAAATTCTTGTTCTTTGTTTTTGAAACCCAAAACATAGAGGCACACGCCAAATATATTTTTTCTGTCATATGATACCTCACTCCAAAGCAAAACCATAGCTTACTGTCAAGTTCAGAACCCATTTAAATTTAAGTCAGCCTAAGCAAAATTTTATTGTATACTATTTTTTTGAAGTTATAATTTTGTTAATTATTTTTACTTGTAACAATGTTTAGTTGTAATTATTTATTTTATTGATGAGAAGACAAAAAGAAAGTATAAAATAAAGCCATTCTATCAGAAGGCGGGCAATTCAGTCTTAGCCTGGAAGGCAGTCAGTTGCCCTAATTAAAATAAAAAAAAAAGAATATTTTATTTAAAAGGAACCTTTAGTCGGCAGGTTTGTTCTAAAGCTCTTCCCCGATAATAAAGACTTTTCACAGTGCAAAATACTGCTATACTAAAAAATTATCAACACCGGATAAATTTCAAATTATACATTTTTTTTTATTCGGCGCACTTACTTTACTTTGCAATAACTTAAGCCTACAAATATATACATTTTTAGAAGAATTTACAACAGTGCACTCAGATCATTTGACATGCAATCGCTTACTTTGTATCTACGGTGTACTCTTTTAAGTGGAGACCTAAGGGACATAAATATTTATCCCCTTATGGGAGGGTTGTACGCTCAAGAGAAAAAAAATTACCTCAAAAAGGGGCAGGTAATGAGGAAGATCAATGGAAAAAGGATATATGGGATATATATAGAAAGGATATAATATACGAATTATAGACAACTGATGTCGATGCTTCTTGGCCTTTCAGGAACTTTTAAAAAGCGAGTGCCAAAATAGCTGAATCTTAATTACAAGGAAGTTAAGGACAGCTGAAGAGTAGAGATGCTGATATGATTCTATCTAACTACTGTTCAGACAGCTACCTCAAAAAGGGCTCCTGGTAGTATTGCGTCTCACCACGTAAATAGTTTCCTATCAAATAGCGAGCGGTTAAGGTCCAGATTAATTTCCGACACATTGTCAGTGAGCCAGAATATCAGAATAAATCTTTCTTTCGATGCTCCTATGGGAGATAAAGGAATTGATGATGATGATGCTTTCTAGAAATGGTTCTTGGTCCCCAGTTAGTGAGGACAATTTTTTTGCTTAATATGTAATTAATGCTGAAGGTAAAGATGGTAATTTTTGAACATTTCGCTTCGAAAAATTCAAACCAAACATGACAAAAATTAATATTAAAAATAAAAAATAATCGTCTGATTTGTATAATTAAAATTTTTGCTTGGTACTGGAATAAATGCCATACTTTTTACTGATATTATTGAGTACTCGATACTTTGTCTCGATATCGAATCACAAATCAGAAACTATCGATACCACTGAGCAGAAGAAGAAGAATAGGTCTTGTGACTGTTCCGTAGAGAAAATACCAGATTTGAAAATTTTTGTATAATACTTTGCCTAAGACATTTATGAAAGTCTAATGAGAAGAGATAATATCGTAATGCTGAGCTTTAGTTTCCTTGCAGTGTAGCCTTGTATATGAAACTATAGTAGCCGCCATCGAAATGGAATGGAATGTTGAAGGGCTGCAAATTCTTATTTTTCCAAGCACTGAGGCAATATTGAAAAATTGACGTCAAGGGAAAGCGAAAAGGATCAACGAATAGGGAGGAACAGGCGCGGTAAGCGTGCATTAGTCTTCAGCAATCTTCCTGGATTTTTTGATGAATCTTCGCAGTTTGTTGAATAAAGTGTCACCAATTAGTTGTTGTTATTTTAAATCTCCTCATAAAGAAGTCAAGTTGCACTTTATTCGATTTGATGCTTAAGTCGTAAAGAGTGAACCAATTCAAGACATATCTGGAAGCGCTCTTGGCAATAAATCACAGAGTGGTTTGTGGAAATTACCCAGCATACGAGAACGTGACATCATTGGCTGTGGTAACAACTTCGACCAACCACCATTTCGTTTCTTACCGGCGTGAGTCAACGGTTGGATTCAATTTAGAAATATGTATATCCCTTTTTGGGCGTAGAAATAGAAGTATTTAAGGAAAATTTCCAGCTGGGTGTTTTTGTAGCTGCACTGCAATACGATCACCTTTGTTACAATTTAAGCTGCAGAAACTGCCTGCGGCCAAATATTACCACATGCGCCAATTATTATTACATGCATGTGGCATGCCATAAAAGTACAAAAAATAAAATAAAAAACGAAATCAAATATACATATGTTTGTGTAAACGCAGAATAGACATATCGACAGCAGTTCGATGAAATAAATGCAAATTTCAATTTTTAACAAGTTAATTTCGGCGGAGCCCGAGGCGATGATGAGGAAAATCGGGGCAGCAAATTGGCGAGTCGCATTTTAACATGAAATAAAGGTAAAAAAGAGAAAAAGGAATTTCATGTGCAACAACTCAAAGAAAAAAATCTTGCAACAATAATAGCAATGCATAGAATGCGAACTGTGTGGCAAGACAGTAGCCACAAAATAATTTCTGTGCTGAGTTGTTACAATTTTTGTTTTATTTATTTCCGCTATAGGCAAGATTTTGCTGCCATTGTTGACAATATGAAATATCAATAACAAAAAGCAAAAAAACCTCAAAAAAAAACTAAAAAAAAAAAAACAATAACACGAAATAATAGTAATCGCTCAATAACTGCAGTAATAATGACATTTTTCGCTATTGCAAGAAGCAAAACAAAAAAAAAATTATGTAGAAGAAAAACGAAAATCGAGCCGCAATATAAAATTTGCATTCATTACACTTTACAATAGTTGTTGTAATCTTGCTGTTATTGCTGTTCCGTTCCTCCACCACAATTATACGCTTTAAAGGCTTTATTTGATTTTCGCCTGCGACTATGCGACATTGCAACATAGCAGGCGGCATGCAGCAGGCGACAGCGAGGAAAAAAAAAAAGGATTTATAAAAAGAAAAACTAAATTACAATTGACAACTATTTGGCATTTTTGGTGCAACTAGCTAATTTTGTAACTGTGGTTGTTGTTGTTCTTGCAGTTCGCGTTGTTGCAGTTGTTAGGGGCGTCTGTTTGTGGCATTTTTCGGGCGACTGGTGTTACGCGCGTGCGCCGCCGACCTATTTTTGCCGCCGCCTCTGCTGCTGCCGCCGTCGTAAACTATGTTGCACGAAGCAGTCACTCGCAATTTGGGTGGCCAGCAAAAGGCAACAAAAACAACAGCAGCAACTAGTAACGCTTACAACAGTTTTGTTTACTTACTGCATTATTTTTCGTTAAATATTATTGGGGTTTTTGTTATAAGTTGTTGTTGTTGCTGTTGTTGTGGCATTGCCAACAAAGCACTGCATGCATTACAACGCAGCGGCCTTTAGAGTCAACAGCCACCAGCCAACAGCACCAGCCGCATATGACAGCTAGAAAATTGTTGTTGTTGTTGTTGTTTCTATTTAATGCCTAGCTTGTTGTTGTCGCTGTTCGCCGTTTGTTTTGTGAAATTGAAAATCGTGATTTTCAACTTGCGCTAACAATGAAAATTATTGTTGTTAGATAGACAAAGCCAAGCCAAAACAGAAAAAGACAAGAACAAAATCAAAAATCTTGTGCACCTAAAAATCGATACATAAACTTTTCTATTTGCAATGCTACAACGGCAAAGCAAAGTAAGCAATTTTTTTTGTAGTTAGAAGTTTGAGAAAAAAATGCGAAAAAAGGCTGTAGCATAGAAATGTTGAATAGGCAGAAACTAACCGCTATTAGCATACATATACATATAAAGATCCACACACACACACACACTCATACGCAAGCAAGCACATGTTCGTAGAAATATGCCAGTGTGTATGGGGTTGTCGATCGATTATGTTGCTAAAAGTGATTTTTTTCGACATAACTGTCCATGACGTGATTGCTGCGGGCATAACGGCGCAACTACAACAACCATAATAATAAAAAGCTGCCAAAACATATCATATAACTATAATTTTTAAGCAAATACAATGTCATGTATACATGCACTTAATTTATGTATATTCAATCACTACAACAACGTTTAGCAGGAAGTTTTACTGCAACCTTCATTCATTTGAGTTTACTAATTTAAGTTGAATGCTATTTATGTGTATGTGTGTGTAGAAACAGCATGAATTAGTTGGTTTTCTGAAACATTTGATCCCAAATTTCAAATTACTCATATGTACTTGCGCCTTGTATGGAGGAAAAGGCGTGGCACTTCAGAGCAAAAACATTGTCAAAAATCGTTATTTAATATATTTAAATATATATATATCTATATATAATTGGTGCGTACACTCTTTTCGGGTGTTTGGCCGAGCTCCTCATCCTATTTGTGGTGCGCGTCTTGATGTTGTTCCACTAATGGAGGGACCTACAGTTTCAAGCCGACTCCGAACGGCAGATATTTTTATGAAGACCTTTTTCATGGCAGAAATGCACTCGGAAGGATTGCCATTGCCCGCCGAGGGGCTGGTTCGTTGGTTGGTTAGAGTGGTGATTCATCCAGAATACAACTAGCGCTTCCGCACCATTTTATTGCCAAATCCTCGTTACCAACTTGTTTAACAGTTATTTACTGCAAGACTATATTCAGTCGGTGCGGCTTAGGAACCTCATTAGGTTGTTGACGTCGAAGCCAGACAGTTGCCCGAGACTCTTGAACAGCGGTTGACCCAGGGTTAACATTCTGTTCTTCTATAGGGCAGGACATTCATAGAGGAAATGGAAGATTGTTTCCTTTTTTCCGGTTGCTTACAACTATGACAGTATGTATTGTGAGGGATGCCCATTTTGGCTGCTTGTTCTCCGACAGACCAAAAGCCAATTTTGACTGCCGTTAGTCTCCAGGCATCCCGTCGTTTCATGTTTAACAATATTCACGATTGCTTGAGGTTGTAGGTGGGCCATAACGTCCTGCTGATTTTGCATTTCGTCTGGTTTCTCCATCTACAATCTGCAATTCGAAGGTATTTTAGGGAAATTGCATTCTTGACCGCACCTAGTGGAGTGAATACTGGTACTGCAAGAACGCTATTCATGGCAGATCCCCTTCTTGCCAGTTCATCGGCTTTTTCGTTACCTTCTATGTTCCGGTGTCCCGGAACCCAAATTAATGTTACTTTATGGTTTTCACTCAAGGGGGTGAGCCTATTCCTACTTTGATCTACCACTTTAGAGTTTGTTGTAGCCGATTCCAGTGCCTGGATTGCAGCTTGGCTATCCAAACAATTGCGATATTGCCCTTAAAAGAGAAATCCGTGGTTAGTAGTCTACAAGCTTCCCCAATGCATAGACTGTAGGGTCGAAGTTGTTAAGAGAGAATCCCTTATTCCATTCTTCCTTAGATGGAAAGAGAGTGACAAAATTCCTAATGAAAGTTACCATCGGGATGATGTAGTCAGTTCTCACCGTGCTTAACTGAGCTTGTCACAATAATAGACTAGGGTGGGAATAAGTTTTTTCGTTCCAGCGACCTGCTTCATTTAACCTAAATGCACTCATGGTTGCCGTCTTCTTTATATGTAGGTCTATTGGAATAACGTGTGTCAGTGCATTGAGAGCCTCTCTAGGACATGATCTGATTGCACCGATCGTTATTGCACATGCTGATCTTTGTATTCTGCCGAGTAATTTGTAATTGTACTCTCTCTCCCTAGAGCTTTCCACCAAACTACCGAGCCATACGATAAAGTAGGTCGTATAACCGCCTTATACAGTCATAATGTATGTTTAGATTGAATAACCCATTTTTTTCCAAGCATACGTTTGCAGGCATATAAAGCAATTTCTGCTTTCCTTACCCGTTCTTCGACGTTTAACTTCGAGCTAAGTTTGGTGTTCAGAATTAACCCTAAGCACTTTGCACTGGGTGAAAGTGAAAGAGTTTGTCTGTTGCCGAGGGGCGACCGCTATTAGAAAAAACTTTTTCTTAATTTTGGTGTTTCACCGAGATTCGAACCTTTGTCTGAATTCCAAATGGTAGTCACGCACCTACCCAAGTAATTCGGCTACCACGGCCATATAGTCGCAATTTCGCGGTATTTAATAGTCACTTCAAATTCGTGTTTCCTCATACTAAAATTCAATGGGCTATGAAACTGCAATTCCAGGAAAACTCTAAAAATCCTGGTTAAAAAAGTGCAAAGTTTTTATAGTTACAATCCATCAACTTTTATAAAAAGTAATGAATATTCAAAAATCAAAAACAAAAATAGAACAAATAAAAAAGAATAGTCAGTATTGGTCCAAAGGGTGGTGTAATATGGGCTTGCCGTGTATGCCCACATATTTTGCTAAAGTAAAAACAAAAATGAATTTCCAAATTTTTTTATAATTTTTAATTTTATCATTAAACTATTTATCTTGTAAAAGCTATTAGTTTTTTAAATTTCCTCAAGTTTTGTATTTTTTATTTTGTATTTTTCATTGTGTATTTTTTATTTCGTGTTCAAAACCTCGGACTTTCTTAAGCTTCTGTTACTTCGGTTTTGATTTATAGAAACATGCACACGTGCAACCGCCTGTTTCTTCGTTTCGGTTACACCCATATAATACACAGATAAAACCCTTGTATTAAAAATTATCAAGTAATCTATGTACATATGTAGGTGCTGACAAAGCATTTTATGTGCAAGACGAAAATCTAATGTGCCCACGAACTCAATGAAGAAATGTTAATAGGTATCGAAAAAATACGATTTTTGTTTGCCGCACTCGACGGGTGGTCATTTAATTTACAGATAATCTTGATTATTTTGCTAAGTGAGTATCGGTATTGGTTGGCTATACGCTTTTACAATAACATTTTTCAGGTGCTTATTGATTTTTTTATTTTGTTATATAGCAAATTATCGCATACTTTGATAGGCGTATGTAAAAATTTTTGTTATATCCCACTAATTTTTGCTTAACCCTTGGATATGCAAATGAGGAAAGGGGCTGTATGATGGTGGGAAAGTGGAGTGAGATTTAAGATATTAGGTATTTTAGAGAGCTTATACTTGTGAGAGTAGCCTTGGTTTTTGGATTTGGCCCATATATTTTCTAAAAGGTCATTTATCCTAAAGCTGGAATACTGCAACCAGTAGATATTGTAGTAGTGGTTATTGTATTGTCCTTTTTTATACTTTCAGACACAAATATTTGCTTTCTATCAGATACCAGGAGAACGTCCAGTCAAATAAGTTCGAAACTCTGGTCATGAAACACCATATAATATATTAGAAAATTTTTTTTCAAAAAGCGGTTGCCTCTTGGTATGCAGTGACAAGCCGCCGAGTGTATTTTTGTCAGGAAAAATCTTCTCATACAAAAACCTACTACCGTTCGGAGGCGGCGTAAAGCTGATGGTACCATTTGTAAAAAAAAAATCAAGACGCCCACCATGAATAGGAGAAAGAACTCGACAAATACCTAATAAAGGATATAAGCGCCAATATATACTTCTATTGTAAATCAAGACTGTCAATATTTTTGTCAACATTTTGTGCATAGTTGGTAATTTTCAATTTTATTATTTTTATGATTATTAGGCAATAATGTATTGCGATCTGTGATGTGGTATATTGTGCTTGACCACTAGTCTAGAAAATAGTTACTGTATAAAGCAAACGAAACGAAAGAGTTTGTTACTATTTTTAATTCACACAAGGGTTAATTTCTCAACAACAGGCCAATCTCGCCCACCGCATACGCAAATTGGCCACCCATCAAACTCGCTGCAATTCAAAGCGCATGTGAATGTACATATATTTGTCTACCAAAACCAAAAAGGCGTAGCTGATATGCCGCCAGCTATCATAAAACACCAAAAATTATAAAAATAAATAAAAATATGCTATTGTACGTACAATTGCAAGAACTCCCCCGCTTAGGGCAACAGAAAAACGCATACACACATACACACACTCATACGTGATGCACATCAACACAAAATTCGAACGCACAATCAACACCGAATCGATCGCGACCATCAGTCAAAGGCCAACTTCAACGCCCGCCTCAACACGAGCCAACAAAAGACTTAAGCAACGAACCCGAGAGTGAGAGTGGATGAGAATACTACCATAAATCGCCTACTTGCAGCAATGCATGAATGAGTAAAATGTAAGCTATTATTGCCAATGTTATTGTTTAAAGCTATTGTTGAACTGTTTTTTTTTTTCGTTTTTTCGATTTTTCGTTTTAAATTTTCAATTTAAAATTTATAATAATGCAATTTACATTGGCTAAGTTCGATTTTTTTCTTTTTTTTCTTTTTGCTTTGCAGCAAAGTTGTAGGTCGTTGCTTGTCATTCAACTCGACGCGCAACTGTTCATTCTAATTGCCGCCCATTGTTTAGCATGAGCGTGCATGCGGACATACATACGTGTGTGTGTGTGGTTGTGGGTGTGTGCCTTAATTGTTGGTCCTCAGCGCATTGTAATGCTGATTTGTGCATTTATATCCGCTATAAAGCGCGAAAAAAACAACAACAAACAAGTGTCGAGCAACATTGTATGAGCTGGGTGTATACGTAGTATTTTTTTTTTGTGCACTGCTGAAAACATCCTTGTTGAAAGCTGATATCGATACTGGCGTAGTGGGCTGTTGGTTTTGTAATAATTTTTGAAATTTTATTTAAATATCTTTAGTTGCAAAATTTGCATATCTACATATTTATCTAGAGCACTTTTCGTTGCAGCTGCAGCCCACCAACGCCACACCAACGCCACCAACAACGCCAAGCGACAACTAGTTCCGCTAAGGCGCAGTACAAAATTACTATTCTCATAAGTATGCGCATATGTACGTATGTAATGTAGGTTGTTGTTGCATTACAACCGCATATAATTGATTAAACGCCTTGCGGCATAAATGACAAGTGTAACGATACGTAATTTGTTATGATAATTAATAAATTAAATTAAATAATGCTGACTGTGCACTGTAGACATTATGTGGCTAAAGTGGTGAGCAAAAAAGTTGTGATATGTGCAACATTTATATGCTCAGTATAAAACGGAAATGGTTAAACGATATCGGGTGCAAATATTTTCGAAATTAATGTGAGGAGCTGGAGTTACTAAACTACAAATTTGATTAAAAATTAAGGCGTCAAACAAAGAGTTTCGATGTAGGCACTACATCCCGGTGCTTTTCGATAGTGCTGAAGCCTCGATGGCGCTTGAAGATAGTAAAAAAAAGAGTGTTGGATTTGGATTGGATTAAAGAGGAAAGTACTTCGCAAGATTTTTGGCCCTGTTCTGCTAGATGGTGGTTACTGCATTCGAATGAACCTCGAGCTATATGAGCTTTACAAAAATATTGACATAGTCAAACGAGCCACCCTGCAGCGATTAAGGTGGCTGGGTCATGTCGTTCGTATGGAACGAAATGTTCCGTCGAAGAAGGTATTTTAGACGATAATGGGCGATCGACCGCAAAAAGAAACGTCATTGCGTTCGGCGGAAGAACTGAACTGAAAATGAACTGGCTGCTCTTGGCATAAGAAACTGGAGAAGGTGTGCGGAAAACAGAGGCACCTGGCGAGACATTGTTCGGCAGAATTTGCAGAAATCCCTTAGAAAGCAGAAAACCATGCCTAGTCTAAGACATGAGAGAGGCTTCCGTTGCAGAACTGGTCATCTTTTGACAACGCGCTTGAACAAAAGTAGACTCGAAAGGCGCAAGCAGCTTCTTCGGTGGCACGCGGTCAATAATAATCTTTTCAAAAACGAGAAAATGTTCACTGGTGATAAGTTTTTAATAAGCAAAAGAAAAAAATCTATGCTAAAACTTCTAAAGATGCAAAAAATATTGTTCCAAGGACTAAGCGTGTCCGCTATCCAACCCCCGTAATGGTTTGGTGGGAAGTGTATTGTAAAGGTGTTACATCTCTTCATTTCGGTGAAAAAGGGGTTAAGACCGGCGCAAAAGTGTACCAGCAGGATGTCTTAGATGGCGCGGTGAAGCAGTTGAGCAGTAATCTCTTCCATGGAGAGGGTTGGATCTTTCAGCAAAATGCCGCTCCAGCCCATAAGGCAAAAACCACTCAGCAGTAACTAAAAAAAAAATATCTTGTGTTCCTAGTCGCAGAAGATTGGCCATCTGGAAGTGTAGATCTAAATGTATTGTACTACAGTTTAAGGTCAGATGAAAGAGAAAGATGGCCTCTCAAAGACCTCACGGAAATTTGGAGAGCCTTAAACAATCTTTGCTTCGTGGTTCTTTTTTTCCCAAGATGAATTTTTAAAGCCGCTGTGTAGTGCACACACATCAAAACGTTCGAGTGCGTTTATGGTAAAATATGTCAAACTTTCCAGTGGAAGTGTCAGTTAGCGCCTAACAACACTAGAAGTGGCCCAGGGGCAGAAGCAGTAAATGTCGAAAGACTATCCTACAAATTTCATGATATTTGTTTTATTTTCTATTATTGGCGCTTACACCCTTTTTGGGGGCTTGGCCCAGCTTCTCCTTCTATTTTTGGTGTGCGTCTTGATGTTGTTCTATAAATGAAGGACCCTACAATTTTAAGCCGACTCCGAACGGAAATGTTTTTTGTGAGAAGCTTTTTGATGGAAGAAATAAACTCGGAGGTTTGCCATTGCCGGCCTTATTCCACAATTTTGGTGATTCATGCACGGAGAACTGATAACCGCAAATATAGACAAAAATATATACTTTGCATTTTTAGTGGGAATATCCCGAAAATCTGTGGTCCTAGCGGTATTTTCAGTTTTGATCCCGATTTAGTAACTCAAAAGCTTTTGAAAAAGTTATTCAGCCTTTTGCTTCAAAATTTATGTCGACGCGTGTAATCGTGAATGTAAGTTGCAGCTGCAGAAAACTGACTGCATCCAAACAGTTTTGCTCGCTTCTGTATATTTAAGTTTATCTCGAATCATTTATGCGAGTGCAACGTGATTGAGCTCCGCTGTGTCTTTTTGTTTTTTTTTTTTTTTGCTTTAAAAATGGGTGTGTTTTGCGGTTATTGCCATTTTTATTATTGCTTTTGTAACTATTTTTATATTTAATCTATTTACATATGTGAATTAAAAATATAAGCTATAAAGTCCATTGCTTTTTTTAAATGTAGTACAGAGAAAATTTGTAGCTCGCCTGGGTGGACTACCGCAACAAAAGCTAAGCAAACTATCTTGCGTATGGACTTTTTTATTTTTTTTTTTGTGGTCACATGCAAAAAGCGCCTAAATTGAAAATCATGCTTTCCGGGAAGCGCACTTCTTATGGGCTGTGTGGACTGTACGGTTAGTCATTGTATTTTTAATGATATCTTAAAAAAAAAAATTGTTCTGTAGTTAAGGATTCACGTAAATGTCATACGAAGTTTTGTTGTTAGTGTTTGTGCAGCATACAACTCAGTTGTTTCTTAAGCTGACTTAGGTGGTTATTTCTTGTGTCCGTAGAATTTTACTCTATTTAATAACTTTGTGAATAAAAAAAAAACGCAAGATATGGAACATAGTTCTACCGTTGCTCTTGTTGTGTATTGTTGGTGTTAATTAACTTACTCAAATACAAATTAACAATTACTCACATCTGACATGCCAAATCACTCTTTCAATTCAACTCTACTCTACCTCTACATAATAAAAATAGGTTTATATGTGTAAATGTATGTGTATATGTTTGGTATGTCTTTACACCTGCCTTAAATAGGATTTGGTTTCATTGCCTTAGTGTCCGTTGCGATAAAAATAGAAGCCATTTGTAACACAAACCACTGTCATTTTGAAGTGTTGATGTGGATTCGCTGCTGACAGTTAGGCATTTGTGCTCAGGTATACATGTATACATACACACATATGGATCACTTACATTTATAATTTTTAATCGGTTTTCACGCGGATGTCACGTTATGACAATTTATGAAAATTATTTAGTGCAGGAAATAGCAGCGAATGCGGTTGCAGCTGTTGGTAGCGCTTACGCGGATATGAGAGCGGAATTCTTGGGGAATAACAGTAGCGATGAAAAACCGTGTATGGAAATGAAAATTATAGAAGAAAGGTTGAAAAGAAATGTGATGTAAATTTATGGGAAATCCCAATTATTCAGAACTAATTGTTCGCGCATGTTAAGCCAAAGAATGTTTAAGGGAAAAAGATTTATGATCTTAATATATGAAGGGTTTTGTATATAGAAGTTAGTTTTTTTGAATTGCATGAAAAAAGATTCAACAAAGTTTCAGTATTTTTAGAAATCTCGGTAATAAGCGGATATACTAAAAAGCCAGAGGTTTCGAAGCAAATTTTAATAAAGCGCGCTATAAGTTAATGGACCCATAGTTAAGTTGTAGCTGATTTAAGGGGTTAGGTCGGTTTGAAAATTTCAAAAAATCGAATTTTGTTTTTTTGTCTCATTAAATAGTACAGTATGTTTAAAATACTCTCCTAAAATTTTAAGTCAATCCGAGTAAAATTCTAAGAGATAGACCCTTCAGAAGTTCCGCCCATTAGGCCACGTCAGTTGAGCGCTTCGCTCGTATACGTGTTTATCTCAAAAAATTTTTTAAGTCGGTGGCCACGATATCTCGAAAAGTTATGAAGCGATTTAGTTCAAATTTTGTACAAATCTTTGAAATAACATTATCTAGTTATTGAACGAAGGATTTTTTTTGTTAATTACAACAATTTTTTTTTAGCCAACGTATGTCGAAAATTTCACTAAAAAATGTGTTTTTTGGTTCAAAGCCTGTCATAAATTCAAATTTTGATTTTTTTTTTTCCTTCGTACAATAACGAGATTTATCCATGTACTAACGAAATCCGTTTGGTTTTCTGATTTTAGATGAACCAATAATGAGCTATGCTGTCCACGGCAAGAGCATTTTTTTTTTTTGAGACGTCAAGGAAGATGAGGTACCAACGGCTGAGTTTTCGAAATTTTTAAATAAAAATTTCACAAAATACTGTTTATATATGTATCTTAGATACATTGAATTGCTTAAATAAAATATATGATTTTATATACTAAAAAAAAAAGTCAAAATCTTCTTTTTTTCAACCTCTGAAACCCACCTAACCCCTTAAATAAAGTCAACTTAGAAAAAGCTGGTGGCTAAATGTAGTTGTTATAGCTGAAAGGGTTGGTGTGTGGCTACTATTGGGTAGTGCCGGTGCTCGAAATATAGGACATGAAGCACCAAAATGATCTCGGAAGGCAATAGTAAACTTCCAAGTGTATTTCTGCCATGAAAAGCTTATCATAAAAACCATCTGCTGTTTGCAGGAGGCATAAAACCTTAGATTCCTCCATTTGTGGAAAAACACCAGAACGCATACAACAACTAGGAGAAGAAGATTGACCAATTACCATGCATGTATGTAGATAGATGGAATGCAATTACTTTACATTTAACTAAAGGGTGATCAATTCCGAGGTAGCAGATATCCGATTGGAATAAAACAACGAAAGTTAAATTGATTGGGCAATCTTTACTATTTTTGGAATCATTCCTAACACTTATTTTTTAAAGATAATATTTTTCAAATGTTGGCCGCAACTGCGGCGTAGTTCGGATGACTCGGTCGGTATCTCGTGAAAAACTTTAGTCATTTTGACTTCCAATACTCCAATAGAAGCTAGTTTATCCACAAAGCATTTAGACTTTACATACCCCCACAAATAAAAGTCCAAAGGTGATATCACACGATTTTCGTGGCCAATCCACTGGTTCGAGACGAGGGATATGTTAAATTGCTCCCCGAGCAACGACACTGTAAATCCATTATTTTACGCCGTCTTTTATGAACCAAAGGGTGTGCAGGTCACGGGTTTGAATTACGGGCACCTAAAAGTTGTTTATCATGGCACGATAGCGTTCGCCATTCACTGTTACATTGGCGCCAGCCTCGCCTTTGAGGAAATATGGGGAGTTGATTCTTCCAGCCCATAGGCCGCATCACACGAGTATTTTCAATGAATGTAGTGGCTGTTCTTGAATGGCTTCGGGTTGTTTTCAGCCCAAATGTAGCAATTTCGCTTATTGACGTAGCCATTATGTGAAAATTGGGCCTCATCGGTGTACACCATAAGTTGGCCTGAGCGCGCGAGGCAAAATTTTTGACAGATCGTCGATTTTCGTAATTCAATTATACGATATGTAAACCTTGATAAGGCGTAAATCTTTCCATAATGAAATATCAATGAATACTGAAAAAAATTATGTATTTAGTTTGACAGTAATCACGCGTGACCTGTCAAAAAACCCCTATTGGGGGGAATTACCTTCGATCTGATCACTGATTATAAATTAGATAACTTTTAGTTAACTTCCGAGCAACTAATTTTAAGTCAGTGGTTAAACCATGCAGAGTTGGACAATTGTTTACTGATTCTTCTCTGCTTCTTGATTGGCGCGGTAAGCGCTAAAACCGCAATTTTCGCCGGGCTTCAGAAAGTGCGCCAGTCGTTTCTTTCTTGTGCTAACCGGAGCTCTTGGGGAATGCTAAAGAAAGCTAAGCCCTTCTCCACCTGATCTTTCCAACAAAAAGATGGTTTTCCTCTTCCTCTGCGAAAGGATTCTGCAGAAGATTTTTGGACGGTGAATATGGATGGAACAATGAGTTGTATGAGTTTTACGACGACATAGACATAGCGCAGTGAATAAAGACCCAGCGGCTCCGCTACCTAGGTCAAGTTGTTCGAATGGATACAAACACTCCGGCCCTGAAAGTATTCGATGTGGTACGAGCTGGTGGAAAAAGAGGAAGGCTTCTATTGCGTTAGAGAAGGGTATGGTGGAGCAGGTTCAGATGGTGTGACCAACTGACGCCGGTTGGTATAAGAAAGAAATGACTGGTGCGCTTTGTTGAGCTCGGCAAAAACCGCCGAAGGGGTTATCGCACCAATTAAGAAGAAGAAAAAGAAGAAGAGTCTACAATAAAATTCAATTGTGCTTATTTTTTTACTCGATACTGCTTACCACTGCATGGCGCATATTGACTTTTATTATGAAAAATCTGAAAATTATTATATTAAAATCGTAGAACTGATGGAGGGTTAAGATGCTCCACAAAAAAAAAATCCCAGAAAAAATTTATGTATGGGTCTTCTTAGACGAAAACAGAGTGCAGTAAGTAACAAAAAGCCACCATTAATTTGTTTCAAATACTATTTAACCCTCTATCTTCCCTACAAATTTAATATTTTTCAGATTGAAAAAAAAAATAGCAATCGATTTCTAAAAATCGGGCTTAATTTATGGGACTGATCTGATCGAATGGCCCATGCAACTCGTAACTGCGATAGACATATGCCTGACATCATAATCAAAAAATAAATGCTTTTAAGCTAACTATCAGATAACAATAAAAAAATCATTCCAATAATATTTCTGTTTTGTATTACCATTTAAGTTCTCAAGCTTTTAAAATACAGCCAATATGTATTTCTTGGCAAACACATTTAATTCATAACTCTGCGGCAGCCTGCGTTGATGGTGTTATGATAATCAGACGAGTATTTAAATTATAAATTTTGAATGTTAATTTAACGTTTTGTAATATGATTTTAAATTTTCCTATTCTAACTAATAAATTTTACTTAAATAATACATTAGTATTATCTATTATTATTTATCTATGAGTTTCTATTTATGTAAATAAGCAGTTACATATGAATTTTCTTGCAAATATCAATTTACAAAACACCGGTTTGGGTTTTCTTGTTTTTATTTGTAGTATTTTCTGCTTTTATTTGTAGTATTTTCCGCTTTTATTTGTACTATTTTTGTTCATTCACGTGCATTTACTCTACCCATTACTATGACCCACTCAGCCAACCAGAAAAATGTAAGTAAAAAGAAGAAGCCCAGCCCATCGCCAGTCCAATACTAATTCCAGTGCCAGTTACTTTTGTGTGTATGTGCAGTCAGCGCAGCCATTCGGTCAATGACAGAGATAGCTGAACACGTACGAACGGCCGCAGTTGCTATTGCTGTTGCTGGCTAGCCAATAGACTTCAGGTCTTGCTAATTAACATAAAAAATATTTAGCTGTATTTTTTAAGTTTTTTAATTTCGATTCGTGTTAGATTTTTTGCTACTGAAATACTCATTTTCGCTTGTCATTATGTTTTTTTCGTTGGCTCGGGTGTGATATGCTTAGCCACGCCCATTATGATAATGATTACAGTCGTTTGTGATGAGCAGTTGGCGATAAAATGCAGCCTTAGAAAAATATTAGCAGAAAAAAAGTGTAAAATGGTAGGGGTCAATAAACAAAAAAAAAAAAAAAAACACCAATAATTCGGTGTTTCATGGTGTTTATTGACCATCAACTTTTTTAATCATAGGAATAAGTTGGTGAAATTAGCTAAATTATAATCTAAGTATCTGTGACCACGGTAGCCGCACGGCTTTGGTGGTGAGCGACTACCAATCGGAAGTACGCAACTCCGCCATCAATTTCACATCTGCCCTTCATTATACTAAAATTTAATAACCTACACAATTGCATACCAAACGTCTTTCCAGAGATTCTAATTCAAAATTGTGGAATAGCGATGAAAATCTGTGGAATTTTTCTAATTTTTGTATAAAAAGTAGAAAAGCATTTTGTATAAAATTAGGTTCATATGGTTTGTGTTAGATAATGAGGTACACTTTTATAAAAAAATAATGAGTATTATGTAGGGTTAATACAACTGACATTAAGAGAGAGGGAGAGAAAGACTGACGTCGATTAAGATTTAAAGTAGACATCAGGTAGGATGTCAACGGTTTTTGCAAATCTAAGCAGTGCTGGAAGATCAATTTTTGAGATATCCCTTAGACCCTCAAACTGTGGAGCTCCAGGCATTTCGAGCGCGAGATACAGAAGGTGCTCTAAAGTTTCCTCTATAACCTTTTGCACTTCCTACATCTGTCGTTGCGCGAGATACAGAAGGTGCTCTAAAGTTTCCTCTATAACCTCTTGCACTACCTACATCTGTCGTTGCTAGCAGTGCCCAATTCGTAGTGCAGACTATAGATCAGGGCATGCCAGTATACCCATACTAGTTCTGCAGTCTCTTCGTGAGAGCGTGAGCTCGAATTGAGTCAGTTCCTTATCATTAGTTTTTCATGTGGTCAGACCAGCCCACTTAGTTTTCACTTGCCTTTTCATGGAGTCCGCCATTTCATTGTATATTAAATTTAGCGATTTTTGAATGCCATTCGCTTGGTCAAATGTAGCTGTCTCATCTACTATTTCGTTTCCTATAATGCCGTTATGACGCGGTACTCAATAGATGTGCAGCCTTCTGTTTGCAGCTAGCCTTTCTATGGCGTCCCTGCTCCGTTGAACATTTTTGGACTTAATACAATTTGAGCTTATTGCTTTTATTGCTTCTTGACGTCTAAGTCAATATTAATTATTGAGCTATTTCCAGTTTTTGTGTAGGCAAGCTTCCCGGCTTTCCCAACGTTAATAACTTCCGCTTGAGAAATACTGCTCTGTTATAGCAGCTTGATTGGCTGTCTAGTCCCTAGTTTTGAGCAGTAAATACCCGCTTCCACTCCGTTCAAATTCTTGGAGCCGTCTGTGTAAATATGAAGAGACCTATGGCCAGGTTTCATGACTTTGCGTCATCCATCCTCTTCAATTGTACTATGAAACCTTCTTTCCCAATTAAGGCGCAGGGTTATGTAGTCTGTGCAACCTGTACTCCTCTTTCCTATTGAGCTATGTCGGAAGGTTCTGTAAGTAAATACTCCGGTAGGTCCGTAGATTTCTGTGCACGATTTCTCGCCATAAGGTCAATAGGTGGGATGCTAAGTATCATTGCTAGTGCCGCCATGGGAGTGGTTTTCTTTGCTCCTGCTAAGTACAGAGCGGCGAGTTGCTGAATCCTTTCCAATGACAGTAAATATGTAAATTTTCTTGTCGCAGTACACCATACTAAGGCCTCATACAGCAATATCGATCTAACTACTGCCATGCATCAGTGAGGGTGATACAGCGCATTACTAGCCGTTTTCATCGCTTCCTCGGCATTGCGTTTCCACAGAAATTTAGTGTCCAGCATTACTCCAAGTTACTTCGCACAATCTTTGAGATGTTGTTTGTTTAATCATTAATAGATATTTTTAAGAGTGTTGTTCATCATGTTACTGATGGTGTCCAGGTACTTTCCCGTAACTACTATAGCTATGTCATATGCCATAAGTTTTGGTGTCCCTCCATCGAATTTCTTAAGCAGTTCTTTCTTAAGCAGTTCCAAGAAAAAAAAAAATATGAAAAACTTGTCAAAATGTGTAAACGCTCTTAAAGGCCAATAGTCGAAAATATCGATGAAATCTAGACATCGTTCTATTCCATTGCACAAATACTGCAAATTAGAAAAGGAAGCATAATGCCAGTCTCAAAGAGAAGCTCGATGATTTATTTATAAGAGTATTAACTGAGAAGAGCTTTCAAGATTTAATTAGTGTCTTTTTATCAAGACGAAGCAAGAGCTCATACAACTTTAATGATGCTCCAGAAGCTTCAAGAGCTTGGATGGGATGTTCTATTCAGTAAAATCCTTATCTGCTCTCGCTACTGCTCTCAACTTGAACAGATGAGTAGTAGTAGAGCAGTTGGCGCAAAACGCGTGATCAGTTGTTTTACTCCGCTTTAGTAACTCGAGTAATAACTAAAGGTTAAGTTCTTTCTGTTGTTGGAGTAACAGTAAAGAACTTGGAATCGGCTGGAGCGCTAATTGCGGAATTATTCATGCGTATTCCAGCTACCGCTATTACTCTCACTTCTTTTGATTTACTACTACTCCCATACCTGCTATTTGGGCAGTGTTCGTTTTTGGTTTGTTGGGTGCATTTCGTATGCGTTTTTACGGGGGTATATTGAAAATATAGCCGACAAATTAAGTACGCTGGTATACTGCGGTTGTACGTGTGGTTGAATAAAACTTTAAATTATATTTTTTTAAGTTCCTGAACTTTCTAACCTTTTATGTTAAAACAAAATTTAAAACATTGAATGCTGTATTAAATTCTGTTACAAGCCAAATATACATAAGATATAATCCATTTTTTTTATTAATCTTAACTTTCATGGTTTGATGCCAGCTCTAGCCCCGCCCCTACACAACAAGTTGTGGCACTTTCTTCATTCTTAAGGCACAGTTCATGCATTCGTATTAAATTTTTTAAATTGTATTTGACTAAAATAAATTTTTTATCCTGCAGAACATTAATTACTGTGGCGAAAATATAAAACCATGAGTATGTTTATATATTTGGGGTAGGTAACAGCTGCACTAATGAACTCATTATTAGTAAAAACCAAGCATTTCTCTAGATTTTTCCAGTGTGTCGAAGAAGAAATAGCTGATACTGTAGTGCAGCTGCGAGAGTAGTAGCACAAGTACACAAGTAGCGCTCCAGCCGATTCCAAGTTCTTTACTATTACTCCAACTACAGAGAGAACTGAACCTGAGCTACTACCAGTAACGAAACATAGCGTGAGCCCGAGCAAAACAGTTAATCCCGCGATTTGCGCTACCTTCTCCACTACTCACTTGTTCAAGTTCAGAGCAGTGGCGAGAACAAAAACAAAAACTAGGAAATATCGGAGCAACTTCAATCACTGGTTCTATTACATCTGCCATATAACCGAGATCTTGCGCCCAGCGATCACCCATCTTTTGAAGCATTTACACAATTTTCTTAATCGTGAAAACTTGATCTCAACAGAGGCTCTCGAGAATGAGCTGAACAAGGGTTTTTGTTTTATTAATAAGAACGGGGACTGTTTCAAGCGCGGATTAAAGGAATTGCCTTTAAAGTGTATAAATGTACAATTTTAAAGAGCCATCAAACAAATCCTCACATATTTGATCTAAGTCGTATAATTTCTCCTCGTTTAAATAAAATAAAACAAAAGCTTAGAACTTTCTCTTTCACTTAATATTAAAAATATGAATTGAAATGGAAAGTAATGATAACCAAGTGCGATTGTAATTTATTGGAGAGAGAGGGAATTTCTGCTCATAAAACACCATTTAACATTTGGCAAAAGGAAGCACCAGCAGACTGGCAAGGCAGGATAGGCTTCTCTCGTAGTTATAACAAATACGCCTGTATGTGGCTCTCTTGATTCCGTTAAGCTGTTAGAGAGGCAGTACACTAACAAGCAGTGACTTTTGATAAATAAACATTGAAATTATAGCAACAAAAAAAGAACTGCTACAACTCTTGATTTGTAAAAAAGTTTCACTTTGCATAACAATACAAAATCGCATAGATAATAAAATGTGTTATAAACAAAATAGTAGCCACAAAAACAACAGCAATGCTTACTACAACTTTTGACGTACGTGCGTTGTCATAAATCTGTCACTTCTCTAGCTGTAGACAAAAATTTGGTTGATGTAGTTGTATTGGTGGCAAACAAATATAAAACATTTATAACAGTTTAGTGTGGCTTTATGTATGCATTACACACTTACGAACATACATAAAACACACCCATAAACATATGTTTCTGCTTGACTAATCATTTTCGATGCGCTGATTTTCTCCGCTAGTCTAATTGAGTTGTTTTCAAAGTGAATTGTCTGAGTTTCTATTATAAAGTTTTTCAAAATTATATGCTGCTGCTTTGGTTGTGTATGTGTTTCAATTCTTCGCCTTTAATTATATGTTTTGTGTATTCTCTATGCACATATATAACCCCCTAGACATTGATATGTTCACCGTTGCGCTGTGATATATGGGCCAGGTGATGGGTATAGACGTTGAAGTGGAATATTTTAGCAACGTTATCTGTTTTTTTATTGTTTGTTTTGCTTTTGGGGAGTTGCGTTCTCTGCACATTTAAATTTATGCTAATGTGTGGATGCTATTTTTTTTTATTTTCACTCAAATAAATTTAATATGCTAATTTATATAATTTTTTAATTTGAAAATTATTAGTTGCCTGCTTTGAAATGCTTTTTTTCACGTATAACTGATGATTTCACTGGTGTTTATTGAAAAAAAAACTATGCTTGCTGTTTGCATAGCTGGTTACAAACTGAGAGGAAGGGAGAAGGCTGACTGCTAATTAATTCCCCATTCTATTGCAACCGAAATGCAAACCGATGATTTTTTAACACCTTTTCCATGTTAAATGAACAGGCAGCTAAATGAGTATTGAATATTTCAAAAATTAAATACAGTGATCAAGCGGAAGTTGTGAAGTACGCCGCACTTATAAATACCTGAGTATATACGGTGTATACCTATGAAGTGATATTTTTTTTTTCAATTTCAAATGAGTATTAACAAAAAATGGTTACAAATTTAATCTTCAAAATAAGAGCCATCGCTAGCAACACATTTTTCCCATCACTCAGGCAATTTGTGGGTGCCGCGCCAAAAAAATTGGCCGTCTTTGGCTCCAAACCAATCATCGAACCATTTCTTGGCTTCTTCGTGAGAATTGAAGCCCTACTCGGAAAGTGCGTGGCCCATCGATGCAAACAAATGATAATCGGAAGGCGCCAAGTCTGGTGATTAAGCCGCATGCACCAGCGGTTCCCAATCGTACGTCTCCACCAATTCCCGGGTCGCTCTATTCTGGGCGTTTTCGGTGTATAGCGCTGTTCAAATCGGCCAATTGTCGTTGGTAGAGTGCACCGTCAACTGTTTCACCTGGTTTTAATAGCCCGTACCAAATCATACCACGCAGATCCCAGAAAACACACAACATTGCCTTGCGACCGAAACGATTTGGTTTGGCCGTAGTTTTTGGCTTTTGGCCGGGCGGACCATACGATCGTTTACGCTTGGGATTGGAGAAATACTCCGATTTTTCATAACCCGTAACGATTCGATGCAAAAAAGACTTTCTTTTGAACCGGGAGAGCAGCATTTCACAAGTGGTTTTTCGATGTCCGCAAATCGTAGTTTGAAGACACGAAACTCGACATTTTTAAGAGCGACAAAAATGCATTGTTGTTTGAAACGTAACAAAAAATGAACTGAATATTGTTGACGATTGACAGACGAAAAAAGCAAGACATTTGAGAAGGTTTAAAAATACTCCTAGCGACATCTATGGACTAATAATGGAACGTCTCACTTCATAGGTATATACCTGGTATTAGGGTGTATCACTTGGAAAAACAAAAAAAAAATTTCAACTCCATTGCCATTGGAATTATAAAATTTAAAATATTAGTTTGTGGAAAAGACTCCATTATTTTCTCGGTAGATGACTGTAGTGAGTGATATCTCGTAAAGTATCTATCATATATTTGAAAGTTTATGCTCGTTATCAAGGTGATATTTTACACTAAAAAAATTCTTCCGTTTATTTGATTTAAATAGTTGTGAGCAACAGGTTGAGTTACAGTTCCACTGTTAACGGAAGTCAAATCAAGAGAAAATTCGGTATATTTGATAATTTTTCTTTGATAAAGCCAGACCGCTAAAATTGTGAATGGTGTTTATGCTGCCGATACTGCAACAGTTAATTACGTGCAATTTTTGTTTCGCCGATTCCGTTCAGGCATTTTTGGTGTTAATCGCAGAAATAATCGCAATTGCAAAAAAATTTTTCGCACAGAAATTAAAATTCATGTGAGCTGTAGGAATTTTATAGGACGTTCAAAAATCTCATTCAAGATGATTTGAGACTTGAGAAAGCAATTTTTTATATTATATTTTATTTATATAGTAAAAAACTCTATGTCTGGTGGAGTTTCTAAATCAAGTGATCGTTTTTCGAAATATTCTAGCTTAGGTCTTAACATTTAAATATAATTATATTACGAATGGATAAATAGCAATTGTTTTGAGTGAGGCACCCTAAGGCACAAAGAGGGTACCCTGGGGCAGAATTAGGAATTAAAAGCTAAATCAAAATGGAAAATTGCCTCTAAATGTCGATCAGTATGTCGTGTATAATCCTGAAATCTGGTCTCCGTACTCCGTAGCACTCTCTGGAGAAGTGATGTCAGGCTGTCATTAACCTCACGAACGATATTTTCTTTTAGTGCTTAGATTTACTCACTGGATTTGTTTTAATTTTTGAGGTAAATAGTCCATAGGCGTAAGATCGGGCGACCTGGATGGCCAGGATATGTCACCAAAACGGCTTAACAGTTTGTTGAGGAAGAAATCGCGCAGTGTGCGTCGTGGTCTATTAGGCCGTGTGTGGCGAGGTCAATATTTCCATTTCTCGTCGATGTCCGGCTAGGCCTGGCCGAGGACTATTTGCTACCGAACTTATTGCCCGGAAGCTTCGGACTTACGAAAGAGTTAAATATTCACTTGGACCATCACGTAAACGTCGAATATTGTAACTTGAACAAAATCTACGTCGAACAGTTTCACGCGAAACATTGCAATAATATAGTAATAATTTGTAATATTATTTTGTTATTTATAAATAAAAATCTGTTCAATGTAATGTTTAGGCTAATGTTCAAATAAATTTAAGTTTTTTCAATTTTAGATAATGGCTTTTGTTGCAAAATGAGTTCGAATTTTATAAGAAACTAATAGTCACTAAATAAAAAAAAAGTTATAGCTATAGAGCTATTATGGATTATATGACTTCGAAATGCAACAGGGTGAAGAGATTCCGTATAAAAATAGAGAAAGAGAGGTGGAAAAGAGGCATGAAACCTAACCTCAATACGTTTCATATAAATATCGAAATTGTTTAACGAAGTAGCTGCTGGGATTTATTGTACAGAGCTAGACATCAGGCGATCATTTAAACTCCCTGACTCCTGCAATATCTTTCAAGCAGAGGGAAAGGCTGCAGAAATAGCATTGGAAAAGACGTCGGGTAACTTCAAAATAAATACTTATATATACGCTGATAGTCAAGCGACGGTAAAGGCAATAAACTCATATGAGATCTCATCTCAAAACGTTCTTAAGAGAGAATGCATAGATAGACTGCCCACAGATAGACGGTTGCACATCTATTATATTAGGTAACGCCTGGAGCGATCACCTCACAATAATCTGTGAAATAAGGCGGCATGGCGAAGAAAGGATCCCAAATAACTACGAGACGAGGTACAAAGTCAAAACAATGGAGGCTGAGGTTATTGAAAACAATGCTTACAGATGTAACTCTTACGGGGGATGCATCTGAAAAGACTACGCAAACCATGAAACACTTAACGGAAGCATGCGATGCAGCCATGTCCAAAACTAGGCCCAACAGGCACAACAGCGAACCTGTATACTGGTGGACAGCAGACATTGCAGAATTGCGCAGCGAATGTAAAAGAGCCAGGCAAGCCTACCAAAGATCCAGGGGGAGGGACAGTTTCCGAGAAATCCAAATCCAATATAAGCAAAGAAGAAAAGCGCTAAAAAAGGCAAATAAAAACAGTAAACGCTGGTGTTTCCTCCAGCTATGCGACGATTCCGATAACGATCCTTGGGGTCTTGGATCAGGCTTGTTATGAACAAACTTAAAGTATTTAAGCCACTTCCAACAACATGCCCAGCTACTCTACGTAATGTAGTAGAAACACTGTTCCCATTGCAAGACACTATACGAGACTACGAATTGGTAAGACTCGGTGAAGGCGACCAAAATGTGCAGTTAACAAACAAAGAAGAACTCCTGATGAGCATAAAACGGATAAAAAATAATAAGGCTCCAGGCCCGGATGGAATCCCCAACGAGGCCTTAAAAGTAGCAATCCAAAGTCGTACCGACATTTTTGTAGACCGCTACAATACATGTCTAAAGGAAGGTACATTTCCAACCCAGTGGAAGCTGAAGAAACTGGTTTTAAGCCTGCGGAAGATCCTTCAGGCTACCGCTCCCTGTGCATACTCGACAGCGCAGGGAAAATCCTGGAACGCCTGATCGCAAATCGTCTGGAGGCTGCTATAGAGGATGTAGGCGGTCTATCACCCCGACAATTTGGATTCCGGAAAGCCCGTTCAAGCACAGATGCTGTATCTGCAGTCAAAACCATTGCACAGAAGGCGATTGAAGGTACTCGATGGCTATACGGTAGCAAGGAGTACTGCCTAATTGCGACGCTGGACGTTAAGAATGTCTTGAATACGGCGAATTGGAGCAAAATTCTAATCGCGCTGGATAGTTTCCACATTCCAATGTACATAAGTAGGATTGTCGCCAGTTACCTTTTTGACAGAACCTTGCGTTATAAAACCGATGCTGGTGTAAAAGAGTACAAAATAACTGGCGGAGTTCCATAAGGCTCAGTCCTCGGTCCTTTGTTATGGAATGTTATGTACGATGGAGTTCTACGTCTCAATCTACCTCTAGGGTCACAAATTGTAGGATTTGCTGACGACATAGCTGTTGTGGTCGTGGCTAAATCACTCCATCAAGCCGAAGAAGCATGCACCCAAGCTGTTGGCATGGTAGACGCGAATAACGATGAGCATCAGAGGCCCTAGGCAAAACTATAGGAGACTACTCAACTCTGTTGTCTCATCGGTTATGCTGTATGCAGCTCCAGCATGGGCGGAAGCCACAAATTGCACCTCATATGTGAAGTGCATGAAATCAGTGTACCGATTAAGTGCCCTCAGAGTGTGCTGCGCGTTTCGCACGGTGTCGGAAGACGCCATTATGGTTATAGCAGGACTACTCCCAATCAACCTAATGGCAACAGAGTATGCTGAAATATACAAAAAACAGATACTTCAGAACGGTTGACAATACGCAAGATAGCAAGAGAGCGTAGCCTGCGTTCATGGCAGGAGAAATGGAGCTTGTCCCCCAACAGACGCTGGACGTACCGTTTGATTCCCACAATTTCCAAATGGGTTAACCGTGAACATGGACAGTTAGATTATGGACCCAAATACTGACGGAACATGGGTGCTTTAAATCCTACTTATATAGGTTTAAGCTCGAAGACGACCCGTACTGTTCTCATTGTGCACCAGCTGTAGAAGACGCAGAACATGTTTTCTTTGTCTGTCCGCGATTTGTGTTCGAAAGGGAGGAATTATGCACTAGGATGGGGAAGCCAATTTCAGCTGATAACCTAGTGGATATTATGTTAGAGTCAGAAGAACAATGGTCCGCTGTATGTAATATGACAAAAATAGTAATCTCCAAACTGCGTCGCGCTGAACAACAGCGCAGATCTTCATGAAGAGGCAATAGGCCGCTCCCCCTCCCGTGAAGTACTACTTAACGGTTGTCCCGCGGGAGGGAAACGGAGCTGGGTTGGGTTTTTAGTGGGTGAGCCGAAAGGCAGGTCTCACACTTTTCGGCTTTCAATGCCTTGTGCCACCTCCATAAAAAAAAAAAACAAAAAAAAAAACATCTATTAGGTACCTAGGACAAAAGGGCATTGCAGGAAATGAAAGTGTAGATAAGATTGCCACGGGTGCCGTTTATATATCACTTGAACAAAAAAAAAGACATATTGAAGGCTTTTAATACGATATACAATAACATCGCTGCAGACGTGAAAAAAGGATAGATAGAAGATGGAACAAAACCAGCGAAAATCATGTGCAAACAGAATGCAGATAAATACGCCAGATTCGTCCCCAGCCCTGTATAGAAAAGAAAGCACAACTCTCGTACTTATACTGGCAGGCCACAATTTGCTAGCGGCACACGTATACAAGATGGGAATCACAAACAATCATAGCTGCAGATTTAGCAATGAACTATAAGGGAGGGAGACTCTAGAACACCTTCTATGTTCTTACCCTGCATTCGCTAAAACCCGATTGCAATTCTTAGGAGCTCTACAATATGAAAAGTTAGAATGTCTCTCGCTTTCGTAAAGGACGCAGAGTTGTTAGAAGATGTCTACTATAGAGAAACGTAAAAGCTCCAACTGGTAGCATCAAGGACCAATTGGTTTGTGTGATGGCTTTAAGCCAGCCAAGTCAACCCAACCTAATCTAACCTAATAAACAAAAGCAAAATTTTCAAAGGTAGTCAAATTGTGTGTTCATGAGTGTACACATATTGATGTCCATGGGCTGATAAGACCCTTGGCAAAAGCAATACTCTCTAGCTTTCTTTAGAACCACTCCGGTAATAGCTCAGTTACTCCAATGTAAGTGGCTTGCATTTCTTTTGTGATAAGAAAACTATTCTAAATTGGGTCTAGTATCTTTTCACTCATATTGCAAAGCTGAGGTTCGCAGCTTTTTCAGGTGCGGCTTACAATTATACAGATCTCCTTGTTTACCCAAAATTGAAGTAAATTTTTTGTATGCCGGCTATTTCATTAGCCGACAAATTTTCCGGCGGTTATAATACTATAAGTACTGCGGTAAAACACAAACTGACCAGATCATGTTTCAAAATAATAATAGGATTGAGCAAACAATTTTTTAAGCCAGATGCAATTTATATAATTTTTATATGAAAAATGGTGACTTTAAACCCCACTTAAATGGCAAAAAATCCTTTAATACATAACAGAATTGCTAAATTTATGCAACCACTGGCCGCGCATTGCCGCTTGCCACTTTTTGTGTGCAGCAACTTACACTATTATTACAGTTTTTCCAACACAAATGACTTGCGACATTTATCACAAAATTTTAATCAGCATTTTTTAAAAAGACAAAGACTAAGTGACACAAAAAGTACAAAAAGAGAGGTGAAGTAGAGCTGTGACAAATGGCAACAGTGGTGTATGTATGTATGTGGGCAACAGTAATATATGCGCACAAAAAACGAATAAAAACTGAAATAAAGTCAAACAAATATAAAAACAGTTATAGTAAAATAAAAAGCTGTGGAAATAAAAAAAATATAATAAAATAGAAAAAAAAGAACAATGTCGGCCAGCACAGCAAACCAAGCCAAAAACTCGCGAACAAACCAACTACGAGTACATCAACCGCAGCGAATCGCCGCAAACTGCAAGCAAAGTTAAACTAAGGCAATTCAAATGCAGCCACCTTCAACACACCAACCAACAACAAATCGACCAGTGGTTTGAGCCAAATCAAGCTGGCTAACGAAGTCACACGGCGGCTCAAGTATCTGTGTCTGTCCGCCTGCCAAGTTAAGTCATTGAAGGTGTGCTTGATGACGGAGCCTTGCATGTAAATGCGCCAGCCAGCAAACAACGGCCAACATGGCAGCGTTGACAGTGCCGCAGTGAGTTGTTTGAGGGCGTTTGCTTGCGCGCAAACAAATGTGCGCTTATTGATCAAGATTTACGTCAGGTTAAACAGGCAAACAATGAATTCCTTCAAAGGCCGTTTCGCATGCAAATACAAACAGACTAGCCAACAAGCGCACGCACACACACGCAAAAATATGCATACCGTTTACTAATGTCTTATACAAACATGAAATGTTTGGGTGTGTGCGTGTGTTGGTGCGTTAGAGTGCATTTATGAATTACTTGTAAGTATGTGTGTGTGTACTTATACTTTATTGCATTTGAAGGCAGTGAGTGCGTCGCCTGCATGGCTGGGAATAGCAAAAAAACATTAAGAGCTAAACATATGTAGGTATTTATGTATATATGTGGTTATGTGTATATATGTGTGCGTTTGTATATGGTATTTGTGTAAAATCGTAAAACTTTTTAGTGCATAGCACCTTTCGCATACAAATATTGTAGTGTAAAGGAAAAACAATACAAGCTCCGTTGTGAGCATGAACTTTATCAGTAGTGAATTTTCTATAGGCTGCGCATGCGCAACGGCAATTATGATTTATGACATGTACTGAGAGCATTTAAGCCCGTGTGGCACATGGCATACGTACGGAGAGCGAATAAAGTGATGTAACCAGTCACATGCTTAAACGTAAATATGGACATACATACATACACACATACATACAGGTATGTAAGTACAAAACAAAAACTTCGAAGCTATAAAAAGGGTGGTGGGCTGTGTGTAATTAAGTTTAGAAATGGCACTTTGAATGTTTTGCTGCCAATGCACATAAATGCTTACAATTGCATACACTAACGTGCAAAATGTATGCAGCTTTTCCTTAACCCATTACTTCGTGAATTTATAAAGTGTTTGAAAAAAAAGAAGTCTGAGAATATCCTCTAGTTTGAGACAACGAATATGACTCATTCTCACGCCATCGGAACCAAAAATTCGTAACCTTGCTCTGGCAAATGCGAGACACTCACAGAGAAAATGCTCAGTGCCATCCGCCTGCTCAAAGCAAGACAAGCAAATCGGGTCATATGTTGACCTCATAGATTGTGTCCTGTAATAATGCCGACCATCAATCGAACGTCTTTTCTTCCAAGTTTTAGAAGAAAGTCCGACTGTTTTCTGCTCGGGCTTGTCACAAAACATTTTGCAGTTCTGTAGCGTTCAAGATCGGACCTTCGCTCTTTATGTAAATTGCATACATAATCGCTGATCATCTTCTTGATTCCTGCAGAACTGATTTCGATTATTGGCTCTGGTCTCAGTGGGACGCTGATCCACGGTTGGCCTATTATCGGCAATTTCATTCGCTTGAACATCGCAGTGTCCTGGAACTCATATAAGTACAAGCTTATTCCGTCTTGCAACAGAAATAAACTTCTTCTTACTTTCTTGACCAATCTTTGAGATTTGCTTTGCCTTCTCCAGGGCCTTTTTCATCTCAATTATTCATTCTGTTACTTTCAGAATTTCCGTTTTGAAAAAAGTTGTCATTCCTCCTTTATCGTAATGATACCTAATACTCTCGTTTAAGTACCATCCATAATTTTTGGACCCATCGGTAAAAATAGTATACGTCAAACCTCCCTGAATGCATTCTAGTTCCACTGCCATTTGACAGCAAATTTCCTTCCAAATGAAATTATGGGTTTAAATTCATCTTTATGTACCAAAAGAAGTGGATACTGTTCAAGTAGTATCTTAAAGATTTCTCTGTGTTGAAGTTCCGTCTTCGTGCCAGAGGCCATATTAATGGAGCCTACACATTGCTTTTATTGCTTCCTGTTGTATCTTAAGATCCCAGGAGAGCAAATCAAGAATAGCATTTGGGGCATCGCTGGAGGTTGTATTCATGGCACCTGTAATGCATAAACATACACTTCCTTGCAGCGTGTATAGTTCCCGGAGTGTGGACTTCATCATAGTCCGTCGCTACCAAACCACCGAGGCATAAGTGATGATTGGTCTGATAAGTGCTATGTATATCCATAGAATCACAGCTGGTTTCCGACCCCAGGTTAGTACTAGCCTTAAAAAGACAGCTGTTAAAATTTCATGATATTCTATTCATTAGTTCGTGAGTTGCTGTGCTAAGAGTGACGTTACTTTTGTTATTTTCAAAATGAATAAAAAAGAATTTCGTTTTTTAATTTTACATTCCTTCTTGATGGGGAAAACACTGCTCAAGCGAAGCAATGGCTCGAACAGTGTTATGGGAACTCCGCTCCATCAGAAACAACAATAAAACGAAGATTTGTTGACTTCAAACGTTGCCGTAGAGATTCCGATGAGGTGGTAACACCGGAAAACGTCGGAAAAGTTCACAAAATTGTTTTGAATGCTCGAAAAGTAGGTGAGTTAGCTGACATCGTAAAGATCTCAAAAAAAACGTCTTGACTTAATATTGCATGAGCATTTAATTATGAGACAGCTATGCTTAAAGTGAGGGCCGCGTTGACCAAAAACAAGAACGTGTTGATGATGGCGAAACAATGGCAAAACTACATCAATTGAATTTCCAATTGCTCCCTCGTCCACCCCACTCATCAGATTTGACTCTCAGCGACTACTGGCTCTCCACAGACCTAAAAAAATGCTCGTCGGTAAGAAATTTCGCCAGAATGAAGAGATTATCGCTAAAACTGAGGCCTATTTTGAGGCAAAAGATAAATCGTACTACAAAAGTGGTATTGAAATGTTAGAGTTGCGCTGGAATGATTGCATTGTCCTTGATGGAAATTACGTTGATCAATAAAATTAATGTTGAATAAGGGGAAAAACATGTATTCGGGGTCTTTTGAGCCCATATGTTATGTTCATTAAATTAAAAAAAAAATCGATTTTCGAGTTTGTTGGTTTTGTTGCCTTTGCACGCATATCCTGAAAATTTGTTTCGGGCTTAAACTATGTAAAATTTTTAGCTGGTTTTTGACGTATACAAAGCTCGGACATTTTTTGTAGTGCTTGACGATTTTTTGTTATGAAAAAAAAAATTAAAAAAAAGAAACCTGAATTTTTTGGCTAGAAAAAGCACCACAATCTTGCGTCAGCCACCGTAGTCACCAAACTTAGCTCCTTAGGATATTTTCTTGTTCCGACATAGAAAGTTCTTATGAAAAGGTGGATATTTGCAATTATTTAGGATATTCAGTTCGCATCGATGGAAGGGCACAGGTCATACCAAAGCGTCCTTTAGTTAGAACGATTCGAGACATGGAAAAGTTGACATATGTACTATATTTGAGGAAGATATCCGAGCGGACCAAATATATATTGCTTTATAAATACAATTTTTTCGAGAACACTTAAAATTTAGCGACAGGGCAGATTAGAGGCGGATGTAGTCAAGAAGTGGAAATGATTAGAAAAAGAGCTGGAATGATCGGCAACGAGATGACTTGAACCGGAAGTGACCAGAGAAAGCAGAGATGAATTAGAAACGAGATTAGAAATGAAGTTGAAGTGAGCAGAGGTTCAGCTGACTAGAGACGGATATTGGCAGAAGGTGGAAACCAACGGAACATAAATGGAAATGATGCTAAGCAGATTAAAAGTGGATATGGTCAAGAAGTGGATATGATTAGAAATGGAAATTCAGAGCAAGCAGGAATGACCGGAAACGGGATGACATCAACTGGAAATTATCAGAGCTAGCAGATATTGACCAGGAACGAGAATAGCTGAAGTAAGCATATGTAGATGGAGCTGTTTTGAGGATATCGATAGAAAGTGGAAACTACCGGAAACGAAATGGGAATGCAGTTGGAGTGAGCAGAGATAGAACTTATTAGAGGCCGATATGGTCAGGAGGCGAGCAAGCCCACAACTGTGGCCGAGATGAACTAGGAGCGAGAATATAAATGAAGCTGAGGGAAGTAGAGTTTGATCTGATTAGAGACAGATACGGATAGAAGCTGAACGAAAATAGGACTGATTAGAAGCGGATATGGTCAAGAGAAGGAAAAAATGGAGATTGACAACAAGCGGAAAGGACCAGAAAATTAAGGGTTTTTCAATAAGGGCGGGTAGATGTTGAAATGGAATAAAATGGCGTTTGCTGTGTGGCACGTAGCGCCGTTCTGCTGGAACCACATGTCGTCTAGGTCCATATGGTTCAATATGGGCCATAAGAAATTGGTTATCATCGTTGTGTAGCGCTCGCTGTTGACGGTGACCGCCTCACCAACGTCGTTTTCAAAAGAGTACGGGCCAATGACGCCGCCGGCCCAAAATCCACAGCAAACGGTAACTTTTTGAGAATGCATTATCACCTGGTGAACTTCGTGTGGATTGATGTCGTCCCATATACGGCAATTTTGTTTGTTAACACAGCCATTCATCCAAAAATGCGCCTCGTCACCAAAACTGGGTTCTCTTCCAAACGATTCGAAGCCCAGTCAGCGAACAAACGGCGTTGTCTATGGTCATCAACTTTGAACTCCTGGGTCAGTTGGATCTTGTACAGGTGTAGGTCCAAGTCCCGACGCAAAATTCGCCAAGTTGAAGTCAGCGAAAGGCCAAGTTCTTGTGCACGGCGAGGAATAGAATGCCTCGGGTTCTGCTATACACTTTCACGGACCGCGGAAATGTTCTCGGCTGATCTTGCGTTCCTTGAATGTACGGGTGTTGGCTGATTATTTACTGACCTGGTCGTCTCAAATTTGGCCACCAAACGTTGAAAAGTCGACTTTGAAGGGCCACCACGTCTACCGAAAAATGGGCGCAATGCGCGCAACGTTTGCGTTAATGAACACTTATTTTGATAACAAAGTTTTATCATTTGAACGTGCTGTTCAATCGAGTAACTTGCCATGATGATTTGGCATAAACAACCGAATAATAAACAAAAGATTTGACAGATGTCACCAACACAAAATGGCTGCCACAGGGCGCCAAAATCGACCCGCACCAATTGAAAAACCCTTTAGAATAGTGGCGGAAATGAACTAGAAATTGAAACTATCGGAAACTAGAGTGGAAATGAGGTGAAAGTGAGCAGAACATTCACAGCAAAGGGCCGATTTAAGGCGGATGTGGAAGTGAGCAGAGTGTCCGCAGCTGAGCACTGACTTGAGGTGAATGCGGACAAGAACACACCTTGTAGACTCATTTTAATGCTAATAAAAATGTGTTTTCTAGAAAAATCGCTTCATTGATTTCTTTTACGTTTAGCTGGGTTCTGCTAACAATGAATTTTTAATTAGCAAATTTTAATATGCAATTGCAATATTTTTTCTTTTTTATGCGCGGTTTTAAAAGAATTCTAAATTTTCGGTTGAGGTGTTGCCAATATTATTTAATGAATGCTATTGTGCTCTCAACTGAGTTGACTAATGCAAAAAGCGCATGTAAAATTGCTGCTGGAATATTTCTGTCAAATGTGCTAGTGCAGTGGCCATAGAATTTACAACTTCTTTGTGCTAAAAACTGCATAGCAGCTAAAAAAGTTTCTTAGCAAAACATGATTCATTAAAAATTACGTTTAAAATTTGACATTTTTGAAATAAAAACAGAATTTAATTTAAATGAGTTTTGTGCCATATTTTGCGGCACTCAAGCAATCATGGCGTCAATAATACAATCAGCATAAAATTCTCTGCATTGAATTGTTATCTCTGTGATTATTTTTTCATTTGTTATTTCCATCTCGGTTTGAGTTTGAATGTTGCTTAAATCTGTTTTACGATGCATAGGATGTGGCTGCTATCCATCTTAATACGAGTCTGCACTTAAAAGTCATTTAATTGCGGGCGCTAACAAAGTAACTCGCGCACACACACACATATGAATATATGTATATAGAGTGTGCTATACACACACACACAGTAGCCTACATGAATTGTTGTCATTCGCTTAGTCGGCCACTGTGTGCGATTTAGTGCTCAAATTTTCGACTTAAATTGCACCAAAGTGCCAATAATAAAAGCAATCTTTGGACGTATTTCTATGCTATCTGTGTGTGTATGTGTGTGCGGTTATTGCCGAAATCTACTGTGAATTGCAAAATTGTAGCGCTAATAAAATTTTAAAAACGACTAAAGTCAGGCAAAAATAACGACAAAGTTGCGACGTTACTGAAAAAAAATTAAATAAAAAAAATTTTTAAAGGAAAGACTAACCAAACAAAAAATAGCAGAGAAAATTCAGGAGAATTGTGGAAATTAGTGAATGCTGATGTGACTATTTGATTGATTGAGATGCTGCTGCTGTTGTTGCTAATGCTCCTGCTGTTGCTACCGCTGCTTCCACTTAGCATTCTTCTGCGGTTGTCGCTGTTGGCTTTTGTTGCAATTGTTTTGATGGAAACCACCATTTCCGCTGACACCTAAAATTAAGCGCTTTTATGGTGAGCGTTAACCGTAATAACAAAACTAAAAACAAGAACAACGGTAATAATGTCAAGCAACAAAAAGTAGTAATCTGAAATGAGCAAATTCGCTAGGATTGAACGACATTCCGAAATTCCAACTGCCGCTTCTCCTCTCGCGCTAATGTGAACTCAAACATATGCAGATTTTTTTACATCTATCTACATGCGCGAGCTCTTGCAACAGGCAACCTTGTAACTTAGTGTTGCCCATTAAGTTATAAATTCCTCTATTTCTAATGTCAACTAGCCAATTGACCTTCTACAAGTAGTTTTGTGTTAGTGTTGCAGTATTAATGTGTCCGATATATTTTTTTATCGCTTCGTAATGCCTTTGAAAGTGAATGCCAAGGTATATGCAGTTTTGAACTTTCTGTCATACAGTGGTAGGAAAAATTCAGTTCAAGAAATTTTGGGAATAATTACATAAAAGATTTGATGACTTTTCATCCATAAAAAACTGACAATTTTTTTAATTTATCACCAATAGACAGGATTGGATTATTGAAGATACTTTCATCGATTTTATTTCAAAAATTCATAGTACCATTGGAATGTTCATTGACTCACTATCGCTACAGCTGTATCGTGGCAATGAATATTTGCGCATATACAGAAGTGTCATAGTTCGACGACACGCTGGAGTTGAATAAATCAGGGCAAAGCTCTCACTCTTAGCTTCATTAATTTTGAACAATTAATAAATAAAATAAATTAAAATATAATAAAAAAAATTAAAACATAATAAAATTAATAAAATGAAATAAACAAAATGAGACACATAAAATGAAATAAATACACTTTTCCAGTGTGTCTTAAAAAAATCAAATTTAGAAATTTTTACGAAGAAGAAAGAATAAAAAAACCGAAAAATATTTGTATAAGTCTATCCCAATAGTCCAGTCATTTGGTAAAAAAAAGGAGTTACCTGGAAAGTTTTCCGGGAGTTTTCAAACTAGGTAATTTTTATAGATTTTGGCATGCTCTTTCCGAATTTCAACTTTGCCGCCTCGTATCTGCGACGCTAGCGCCGCCATATTAAAAATATGGCGCCTAAAAACAGTTTTTTTACAATATCTCCATTCCGACGCATTGAACTAGAGATAATTTCCTACATTTTATGTTATTACGATTTTTTTTTATAAAATCGATAGTTTTTGGCGTCGAGCGCCACTTTCTACTTTTGATTGGCCTAAGGATGGGTTCCTTGTTCGTTAACCTCCACAGTGCGTCGTTACTGATGGTGTTTGGCCAGAATATTCTGCAGATGATGCTGAAGCACTGCAAGTTCGGAGTTCTCGTAGAGGGAGTTCCCTTTCTACTCAGTTCTGGCCTCAGTAGTCTAGCGTAAAAGTACTAGCCTGCCAACCCAGAGGTTGTGGGTTCGAAGCCCACGTCATGCACGGTCCTCGCACTTTTCCAAATTTACCTACTTTCCCTGTTTCTTAAAAAAAAATATTCTTCCTCATCCCCAAAACCCTTATCCTTTCCATCCTTACGCCCGCACAATAGTCTGCGTATTATTTGCTAAAACAAGCAAAAAACAAAGGAAAAACACACAGTTACACATTGCAACAGTGGCGCCAGCAAGAGGAATCGGGCAATCGCGGTAATAGCGCAGACACACCAAATTTAGCGAAGTCCTCAACCATCTGTGCGATCCTTCTTGCACAAAAATTTGAAACACAGATGACGCTCCTAGCAGTAAGAAGGCGTTGCTTCTAAGTAACGACAGGTGGGCATTCCCACTATTTAGGACTGGCAGCGGCAGGCTAATTACCTACCCTAAACCAACGAGTTTTTAAGTTTTTATTCCTGTCCGTGTACTTGCCTATTACACATATTGAGTGTACTCGTAGTACCAGCAGCTTCAATAGTTTGTGTTGGGTAGTTTCATGGCATTTAGCACGAACAGAATAATCACAGCCAAAAAGGACTCATACGAGAAGAGTAAATATTTGCACATTCAGAAAAACGAAAAACAGCAAAAAATATACCTAACGAATCGGCACTACACTTCAACATTCTAAAAATTTTGAAGTATCTCTGGAGGTGGTGATGCTTAGCAGCTTTTAAGATATGATTTAAACAGCTATTGACTCACCCATTCTTAGCTTCGTAAACACTAGAGAAGTCCCGTTCGTCGGCCAACAAGCAGCAGATTTCAGACCAAAATTTCTTAATAATTTATGTTGCAGAACCATTTATTTGATTTAATTTATATATTAAAAATAATCATTGGTTAAATGGAAATATAGAGTTGGTCCTATTTTATTTAAGCAGAAAATCATTATAAAATGTGGCGTAAAATTAAGAACCATATCAAGAGGCATAGAATATTTGTGAATTACGTCGTACGTCAATCATATTTGCCACTTGTGAGCTAAAGAAATTTTTAATTTGACACAAATCCTTGAAAAGAGAAAACAACGTAACTACATTTCATTTGCTTATTGACTTCAAGGCTTCAAGTATTACACGAACCCGTCTTGTCGCTGCTATGGACGAACTTGCCATCCCACACACACTTATTAGACTAACAAAACTAACACTAGCAAATGGTAGAAAATTGGAAATCCGCTGTCATCGGAATTCATATCAAGAAATGGTCTCAGACAAGGTGATGGTCTTTCATGCCTGCCATTTAAACTCGCCCTTGAAAATATTTTAAGGAAGCTGGCATTATCACGGACGACACTATATTCTTCAAATCGGTAAAAGTGTGCTGGCATATGCCGAAATCCCTATGAATGGCATCCCTGGATGATCTTAAAAAGCTCTTTATAAAAATTGGTAGAGCGGCAAGAATAATGGTATTATCGCTTAATGCAGATAAAACGAAGGCAATGCTGTCATAACCACAAGTACAAGCAGAGCAGGACATCAACCAAAGACTTAAAATAGGTCCCTTCATTTTCGACATTTTGCAGGAATTTAAATATCTCGATGTCAAAATCGACAATAAAAACAACACAACGAATAAATTTATCAAAAAATACTTACCGCGAACCGGTGCTATTTGGTGTTATAAATACCCCTAAAACGTCACTTTCACGGAAGGCTATCAAAAATAACAATTTATCATAGTCTCATCGTACCAATATTTATATACAACACTAAACAAGGCGAATGAGCAAAATCTCAACATTTTTGAGCGCATTTCGAGAATATGATTTAATCAAGAGCTTCAAGGACTTAATAACCCCCGAATAATGCTACTACAATAAAGCTTAGCCGTTTATGATGGACTTACCACATTTTGAGGGCAGGCGAATCACACCCACCGAATAAAATTCTACTGGAAATATGTGGAAGAAATAAGTAAATAAATAAGTAAGAAATAGAGGCAAAGAAAGACCAAAACTCCAATGGTTGGATGACGTACACCGGGCCGTTGAACTTTTTGGTATACATTGTGGTAGAACTCAAGCGAGGGATAAATCGAACTGGATACAAATTTTACAGCAAGCCAAGCCCCAGACCTTCTTGTTGAGCTTACAATGCTGATGATGAACAGCTGCAGCATACAAACAGACAAGCTATGCACCGCGTAAGGTCAGAAAGGAGTCTTTTGAAACATTCTTTACTTAGTTGCGATGCTATTAACTGAAGTACGGACTTAACGTGGCCTGCATGGAATCCAAAAGAGATCGCATCATGAACCGCAGCGATGGTCTTTCAAATATCTTTCCACTGGCTCTATGGACTTTTTATCAACAGCGAAAGTGACAATAGAAGTGGAAGCCGTTGCCAATTTAAGCACCTGCTCTACAGAAGGAATTTGTTTTCATTTGAGGACATTGGTAAATTAGGAAAATCAAAAAAAAAAAAAAGATGACATATTTTCTTTGTTACTGATCAAATATTTAATATTAAACACGTTTTAAATATTTATTATTTCAGTGATTAAATATAAACTTATAAGCAAATATTCCAATGAAATTTCTTCTGGAGTGGGGTTCTCCACACAAATAAAACAAAGTAGTTCATGCTGAGCTAAGCAAAGATGGAGTGGATACCTACTCAGGCTGAGGGTTTGAGAGACGAACATATCAAATGTTTTCATGTACTTCAGTAAGGCATAAAATTACGTATTTTCCAACTTTTTTATTTTTTTATATCAAAAATAAAACTTATAGCAAATATATGGCGAACGCCAGTTACGCGCAAATTCATTCGGCTGCAGCGGCATATATTAAAACACTTTTATAACAACTGAACTCAACAATTTCCCTTGCTCAACTTTGTGCTCTAAGTAATGCTGCGCTGCGCTAAGCTGGACCTTCATTGCTGCATTTTTTGTTTTTTTTGCTTGTTAAACATTTGCCGCTGCCATTGGCAATGGAAAATAAACGATTGCTTCGTTCAGTGAGTGTTTAGGTAGACAACCTTGGCAGGAAGTGCTTGCAGAATTGGAAGTGCCGAGCGCTATATATTAATTTTATGGCAGTCCAGAGCACAGCTGCGGTAATGGCGATCACTTTGGTTAGCTGCAGTCATCGACAAATTTTTATGGCTATTATTTGTGCCGCACTAATTGCCTAGAATGCCATGTCATTGCCAAGAATATTGCACTATTTTCATTAGAGTTGATAAAAATTGTTTGATCGTAATTTTTTTGTTTTACTTTATGCAGTGTTCCGTTGTGCTTTTAACGTAGCTTGGGATTTACGCAGTAACTGTAAAATATACAAGAGACTGCATTCAAGAACTTTAGCCCATCGACTTATTAGCAAGTTTTAGTAATCTATTTATTTGCTATTTAATTTTAATAATTTTTTTGTGAAAATAAAGTTCACTTCCCTACAAAAACTATATAAAACTATTATTAAAAAAAAAGAAAAAACAAATTTAAAATAAAAGAATAAAAGAAAAAAGAAAGAAAATTATAAAAATAAATAAAATAAACAAATTTCCATAAAACTAAACATTTTTTGAACATAATTTATGGGAAAAACTAGAGTATACAGAGTTATAGTTTATTAAATTTTGGTGCAATGAAGTTGAAGTTTGAATTGCCTCAAAAATCGTATTGATTTTTGAGAATTCTTTTAGCTGGCGGTGTTGCGCATTCACCCCCCCATTAGTGATTCCATGACAAGTGGTCCAAGTATTTTGGTACATTGTATCTAATTGTCGTAAATTTTTGCTTTAAAAAATGCTTTACTTGTAAACATAAGTATAATAAGAAGTAAACTGAACAATTTTAGACAACAAATTGGTAATTCCAGGTTAATTCAATGTTGAAAATTTTGGTATAAAGTTTTTAAATTAATAATTAAATTTTGCTTTTTTAACACCTCACCCCCTCACCTCCTTCATAATGGTATCACAAAGGACGAATCCCTTTATCTTCGCCCAAGTGTGCTCATCCCTATTCCAACCTAACCTAACCTAACATTTAAAAAAATGTTTTTTGAATTTTGTAAGATACAATTTTTTTTAATTGTTTAGGACACATTTTTCTTATTTTTTAGGAAACAATTTTTTTATTGAATTTTTTAAGAAATTTTTTTTTTTAATTTCTTAGGATATAATTTTGTTTTAATTTTTTTAGGACACAATTTTTTAGTAACTTTTTATGATACTTTTTTGAATATTTCATATTTTTTAAATTTTTTAGGATACAATGTTTTAGTGTAATAGGATAAATATTTTTTTTTAATTTTTTGGAGAATTTTGTTTTTAATTTTTTAGGGTATAATTGTGTCTTTTTTTGATTTTTTAGGATAACATTTTTTGAAGTAGTTTTGTATCTTTGTTCAACATTTACATTTTTGTTTTTTAATTTTAAAGTCTTTGTGGTAAAATCAACTATATTTTCATTGCAAAAAATTATTTCAATTTAATAAAAAAAAAAATTTATTTATAGTATTCTATATTTTATAAATTCTTGCGCTGTAGTTATGAAATGCACTGAAAATTCGATTATTTTAATTGTTAAAAGTATCTAGCCCAACATTGATCGTAATATTCATAATTGTAGCAATTTTTTACAAACCAGAGAGCTGCAGTTACAAACTGTTAAGTAATGGAGCGCTTGATAACCTTTCCATAGCGTCGGACTCTGTAATACCTCCCCAATCTGGGCTGGAGCAAAAATGTGTCATTTTAAAAAAGTACTGCAGGTCAGTAAAACCCGCGCGTTGAGGACCACATGTGCCTATAGGACAGTGCCGCAGCCTTAGCATCAGCCTATAAACATCCGGGCAAATGCACAGCAGCAAATTCTACCGCAATAGCTGAATGGTAATCAAAATAGACCAGTCATCAAAGGCCGGTGGAGGCATAGGATGATTTCGCGTATTAACGAGTGGATCTGCCGAAAACAGGGAGACGCTTATTTCTCCTAATGCAGCTTTTAAGCGGACACGGATGATTACGAGGCTGCCTAGAAGAAGCTGGTAGTCCATATGGTTCAGAATGCTTGGACGAAAATGAGACTGCCGAAGATGTGGCCTTTTATTGCAGCAGTTTCGCTAAGAAACGCGACGATCTAGAAACCAAAACTGGTGTATTTCTAACACCTAAGCCGCCAAATGATTGAATCGGTCGAAAAGTGGAGGACGACGCAAGCTTTTGTAACACGAATTATCGTGGAACTGCCTAACATTGATTGGACCCTAAGGAACCCTAGGCGAACCCAGCTGTAATAAAAACTGCCGTATTGGTAAAATGCTGCGAGACGAACAGCAGACGAGAGTAACTGACGATTGAGCTTATAGATCACGACGGCGTTTAGACGTAAGTGCCGAACCAGTATCCCTGTAAGGTGAACCGTCGGACTTGACTCGGTGTTTTTAGTGGCGTTTAATCCCACACTGACTAAGGCTTTCCATTGCTTTTATACCCCGTAAAACAACATAAAAAACGGAAAGAAGCGCGTAAAAATCAAAATAAAGATTCCCATTTTTCAAAATCATTATTTTCTATTTAGTAAAACAGGTATTTGAAAACAAAATAGGATGATTAATTTTGCGCCATCTTGCATATGAATACCAACTACATACATATCTTCATTTGTGTGCGAGCGAATAAATTGTTGCCTTTTCCCACAACAGCTTTTCTAAGTAACTTTTGTAAGTTGCATACTATGTGTAGGTATGCATGGACTCATGCATGTATGTGTGTATGTACTTATGTATTTACAGTAATTGCCTCGTATTTGCTACTTCGCTAGGAGCTACACTTCATCTTTGTTATTTTTACGATTTGTGGTCTATTTGATTAAAAAGTGCAATTGCAACAGTGAAGCGCTAAACAGAAAACAATAAAAATGCACTAAAATTAAAGAAACAATAACAACTAACTGCATCGAATGAACAGCAAAAACAACAACCATAGCGGCAATTTAAATTGGTCAACAGGATTTGTCATAAAAGATCAAAGACAATTAAGGCCCGCAAAAATGTTGCCGCTATTACCAGCACTGACGATGTACAAATGCATGTATGTGTGTGTGTGTGTGTGTGCATGTTTATTCGCTTCAATTGTTCATTTCGCCGTATTGCAGTCAATGTCTGTTGCGCGCATGTATTGCTGCATTTTTGTCGAGGTCAATTGCCGGCAGGAAGCCAAGCCATTTGGTACGAAATGAAACTCTCCTTGCAACAATTTCATAGTAGATATGTAGTCGCCCCATTAAATGTTGTTGTTATCGTTTGCTTAATTTTACATTTTCTGTTTGCTGAAAATAAGCGGTTGCAGTTTTCTTGTTGTTGTTTTTTGTGTTTTTGCTTTTTGGGTTTTAAGTAGTGTTTGCCCGGTGATGTATCTTTTACACCTCTGCTTTTAGAGAATCGTATTTCCAAATTTTTCACATTTCACTATCAAATACTTTGTAAATTGCTTTGATGTGGTATTTTTTATTGTTGCTACACACCGGTATATTTATTAAGTTTATTTTATTGATTTAGTGGACAATTTCGCGCTTGTCTGTAATGGTCGGAAACGTGATAAAATGATCTACTTACTTTCAAAAGTAAAGTGCTTTGAATGTTTCGCAGCGACACCATTTCTGTTTTTTTTTGTGGACTAAGATAAGTGGGCTGCTTGCACCAAAAACGTATGACATTTGGGCTTCCTACGTTCACATTTTTCACCTTTCTCTCTAACAAGCGAAGTCTACTGGTAATAGTTGCGTTCCTTGGCTACAAGGAAGACTCAGAAGTGGTTAGAATTAATCAAACTTAGCCCTTAAAGTTGTGTGCAACGCAGACCACAAACGGTCTATCAGTATTTTATTGTGAGAATAATAGAATGTTTCAACTGCATTCAAAATAAGAAGTTGCTGTGGCCGACTTCCTTTAGAAAAAATATATAATACGATCATAATCCATAACCCCATATATGGGCGAAAATCTCATCTTATATATAGGGTTCTTCAATAGGTGCGCTTCAACTTTTTCCGATAGGGAGGGCGAACGTCGCAATATTTTTATTTTTCGCTTGTCATTTGTAAACTTCATTAGTATACATTTCATCATGAAACGCTACACACTTGAGCAACGATTGCAAATCGTGCAAATTTTTTATGAAAATAATCGTTCTGTTGCTGCTACTTTAAGAGCATTACGGCCATTTTACGGTCCACCCCGTTTTGGGGTTATGTGAAGTCATTGGTCTACAGTAACAAGCCGGCGACGATTTGTGAGCTCAGAGACAATATTGAACGCGAAATTGCTGGAATTTCGGCTGATTTATGCAAAAGAGTGGTCGAAAATTGGGTTCAACGATTGGACTTCGTAAAACGTGCACGCGGTGGTCATGCAAAAGAAATCAAATTTCATACTTAAATGTATATGTTCAAACTCGATAATAAAAAAAAAATTAGTTAAAAAAGTCAAACCGTTTGTGTTTTATTCAAAAAAGTTGAAAAGTTGAAGCGCTCTTACTGAAAAACCCTTTACATTAGGTTGAAATATCTCACAAGTCTGAGACACGAGAGAAAATATGATGCCGAATTTCAAATATGAAGCCAATTCAGTATGTCGAACACAGTTGGAAAATAGGTATATTGGTTTTCTTGCAAAGTTTCTTTCATCTTAGTTTTCTCCTACATTTACTGTTTCTTCTTTTCGATGTTGGCAATAAAATTGTTTGAAATAAATGAATTTAAATCCTTTTCTTGCATACTTAAATATCTGAAAACTTCAGCACACATTTTTTGCATTAGCTCTTGATCAAATAAAAATCAAAAAAAAGTTTGCGAAAAATCATTGACCTTTCTAAAGAAATCAAACTGCTTTGCGACTGTTCAGAATTCAGCAATAAATGTTCCAAAGTTCCTTTGGAATTTATTATAAGTAATTCATTTTTCGTAAAACCGGGACAACAATAGAACGTACAAGTCACACTTTTTGTAAAGAAAATTGCTCCTGAGCTTAAGCTTACTTTTTTGGAATCAGGCCCACTTTAATATTCTAATACTTTAAAATTATTGGTGGTCTTTTTATAAGGGTTAAACTTTATTTTACGTTGATATTTTAATAGTTATTACCATTAGGAGTGGATTTAGCACTGGGATCTGAAGTATTTATTGTGCCTCCCTCATGGATTCAGAGTATTTCTGTGAGCGCAACCTCCTCAATAAATTTTAGTATTGGTACTGGTAAAATATCTTCGACCAGGTATTTGTCCCGCAAATGTATCAACGTTGGCTGCGATACCGGCACAATTTTGACGGTTTCATTTTTTTCCAATAGAATCCGATAGTTAAATTGGAGTATATTCCCAGGTAACTAAGATGATAATTCAATCTAAAATGCCGTGTTGAATCCGGCATTGATTCTAAAATTATTCTTATTCTAATTCCATACAATCTTTAAGTCTGTTCAGGTTTAAGTAGCCTATCATTGACTTAATAGATAAACCTCACAGATTGTGGCAGTATGATCTTCTTTGTATTTCCTCTACTTTCTGATCAAGAGACGAAAAGTCACCCTTTCCAGGGTCAAACAATGGCTCTGGGTTTATAAATGGCTTGGCTAATTTATCTGCTATTTCATTCCCAGTAAATCATATGTGTCCTGGAATCCATAGGCTATGTATCTGATTGTTCTGGCCTGAGATATTCAACTTATTAAGACATTTTAACATGAAATCTGATGTAACCTGGAAAGACTTGAGAGCCTTGACTGGTACTTGAGTGTCAGTAAATATAGTAATGCTTCTGTTGTCGTAGTTTTGTTCAAGGTAAAAGTGAGCACATCATTTAAGGATACTGGCTACCGATTCCACTTCTTTACCCTCTATCATACATTTTTCGCTGCGCTAGAAATTATTTAAAAATGCACGTTTCAGTCACATTTCATCATTCAACGCTACAACTGTTATTTTTTGTTGTAAATGTCGCAAACGTCCTACGCAACACCTTTTCCAGAAAAAAAATTCCTCACTTTCATGGTAGGAAAGTGCATTTACTCTTCTAAAGAGTTAGTGGCAGCCCATTGTTGGAGCTTCACGCTGAAATCGGCTATAGAGCTATAGTATCTATATTTGCTTGGAAATATCGAGATTATATATTCAAATCCCTAATGTATTGGTTGACTGATCACAACTGAAAACAACTGCGAAATTATTCCCAAAACTTGTGGAGTCGTAAAAATTATTTTATCACTTAATTGTTTGCACTTTGCTTATTAACTCTTTGGAACTGTTTTTTTTTTTTTTTGTTTTGTACTTCTAGTTTGTATTCGTGCAACTTGTTTAGCAGATGTTTAGCAACGGGTGTTTTTATTCATTTATGGAACATTTTATAGAAATATCCGTAAAATTAGCTGTAGAAGTAATTACATATTTTAGATATAAATATGTAGAATACCGCATAAGCATACCAATCGTGGACTTTTATTTGCAAAATCAAGGGTACCGTACATGAAACTTAAAGAGCTTATTTCTTAAATTACGGTGCATATAATCGTCCTCGAGCAGGCTATATCTAATAAAATAGTATAAATGGACTAGGAAAGTCGAATTTTTCTGATTTTACGCTTACGAAATTTGCGGGATTCCGAGAGCTCGGGGTTAGTCCCGGGATTTAGATAATCCGGAGAGATGATTTTTTCGATTTTACGAGCTCGAAATTTTCGGGATCTTGTTATTGCCATCCCGAGATCCCGGGAATTGTCTCAGAACTTAGATAATCTTTATTTTGAAACCACTTCATTCCAAAAATTACGTCAATATTTGTTGAGAAGTCTCCATCCTTAATAATAAATACGATACACTAAACTAAAAATATTGCTTGGGGAATAAGTTCATACCATTTTTACATTTTCTTTTATTTTACAACCATTTCTTTGCTCATTCGGTAGAACTCTTTCTGCTCTACAAAACTATGTTGATCGAATTTTTGAGTTATTTAATTTTTTATTAGTTTTGAGTCTTAGAAACGGAATAACCAGAAGGCAACATTTTCGACACCTGGTCTTCTTTGCTTTTCATTGAGGTCAAAAAGCTGCCGAAACAGCTCGGTATACATTTGCGAAGTGTATGGAGATGGTGTCATAGGCGAGTCTACAGCACGGAAATGGTTGCGAATTTTAGAGTCCAGGGTGTCCGGGGACAGATTTAATAATTAAAAATTAAATTAAACTAAATTAAAAAAAAAATTACTTATGCTAAAAGTTTATTTCAGTAACAAATAATTACAAGGAAGACAAGTGCGGATCTTATTTTTTTACTATTTCCAATAAATGTTGACCTTTACGTCGGACACACTCTTCCAAACTGGCCTCGGTACTTTGTGCAACTCGCTGAAGAAGTGATATCGGAATGCCGCTTATGGACGATGTTTTCTTTTAGTGCTGATATTTCGTCACTGGATTTATTTCATAGACTTTATTTTTGAGGTACTTCTACAAAACAAATCTATATGGGTAAGATCGACCAACCTCGATGACTGAGATCACCGAAGTCACCTTAGCGGCATATTTTAGAGCTACCCATATAGAAAAAATTCCTTAGAGGTGAGATTGATCAACCTGGTTGGCCAGGATGCGTCACCGTGGCGCTATCTCGCTTGAGCTATGTGTGTGAATCGAAGGAAGAATGTTCATGTTATCATTGACAGAAAATAATGGTTCAGCAGTCGGCAATAAAAGAAAGAAAGAAATTTTCAAATAGTCATATTATTCCACTGTTTGAGACTTTGAAGTGGCTGTTGATGCTTCAATAGTGGGTTCTGTCCTTTAGGTGACCAATTACGGCAATTTTGCTAAATTTACGTTTCTATTTAAATGAAAATGGGCTTTATAACTCCAAAACTAAGCATTTATCGTACGAACTCGCTCTATGCAAATTAGAACCGTTATGCTTAAGCGCTTGCACGATATATATTTTGAAGGGATGAAGTCTAATATGTATGTATGTATTTGTCACTGGGGCTTCCACTCTTTCTTTAAATGGAGGGACCTACAATTTTGAGCTGTCTCCAAATGGGATGGCTTTTATAAAGAGATCTTTCAGGACAGAAATACTCTCGGAGGTTTGCCCTGTTGCAATAAGAAAAATTAGATTTGTCGTGCCCGAGGTTTCGAAGCTATGGTAGTCACACACCAACCCATTCGGCTACGGTGGACGTTTGAAGTCTAAAATTTTTCTTTTTTCGTTCACAATAGTTTTTTGAAGTCCCAGGGCAGCCGCTCTCGAGCGCACGGACCGTCGCGTATGATCGTGCAAACTTAAAGCGATGAGTTCAATATTTTCATTTCGTGGGCTGTTCGCCACTGAACTTGTTACCCGGAACCTTCGCACCCCTGGAACAAATCTAATACGAGTTAGCCGTGAATCGATTGTTGTTCACTCGTCGACTGCCCTTCGTGATTAAATAACCGGCACGAATAATAAAGCTAATACGGTTCCCTCCTCGCTCATAGGCGGCTCAGCGTTTAGAAAGAAAATTTAAATTGAAAACCTAATCGGCCACCGGACACCCTGTGAATATGTATATATATCAGTAACTGGCACTTACAACGTTTATTGGGTGTTTTTTTGGTGTATGTCTCGATGTCTCGATTTTCTACAGTTTTATGCCGTCTCCATACTTTTACGTGGGCTAGTAAAGCCAAAATCTTGTGCATTTCACCGAATTTTGCGTGCTTCATTTAAAATGAAAACTATCATAAAAAGACACCCGCTATATATAGTTTTCATCTGCTTATATGACTTCTAATTTTTTAATTATGGTACTTTTGCCAATACAAACACACACACACACACACACACTTGTTATACATTAATTAGTATACGCAGAGAATAAAAGCGTTCGTGTGGCGACTTCCTACCGGTCGCTATTGTCTCTGTGTGAAATTAATGAATGATTTCGCTATTGCATAAATAATCAAATGACAAATCTTTCATAATTAATCAGCGCTATCAGTATAACATATTAGATGTGTATATGCCAGTTTACGTGGATGTGTTGTTCTACTGGAAAAACTTATGCAGATACTCGTATCTCCTATAAAACCACAGCAAGCGAAGAAACAAGTCATGCCGGCAGAGAATTGAGATGGTTTAAAATCATTTAAATTCGATTTTATATTAATTAGTTGGCTTGAATGTTTATTTTTTTTTTTGTATATTTTTATGGTGGCGGCTAATTTTGCCTGCGAAGTCTGGTTTGCGAACGTCCAACGCAAATTAGTTGAGTGGATGGGCCATTAAGTTGCTCGTTTGCTTTTTTGCTCGATTAAAACTTTTCACCTGCACCAATGCTTTTTTGGTCATTAGTTTAAGTCTTCTACTCTGAGCTAGACGCACTGACTAGGCGGAAGGTATTTTTTATTTTATTTTTTCGTTGAGTTTTTTTTATGAGTTTTTAGTTTATCAATAACTCCCAAAATATATATTGAAGATCGTCACACCACCACTTTTGGCTGCAAATTGATGCAAGCCAATATTTGCTCCACTTATGAGTTATTAAATGCGAGCATCGGTAAAAGTACAAACTTTGTATCTCCAATGCGGCAAACTGTGAAGAAAAGCTTGTTTTTATTATCAAAAGAAAGGTTGGGGTCAGATGCGCTCATATTGTATTTACTTTCGCAGGTACATTTTTTATGTCGCCAATCGAAAGTAAATTTTTATGTGCCAATGAAGTGATGTACAACATAATTTTCGCCATTAAAAACATTTTTGCATTTTTTAATTAACGAATGTTCGCCTTAAATTTGAGGTGACTTTTTTGCATACAAATTCACCTCACAAAACTTAGTTTAATGACTTCATGCTCCAATCAAAGTCAATCTGCAAAAATAATGACCAATAAATGTCACCTCGTGCGCTATTCCTCTAATCAGTTCAGCCGTTAATTTATGATATACAATTTCGCATTCGATATTTCGGTATTTTGTATATAAGCACACATACACGCATTTACATATATGAAACAAAGGAAAAAACCTATAACAACAACACAGAAACAGGTACCTGATTACTATGCAAACGACATCTAGGGGATAATAATAAATCTGATAAATTTATGTATATACAGATATTTTAGTGAATATTTCTTTATAAAAATTATGTATGTAAAGATGTGTGTGCATACCTACTTGCATATGCATAAATACATTTTCATATTCGAAGCATTGATGCTTAATGCAATGCTGAAACACTTAAATTACGCTCTATCAGCATCAGTTGAAAACTTCTACATTAAGTAGGGAGTATCAGAGGTGAGCTTTGAGCGAATAGAAGTTTTTCAAGGCGTTGGAGGTACTCGACTGTGTGAGAAAGACCGTACATAGGTGTATATTTGTATTTGTTTTCCATAGAAAAATATTTAATGCTGGATGCCATGACAATTTCTCAGGTAATGGAAGCTTATAGGACTCCTTAGGTAACTCAGAACTAGTACTACAGGCAAGCCTAGCATATTTTTAATTCTATTTTTGTTAGTTCCGAAGAAGTAGTCGAAGTAGTATTTTATTTATTTTATAATGTTTTTAATACAGTGAATATGATATAATATTTCAGAATAGGTAGAAGAAAATAAGAATTGGTAGAAAATATCAAAATAGCTTATAACATTGTGTGCCATACAACTAATAAAAATGCGGTAGCCGATTTAAACAAATTCATTTACAATAAAGTGCCTGTGTTTAACACTATCAGATACATATTTGAACAACTCCTAATAGTTGCATCACGTTATCACTTTCGCTAAATCTAAAACTTTTTCATGCTTTTGTAAATTAGACAAGCGCCAATAAAGTGATATCTGCTTTCGGCCTCTGGGCAGTCACGGAAGAAGCATTTTTTAAAAGGTCTTGCGTTAAGGTTGGGGAGGCCTCCTCTTGCTCTAAAAGTTAGACCTATGTCATAAGCAGAAGAAGTACGCGGAATTCAGGAAAGAGGGGGAAAAAATAGCGCACTCCAGTTGATGCTGTTTTAGCAATTATCGCTCAGATGGACCATCAGTGTGATGTATAGAAGTTTATAAGTATGAGGGAGGAAAATAGGTTGTATTTTATATTTCTGTACCTGTATATCATCAGCTGTATCTGTTACCGTACCTTTTCTATACCTTAATCTGTATCTGTATCTGTATCTGTATCTGTAACTGTATCTGTAACTGAATCTGTATCATTACCAGCATATGTATCTTGATCTATATTAGTTTCTGTATACTGCTGTCTGTAAAATGAACCCAACGAACACTGTTCTCGCATTTTCACGGATGGTTCACGGACCGAGCATGGTAAAACTAAACTTTGCTCTTGGAATGTACGCATCTGTGTTTCAAGCGGAGGTGTATGCTATTCAAGAAGCAATTAACTTAGTTGTGGAAAGCAGATGGAAAGGCAGATCTGCATCTATGTCGGTAGACATAAACCCTGATGCCAACATGGGTCCCGGGACACGTGGTTAATCTGGGTAACGATACCTCTGAGGTCAACGGCTTTGGTCCGTAGCCGGTTCTACTACTCTCTTCTGCAGCGATCAAAGCCACGGTTAGCAAAGGGGGTACTTCAACCCACAAGAGAGCTTGTCAAGCTGAGAGGGGCTGCAGATGGACCCAACCGATGTTACCTGACATGCACGACCGACTGTGACAGACTATAACAGCAGGTTGTACTGATGACAGGCCACTTTCTATGGGCGAGACACATGGTAAAGGCAGGCTTTTCAGACAGTGCACTATGTCCCGTACGGGGAGGGAAGGATGAGACGGCGGACCACTTTCTATGCCTCTGCGTGGCCTACAAATTAGGCTTGAGGTCTTTGGTACTGATTTGTTAAGAAATTATCACCTTGGCTCCTTGGTACCACAAGATTTACTCCGATTTCTTCGGAGGTCGGGTAGACTTAAAGAAAATTAAAAAGAGAACCCGAGTGAAGTACAATGGACTTAATTATGTCTGAGTGCTGTACTTGCTACTTGTCCTGACGAAAAAAAGCTTCTATAACTATATCAGTGTGTGTATCTCTATATGTATCTGTACATACATCTGGTTGAAGCTTTTATAATCGCGCTACCATCAAGTGATCTATGGAAGAAGAGCAAATCCATTTTCGGCTCTCGTCAACGTGTTCTAACGTGCCAGGTCATGTGGTTTAATTCGGTGGAGGCGTCGGGTTAGGCCTGAAGTATTGAGGAGTTTCTTAGCTTCTTCATTCACGTGCCTGTGAAGCCTGAGGTAGTGGCCTTCTTGGGGCTTGCTTTGTTTTAGTAATAGCATAACTTGAATATTTCGATACATCTTTTAAAAAATAGGCAAATTATATTATTTTAAAGAATTTATGACTAACTTATAAAAATTTGCCTTAAGTAAAAAAAATAAAATTATTTTGATTTCTTATTTAATTTATTTCTGGCGTAAAAATTGGAAAATTGAGCTTCGGTGAACACATCTACTTTTTTGACTTAAGCAACAACCTGGGGTAAATTTCATTAATTTTTCCTATACATAAAGTTTTTTTTTACAGACGGAGCTAAAATTATTATTATTATTATTATTATCAAAGGTATAAGATAATATAATACTGCTGGGATTTTTTTTTTTGGATTTTAATTTAATTAAATTTTTTTTTAATTTATATAAAGAACATTTTTATCAGAAATATGCTTTGCGTTGAAGAGAAAAAATAGGTATATCAGAAAGCTGTTGTAAAATCTATAAAAAAAATATCGTGGCTTTAACACTACCACACGTCTTTGGCCTTCTATTTTTCTGGCTACAAAAAGGAGAAATTATCGCCCTGATGTGTTCTTTTTTTTCAAAATTACATATGTAAATACCTACATTCCAGTTGAGCTTTATTTAATGTTATTTATAGTTCAGAAAAAAATTTAATTGCTGCTATGTTACTTATATTGCAGGCAATAAAAACTAGCAGGAAAGCTAGAAAAAACACCAACTAAATTTTCAAGCTGCAATTTGTCAGCGTGTGGCCATACTTACCGAATTCTTGTCTGCTAGCTTCTAACAGTTTTGCGCCTCAAATCAATCGCTTGCATCGACATGCATCAGGTTTCCCGCATAGTTGCTCTACTTTTTATTACTGCATTGTTGTTGCTGCCTGATGCACCGCTGGGCACATTGTACTTTAGCATCAAATAAAAAGTTTTTAAAGGTGTTGTTTATTGATGTTATTTCGCGGTTGTGTTTTTGTTGTTTGAGCGTAGTTTTAATAGTCATTTAAGAGCTGCGATGGCATCACTAAATTCCGCTGTTTCACTCCACTTTATTCTTGGCTTTGTCGGCCGTCAAAGCTGCATACTCGAATAAATTCGACTGAAGATATAGTCAAACTTGAAATTGTGTTATTTCCACATGACTAAAATGAGAAAAAAAGAGATGTGAAGAGGTGACTTTAGTTGTAGATGAAATGAATTTTGTTGATAAATACATTTTTTTCTGGTTTTTTTAAGTAAAGTTATGGCCAAACTCGTGGCGTAATTAACATTATTTTTTTATCGCTTACCTAAACTTAAATATATTTTTACGATTTATGCCATTATATAATCGACATTTTATGTTTCGTTTGGCTTGGTTTCTACGCGTTATTGTGTTACTTCTCTCAATATTCTGTTCAATTTTGTTTTATCAAATCTTAGTGGGTACCATGTATTACTGGTATAGGTTCAGTGCCTACTAATAACAGCAAACATGAAAAAATTTAAAACATTTTTTCCAAAACAGTCGGCCCTCAGCAGGAAATAGCAAGCTTTTGAGTGCATTCTTGTCGCGAAAAAACTTTTTATAACCATCTGCCGTTCGGCAACATATTAGAGGAGAGTCTAGACTATACCATTAACAAGAAGGATATACAAATAAGAAGAAAAGAAAAGAAAGTTTAAGAAAAACACAAGTTTAAGGTTTGAAATGCACTTTATAATTTAGTATAGTCCCCTGAACATCAATGCACTTGTTCCAACGAGATTCAAGTTTGTGAATTCCATCCGTGAAGTGAGAATCTGGAAGGGCTGAAAAATACAATCGCTTCCACAACTGTTATGACTTCATCATTTGATTAAAGACACTTTCCCCGCATGCATTTATTAGGTATATGCAAATAATCCCCAAACAAACTTCTTTTAGAATTTCACAAAACTTATTCTAACACTTTCTTCGCCGATATCTGGACACAAAAAACCAGGTTCACACCACTCTTTAACCTCTTGTTTTGATTTAAGATCATGGTGATAGATCAAAGTCTCATCCATAGTGATGAATCGATATTCTAAATCCACTTTATTCTTTCGCAAGCACTCCAAATGTGACTGTGAAAGTCGCATTTGAATGTGTTTTTGTTGCATTGTTAGCGAATGCAGCACCCACTGTGCACACAGCTTTCTGAAACCCAACACTTCAGTCAAAATATTGCTAACCGTGCCCAATGAGATACTTCTGGGGTTCTACTACTAAATCTATTTTAGTGATTCTGCGGTTTTTCAATACGATACCCTGTATTTTGTCTACGATTTCTGATGTTGTTGCAGTTGCTGTTTCTGTACGTCCTTTACATGAAGCGTCTTCAAGACTTGTACGGCCACGTTTCAATTCAGCAACCCATCTTTCTACTGTAGTAATTGATGGCGGAATGTCCTTGTGTGCTTTCAACATTTGTTCATAAATTTCCTTTGCTTTTAAAGTTTCCGAATATGGACAACAGGAACGGGTGTTTGCAACTTCTAAAAACTATTTCATAGGTTTTGCATTGTTAAACAGGATAATTAAAGAAAACGTCGTAAAAATCAAACTTTGTACAAACATGGAAAATTTAAAAGATTTTAAAAAGGTGTGCTCCAAAAATAAGATGAATTTTCAAATTTCACGGGCTGCGTTAGCTATGTTGGTACACGCCTCCCGAAGATATTTTCACGGTTTTAACAATATATATATATTTATATACGAGTATAATTGGCGCGTACAGCCTTTTTGGGTGTTTGGCCGAGCTTCTCCTCCTATTTGTGGTGTGCGTTTTGATGCTGTTCCACAAATGAAGGGACTCCGAACGGCAGCTATTTTCATGAGGAGCTTTTTTATGGCAGAAATACACTCGGAGGTTTGCCATTGCCTGCCGAGGGGCGACCGCTATTAGAACAATTTTTTTCTTAATTTTGATGTTTCACCGAGATTCGAACCGACGTTCGCTTTGTGAATTCCGAATGGTAGTCACGCACCCAACCCATTCGGCTACGGCGGTTTTAACAATATAGCCTATTGAATTTGCTTGTGAGAGGCGTAAATAAGGCAAGTGTTTTGCGTGCTCCGCGATTTTCTGATTTTGAAAAAAATGAATAAATTAGGTGAGAAAAAATGGAATTATGTGCTCAAAAATTCTTGAAATGTTGACAGTGGCATACGGTGAGGGTACTCTAAGTCAAAAAAATGCCTACGAGTAGTACAAGCTTTTTTCAGAAGGTCGGGAAGATGTGAATGACGACGCTCGCCACGGACGCCCCAGCACATCAACAACCGATGAAAATGTTGAGAAAGTGAATAAAATTGTTATGGAGAATGGCCGAATCACAATTAGAGAAATTCCTGTGGATGTCGGCATATCGGTTGGCTCATACCATGCAATCTTTTCGGAAGTTGCGGGAATTATTGAATGGCATAAACGATGAACCAGATTAGCTGAAAAGGGTTATAACTGGTGATAAATCATGGGCATACTCGTATGGTTATCGCATCGAAACCAAAGTCCAATCACCGCCATGGAAGAGCCCAGGAGAAGCAAGACCAATAAAAGCACGCCAAGTTCGATCAAATGTCAAGGTTTTGCTCACTGTTTTCTTCGATTACCGTGGTGTAGGGCATCAGAAGTTCTCACCACCAGATCGCACGGTAAATAAAGAGTATTACCTTGAAGTTATGCGTCGTTTGCGTGAAGCAATACAGAAAAAAATACTTTCGGAATTGTGGCAAAAAATGAATTGCTTATGCTTCATGATAATGCACCTGCTCACTCATCTTTGCTTGTGCGCGACTTTTTGGTCAAAAGCAACACCGTTATCATGCCTCAGTCGCCCAATTCACCAGATTTAGCCCACGGCGACTTTTTCCTTTTCACAAGATTGGAGAGGCCCATGAAAGGACGGCGTTTTGCGGCAATAAGAGATAAATCTAAATCGCTGAGTACAAAAAGTGCATATCAGAACTGCTTTGAGTATTAAAAAAAAGCTGCCACAAGTGTAGTACTCAAAAAAGTACCGGGAATTGTTCAATAAAACACAAAATAATTTTTTAATCATGAACATTTATTTTGTAGCCTTCAAAATAGCGCTCCATTCGAAGCAATACTCATATGCCAAAAATAGCTCCTTCAGCGAATTCTCCTTAATGGCCTCTATCCACTCATAGCGGCGTCCGCGGAGTGGCAATTTAAGTTTTGGGAAAAGGAAAAAGTTAAAGGGGGCTAAATCCGGTGATTACGTTGCGTTATCATGGTGCAAGACCCATGATTCCTTATAAAGTATAAAACATGGCAGTAGATTTTTAATTTTATTGTGCAAACTATAAGCATGGGAATGGTTCTCAAAAATGGAAAATTCATTTAACTCAAAGCATTTTTAAAAATTATTTACTATATTTTTTCCTCAGTGCTTGCATACATCTTGATCATGCATTTTATACACTCGCATAGTAAATTTCATAGCTTACCAAATTAAAAAAACCAATTAAATTAGTGAACAAATTAAAATTTGTACTCATTAAAAAGCAGGCGATATTTTAGTAGAAATATGGTCCAAGCTGTGTGTTAATCTCCAAAATGGAAACTTTATGCAGCAAAAATGGTGGTAAATAAATAATATTCATAAAATTTGCATACGAGCAACAGATGCATACGTTTGCTTTTGGAGCTTATTAATTTTAAGCTGTATTAATTTTTTAATTTGCATGCTGCCGGCTTCGCTTTGAGTTCAATAGAGAGAATATTCTTTTTCGTTTATATTATTGCATCTAAAACTACTTAGTTTTTTTTTATTTTTGTAGAAGCAGTTTCATATATTTTGATTTTGATTGCCTGAATTGCTACTGATATGCTAATTAACTTAGTCCTACTTTTTGACAACTTAAAAACAAATTTTAAAAATTTTTTATAGAACATTAAATTTTAGTATAATAGTGTTTGAAGTAACGCAAAATTCTCGTTAATTTGTGAGAATTTTTCCTCGTGAAGCTGTTGCGCGGTTTCAAATTCGTTATAAGCAATACTGGCCACTGTGGCTTTCGGCTGTCTAATATAATGAGTAGGGGTAATGCAGAGCTTTACATGACAAAAAATTCGATGTCCCACAATGTAAGGAACGTCGTAAGAACAAATGTCGCGATAGTTCGCCACCCTGAACGAACTCCGGCAAGGTGATGTACTCTCATGGGTTTAATATGTATTGCCCTTAAAAAGGTTATCAGGGATGCAGGCGTATGTAAATCGGTTCAGTTGGTGGCTTCCGCGGACGACATAGACATTATCGCCTAATTTGGGAGAAGCCGTTGAAAGTTTAGAAAGAGCAGCAAAAAATGTGAGCCTAGAAATAAACTATTCCAAAACTAAAGCACTTTATTCAACTCCTTCGGACTATGCCAAACACAATGTGGGTCAAATACTCAAATCAGTGACTATAGGTTTGAAGTGGTGAAGGAATTTAAGTACCTAGGGGCATCCTTTGAACATGTCAACAAAATTTCTGCAGAGATTGCTCATCGAAACCTTATGGCGACCCGCGCAGATTTCTCAGTACCGCTCCATTAATATTCCAATTTTGCTATACGGCAGTGAAATCTTGTCACTCGAAGATGTGAATTAACGGAAGCTCCTGATCATTGGCGTGATATGTAATAAAGACGAATGGCGAAAACGCTACAATCATGAACTCAAAAAACTGTTCTTGCACCTGTCTGTAATAATCACAATAATGATGAACAGACTGAGATGAGCGAGTGATGTATTACGGGCTAATGCCAATTACCCGGTCTAACAAATACTCTTTGCGGTGCCACAAACATACAAAAAAGGGTCCTCCACTGCTCAGAGGGATTGGTGGTGAAGATGAAGAAGCAGCTTTTTTGGGATTTCGGGCATGAAGGACGCAGGTACGAAACCGATACCATTGCAGGCATATGGTGCAGCAGGTGAAGACCCGACTAGGGTGGACCAGCCAAGAAAGAATCACTGCAATTATAGTCTAAGTGTTTCCGTTGAATAGAAGTGTTACACGTCAACGTTTAACACTGGAATGATTGAAAAATCAACATACCCTAAGCGATGGACAACACATTTGTTTAAATGTTCAAGCAATAAAAAATGTATAAATTGATCATAAAAGAGTTTTTTTTGTTTATTTTAAGTTAACTACAATATTATTGAATTACAAATCTGTACTCTATATTAGACATAGAAGCCACAGGAATCGCTGACTGCGTAGTCTCAAATGATCAGTGATGAAGCCAGTAAGCATTTTCAGCTTGTCCTTAGGGAGGATTATGAAATGTTTAAACTTAGCCTGGTGTAGTTCCTCAGTTTGGTGGCAGCTACGTCGCGCAAACTTAGCCTTTCGCTTTTAAGCTCTTTCTAGATGATATGTTATTCTATAGTTAGGAAGAGCGCAACTCCCATTGGTTTCAAGATCGCATTCTCCCCACCAACTTTCTTGTTCTTATTTATACCTTTTGTTCTGAGACCCATGTGATGAATGCGATTCCGCGTTCCTAATAAATTTAATCTCTCTATGTACTAAAAAAGTCAGAGAATAAAGGGGCCTTAAGTGCAGCCTGACTGTCACACAGAATGGCTATACGATTAATGTCGAGTTTTCTAGATAAATCTTTGCACTTAAACTAGTGGCATGCATTTCCGCTTGGAAGATACTATGAAAATTCCATTTAAGCACTGCCAACTTTGATTGTTGTTTCGGTGGAATATCCCCACGCTCATGCGTTTAGGAGCTTTCGAGCGCTCTTTTTTGCATTTTTGCCATTCGTCTTCTACATACTTTTTCTTTTCATATGCATTTTTCCAGTTATTGGCAAAAGACCTCCATTCGTTTTTGTTGGTAATTTTACCCTATAATTCAGTTGGAAATATTTTAATATAATAGCAATGCTTTTAAATTTGATTTGATGCATTTTTATTAAAAGTCACAAAATACCAATTTTAATAAAAAAATAATAATATAAAATTACTTCAAAAGCACATACGGTGCAAGAGTTATATGGCAGTTAGATGTGGAAATAGCCAAATGATGGTTACCTGAGTTCTTGTGGTAAGACTAGTAATAATTTTGACTAATTTCGCTTACTTTTTCCCATAAATTAAACATATAAACTAAAACTTTTATTTATTTGTATCACAAATTTTATAATACTTTGTATCGCAATATAAAAGTTTTCTGGCTTACTGCAACAAACTAAATTCTTATATTTTTATGTAATTTCAGGTTATTTTAGCTGACACGAATTGAACATTTACAATGCGCTTCACAAAAATGCACGTCAGCAGAAAAAATCGTAATCCTGTCAAGGTAAAAGAAAAGAAAAAAGTGACACCCCTTGATACAATCGTAACCTTCAGGCAACGCCCCACATACCAAGAGTGACACATACATAAATGTAACTATACAGATCTATACATATGTACGTATATATGTGTGTGTATATGTATAAGCGGCATCGACTGACCGGCATCTGACTATTGGTCTGCTTGGTCGCTTGACTTTGTATGTCTCTCGGCATGACGGCGTACTGCATGGTCAGTTATTTTCCGTATGCTCACCCATTTTTGGAGCTAATTAACTTGATTTTCGGTTGAACATATTTTGACCGTAAGTGTCATTGCCAAATTTTTGTAGAAGAATGAAGGTATATGTACTCGAAAAAAGTATGGGAAGAAAAATGAGAAAAAACAAAAAGCGATGGAAGAAATATAAGAAATGCAGAGTTAAGATAAAATACGCCAAGCAACAGCCGCAAGATCTGTAAAGCAAGGCACAATCGGATGCTTGTATGTATGTGTGTGCACAAAAAATGCCAATTAAGACTGAATATAAGTGCGAGATAATTTTTGGCATTGTAATGTAATGTAAGCCAATGGGCGGTAAAAAAATATGTATATAGCAGAAAACAATAAAAAATAAATACAAAAAAAATATATATACAATATGTATATAAAAGCTCCGCTAAAAAAGGAGTTTTTGTTGCCATAAACCAACAGCAAAGTGCTAAAAACTACTTATACGAGTAATACGTTAATAAAGGGTTTGCTTGGGCGCACAAAGACTTAAGCAACGAACCTGACTTGGCTGCCTGCTCTGCGTATGCGCTATACAGTGCCAACTATGACTGCTTGCGTGTGTTGGTGCATTTCGCAACATAATTGATACGCTTTTATTGATCGTGCAACACATACGAACACATTTATATGCATATAATTACGTGTATATATGCAGTTTCTATAAAAATATTCTGCTAGATGCCTTAGGCTATACAATTTCGCCTATGCGGTGAAACCCAAAAACAATGAAAATACGGTTTGCTTTATTTTGGCCGAAATGCAAAATAGCAAACTCCGCTACTGAAATTGTAGGCGTGTTTTGTGGTTATGAAAAGTGCGAACTGACGAGAAGCAAACAGGGGAAAGAAAGGAAAGAGTGGGAAAGCATGAATTCGAAATTGACGCGTATTGCCAAATTAAGAATCTCGAAATTAGTTTAAATGTTTGATTTTATTAAATTAGTTTTCTGCTTTTGTATATAAACTCATAATTATTGTTATTTTATAAGGGTTGAGGTACGCGATTTGTGGCCAATTTTATTGTATCCGTTTTGGATTAATGGGTATAGAAATCCAAACTTGAATTTAAATAGGCGAAAACAAAAGGCGATATAAGAAAAGAAGTTAGGAGCAAATTGATAAAGAGAAAAAAAAAACAAATAAATAAGAAAACTAAAAGCAATGAGAACATAAAAGGTCATTAACTGAGAAGCAAAAATTTCTTTTCGCAAAATAATATTCAATGATTCACACCAATGAAGTCACAACAACGATCTGCTACAACATTCTACAAAATAAGTTAAACCGCGTCGAATCCCAGTTTTTGGGGGGGCCAACTCATATCGTCTAAACTGCTGGGTCTTCAGTCATTGGTGAAATTGAGGCTCACGAGAGTTGTATTTTGTATTTGGTGGTGAGATATTTTTAGAAAACAAATTTCCATTGCGTTATAAATACCTTTGTAAGTTGTTGTTGTGTATTCGCTTACTGAGGTACATTCACTGGTTGGTTTAACGTATTTGAATATTACTCGAAAAGTTATGAGGATTCCACTAGGAACTATTGGGGATTACTGAGCATAATTTCAGCTATTCATGAAAAAATAAGAAACAAGGGTTGGGTTTTTCAAAAAGGGCAACAACTTTTTTTTTCAAAAATTTTAAATGAAAAAGTTGAAATTTAAAAAAAATTTTTTTTTGTTTTAAATACAAAATTCAAAAAACCTATGAAGTTACAGTTTTTTTAATTTACTTGTTAAACAAGGTGGCGCAAAAGTAACCTTGCGATGTTTTTTGGCTGTAATTTAAAAAAAAAATGAAAAATTTGATTCTTCTTGTGGTTCTTTGGTCTTTTAATTTTTTTTACATCAAGTCGAGAATATGATGTCATGTAAATGGCCGCCGCCACAGTTGATTGCCATTTGAGCCCTTTTTATAGCATTTTCCATCACTTTGGCCAAAACTTCCGGCGATAGGTCCTCACATTCTTGACGGATATTTTCTTTAAGAGCTACAAGAGTCTGAGGCTTGTTGACATAAACCCGCGACTTCAAAAAGCCTCACAAAAAGAAGTCTGGAGCGGTCAAATCAGGCGATCTTGCTGGCCAGTGCAAATCGCCAAAACGGGAGACTAGGCGCCCGGGAAATGCATCCTTCAGCATAAATGTTTTCCAATCCCAATTCATCAAGTTGCGGCAAAAAGAACTCGTTGATCATTGCTCTGTAGCGCTCACCATTCACAGTAACCGTTTGGCCCGCGACGTCTTCGAAGAAAAAAGGTCCGTTGACTCCTCCAGCGAAAACAGCACACCATACAGTAACCTTGAGCGGGTGTAATGGCTCTTCGTGGGTTACACGCGGATTTTCAGTGCCCAAGAAGCGGAAATTTTGCTTATTTGCGTACCCGCTAAGATGAAATGGGCCTCATCACTCATGATTTTTTTTTATGAAAAATCATCTTCCTCTTGGTGGTGATTAAGGATGGTTTCAGCGTATGTTAGACGCGATTGGCGGTCAGCAGCTAACAGCTGATGCACCGTCTGGGCTTTGTACGGAAACATCTTCAAATCTTGTACCAAAATTCGCTGCAAAGACCGTCGACTAATACCCATTTGCGTGGCACGTCGTCTGGTCGATGTCGACGGCGCTTCCATGACATCCTCGGCTACAGCAGCAATATTCTCTGCAGAACGGCTACTCCGGGGTCTGCCACGCCTGGCAGCATCTCGAGTTGTGCCAGTCTCTTCGAGGTGAGCGGCTAAACGTCGCAGTGTGTCACCAGTAGGCGTTGGACGGCGAGGAAATCTGCGACGAAATTCATGTTGTGCCAAAGCCACCGACCGATTATTGGTCAAATAAAGAGTCAGCAATATTCCGCGTTCTGGAGCAGTGTAGCGTAACATTGTTTATTAACGTGTATTTCGCATTTGTTTACTACACAAATGTCAAAACAGAACTGACATTAGGGGCCAATCGCGAAATTAATAGCATTTTCTGATAGGAGGATTACTTTAGCGCCACCTGTTATTAAAAAAACGTTTAAAAAAACATGCACTTTTCTTCTAAAAAATCTTTTCCGGAAAAAATTCCACAAAGCTTTTCCCGAAAAATTTCAAAAGAAAAAATAAATAACATTTTTTCAAAAAAAAGTCTGACCTCAAAATACCTGTTTTATCCTGAAAACTTTGCAAAAAACGATCAAATTTTCTTCGAAGAAATCTTTTTCAAAAAAAAAAAAAATCCAAAAAAATTCAGCAAAATTCATATTTCTCATAAAACAATTCTCTAACAAATGTTTAAAACGGTTTTTTTTTTTCTCAAAAAAAACAAGCATGCAATTTACCTCCAAAAAAAAAATGCCACAAATATTTACCGGAAACATTTTCAAACAAAAAAAAATTGACTTTTATTTTCCAAAAAGGTCTGACTTGAAAAGTACCATTTATTCCAAAAAATTTTCAAAATAACATACAATTTTTTTCCGAAAATCTTAAAAAAAAATTTTGAGAAATCTTTTTTTTTATGTTTTTTCAAAACAAAAAACCTGAAAGTTTTTTCCAAAAAAATCTAACTTCGAAAGTATAAAACATACAATTCTTTCCTTTTTTTGAAATTTTTTTGCAACAGAGTCTGTTTTAAGAGGTATATTTTATTCTAAAAGAATTAAGAAAAACATTAAATTTTTTTCCAAAAAAAGTCTGACTTCAATAGGTTAAAACATACACCATTTTATTGAAGTATATCTTATCATTAAAAATTTTGAAAAAAAGCTTCAAATCTTTTCCTGAAAAATTTTCAAACAACGAGAATTTGTTTTTTTGAAAAAAGTCTGATTTGAAAAGTATTATACGTAAAAAATTTGTTTAAGTCTATTTCATCATACAGAATTTTCAGAAAAGCACTGGAATGTTTTTCCAAAACACCATTTCTAAAAACCATGTTTTGTATTAAAAAATTTGAGAGTTTTTTCAAAATAAGTCGGCTTTATTATAAAAAATTAAAAAAAACAAAAGAAAACATGAAATTTTTTCCAACAAAATTTCTAAAATATTTTTCTGGAAAAAAAATGTCTATAAAAACAAAAAAAAAATAAATTTTTTCCAAAAAAGTCTGTTTGAAGAGTATATTTTAGGCTTAAAAATTTTCCAAAACAAAAAAACTTGTTCTTCTTTCTTCCAAAAGCTTTTTCCAAAAAAAAATTCCAAAAACCTTTTATTATTTTTATTAAAACATTTCACATAAGAAAGTTTAAAAAATTCTGATTATGCAAGTAAATCAATTTTCAAAAAGTTGTAGAACAATTTCCAAAAAACGTGGATCTTTGATGTGGAATCGCTCATTTCGCTGAAGTCGCTCGAAGAACTTGCTTGTTTCCAGTGATTGTGGTTATATTCATAATTGAAGCGTGAGTCTTCAGCAAATTTATTTTTAATTTTTAAATTTTATTGCATTTAAGTAATCAATATATAAATCAATTAAATGAATATTATGCGCCAGCAAACCCGAGGACACAATATTCTAATAGGCCTTTTTTACGATTTTGAAGCATTACGCTGCGCAGCAACAAGTATTCTCTAATCAAAGGAGTATCTACCCAAAATTAGGTACATGAATACCCAGGAGTTCGAAAAATACTCAGATATAGACTTATTTCTATGACAGAGCCGACTGCCGTGGTAACGTCTACTTTTGGGTGAAAAAATTCGAGTGCTGTTAGAAGTGTAAATGTTAATTATTAGCCTGTTAGCTTTTCTTCGTTATATGTAGTTGAAGTCGCCATTTCAAAGCATTCGAGATCAAATCTGGGTCTGTTTGAATACTGAAAAGTCAAAGCAACTATTACTTGCCACATTTTGAGTTGAATGATTTTTTATAAGTAGAACATTAAGTTTATATAATTCGAAAAAATAGTTTACTAAAAAGTGTGTTTTTTAAGAGCTTCAGAACTTAAAATGACAATGAAGAACAAAAACATTCTTGGTCCTTATTTTTTGAACATCATATCCGCCATATGTCTATGGTCCATGAGTTATATGGTCCATTCGATTAGTCTAATTTCTGACTACTTTTTCCAATAAATCTGAACAATAAATCTAAATGAGCCCAATTAACAAAAGTTCGACGCAAGCGATGCCCATTCGGCTTCAATTCTTGGGCGGGCTATATTTTATAAGCACGTAAGCTAACATCCTTTCGTAAAATGTTCCACGTAGTCGAAGGACAAAGGCCGACAAGTTGGGAACGATGACGAATTGACATGTCGGTCTATGAGTTTCGCAAACAGCTTTCTTCATACAGAAATTTTTGTAAAGACAACCACATAATGACTATTTTATAATAAATTTTGACTATTTTTTACTAATTTTTTAATTTCAATTATTTTTTATAAAAATATAGTTCATTCTACAGCAAAAACCATAGTAATCCATGCTTCAAGCTTTGATAAAATGTATAAAAATCTGAAAAATTTTCGTTAAAAATTCAAAATTTTTAATGCAAAATTTTTTTCTTTAAATTCAAGTACCCAGTTTTATAGCTCATTAAAATGTAGTATAAAAAAATAAAGTTTGAGGCCGTTCAAAATTCTCGTTGGTTTTTAATAATTTTTTCCCTTGAAGGTATTGCGCATTTTCTCCATATAATGAACACTACGACATTTTTTCCCCTATTGCAGTCATCAATACACAAATAAATAGTCTTCCTTATGTATGTGCTAGTAAATTTGTATGTTTCTATTAATTATGTATGACAAACTGAATGAATTTGATTAATGTTTAATTAATTTTCCAAATTTTATGCACACAAGTTATAATGAGCTGCTAAATGAAGGCGCACACAACTTTGCAGACACACGAATACAATCTTGGCTTCACCGCCGCTAAGTGAGCATTAATGAACTAAAATTTATAGAAATTCTGTTGGCTTAATATTTATTATTTATAAAATATCTACCTCATACTTCTTCGCTTTAATCGCACCTGCGCAGAGCTCATTGTGTAGTGATGAAGAAAGATGAGCTGTGCTGCTGTGTGCCGGCGAATTTAATAGGAAAATTTCTTTTCATGCTTCATTTATATCTGTGTTCGACTTTCTTCCGTTAATTGCTATCTTCTTCCCTTTTTAGGTATTATCAGCACCTTTGTGCAGCTAAATTACAATTTGTTTGTATTAATAAATTCTTGTCTGTTTATCTCCTAGTGTGTGTACGTGTGTGCGTGAAGATGTGCGCTGTAGACGTACGAGTGCGGCTTGTGGAGTTGGAGTACTGTAGCAGTGCGCAGTGTCCGAAGAAGATTTATTATGCGAGTAATTAGTTGTTCATTCAAGTTAAATTAAAAAACTGATTTGTGGTAATAGTTAAGAGTGAATACTTGTGAGTTATGGAGCATACAATTTTTATGGAAAATGTTGCCACGATTTTCTAAAAATATTATAAAGGAAACTGTAAACTTTTGATAGAGTAATTAATTAAATCTAAAGATTTGTGGTATGAAGTAGGCAAAGGACTGATGATTATTTGAGCTTGAAAAGATTTGCCATTATCTATCTGCCATTGGAAAATTGTAGAATGATAAAAGGATCTATGTACAGCCGATGCAGTATTGCAGGTTTGTGCGTGATTACATTTCGATTGACTGTGATTTCGATGGTCTTATTTTTCTGATCCACATGCCTTAAGTAATAGAGAGGGCGCTTCACGAAAGTGGTGGAAAAAAACTGATGAGCAAATTTTTGAATTAAGAATTTTTTTATCGAAAAATTGTCAGCCATTTGCAGGCGGCATAAAACCAAATCATTTACTTAAACATTTATAATTATGATGAGCACTGAGATCTGAGAAATCTATTGTTTAACCTTGATGAATTCAGAATATTTCTCTAGGCCCAACTTCCTAGATAAATTTTAGTATTTGTTCTATTTAATTAAATTTTTGTTTCCCTTCAGGACCTGTCGCTTCATTGGAGTATATCACCAGGTAAGTCAAATGATGAAATTGACAGTGCCCTGTTAGAATTCCTGTGATGATCCTAAAATTTGTTTTATTTAATTCCATAAAAAAATAAATAAATAATTGGCGCTTACACCCTTTTTGGGTGCTTAGCCTAGCTTCCCCTTTTATTTATGGCATACGTCTTGGTGTTGTTCTATAAACAGATTCGCTAATTCACACCACTACGCTGCGGACAAAGTTAGTGGAAGAACGAGAAAAGGTATGCGTACAAAAAGAAACCCTATCATATCAACATATCAGCGATTATAGATAGAGAGAAAGGTATAGCCTTACTAAAATATCAGAAGCGTTAGGAAATCGCTAATCCTTATCATAGAAAAATGGTTAAATCGAAGCTATGGTGAGCTTAACTTCCAGCTAATGCAATTCCTGAGAAGTCTTGGTTGCTAATAGAAGTACCTACAGCACTAGATTACGTGATTACTCTTTTGTGTCCACTATGCCATGAAGAAGAAGATGCTAGGCATTTGTTTATGTATGTTCACGATTTGCGACTAGCAGAGGTGATTCAGCTACACTATCGGAAAATCCGATAGTGCCAGAAAACATAGTCGACATCATCATGACTCCAAAGTATCTGCGATGTGTAATATGTATTAAGGCATACATACGTCTATGAGGGCAGCAGCAGCCAAACATACGATACAGAAATGGATTCTTAAGTCGATGTGAAACTACTATGGTGCAAGAGGAGAACAGGCCCGAAAACCGTGGAAGGATTAAAGTATATGCAATTTTTGACGGACTGCATATGCAGAGTAACTGACGTATAGCCTAGTGCTCAATCGCCTTCCGATGATTTACTTAACGATAGTTTAGGGAGAGGATCGGTACATTGACGGTAGGAGGTTTAGTTTGGGTTAAAGTCCAATACTGACGGTGTAGAGGATTTCAATGCTTCCTCCTCGTAAAAAAAGGTGTGGTGTGTGACTACTATTCGACAGGGCACAGGTTCAAAACCCTGGGCACGAAACACCAACCGATATAGAACGTTTTTTCTAACAGCGGTCGCTTCTCGACAGACAATGGCAAACCTCTGAGGGTATTTCTGCCAGGCATAAGCTCCTCATAAAAACCATTTGTCGTGCAGAGGCCACATTAAATTGTAGGTAGTTTCATTTATGGAAAATATCAGGACACATATAACAAAAAGGAGGAGAGATTCTCCTGAACATCCCACAAGAGTCTTGCACCCTTTACGCCAAATCTTAATATATTATATAAAACTCTAAAAAACTGAAGTTTTAGCGATAAGTAAATCCTTATTTTAGGTATCACTAAAAAAATAGTGGTCGTGAAATTTAATAGCAGTGCAAAATGCCCAACCTCGGTAGTAGCCCATAGGTCAGTGTTACATAAAATACTAAAAGGTGGTATGTGTTTGCTCTTACCACTACTAATTCGCTCCTCTCCGATTTCTCTTTTATGCACCCCATTACAGAAATATAAATGCATTAACTGTTTTTGTAACAAAAATATAGTTCATGCTACAGCTATAGTTAATAAAAACTTTCAACTTTTTAACCAGATTTTTTAGAGTTTTTCTGGGTATGCATTTTCATAGCCTATTTAACTTTATATAAGGTTGTTAAAAAAGTCTTGCGGTATTTCCGCAAGCTTGTCTTTGCAAACGCGTAGTTCTAGTTGTATTCGTCGCATCGGTTCACGCTAGAGCTTTTTGGAAAGTTCTTTTCAGTTATAGCGTCGCAAACATGGAGCAAAATAAAGAAAAAATACGGCAAATTTTACAGTACTACTACGATAAAGGCAAAAATGTACCTCATGCTGCCAATAAAATTTGTGCAGTTTATGGACCCGATACAGTTTCCATTTCCACCGCACAACGATGGTTTCAACGTTTTCGTTCTGGTGCAGAGGTGATCGAAGATGCGCCACGGTCCGGAAGGCCTGTCGTCAAAAATTGCGATAAAATCGCTGAATTGATCGAAAGAGACCGGCATAGTAGCAGCCGTATCATCGGCCAAGAGCTGGGCATGAGTCATCAACCCGTTATAAACCATTTGAAGAAGCTTGGATTCAAAAAGAAGCTCGATCTATGTGTGCCACACGACGTGACGCAAAAAAACATTTTTGCCCGTATGGATGCATGCGAATCGCTTCTGAATCGCAACAAAATCGACCCGTTTGGCGATGAAAAGTGGGTCACTTACGACAACGTGAAGCGCAAACGGTCGTGGTCGAAAAGCGGTGAAGCCGCCCAGACGGTGGCCAAGCTTGGATTGACGGCCAGGAAGGTTCTTCTGTGTGTTTGGTGGGATTGGCTGGGAATCATCCACTATGAGCTGCTCCCCTATGGCCAAACGCTCAATTCGGACCTGTACTGCCAACAACTGGACCGCTTGAATGCAGCACTCATGCAGAAGAGGCCATCTTTGATCAACAGAGGCCGAATTGCCTTCCATCAGGACAACGCCAGGACACACACATCTTTGGTGACGCGCCAGAAGCTCCGGGAGCCCGTATAGTCCGGATCTCGCACCAAGTGATTACCACCTATTTCTGTCCATGGCGAACGAGCTTGGTAGTCGGAAGTTGTCCACAAGAGAGTCCTGTGAAAATTGGCTCTCCGAGTTTTCTGACAATAGGGAAGCGAGCTTCTATAAGAGGGGCATTATGAAGTTGGCATCTCGTTGGGAACTCGTCATCGAACAAAGCGGCGCATATTTGACTTAAATCGCATTATTATAACCAATTTTATGAACAATTGAAAATTCAATAAAAATACCGCAAAACTTTTTTGACAACCTATATTAACACGCTATGAATTGAAGGTGATGAAATGTGTCATTTCGTTCCCAATGGAACTAAATAAGACTGCATAGAATTCTCGTTTCGCAGTTTTTTTTGGTATATTTTTAGTGTAATGAGACAGGTATACATATCAGAGAGTGCTTGGAAGCGTGCCATATTATGAATGAGTATACAATTTAAATCTTCTTCTGATTAAGTTGCCATATATATATATTAAGAGATGTTTCACTAAAAATATTCTATCGCCTTTATATTTACAAAAATATTGCGTACACAGCTACTCTTAGTATGAAAAACAGCTTGGATCTATTGGGAAGTACTGGAAATACTTCCATAACGTTAAGGTTTAATACCTTCCTCATTGTGCCATTTCTTTATTCCTAGGGTTAAATTGTTTGGGAAGCACACAGTATTTTATATTTGCTTTCCCCTTCTTGGTGAAATTCTCTTCCCAGCCACTGTTAATGCCTCTCCGCTGACTCAACTAACTTAAGTCAACTGGTCAAGCTAATTAAGGTGGAACGCCCAAGGACTTGAACTTTGATAAACCTCAACTCAGTAAACTTTGCTTTTAGCTTTTGCCTGCAGTCACTTGTTAACTTAATTTCATTTTTTTTCGATGATTACTATTTTCCCTCCGCTTTTGTTTACAAAGAACTGAACATCTCCAATGCACTTAATAACAGTCAATCCATTTTGTCGGCACCTGAATCGGTTTGCGCGCGCGCGACAGAATGAGGTCAAAATCTGTATGTGTGAGTACTTGAATATCACAAATATCACACACACATAAATAAGCGCATATTATGCGAGTACATCCACAGCTATTTGAATGAGACAGCGAAATGTCTTATTGATCATCAGTCCAAGAGCGGAAGGCAAAAAATTAAATGAATTTAAAACAGCGGGAAAGCTTGAACATCAAGCGTTTAAAGCAAAGCGAAGCATATGGAAATATTTTTTGGAGGCTTGTATGAGACGCTAATGCATCGACCAGCAGTAGCAGCAGGTAGTCTACAACAACAATTACTTAAACCAGTAACAACAACAATTTGACATTAAGTGCGTTACTGAACATTGAGAATTCAGCGCTGAGCTACTCTCAAGCTTTGGCATATCCAGTCAGCTGATAAGCTAATGTAGCGGTTTAACTTTTAATGGTCAAAAAATTTGAAGTAAGTTGAAGAGAAGTTTCATTTGCCTACAATGGCATCAACGGCGAGTGAACTCATCCATCAGCTGACAAAGTTTGAAGGCAGCAGCCTTTGCTGCAGCCACGCATAAGTGGATCAGAAGTTGTATATATATATATATATGTGTGTGTGTATGTAGACATTTGTTGGGTTTGGTCGGTTTCTTTTCACCTACCGTTTGCTTCAATCGCTGCTAGCCCGTGTTATGTAGGCAGTCAGTTTTTTTTAGGTTTTTAACTGTAACATTTTTATAAATCCACGCGTATGTATTTGTAAATGTTTTAGTTATAATTGTTTGTTATTTTTTACTGTTCATCTTATTATTTATTTTCAATTTTGTGGTTTCTTGCCTGTCATCTTCAGCATTCCCATCATCCAGTTTTAGTGTATTTATGATTGTGTGAATTTGAATAAAATACATTAACATAGCTATAAGTGTGGGATTTTCTGCTTTGTTGAACTGGCAGTGACGTTGATTGGTACAAATGTAAGCAAGCACGTACACCTGTGTGCAAAATAATAGCGATGGGACGTATAAAGCGGTGCGACATGGAATGTTTTGGCTATTTACTTTTGTTTGAGTAATTTTATTAAAAAAAAGAGGTTGTCTGTAAAGTCGGTTTACTGACGATAGTTTAACGTGACAACGTCATAAGAAAATACTGATGAAATGGTTGTATTTTTCAAAAGAAAATTTTAATTTTATTTGTTTGATAGATATTTTGTATGGATATAGAGAAGGAAGCAAATGGAATCGCAATGGAATTGATCAAGTTGCATTTACACAAACGTGAAAAATGACGAAACACTTATCAAATTCATGAAAGATATGTTCAATTTCGATTGTGCATCAGACGTTAATAAGTCAACAACACTAAGAGCCACCATCATCGATTTGACTTTTTCAAGACACTTTACACTCGAAACACTACCTTTCATTTCCTACTTTTTCTATCATGGTCCTATTCTCAACAGAGAAATGGTTCATTACCATGCACACAGGAAGAAGGCATATGCAAATACAAATATGTGAATTTATATAAATATGCGCATATACATACATATATATGCTCACTCAAGTAGGAGAGAGGCAGATGTCGAACGTTGCCGAACGCGGGGACCGATTGTGCCTCTTTGTCGTTCGTTCCGCGCTCTCGCTTGCAGTTCAAGCAAGGTAACGACGCGTGAGCAAGATAACGACGCATGTTTTGGTGCGTGCAGCCGACTTCATCGAATTATGGTAAGACGTTATCACGCCAAAAAAAAAAAAAACAAAAATATGGGTTGTGCTACAATAAAAACCATACAGCTCACAATTTCTAACTTTGCAAAAAATAAAAAAAAAATAATAAGTTAAAAAAAAAATTTTTTATTTGGAATTTTTACAAATTTTACTTTATATAAAATTAAGAAAATTCAATAAATTTAAAAAGTTAAAGCAAACAAATGAATTTTTAATTAGAATTTTTACAAGCTTTACTTTGTACAAAATTAAGAAAATTCGATAAAGTAAAAAAAAATTATTGTTTTAGTTAGAATGTTTGCAGACTTTACTTTGTATTAAATTAAGAAAATTTAATAAATTAAAAAAATTAAAAAAAAAATGTATTTATTTAGTCAGAATTTTTATAAGTTTTACTTTGTATAAAATGAAGAAAATTCAATAAATTTAAAAGTCAAACACACAAATTATTTTCTTAGTTTGAATTTTTGCAAATTTGAATTTGTATAAAATTAAGAAAATTCAATTAATTAAAAAAAAGTTTTTTTAGTTAAAATTTTTACAAATTTTATTTTGTATGAAATGAAGGAAGTTCTATTAATTAAAAAAAAATGTATTTCTTTAGTTGGAATTTTTATAAGTTCTACTTTGTATAAAATTAAGATAATTCAACAAATTAAAAAAAAAACATATTTTTAGTTGGAATTTTTACAAATTGTACTTTGTATAAAACTAAAAAATTCAATAAATTCAGTAAGTTGAAAAAAGAGATTATAATTGTATAGTTCTAAGTCTTACAAATTTTACTTTGTATAAAATTAAAAAAAAATCCAATAAATTATAAAAAAATATTCAAAGCTTTTTAGTTACAATTTTGGGTATGCAGGTTAATAGCCCATTACATTTTTTTGTATCAAAAATATAACTTTGAAGTGGCTCAAGAATCGCGTGATGTTTGACAATTTCTTTTGTATGCGGTCTTGTGCATATTCTCCATATAAAAAAATTTCATAAGGACTGATTTATATGGAAGAAAGTGCATAACAGCGTCAACAAGAAAAATTGTCAAAAATTCAACGAAAACTACGTGCCACGTCCAACTGCCACGACTTTGAATGGGCTACAAAACTATATAGCCAGCATTTTTCTGCAAATTGCTATTAAAAAGTTTGGAGGTTTGATGGAAATTTGTTGAATTTTCCAAAGTTTTGTACTGCAACCTATATGGTTTTTATTGTGATTGTATAAACGATGAGTTTGTGAAATAAAACAAATAAAAATATATAAATAACTAGCCAAACCTTTGCCATATGTCGCGCTGCAATTATTCTGAACACAGGTGTACATACGTATGCCCAACTACCGGTTGTTTATCAGCTGAAAAACCTAAAAACTATAACCCGGCATGTAAATGTCTTCTCGTTGATTTGGTATGCCATATTCGGTCATAAATGAAGCGTGAAATACACTTTGCTTTGTGTTTTAACGGTTTTGCAGTCAATAGCTGTGACGTTAGTGATGTTCAAAAGTGATCACCTCAGCTAACTATAACTGTTATTGTATTGTATTCGTTATTTCCTTTATTGCTGTCATAATTGAATAGGAAATATGTAACAGTCACTGATTTATATGAATATAATGTTTTTTTTTATATGGATCTTTTCTCATATCATCTGTAACTGCATCAGTGGAGTCTTTTTTGATCACTTGATTAGGTGGGTACGCTTATGGGTAACCCTCTAATGCAATGTTGTGAATTTTTTTGTATTTTTATAGCATATTTTTTCTAGACATTTTTTTGTTTCGGTCGCACTTTTTACCTTTCTTGCATTCTTTATGGGTAACGCAACTTAGCAGTACAGTGTTGCGAGTCTTGTCGAAATATGTAGGAAAAGCTGATGCTTGAATTTAAAAGCAAAAATAATTGGAGAAAATAAGCAAAAATACTTTTTGAAAAATTTGGTAGGGAACTCCAAACTCTGATAGCAATAGAAAAAATATTCTTGAATCATTTAATGTTTCATTAATTTACGGTAAAGATAATATAATTTATGGTTTCTGATTAAATTAAATGAAATTAAAGTATTACTTTAATTCAGGAAATTCTGGAGCTTAATTCGTGAATATTTTTATGCAAAATATATAAATTTAGCAGCACTATTTAAAGCCGCTTTACATTTGTTCCAAGTATTTGGACACTGTCGTCGGCTTTTCTGAAAATAGTCTTATTAGAAAGGTTGGGATCGATAAGAAGTAGACTGAACAATTTTTGAAGTAATATAATATTTGTTAGACTTATTCAATGCTGAAAATTTGGGTATAGAATTCTCAAGCGAAATATCTTTAATTATTTTTTAAAATTTTTGTAATTTTTTTAACGTTTCCGGATAAAATATACCTTACAAAAAATTTTCGAAAAATTATTTTTACCCTTTTCTTAAAATGTTACTTTTTGGGATAAATATACTAAAAAAAAAATATTTTTGAAAATGTTTACTTTTTTCTGAAAACTGGTTTATTTGAAGGGTTGGGGTCAATGAGAAGAAAACTGAAACATTTTTGAAAAAACTTGATTTTTGTGAGATTTATTCAAGTGAAATATATTTAATTCTTTTGTAATATTTTTGTACATTTTTTTTAATTTTTTAGGAAAAAATATTTTGAAAAAGAGTCTGTTTTCTTGTTAAAAATAACTTTTCGGAATAAAATATTTAAAAACAATCTTTTTAAAAAGGTGAAAGAATGTTGAATTTTTTTGAAAAATTCAATTTGATTATGAGCAATATTTTTATTAAAAAGTTGTAGTGGTCTTAAAATTTTGCACAAGAATATTTATGAGAAGAAATCGCAGAAGTCTGAATTAGTAATGGTCATATACATAATGGATGGTTATATCCGTTAGTTTTTGGTTTGGTCCTTCTAAATGCGTTGTGCGAATTGATGTTTTTGCCTTCGAACCGTAAATGCCCTTCTGTGAGAAGCTTTTTCATGACAGAAATATACTCAGAGGCTTACCATCACTTGTCCCGGGGTTGAAGCAATTGCATTGTCATAATTTACTAATAATTTATCGTGTCGGAGGCCATATTGTCCTACGGAACCTTAGCGGTAAAATACTTAAAATTACACAGGCCTCTCTCACTTATCGCAGATTTGGGTCTAAAGTAGATAATACCTTTTCACTTCTTTTGTACTGCACAACGGCATCCCCCAGGGCTCTCCACTCTCCGTTGTTTTATTTATAACTGCTTTCAATGGAATTAGCCAAATTATCAATAAATATAAAAATGTTTCTTACATATGCTATGCTGACGATTTACTATTGTGTTCTTAAATTAATGACCTAAACATCGTCAAAAAAGATTTCATTAATATACCTACTATCTGACTTAAGCTCTTGGTCCGAATCATCGGGTGAAAATGTATCTATTAATAAGTGCAAAAACTTCCATATTTGTCGGAAACATAAATGTAATTACTTTAGTTTAAGTTATAATAACACGTAAATTGTAAATAAGGTTAACTTAAAGTTTTTGGGTATAATTTTTGATAAAAAAAAAAAAATAACTTTCAAAGAACATTGTACGTATTTAAGGAAACAACTGGCTGCTGGACTTAATATTATCAAATATTTGTCGTCTAAGTACTGTTTAATTAACTCTTCAATGTAACCAGGGCACTCATATTATCGAAGATAGACTATGGCCTTCCCATTTATGGTAACTGTGCAAAAAGTAACATAAAACTTTTTTACTCAGCTTACCACATGGCTGTAAGCAGAAGCATCCGTGCTATGCCTAAATCCTCAACAAAATTTATACTGACGGAAGTCGGCCTCCCCACAATTGAAGAGAGATTCACGACGAATACGAAGAAATGTATACCTAAGCTATTTCTTTGAAGCAGTGGTAGGCGAGCTTCAAAGAAGTAAGGTTCCACGTCGTAAATTGACAATTGCACTGTGCATCGATTACGCCAGAGAGATTGGCATAACCTCCGCTTCCCTTCGCCAAAATGTACTGTTTCCCCCAGGGTTGATGAAAGAGCCTAATTGTATATTAAACCTAGCGAAATATGCTAAAAATTACACCAATGCTACTGTTTACCAACGTCTTTTTACAGAAGTCATAACCCTCCACTTCCCGAATGGAGCTTAATTTTTACTGAAGGGTCAAAAACTGATACTAATACCTCGTTTTCAGTTGTCAACTCGAAAGGAGAAACAATCAAGGCTAGCATCCTGCCTAGCTATGCCTCCGTTTATATAGCCGAAGCTGCAGCGATCCTTCATGGTATTACCTTCGCTGAAAACTCTTTATCGAAAGCAGTAATTTGCACGGATAGCAAATGAGTCATTTACTCGATAATTAATACAATGAATAAGACGCATATCATCTCCTGTATCCGGAGCAAATTATTAAAAAAATAGCGACCGAATAAAACTTATGTGGGTTCCAGTCCATGCAGGCATAAGAGGGAACAATCTAGCAGACGAACGGGCTAAACTCGCTGGGAAAGAACCACTAATAACTTTCGACTATATTTCGAAAAAAGACGTATACAAATTTATACATCAGAGTCACTATAATACACAAACGGTCAATTGGGGATCCTTTCCCCATCATTATATCGTAAATAATCCAAACAGGATAAAACCAAACTACCCACTAAATTGCCGTTGCAACGATATCGAATCATTTGTCCGCCTTCGTCTAGGGCACACAATCGCCACACATTCAAACGTTTTCAATGGTTCCAGCCCTCCATGCTGCCAACACTGTCACTCACCATCTTTAACGGTCTGCCACCTACTCGACGACTGCCCACATTTTGAACAAATCAGGAAAAGTATCTTCCGAAATCAAACACTTACTACACTGTTAAGAACTACTTCCCTAGAAAATATATCAAAAATGTCAGAATTTCTATTTAAATCAGAAGTTAGTTACTATATTTTTACCATAGTCTTAATTAATTGAGTTTTCTTGTCTTTCTTTTACATGTAAGACCTTTAAGCTAACTTTCTGTTACTTCCACATCAGCGAGCCAAAGGTCCAGGCAGCCAGTGCTGCTTTTTTATGTGTAAGAATAATTGTACTATTATTTCACGTCTGTAAATAAATAAATAAAATTTACTAAAAATCTTGTAAGAAAAGTTATCGTGTAAAAAAAGTATGCAAAGTTCATACAAGAACCACACTCTTCTTTAAATAAGTGGTTGGTTCTTGGCGGTACCACCAGCCGTTTAAGGGTTAAATATTCAATATCTATAAAAGTGAATGCAGCGAAAATTCCATTTTTTTCGCTTACTCATGCCACATTCCTTCCCTCAGCTACAGTTCATTGAAGTACTCAACGCCATACTTAGCACATTTCCGGATTTCAGTAGAGATATTTCTAGCACAAGTAGCTCTACAGCCACTTTTGATTTCCTTCGTCACTTCGCTGCTACTGATAAACTTTTTGAGTGTCCATACCTACATACTCACTCACTCATGCACGCACGCACCTGCTGACGCGGCATTAACAGTAGATACTTGAATAATTTTCACTATGCCAACGAAAGACTTAAGAAACAAACTTGTAAATAATTAATTGTACTTGAATGAGCTGTTGAAAGTTGAATAAAAATACGAAATTAAATGAAAATAACTGAAAGAAAGTGTACAATAATTTTTTTCCTGAAAGCAATAGCCCAAAAGTGTATTAACAACAACAACTAGGTCATTAACAGGAAATTGTAAAGGCTGAAAAATTCGCAGCAAAGTTCGTATGTAGATAAGCAAAATGGTTTTTAGGCTAGGTGTGCACGTGTAAGATAGCGTGAGTTGGTCGGTAATCAGTGGCTTCCTCAAAGCTAACCGTTAACGCCCAACCTGGAAAGCGGTGTCAAATTTATGACATTTTCATTAGGTGGGCCACTTAACAGAAAAACAAAAACTAACAATTGTCGGGAGATCATTAGCGAGCTACCTTTGTGACAGAGTGAAAATTAATAACATTGAAGTGGTTGACGAAAAACAAAATTAAATATGAAAAGTTGTAGCGTACAAAAATACATAAGTCATGCAAAAACAAGCATGCCAGTAGCAAGAACAGCAGGAGAGAAAAGCAAATTAAAAACAAAAAATAAAGAGAATAATTACAAACCTCAAAATAAAAAATGCGAAAAGATACCGGAAAGTTCGTTATTGTCGCCACGCTACACTCGAAATAAAAATTCTCAGCCGTAAACAACAATTTACGACACATAAAATTAAAGTGGAGAGAAGCCACCAACTGACCCAATTTACAGTCACTTAAGCAAAGTGCCAGCAACGTCACAACAAACGAGCCGCACATCCTAGGCAACAAAATTGTAACAGCAACAGCAGCAGCAACAATAGAAAAATGCAAAACGCTAACAAGCCAACAACAAACAACTAACAGCCACCAACTTAAAAGTACGTAATGAGAAATGAGTAACAAGAAAATAATCATTTCGAGAGAAAAAAATTTAATTGGAAGAAATGAAGTGTACTGCATATCAAAATAAATTGTTGAGAGGGTGTAGCCTTTGCAGCAGCACTTACTAACCAGTTTGCGGGAACAATTGTGGCAAGTTGTGTTGGGTTCATCATTACCAAATATTGCTATGCTACCAAGAAAAATGATTCATAAAAACTCAAGCGAGTTCAGGAGTACGTGTATGCGTATGCATGTTTGTGTGTGTGTATGTATGGTAGCATGGAAGAAGTGGCGTAGTGAAAAATATTATTTAAAGCATAAACACCCACACACTCATATTTGTATGCGTGCTAGAAAATAGAAAAAAATGGGGTAATGAAATATTTTAAGTGTCATGTGAGGCACAGTGGTGAAGTGATGTAGGCCAAGCAGTGCGCATATTTTTGTGAGGTATTTTTTTCATATATTTCTTTGAAAATTTTATGAACTCACACTTTTGGAAAATATTTGCAAAAGTTTCAAGGAACCCCTAAATTTAGTTAGCAGCAACCCCGACAGTATTTGAAATGATGCTGGCCAGGTGCTGCTGGCAGTAAAAGCAGTGCCGTGCATCAAGTGCGTTTATTCATATATATTATTTGCCAATATATTCAAGCATACCGATTTTAGAATTTAAATGAATTCTTTAGATTTTTGAGTACTTAGATTTCTGCATACTTAGCAAATCATGAAAGCTTTGTGGTTTCTCATAGAAATTGGAGTTGCAACTATGTGATTAACTAATTTGTTAGTACTTTCTAAACTGTGTACCTGTACGCTGAATAATCCCACAAGTCATAAATCCCATCAGTATTTAAGCCTTAATCCAAGTATACTTGTATTTGTAAAGGAATTTTCATAAGCTGGTGAATAATTGCCACAATTTCAAGCAGTAGGGAGCTGGTGTAAGCCTGTGATGCGGTTGATGCAGATATCAAGTTAAGTCCCTACAAATGCATGCCCTTCAACTTATGTTTATCAAATGAAGAAGAGAAAGTCTGCTTTGATTTGCATTTCAATTCAAATATTTATACTAGCAAGTGTAGTGATGTAGTGGAAAAAATGTAGTTCTCAAATGTAAAGTATGAACAATTGAACCTAAAATTTCAGTATTAAATTCGTAGTGTATTGGCGTGGAAAAACTTTTAGAACTGAATGTGTTAGGGCAAATTTTTTTTTATTGTATTTTAGTACAAATTTTTTTATTTTAGTACAAACTTTTTTATTTTAATACAAAAATTTGTCGTGAAAAACTTTTAGAACTGAATGTTTTAGGACTACTTTTTTATTTTAGTTCAACATTTTTTATTTTAGTACCAACATTCTTATTTCAATACAAAAATTTTCCATCGAAAAACTTTTAGAACTTAATGTTTTAGTACGAAACTTTTTATTTTAGTACACACATTTCTATTTAATAATAGTACACACATTTATAGCTTAGCCCAAAAATTTGCCGTCGAAAACTTTTAGAACTCTATGTTTTAGTTCAAAACTTTTTATTTTAGTACCAACATTTTTATTTTAATAAAAAAATTTACCATCGAAAAACTTTTATATTTTAGTGCAAAAATTTGCCGTCGAGAACTTCTAGAACTCTATGTTTTAGTACAAAATTTTTTATTTTAATATCAAAATTTTTATTTTAATACAAAAATTTGACATCGAAAAACTTTTAGAACTTTATGTTTTAGTACAAAACTTTTTATTTTAGTACAAACATTTATATTTAGTAATATTGTAGTACACACACATTTATATTTTAGTACAACAGTTTGCCGTCGAAAACTCTTAGAACTTTATATTTTAGGAGAAAAATTTGTATTTTAGTACCAACATTTTTATTTTAATACACAAATTTGGCGTCGAAACTTTTTTAACTTATGTTTTAGTACACATGTTTTTATTTTAGTATAAACATTTTTATTTTGGCGCAAGAACTTTTATTTTAGTACACATATTTACAAATATATTTTAGAACAAAGTTTTGTAGTCGAAAATTTTTTGAACAAATGTTTTAAGATTTAAATCAAAATAATTTTTAGTACATTCGTTTTTACTTTTAGTACTTCTAGCGAATTTTTTTGGAATAAAAAAATATGTTAAGTATTAATGTGATTCTAACTTTTATTAACATATAAAAATTAAGGATCTACTATTCAAATGTGGAGTATGAAAAGTTCTTCAAAAAATGTCTAGAACAAAAAAAATTCAGGACGCATGTTTAACGTAAACGGCAGTTTTTTGGAACAAAATAAGTGTTAGAATTTATTTTAAAAAAAAATTTGTTTTAGTACAAATCTGAGGTATACAAAATTATGTTTGAAACATTATTTTTATAAAATTTTTAATCTAATTTACGGCATAAAGACTGATTCCAAATGCTTTAATATTAAATTAGCAGCAAGTAATTTTTAACGCGAAAACGGCATATAAGTTTTAAGACCGCAGCTTCGACTACGTTAGATATGGCAAACGCTATTTTTGTTTCATTTTGAGTTTAGATGTTTCCAATGAAAAATTCTATATTTCCTTATGCAACATAAAGTACAAAAATGTGGTATTAAATTGTTGAGTAGTAGAGTTTTCAGGCCCAAATTTTAACACAAAAGTTTTAGTTCCCAAAATTTTTAGTACACATAATATAATTTATTGTATATTATGTTCTACTAAAAACCTGGCCTGGTCTGCTGCGCCGTTGAAGTATTTCGTATTTCTATTGTAAAATGAACTGATTTTAAGGCCAAAAGCTGCGGTAGCTTTGGTCACCAAAAATACTGTATAGTGTGTCGGTCAAAAAATGCCAATTTACTTGGCTCAATGCAAAAGTTTTTATGTTATCTTAGTTACATTTTGCCGAAATTTTTTTTCTTTTCGTAAATTCAACTTCATACGTTAATTCTGGCACCGTCTAACGGGTCTAGCTCCCATATTCCTTTTCATGTAACCAATAAATATTTTGAATACCCCGGACTAAAAAAAGACCAGAAGGAGATCATCAGATTTCTTTGTAAAATAGATCTGATGACCTTTAAGTTTGAATCTCTGCTAAGGCAAAATCAGCGTAGTCTTAGTCAACTGATTTCAGTTATAAGAGGGCCTGCAAGCACATTTCTGCAGAAGCTGTCTATATATGGAAGTGGCATAGACGATCTTGCACTTCCTGTGGCATTGTCGTGCTCTATCCAGGCGTAAATTTGCCATATTAGGCAGACAATAATTTACTGCATTGAAATACTTTAGTATTGTAAAATTTAGGGAAGAGGTACGGACAGGTGCCCCATGCGGTGGCACAATGGGCCTGAGTGTGTCCCACAGTGGACAACCGCTTCAACCTAACCTAACTTAACCTATTAATATGGAGTTTTATAAATGAAAATTTATTGCTAGGGAAACCTACTAATGGCATTACACAAATTGATTCTCTAATGGCCACTTCTTAAACTTTACTTCAGTAGGGCCAATGTACAAATGTGTAGCCTTATTCTCATGAGAATAAGTTTTATATCAATTCGAGAACTTTTTTCATTTATGTTTTGAGTATTTTTTAAATATTGTAGGGTTAAACAGATTTTTTTTTTAAATCATTTTCTAGAATATTTCTTACAAAATAAATGGAAATTTTTATTATTTTTGCAAAAACTAAATTTTCGAACGAATTAATTAATATCGAGTGGAAAAATCTTAATAACTCGGGAAGGATTCATCAAAACCGGCTTGGCAATTTCCATGACTATGAAACACAGTCAGTCACACATAATTACAAATGCGTCCAATTTTATTCGTGTACACATATAAAAAAATATATTTTTCTATCCAACTTTTACCAAATTTTTTATCTTTCGATGTTTACTAAGAATAGTTACTCAGTGCATATTAGCTGTAAATCTCTAAGGAGTAATGCATTTTTACAAATACTTCCGCACAAGTACTGAATGCATAGTGAGTGGAGTAGCTCCTTCAAAAGCCATTTGGGCATTAAGCATTTAAAAAAATTATGGCGATTACAAATTTGCAACAAATTGGCAAAAAGAAAGCAAAATAGCGCTGCACAGTTTATGCCATTAAAGCGTTTCGAAGCGAATAGAGGTGATTGAATTTCACCACACATGCAAAAATATACATACATACATACATAGATATATACATACATATGCATATACATAGATAATTAAACAATTTCGTGTACTCATGGAGATTTTTACTGATGATGAGAATTTATGACTTCCGATGGGAATGTGCGAGTGAAATTGTGCCAAACACCAATCGAGGAATGGAAGGAAAGTGTAGCACAACAATGTGGTGCTAGTCAAGGAGTGCGAGTAAATCAATAAAATTAGCAAAAATAAACGAAATAAATTCTTTTACTACGTTTCTTAAAAGTACTTGAAAGGGGTAAAATAACTCTAAAGGCAAAAATTGCTTAAGTTTATAATTATGTGAAAGGGTCTTCAGTGAAATATTTTTTAATTAGTTTTCTAGAATTAATCAATGGTGGGCCGCACTTATTAATAAAAGCTATTGCTAATATTTGTGTATATAATAATTTTATTGAATTATTAGGTGTTACCGTGCTTCCGCCTGTAAAGTTTTTTACAACCATTTTCGTTACATGTTCAAGTGAAACCAATACAGTAGACTGGGAATAAAGGAAACTCCGGGTTGAGAGAACTACTCGATCGAGGAGACCACAAAAATTCTTTCATTGAGTACTCAGCAGGGGGGACCTTCAATCGGATAAGCACTGAGTAGAAGGAGCTTCGCAATTCTTGTGTAATTTGAGATATAGCACAGTTATTTCAGAATGGATATATGTTTATCATATATGTACATACATCCATTGTATACATTGTCCAGTGTAAAGGATTCAGTACGGTCCATTGCGTTGAAGCGGTTGTGCGAAATTAGCGATAAAAAGGTACAAATTATTTCGTTAGTTGACTAGGACAGTTAAAAAGTTTTTACCACTTAAACCAAAAAGAGAAGTTATGGAAAAGCTCGCTAAAAACTTTACATTAAAAGCATTGGCGGATCAAAATGGAATAACAAAATTACGCATTAAAATGGTAAAATAAAGCTTCTAAAAGCATCATCAATGTACACTAAAAAAACGAAAATCTCTCAAACTGAGCTATGTAAATGATTCACTACACAAAGAGACATGCACACTCCCACATCTGGTAATTTAATAAAAGAAAAAGCTAAGCAACTGCATGAAAAAATGTGTGGAAGTGGAAGTGGCTTTGATGCAAATTCTAGTTGGCTAGATTGGGAATTAGGTTTGCGGTGAAAAGCTGTCTGCTGATCAAGAAGCAGTGTCAGTACTTAACGCAAAGTTTTGATGACTAAAAAATAATTTACAAATGTATGAAAATCAAATTTACAACACCAACGAAACTGGCTTATTTTGGAAATTACTGCCGTACGTGAGTTCAAATGAAAAAAAAAAAATGCTTGCGGAAGTTGTCCTAATGCAACTGACAAATACAAAGCGAAGCCATTAGTAATCGGCTAAGCCAAAACCAACGATAATGCAGAGATTATCAGTTTTACTTGAACTAGAGAAGCTCAAAAAGCGCGTTAACTGGCAATGTTTTTCTAGTGTGGCTCCACAAATCATTAGCATGAGGGTTAAATCGAATTTAGTAAACTTTAACATAAGAATCTAACAAATTCAACAAAATGTAAATACAATTCTACAACAGGAAGATCTACTACTAGTCAAAGTTGTTCTGATCCTAGAGAATGCGAACCAACGTTAAAGGGGTTTTCAATTAGCGCGGGTCGATTTTGGCGCCCTGTGGTAGCCATTTTGTTTTGGTGACATCTGTCAAATCCTTTGTTTATTATTCAGTTATTTATGCCAAATCATCATGGCAAGTTACACATTTGAACGGCACGTTTAAATGATAAAACTTTATTATCAAAATGAGTGTTCATTAACGCAAACGTTGCTCGTATTGGGCCCATTTTTCGGTAGACGTGGTGGTCCTTCCAATTTCTTATGGCCCATATTGAACCATATGAACCTAGACGACATGTGGTTCCAGTAGGACGGCGTTATATGCCACACAGCAAACGCCACGACATTCCATTTCAACATCTACGCCCTTATTGAAAACCCCTTTACAAAAATATTGGTATCCTTTACTAAACTTTATTTTATTATGAAAAGCCTGAAGAGACTGGTGAGAATTTCGATTATGATATTCTTCTTGGTCTTTTGAGACACCAACTCGTTTCACAACAACATTCCGAATTTGAGGAATTGTAAAATTTGACTGAAATTGCATTTCCACTAGTAAATAAGCACCCACTCATATAGTCACTTTAATTGCACAAAAATATGACAATTGTGCTATCACATTGGCGTCAGCAACTGGACCAATTTTCTCGAAAAACATTTCGTGTTGGTTAGAGATTTTATGTTCCAAAAACAATTTTTCCCATACGTTTCGACTCACTATAGTTAACACTAAGGAGATGACGCCATGAGAAGAAAAATAAAATCATCAAAATCGACCCAGCCATTTATGGGAAGAAGAAGAATTACGAACCCGCGCATACTGGAATTTTATGTTATTTAATGATTTAGTTTGTTTTTTCTCTTAGTAAGCCTGTGTATTTATGTATGTTTGTGTGCCAAAATAATTTGTGTACTGCAGGGCAAAAATAGCTTTATTTCAAATACTATGATACATATCTACATATAAATCCGTATATAGCAGCATCAGTAGTAATTGTCATCACCATCAGCATAGATGCCATTAGCTACAGTGGCTTTTAACAGCAATTTTAAAAGCTGCTGTGTTTTTAGCTGCCAATCACTGATTGCACGCGCACGCTTTAATTAAATTTTGTCGACTGTCTTTTTTGAGTTATTATCTTTTTCCATTAATTACTCTGTTTTAAGTGCAAAGATGCCTTAACCTGGTAGGCGTTAAAGGCTTTGATTATTTGCCTTTGGCGAGTAAGAAACTTTGTGATGAGCCTCAAAAGGTGAAGAAATAATTTATTTTTGAATATATATTTAATATTTTTTCATACAATACATTTCACCGAAAATGTCGGTTCAATAAAGCACGCTTCAATGGTTAAATGCAGATTCTGCAGTAAAATTCTAAAAAAAATACTTTCTTTCTTCTAAACGAAGATAATTAAGGTTAAGGGATGAAAGGTGTGTATTAGGCAGAAATTGTTGAAGAGTTTGCCATTACATGCCAATAGGTAACCGTTTTAAGGAACAAAGTTTTCTATTACTTAAGGCCTTGAAATATTGGCAACGAGCTTTATATGTGTGTGGGTTTTTCGTACCGAAGGCATTCCTCATAAAATTCCTAAACGATAGTATTCTGCGGTCGCCGTAGTCGAAGGCGATGGTAAGTCACGCCTATTCAGACGTGCAGAGGTTAGAGTCTATGGGCATGAAATACTAAAATGAATGAACGTTTTTCCTAAAAGCGATCGCCCTTAAGTATGAAATGCCAAACATGCGAGTGCATTTCTGCCATGCGGAAGCTTCTTATAAACAAACATAAAAACATTTGTCGTTCGGCGGCGGCATACAACTCTAGGTCCCTCTATTTGTGGAAGAACATCAAGACGAAAAACACAAATTGGGGGAGAAACTCGGCCAAATACTAAATAAAGGGTACAAGCGCCAAATATTAATTTGAAGGAAAGACAGAATTTTTGCGCAAAATTCAAAACTTTATTTACGATGTTTCAGATTGTCCGATTTGGGTCAAATATGCACCGTTTTGTTGCATAATTTGTTGTCATTTCAAAGGTAGCTTTAAAATGCTTATCTCATAGCAGTTTTTGTCCTTATTGAGGAAAGATTTTCATAATCTTCTCTCCAGTTTTTTATCACTCAGGAAGTTTTGCAATGCGCGAAAAAGGTGCTAATCGCTTGGTGCCCCCAATAAAACTTCCCAACCAAGCTTTCGGAGTTTTTGGTGAGTTACTACAGACGCGTGTGGCCTTGCGTTGTCCTGATGGAACGGAACCTTTTCCTATTGGCCAATTCTGCCATTTCTGGTCAATCGCTAGCTGCAAACGATCCAGTTGTTGACATCAGAGTTCTGAGCTTAGTGCTCGGCCATAGGAAAGCAACGCATATTAAATGATGCCTTTCAAGTCCCACTAAATAGAGGCTAGAACTTTCCTGGCCATTAGTCGTGGTGTGGCTACCTTTTCGGCTTCATCACACTTTGACTTCGATCGTTTTCGCACAATATTGTTGTATGTGATCCAGTTCTCACCCTATTCACCATCCGTTTAAGAAATGGGGCAATTACATTGCGTTTGGCCAAGGCTTCGCAGATGGAAATTTTGTGTTTTGGTGTTAATAGGTATGTCACCCAAACATCGAGCTTCTTTTTTAATCCAGCTTTGCGTAAATGATTTAGAACTGCCGATCTTTACCATCTGGGTGATCCTCCGACTAAGAAAATGCTGGTCAATTTCGATTGTTCCTGTGATTTTATTGGCATTTTCTTTAACATAAAAAACAATAGCAAACCTCCGAGAGTATTTCTGCCTCGGAAAAGCTCTTCATAAAAAATATCTGCCATTCAGAGTCGACTTGAAACTGTAGGTCCCTCCATTTGTGGAACAACATTCAGATGCACGCCTAAAATAGGAGGAGGGGCATCAAGTGAACAATAATAAAAATGGTTGATTTCCGATGGTATTTGGTCAACAATTGATGACACTAATTTCACACTTCTAGTAAACTTTTTATGAAAATAGTGTTGAATTTTCTCATTTCAAAGAAATGCCACCCAACTCCCACTGCGACATTACTTCTGCCCCCAGTCACATAACTTAGACACCTTTTCCATTGTCATGTTGTTAAAATAACGATATGCATATCTGCATTGGGTATAAAAAGTGACGCAAAGGCTTTTCTAAATCTTCAAAGAATAAACACAGTATGCCTGCATTGCTTGTTTTTGTTTTTTTGTTCGCTAATTATTTATTTGTCATTGGTGTGGAATTCGGTGATTAGCAAACTGAAGCAAAAGAAAAAAAAAAAAATCAAAAAAATTATCTACGGAACATTCGGTTGCAAAAATGTTCGAAATACACAAAAATGAACTGTTCCAATGGGGCATTTATAATAATTACAAGTTAATTTAGCATGTAATTAACTAATTAGGCAGGCGATTACTAAATCGAGTATTTTGTGTTTTTCTTTTTTCTTTTGGCCAAGCGGCGCGTGCACATAGGAAGAGAGGCATGCAGGTGCCAATGGTTGAGGCGCCGCGCCAGATCGGGTTGGGCCGTGCCGTAGTGGCTTTTTGGCTTTGCGGTATTTGTGGCATTATGGCATTATGGCGGCATGGCAAAGGGGAATTTTAGTCGATTTCATGAGAGGCGGTTGACTTGAGAAAAAATCTTCCGGCAACACCTACTTTAAGTAATTTTGAGTGGAGGCAGTAAAAAGGAACCGAAATGAAAAAGAACACAAATGCAAATACAACAACGCTGAGCCGAAAGAATGCCATTCTGGTTAACAAAGCGCGAGCAGTGCAATTTTTTCGCTTTGCGCAAACGTTTTTTTTTGTTTTTAACTGTTGCGGTCACTTTTCTGCGATTTTTTCGCGAATTCTTTTTGCAAATTTTTTTCGGCCTATTCTTTGTGTGTTAATTATTTAATTTTATTTGCCTTACGCTTAGTTGGTGTGTATGACGGCTGCTAGCTTTTTATTTTATTTTATTTTTTTGCTGTTACTTATGGCAAATTGTTTTCGCTCACCGATTTTCCTAAACTGTGCACTGGGCGCTGTTTATTTTGGGCTTTACCGCGCATTCGAAGCGATTAATCATTTTTGCTTCCAACTAATTTGTAATAACAACATTTTATTTCTGCTAATTTTTTGCAAATTTTTTGCAACGTTTGTTTTTTGCTTCACTATTAATAACCCTGCTAGTCGTACGGGTCAGTCACTGCTTGGGCGCTACTCTGGCTGTCTTGTTAAGGAGGGACGTTGCGAGCAAGGTGCTTATTTGCCAAAAATCTTTGCGAATTTCTCCATTTTTAATTATTTGTTGTTGTCTTGTATTTTAAGGAGTTCGCTTAAAGAGGTAAATGAAGAATACTACATAGAAGTGGTGTGAGAAAATATTTGCTGGTAGTTGTAGAACGCGTTTTTTTGTTTTTTTTATATAGTTATGGAAATTTTGGGCTAGTTTAAAACTAGCTAATAGCGACTAAACACATGCTAGGTTGCTTCAAAATATATACACTAATTTTTTGGAGAGGCGGCCGCCGTAGCTGAATGGGTTGGTGCGTGATTACCATTCGCAATTCACAGAGAGAACGTCGGTTCGAATCTCGGTGAAAGCAAAATTAATAAAAACATTTTTCTAATAGCGGTCGCCCCTCGGCGGGCAATGGAAAACCTCCGAGTGTATTTCTGCCATGAAAAAGCTCCTCATAAAAATATCTGCCGTTCGGAGTCGGCTTGTAACCGTAGATCCCTCCATTTGTGGAACAACATCAAGACGCACACCACAAATAGGAGGAGGAGCTCGGCTAAACACCTAACAGAAGTGTATGCGCCAATCATTTATTTATTTATTTTTTTTTTTTAATTTTTTGGAGACTTAACCCCAGACCACAGTCTCAGCTTTGCGCTAAGTTTCATTAAATTGTAAATTCACTATTGAATACCCAATAATTTAATGAGTGCAGCGTATAAAACCTTCATGAATGTTCTGCCCCAAAGATGGAATGAGTACGCCGACCAAATATTAGGCGAGTAATGTGGGTTTAGGAGTGGAAGGTCGACGATCGACCAACGCTTTGTAGTTTTCCAAATATTTGAAAAGGTTCATGAGTATAAAATCAACCTGCATACCCTTTTTATAGGTTTTCTGAAAGCGTTCGATAGTATTGAAAGAGGAAAAATTGAATACGAGTTACGCATGCAAAGAATACCGAAAAAATTGGCTTTGCTAGTAAGTAGTAACCCTCGCTGAAACCTATTTCAAAGTGCTGTTACAAAGCAAAGCGTCTGACTTATTCAGAGTTGAAAGATTCACAACTATGTGGCTTTGCTGATGATCTTATCATCTCCGCTAGAAATATAAATGTTCTCAGAGGTGTATTTCAAGCCGATTTAAAGCAAAATTCTTTGGATTAGAGATCAACAAAAACAAAACGAAGTATCTTGCAAGACTTAACACGTTGAGAAAAGCGCCAGATCTTAGAATTGGTGATCATGGATTTGAGAGTGTGGATAAAATTAAAAGCCTCGGACTGCTTCTCAATAGGACAGATGATACAACGATTGCTATCCAAGACCGTATACAGGCTGGAAAACAGAACGTATCGATGCGAAATGTGGACAATGAAAGCGGATACAATTAAATGATGAAGCATTAAGATTAGAAAGAAGAATATTGAGGGGAATACGAGAAAAACATGGGCTGTACCACATCAGATATAGCAGCGAGCTAGTGGAATTCCTACAAGGGGAAAACATTATGCGGTTTACCAAATCGCAGCGCATTGGATGGCTAGGACAAGTTTGTAAAATGCTGAATGAAAGAATACCTCGCGAAGTTATAGATGCGCGTATTTTGCATGCCGATGACGATGTGAGAACGATCTAAGAAGCATAGTAGTGACCAACTATCGTAATCTGGCTATGGACCACAATGCATGGAGAATAATTGTGGAGGAAGGCTAAGCATGGTCTAGCTGACCAGCAGTTCTATTCATATGCAGACATCAAAAATGGCTTGATCCGTGTTTATCCTCAAAAGATGAACAGTTGTACCGCGACGGTATACGAGATCTACCAGAAAGATGGGGAAAAGTAATAGCGATGGGTAATACTTTCATTGATTCACTTGTAACCATGTTTTCAGAATAAAGTTGTATTTTCATCAAAAAACCAGCGACAACTTAGTTGGGCAACTAATATTTCGTAAAAAAGTATAAAAAAAACAGGATGATTAATTTTGCGCCACCTTGTAGTAGTAATAAAACAAGAAACATTTTCAGGCCCAAATTTTTGCCGATTTGTGGTATGCATTTTTGTGCTCTTCCACAATTAGGTTTGGTAAATAATTCAAATCGCCTGTTACTCTATGAAAAATTTGCTTTTGAATAGAAGAAATGCAATCAAAGTTTTGCTACTTTTGCATGAGTAGCAGCCCATAGTAAAAAGAAATTTCAAGCCGGACCACTCATACTCATAATATATTTATACACATTTAGAAGTAGACGCCAAAACTAGTTGAGTTGAATAATTTGATCAGCAAACACCACGCCAAGTTTCCTGTGACGTCAGCTGCGTTGAAGATCGTTAACTGAGATAAAATCAGAATCAAGGGAAATCAAAAATGCAAAATCTCGAATTCATATTCTGGAGATGTGTGTAAACTATATCACGCATTAAAGGCAAAACACAAAGCAAAAAAAAGAAACAGAAAATAGCAACAAAAAAAAAAAAAATTATTTACTGAGCTACAAAAGGTGGTGAACGCACGAATATAAAAATGACGGATTCATAACAAATATTTAACAAAATAAACACATAAATCAAAAAATTAAAAATAAAAAAATAGAAACATTTGATTTGAATTTCTGTAAAAGAAAGAAGAAAATGCTACATCACAAACACGCCGCTGGCAAGAAATCACAGCAGTGAGCAGGAAACATAAATACATTAACATTTGATAAACTAAAAATAAATGAAATTTAATAAGCAAAGCTCCGTGATGCTAAATTGGTAGTAAATTATAATTATAACGAACAAAGTTTTTATCCCAGTTCTCTTGATGCTTCGAAATTTGTGTGAAAAGAAGCAAAAAACAAAAAAATTTAAAAAAGTCAACTTAATATTTTAATCAGCGCAAATTCGAATTGCCCATTCGCAGCATTTAAATTTCATTATTATGAGCACGCAAAAGGTTTTGTATTTTCCAGATATATATGTATTTCGTTATTTATTTCTATAAGCCGTTTTGAATTCGAATTTAAAATTTTGCTCAACTTGGCGAATAAAATAGCGAAACGGACTTATTTGTTTTCAATTTTCTTATCTGGCTACGATTCTGAGTGGCATCTAAATTTTGCTGATTCGAACTTGAAATGCGAGCATTCGCAATAATTTATGTAGTTTATATATTTTTTCTAAATAAAAACTCGTATCGTAAAGTATAAAAGTGTGCTGAAACACTAATGGGTTAATTTAAAGACAATAAGCCGCTAATACCGGTTCCGGTATTGATATCTAGCCTGGGGTGGATAAAGAAACGATTGATAATACGAGGTTATAATGTGTATTTGGAAGCACAAATTATTTTAATTTTCTGTAGTCTACCCTTTACATTTTAGGGGCTATTGAAAAATTTGGAAAATTTATTTAATTTTTATATAATTTTTTTACGAAAATATAGATTTTTAATGTAATGTATTTTTAAATATATGTAGATATATAAATCCATGCTTCAAACATAAGGCTGAAGTCATCCTGATGACACCAGTTTACATGCCACTCGAGGTCAGCATGCAATTAGATGACACGGCGCTAGTGACTTAAAAAACGATGAAATATCTGCAGGCTTACGTTCTGGGCCTAGATACGGCACGCAACTATTAAAGCAGCGAATATCACGCGACTAATGGCGAACAACTATGAACTAACACAGACTAAAAGGAGGCTCATCATGGTGACCATAAATGCAATACTACTTTACGGCTAAGCTGCAAAGTTCAGCACAAATCACTGGATGCTGTACAACGAAGTGTTGCGGACAGCAGCATTCAGAGTTGCTTCAGCCTACCGCAGCAGTTTTTGAGATTAGCGGGGAGTTACCTATCAACCCCATGGCCTTGGAAGGAATTGTTACGTGGGATTCCAGGAAAACAAACGCCACCACTAGCGCCGCGGAACAGAGATGCCAAACCATGCAGCGGAGGGAAAGCCGATAGTACACTGAATCCAGTCGTAGATGGAGTGGAAGTTGATCACTACAATAGGCAAATGGGCTCAAAGGGACTTCGGGGAAGTGAGCTATTTCATGACTCAGTTCTTCTCGGGCCACCTACACTTCCGAAAATACATATACCGCATGGATAAGACAAGCGACCCTATAGCTGCAATAGATGGCTCGTGAAAAGAGATGCCCTAGGGAACAGATTGACAAGGTCGCGCCGCTCAATGTGATCGGTAAGATGCTTGAACGCGAGGATAACTGGAATGCGGTTTAAAGATATGTTGAAGGCATATTACGGAGAAAAAAGATAGGCCTTGACACAGTACAACAAAGTGAAGTCTCACAGACAGAGACATAAGAAAACCTATAGAAGAGCCTATAGCATGAAGTTGGCTACAAGCATGATGGACCCAGACGTGGGCGAATAGAATTGGTCCTTCATGAAATGGAGTCTTCTGGGCTCTTTCGGAGTAATGTAGAAAGTAGTCCCGGAAAAGGAGACTCCCCAGAAGAGGAGGAGGTGTTGGCTTAGTGACGACGGTCGCTGTAAGTATGAAGGCATTTTGAACTTTAGCTTATCCGCCAAACAAAAAAACCAAAACAGCCGTATATAGGCAATTTTTAACCGACTTTTTATAGACTACGAATTGCTTAAGCTCCAAAAATTATACAAAATATAACAGTTAATGAGTGTCTGAATAAGAAAGCCTTATCAGTTAGCCAGCTAAAAACTACTACTTACGCGCTTAGTGTTGTAGCCTTCTAGCCATAACAGCTTTATTTGGGAAATCCAATTCAAGCAATACGATAGCAGGGTATCAGTTTTTTATTTACAGCTACATTTATAGATATGTAGTTTTTTTATTTTTTGACATGTTTTCTTTTAATAAATTTTCACACGCAATTTTCCACTGAATTTTGTTGCTCCTCCAAGCTTTTTATTTGGCAGTTAAGCACCATTGAAAATATTCATTTCATTTTATTATATTTAAATTCACACATTTTGGACACTATTTTTTATTTCTTTATTCTTCACTTCTGTTTGTTGGTTTTTGGCACTATAATTTAGTAGTGGATTCTACTTATTAGCTTTTTGTTGTATTTGTTTTCGTTTTCCTGTTTGCTAATGAGAATTCATATCATTTTAGAGTCTATTTGACTTCTGGTTAATTATATTTATTTTCCTTCTTTGGTTTCACACTGTAAAGCAAGAAAAAACAAAAAAAAGTGTAGTCAACTATTTATGATGTGCCGCGAGAGCTACAGCAATTCATTAAAATTTTTAGATTTTCAGACACGCTGCTGTTTCCTCTTCCACTTCCGCACCTCAGCACGTGCAAAATGGAATTAGATATTTTCACAAAGTAAGCAAAACAGATGCATACGCAGAAGTAAATTTATTTGTGCCCAACAGGAGATGTATGCAGAGGCTCAAATATATTTGAAATTGCAAATTCGCAAAAAAAGCGCACTAAGTAAAAAAGAAAGAAAATCAAAAAATATTATAAAACATTAAAGAAAATATTAAAAAATAAATTAAAAAAAAGAAATAAAAAATGAAAAACAAAAAAATTTAAAAGAATAATAATAAATAATATTAAAAAAATTAAAAAATACAAAAACATAAAAAATGAATGCTTATTTCACGTGATATAGTGATCAATTCATCAAAGTAGTTTGTATAATAAATAGATGCGCGAGTCTCTTCCGACTTTTCTGGAAAATAAACAGCTTCCGTTTGCCATATTCTAGTTAGCAGCGCTGAGATTATTGCTAGATAGTTTAAATTGGCGTTATGCGATATTTTAACATTTTGAGAAATAAAGATTTGCGTTTTTGAAATAGTCATGAAATTGAATGAAATCACATGAGAACACATCATATCGCTTATTTACTTCAATAGTGACATAACTCAAAACAGCAAAATGCTTAGAAAATATCTCAAATTGCCAAACGATTGAAAAGTTTTCAAATTATTATGCCTCCCTACAAAATTTACTATATACTTATTTTCAACTAGCGAAACAGTACCTCAATAAATATCGCCATGATTTTTTTAAGCTGCATCCAACAAGTGCTTAGGGTAATTTCTACATACTTATCTAATATTTTTTTTTGGATTATGTCTTCATTGAAGTAAATGAACGGTATGATCCCATCACATGATCTGAACATATGACCGATGCACGTACATAAGTGTTTGATATAAAATATATTTATTCTCTTGTAAGCATTACATGCAATAGAAGCTATGTTTATCCCACGTATGATGAGATCACGTGACTAGATAATCTGACATCATCAATGATCATTAAAGACAATTTCAAAGGCGAACATCGGTTTTAATTCGATCTAATCTTGAACAACTAATATCATCGTCGTCCTATTCATAGGACTAATGGGGAAGTCGTCCTACATAGGTAGTTAAGGACGTTATTACCTAGACCAGTAGTGATTAATTTGGTTGTATGACATATTATGCAAAACTTAGCCATTTTCGAGATACACGACTTTAAAGTTTATTTAAGAAAAAAAAAAATGTAAAAGGATCAAAGTAATTTTTTAAAAGATAAGGGTAATTTTTTTAATACCCATTTTTCCATAAAGTATATAATAATTAAAAGTAATCAATAAACATTGAATCACGCCTTGGCAGCTAAAAACCGCTGCTTGACAAAGTATTGAATTTCTGATTTTCCAGCTAGTGTTTCCTACTTCACATTTTTTGTTATCTGCATGTATTAAATACCAACCTAATACCCAAAAACTAAATACTAATCTAACCTCGTAAGCACGAGGGTTATGTTGGCTTTGAGGACATCGGTTGATTACGTCATATTGACATAAATCGCGACTTCAGAACAAAGTCAAATCGTTCATTTTTCGTAAACAATTCACGTCACTTTCGCGAGAGATGAACTTTCAATCAAATTCTTTACAATGAAGTTGTATTAAGTGTATTAAATCGTGTTTGCTACTCAATAGTATCAATAGTGCCTTGGTGATTTAGAATCATTACAAAACTAATACACAATATATTAGGCATATGTCAAAATATATAGAAAACTCAACGGAAGCATATTGAGCCATTAACGAGATGTTACTCGAGGAACAGCGAAAGTTTATTAAACTTTTTATTTTTAATTGCTTTTAAATTAAACATAACTTTTTTGCGGTAAAAAAAAAAAAACACAAAACTGAAAATTGCGCGTGTGAGTGAATGCAAAGAAAAGCTCCGTATGCCAAAAACATGGACTATCCATGAATAGATTTCAGCTTAGCAGGGTGGTCGGATTTGGTGTTGTAAGCTTGATTTTTAGAGTTGATTTTCTTACACTTTTGATTGGATGTGGGAGTGATAATAGTGCAATAGAAACTGAATTGAAGCCACTTCGACCTCTTAAAGAGAAAAAATCGCCTATGAAAATATGAAATGTTTTAAAAATACAAATTGGAGTAAATCTTGTTTAATATAATTTTTATTAAAAAATTTATATTGCGTGCGAAATTTTTGAATTTGGTGTTTTCAGTTATCATTATGAGTTTCAAATAAAATTACTGGTTTTTAAATTAATTTATATTAATATAAATTCTAAAATAAATTTAATTTTATATTGGAAATTTGTAAGATTTCAATTTATTTGTTTGTAATATTTTAACTTTTTCCACTTTTTCATTGTTGAGATATTGCAATAAAATGTTTCCTGTAAATGCTAATGCAAATCTTATTTTAGTTCGGAAATTTTTTATTTGCCTTTTCTTCTTACAAAGGGGTTTCCAATAACAGGTGGTAGGTGTTAAACAGGAGAGATGATTAACGATTTTTATGGCCGGAATTGAATGGTATTGATCTGAACAACGTTCATTTTCAACAAGACGGCGCTACGTGCCACACAAGTAACGAACCCATTGAACTTTTACGGGAAAAGTTTCCGGCCGTGTTATCTCTCGAAGGCCACCAAGATCTTCTGATTTAACATCTTGTGACTTTTTTCTTTGGGGCCACGTGAAAGAGCGTAGACGTAGACGTGGCGCAGACCTTCCAACAGCCCAGTGTCGATTCAAGATCTCAAAGATGGAAATTCTGAGCCTATCGAGGATATAGGACCGCCACTTTTCAATTCAGTTATGGAAAATTTCATGAATAGGATATTGTCCTGTGAGTGTGGACATGGTGGTCATTTGCCTGATGTTATTTTCCACTATTAACGGCATACCTTCCTCTTTATAGTGAAATAGACATCCGATCATTTATATTATATTAAAAAATAGCATTTGCCTTTGAATATCAAAATAACGCCTCTTATTTGATAACCCTTTATATCTTATATTTGAAATTAAACATACAATTTTCAATTTCATTTCATTTTTCATAAAACAACACACATCGACCATATACTGAGGTGTGAAAGAAAGATACTGGGAACAATATAAATTTTGACCACTGCAGGCGAGGAACATATCGGATAAGATACAAACACGAGTTCGACGCATTGATATATAAGGGAAATACAATACGCTCTATAAAACGTTAATGAATCAGATGGCTGGGGAAGATGTATAGAGTGCCCCAATGGGTAGCTGCCAGTATAGCGTTCGATACGCAAGTGGTTGAACGGAGAGGTAGTGGGAAATCAAATAAACGCTAGATTGATGAGGCCATAGTCGACTTGCGGAAAATGGGGATCGCAAACTGGAAAGGCGTAGCAGAGGATCAATCGGAGTGGAGAACCGTAGTTGTGGAAGCAATGGTCTGCACAAGACTGTAGCACCATTAACGATGATGAACTGGTTTTTAAAGTTAGAATTTTTAATGTTTCATCTTTTTATTACAAAACATTTGATGTAAAATGTTTCACTTGTAAGTTGATTCTTATATTAGCAAAATTTAGAGTATAGTTTCGAAATTATTTTTCTTTGTTTTTACTGTTTTTATTTTTGATATCGTGTTTTTTTTTAACTTTGAAGTGAAACGTTGCTCTTTTAAATATACCTTAATTTGAATACAAATTTATTTAGTTTGAATTTTTTTATTTGCTCAAAGTTTTTTATTTTATTTTTATTTTGTTTTTAATTTTATATTTTTTACTTAATTTTTTTTTTATTTTAGTTCCGAAATTTTTAATTTGCTTTTAATTCTTTGTTTTGTTTTTAATTTTTTATTTACTGTTGATTTTAGCTTCTTTTTAGCTTGTTTTTGGTTTTCATTCATGTCATTTGTAGTAGCATTAATTCGTATTTTAATAAAATATCTAATCTTTGATGGCCACCGTAGCCGAATGTGTTGGTGCGCGACTACCATTCGGAATTCACAGAGAGAACGTCGGTTCGAATCTCGGTGAAAACACCAAATTAAGGAAAACATTTTTCTAATAGCGGTCGCCCCTTGGCAGGCAATGGCAAACCTCCGAGTGTATTTCTGCCATGAAAAAGCTCCTCATAAAAATATCTGCCGTTCGGAGTCGGTTTGAAACTGTAGGTCCCTCCATTTGTGGAACAACATCAAGACGCACACCACAAATACGAGAAGGAGCTCGGCCAAACACCCAAAAAAGGTGTACGCGCCAATTATATATATAGGTATATAATCTTTGATATAATTTTAATTTCAATTTTCTGTTTATTAACTTTCACTAATTACTGATGTAGCTTTTTATAAAAAATCTTTAAAACAATATGTTTGAAAATAAAAATTGTATTTAAGTTTTAAAAGTTTTTATTTGCTTTTGTAAATTTTTGCGTTTTTTTTAACTGTTCATTTTTAAAGACATTATTTGTGTAGCAACTTTGAAATAAAAAGCATAATTTTTAGTTTCATTTTAATTAATTTTTTTCAAGTTAAAACTCTTATATTTTATTTATTATTATTATATTATTATTATTATTATTATTATATAAATATTATTTATTGTATTATTATTATAAGAATGTTTCCCTTTGTTACTAGTTTTACTTCTAAAACAAATTTTTTTTTGTTTGAAATTTTTTGTGTTTTTCATTTTTTTTTTTTAATTTTTATTATTTTATTAATTGTCATATTTTAATATTTAAAAAATGTTTGAGTAACAGTTTAATTCATGTAAATTTTGTTTTGAATTTCAAATTTTTGATGTATACTTTTATAGTTTTTGTTTTATGTTTTTTAGTCTACGCATTTTGAATATAATTTTATTTGAATTAGCATTTTTAATTAGAATGTTTGATTTTCAAATTAATTTTAATAAAAAAATGAAATTATTTTATTGTAGTTTTGTAATTTATATTTAATTTTTTTGTTTGTTTTGACTCCTTAAGATGGTTGAAGTTTTTGAAAACTTTGAAACACAATTTTACTTTTTAAATAATTTTATATTTTAACCCGAATTTCGAAAGTTAAACGTATTCTTTGTTTTGTTTTTCATTTTTTTTGTATATTGTGGTTGTTCATTAACAATAAAATCTGGAAGTAGTTTTTCGTAAGTTTTACAGATGCACTGTTTTACAGTTATGCATATTCCACTACTTAGTTTGGTGATTATTATATATTGATTTGATGTTCTCCTTAACATCACATAATGTAAAATTTTAAATTGAGTGAAATCTTCTTATTTCAGTTCTTCATTAAGCCCTTCATTGAACAGAAAATTTGTCTGAGGTTGCATTCCTTTTTTTTTGTTATTTTTATTATAATACTTGTTTATTATTATTGTTTAATATTTTTTAACATTTTGAATACCATTTTATTTTAATTACTCATTTTCAGAAATTCAAACATAAATCCCTTGGTTTAGTTGTCACTAAGACGTTTATCATGACTTCGAGTGCTCCTTCCAACTTCGCTCATTATTTTCTTAAATATAATAATAATTACTTCCAATTTTCTATTTTTAAATTGTTTTCATTTTTATTATATGTTTGTTTTTCATTTTTGAACAATCATAAAAGCCATCATTTTTAATAGTTGAACACAATCGCATACCACTGCTAATAATTTGTTGCTAACACATCAACTTTTTGCTTACTTTATTTATTAAAATTTTTCGCCACCTAAATTTTTTTTAGATTGGTTTTTCACTCTAAGCGCCAGCAAACAATTTTTCGCACCTATCAAGTTTTCAACGGAAATTCACAAATTCCAAAAATTGTGCATTTTTTATTCGACCGGTTCTGCCTTTTCAACTGTCACTAAAACGGAAATCACAACTTCGCCGACGGAAAACAAATCACGTTGACGCTGCAAAAGGCGCGACCGGCGTTGTTCCGAAACAACGTTAACGCAAAAGTTCACAAAGCTAGAAATCCAATAAAGCGCAGAAACGAACAAAAAAAAGCAGATTTCGACCGACAAAAAATGTAGCGGTTGGCGTGCACGAAACGCGCCACACTTGAAACTGAACTAAATCACAAATCATGTCCAAGAAGTTGCTGGCCAACAGCAGCAGCCGCGCCAACAGCAATAGCGGCAGCAGGCCAAAAACCGACAACGGCGAAACGTTACAAACGGCGACGGCGGCGGCCGCAGAATGCCAAATACAGTGCCGCAGCGGCGTGGCGGTCAACAATAGTTCAAATGGCGAAGCTATTAGAGTAGCGCATACTCATAGGAGCTTGAGTTCCAACTCAATAGGCGCAACTCAGCAACTCAGGCCAGCGTGCGCCAGCAGAGAGTTGAGCAGCAAATACGTACACTGCGCTTACTGGTCAATTTATCGACTCTTGGGAACCGAAAATGAATCTACTAAGCGTTTCTCGCCTTTTTGTTTCATTATCGCTAAGCAAATCTAAGCACAGCTTGTAGCGGTCCGTTTTATGCACAGACGAGCGGTAAATAATCATAAAAAGCTAAAAAGCAGCTTCTAAACAAAGCAACCTGTGCTGGGTGCTGGCACTGCTGCTGGTGCTAGTGCTGGTGCTGGTGCCTGTGCTGAGAAAAGGCATAAATTCAAAAGCAAAACGTATAGAAAAGTCAGCAAAACAAAAGTCATGAGAAAAAAGAGATTAGTAAAATATTTCTTGTGCTTGAAGAGCTTTGGCTAGAAAAATGTGCTGGCTAGCTGACTGACTGAATAGTCGAAAAGTAGCCGCGATGCAGCTAACAGCATTCGACAATCAATAACTTGCCGGCCGCTTGAATACGCTCACGCTTGCGCTCTTAGCAGCCGCAAAAGCTATCGCTCTTCAACTTATCGCTCAATCTTTTGTGTTCTTTTCAAATGCTCTTAAATATTATAGTTTTCATTGTTTATTCTATAATTTTTTTTGTATGGAAATAAAATTTTCTTTTACTCACTTTTATTTACAGAGATAAGTGAACTCAAATTTGGCTTAAGCTTATCGTTATTTTGCTAACTTGACTTAACAGCTCATAAGGCGTGCGAATCTCATTCCAGCTGGTCATGTGTGGGAAAATCTCGGCTCAGTTTTCAACAGCTCATTTGAGCAACATAGTTTTGACGTTCTAAGGCGGCAGTGATAGCCGCATAATAAAATTGAAATTGCGTGATATAGATTTTCTTTTTTGCAAAATGGTTCAAAATCAAATATGCATAATTTTTTAATTATTATTACCAGTATAAGAATTTTATTTGTTTTCTTTTGAAAGCCCTGATCTGAAAATTGAAAATTCGTTTTGGATTAGTAGTTGTGGGTGTTAGCTGCCTTAAATTTTTAATTTTAATTCGCCGTTAGAATTAAATTACAAATTTCAGAATAAGTAGTTTAATTTTTCATATGAAAATAATCACATCAGCTCAATTCTGAATAGAAACTCCCCGGGAGGTTTATCTATATTCCCTTTCCTCTTATCACAAGCGAACTTCGAAGAAAGAAAATTGTAAGTTGGATCAAAAAGTAGTCATCTTCAAAGTAAAGATAGCATTTTAAAAATTATTTTTCTACAGCAAAGTATGAGGTAAAAGTACACACAAATATTGGAAATTAATCTTTCCAATAGAAAATAATGATAATCATTTATTTCTACGTCACAGACTGCCAACAAGAGCCAACTGGAGTTACCTGTAAACTTGATGCAAGGAAATCTGGGAATTTCTAGTGGATTTTATGGATAGAGGGAGGATAAAAAGAGATTAGGAGTGGACTAAATACCCAAAAATGTGCCTTTGACTATAAGTATTAGTAATATGAACATGAATGATTTAGAAATAATATTAAATTTTTTTGGGAATAGTTTTTATTTCTATTCTCAAGTATTAAAATCCGTACAATAATAAAAGGTAATAATTTTGGTGGTATAAATTCTTGAAAATTTATTTTTAAAAAATTCAAAGTTCTAGGTAAAAGACAGCCACTCTCCAGCATATTTGATAAAGTGATTCCTATGCCGTAACTAATGCTTTAAGTCGCTGCTAAGTATTGGGATGATACCAAAAAGTTAATTTTGCTATCACATTTCTTCTACTCCTTCTTCATTTATTTATTTTGGACATGAAAATGTTTATAAAAGTTCAACCACCTAGCCTAAGACTTTTCTGAGTGTCGATCAGACTAAAGATAAGTTCGAATCCTTTCCCATCTTTGTTTGATACCCATCTGCGGCAAATAAGCGCCAAGCCATATATATTTTTTCAATAGTCCAAATCCCAAATCGCAACTCTAACAAATACCGAAAAGCGGCTTTATTAAGTCTGCAGTGCTTCAAAAACCTGTGGGATGAAAAATTGATGGAGACTCTAATAAAATACATTTTGAGTATCAAAGGACTGGGTTTGTTTTATCAGTTTTATTGCGTATATCATCTTGATCAAGAAGTTTCCGGAATATATTCAGATGATTCAAAATACCAGTTTATTCATCAAAAGTGATATTATCGCCTTCAAAGTGCGCCCCACCAACTGCAACGCGCTTATTCCAGCGTTTGATCCAGCTCTCGAAACTTTTTTCAGTACTTTATTTTCGTTGGTTGTTGTTGTTGTAACAGCATAAACATTCCCCATACTTACATACGGGGAATGCTGCTGGAGTGACAGTCCTTGGCCGGATATACCTAAATCCGGGTCGTTTCGGTAACGTATATTAGAACCGACTGTCGTGAAAACGTTATTTTCGTTAGTCATCAGATTCGCATTTGATATTTCCATTTCCTCCTTTCGGCTGTTCAAATACGTTTCCTGTAGTGGCTTTTGGACTCGATCATACAAAAAAAAAAAAAAAAGAATTGCAACGAACCATATCAGATCAATTCGATGGCAGATGAATTGTATTGGTTTCATGCTTGGTAGAAAAACAAAAATTCACCAATAATGATGGTACTATGCGGCGGTGAGGTATCATGATGCAAAATCCACGGGTGGTTTTTCCCACAAATCCTTTCTTTTTTGGAGAATTGTTTCACGTAGCTTGAAATAATTCATATAATAGTCCTTGTTTCTTACTCTGTCCTTCAAAAAAAAAAAAAGTTGTTGTATAATACTGTTTTAATCCCAAAAACAGTGAGTATCACTGCCTTTTGTTTTGTCTGAAAACGACGTTGTTTTTCGATATTAGTTTATTCGGGGTTATCGGCTCAATTTGCTTATGTCTGGATTGCGTCTCGTATTTCTAAACCTATGTCTCGCTTCCGGCAATGATGAATGTTGGGTCGAGTTTAGCCATGGAAGACCTGTATTTGGTGATATCAACGCGGTTTCTTTTTTGCATACAATTCAGATCCTTGGAAACCCACTTTGGAGCAAGACAGCGCAAACTCATATCATTAACTAGATTGTCCTGAATGAATCCATAAGCATGGTTCAAGTCGTCGTTGGCCGCTAGGTTCGTCATTATCGATTGACTCACGATCTCTTCTGCAGCTTTCATGCCACTCGTAAACAGCTTACTTTTCTTTAAAGCATCATTACCGAATGAAATAATTAATTATTATTATTAAAGAGGACCAGTATATCCGTCTACTCCTGCTCGGCAAGAAATGGTGACTCTAGCCACAAAGCGATTTTTGGATGTACAACGTAGTGGTTCAGCCAATTTTAATGCACGAATGCCTGGTGTGGTGAGAAGCAAAGGACTGCTTAATATTGGCATCAGCGGAGTATGAAGAACTTGCCCCAGTGCTGGTGTTAAGTAGTTTTGCACTTAGTTCCCTTGACTTTTACGTTATTTCCATCGCTGTTACGTTGAAGGAGGTTGGCCTCTGGTAGTATTTTTAGGCAGTTAACACCGTACTTCTTTGAGCTTCGTACAAATCTTTCTATCCGGAAACTGGAGCTTGAGAGTCGGGCAGAGCAATTTTTCCAAGTAGGCAGGATCAAAACGAGGGGAAAATCTGTACCGAGGCTAGTACCTCTATTTTTATTGACGGTTCCACGATGGAATCGATAGTCGGTGCAGGGGTTTTCTTAGAATGAGGGTTTTCTTTATCTATTTTCTTAAAATTGCCGAATGCTTCTAGAGTTTTACAGGGAGAAGGCTTTGGGCTCCTGCAGGCTTGCAGAATGCTTAAGGAGCGTGGGAGTGAGGGAGATACAATATTAAAACTTTTTCCAATAGTCAAGCTGCGAGCAAGGCGCTGACGATGCCATGGGGCAGATCCAAACTGTTTAACTTCTGTAAGGAGCAGATCAAATATCTTGGGTGTACTGGTAACATTTCTCTGACCTGGGTTCTAGGACATAGGAACATAGAGGGAAATGAAATTGAGGATGATCTTGATAGGTAGGAGTTGATTGAATTAGTCTCAGACATCTCCTACTCAGTCATCGACATTGCCTTGACTGTTGTTGAAGGGGAGTTATACAACGTATTTCTCAGAAAAGCGCGATGGAGCTCCATTCCTTCATGTGCTATTTCGAAAATCCTTTGGCCCCTGTGCAATAGACGTGGGACGCAGAATGTTTTTGGGACTCCACGCCATTCAATTTTCAAACTCGTAGCAGTATTTGCCGGTAATTGGATGATCAACATACACGTAGAAAAGCTATGTTTACCATTTAATCACCACTGTAGAAGCTGTAAGCACCTTTCAAAGAAAGAGACTCTTGAGCTCTTCTTCTGCAAATATCCGTGTTTGGCAGCTAGTCGATTGAGGTCATTGGGGGTTTCTTCAACAGCTTGAGGCAGGACGCCAACTTAAATCCCATCAAGCTTCTCTGTTACAGAAACAGCTCCCATTAGCTGTAGATATCTGCCTGTTGGTGTCAAAGCGGTGCTTCAGAGTAGTACTTCAACCATTTCACCTACCCACCAAACTTGGTAGTTTGCCATTGACTGCCGAGTGACGATCGCTTTTAGAAAACACCTTTTCCACGAATTGGTGTTTTATGCCCGTGGTTTCGAATGGTAATACACTTGCGAATGGCAGTGACGCACCAACGCATTCGGCAACCTTTAAAGTTCAATAGTATAGAAATTTCTGTCTGTAAAACCGCGAAGTCTAACATTATTGAACACGAGATACATACAGAGATACAGATATGCAAACGAGAGAGCAAGTAGCGATCTTCTACTTTCTAAAGGCTTCAAGTAGAGAAATGATATGATGGGAGATACACGAGGTGGGATAGAATCAGAAAAGAAAATTAAGAGGCAACTTTGATACACGTTTAATCCCGTGAATTAGAGATTTGTGGTATGGTTTTGAAATTTAGCGATTTAATTTTTTTTTTGTTTATAACAATTTCGTGTTTTTGCGTTTCTTTTTTGCAGCATTGAATGAAGTGAGTTGACCTCAAAGGAAACTTTGTTGAAAATTAAAAAGCTTTTTGTCGAAGTTAGCAATACAATCCTAAACAAAGACGGATATTAGTAGCAGCAAAACATGAAAAGATTACAATAGATCAATTATGATCCAGATTTGCATAAATCAGGGTGTGCGTGGATCGTTTGTGAATGAATTTTGGCAGCTTTTCTGTGCTACAAATTGCCTATTACCATTCAAAGCTGTCAGCAACTTCCGCTCTCAACTATTATTAGAGCAAAGATTAGCTACAAATTTAAATACTAATACAATTCTTATAAATCCGCATACGATTGCCCATAAGCCTTCATGAACAGAAAATGTTGGTCTATTAAGAAATATTTATATCCACTTGTTTACACTGTATTACAAAGCCTATTTTGACCGAGCAATTCTTAAAATCTATACAACATTTTGCCACGACGACCGCTAATGCTTTTGTTGTTGTGCATCAATAGCATCTCACTTTAAGCCGACTTGAACTATTTGTGGCAGCATACGAGCAAATAGAGAATTGGGCTGCTTCTTGAGTTAATGCTAAAGAAAATTACACACACATACATAAAAACACACATACACACAATTGGTATCTTATATTTCTTTAAGATTTGTATTGTCTTCATTTTATCACCAAATGCCGTTCAGAATTCCATGTCAAAAGCGAACATTTAACGCTACTTTGTATTGCTGCCATTGTTGTGTTGTGTTGGCATTCAAATGCGGTTGGTGAAAAGCAGATAATATTTTATATTTACTACTCGTACGTGTGGCAGTGTGTGAGTGTATGTGAGACATTCGTATACTGTTGGCAACAAACTTTCTTCCGGTTTGCTGTTTTGTTCATTTACATTGTATTCCTTTAGTAATAGTTTGTATTACTCGTGCACCAACATAATTTGAGACTTGGAATAATTATTGGAAAAGATCAAAAAAGTTATGAAAATAACATAAACGTTTCCTGCAACAACGACGATTAATGGATTTGGTGCTAGAATAGAAGAATACTTTGCAACGAAACTAAATTTCTACAGCAAAACATTGCCAAAAACAAATATATAGTGCATTTATGGCCATCATCCAGTTTCGATCAGCTTCGCCATTTACGGGCGCTCAACAAATTTCTAAAGCACTGGAAATAACGTCTGCGCATATTGTAAATATTCTTTTAGTTCACTGTAAATATTTTATTGCCAAATTGCAAATGAAGATCTTAATTTCATTACTTTTTAGTATGGCAAATTCTTCCAGCATTTTTACAATGCCCACATAAATGTGCTCGTTCAAAAGGAAACTGCTGCTCTACATATCACAAAGAGTTCAAATGGAGTCCATTCATTCCGACAGGAAGAGGTAAATGATTCATGAAAAGAGCACAAAATGTAAAAAATAGTTGCTATATTAATGTGCATACAAGCACAAGGACTTTCAAAATGCACTCGTGAAATTTTATTAAAGGAAAAATTTCAAGCTATCATTTTTACCATAATGAGAAAATATCAGATATGTTGAATTTGGAAAAAATAAATACTTTTTAAATAACAGAAATTTGTTTTAAAAAAGTTCAATAAAAAACACGGTTACTAAAAAATTTATGAAAACAAAGTTTACTGAAAAAATTTACTACAAAAAATTTACTAAAAAATTTAATAAAAATGGCTTTACTAAAAAATGTAATAAACAAATTTTTTAAGTTTGATAAAAAAATGTATTAAAAAGTTATTTACTAACAAAATTTGTAAAAACAACTTAACTAAGACAATTTCATAAAAAAACTGTAAACTATATTATATTAAAAAATTTGTTTAAAAATATGTTTGCTAAAAAAGTTTGATAAAAAAATGTTAACTTAAAAATGTAGGTATTACTTTTATTTGACTTTCACTTTACGGTCGGACATAATTTTCAGTGTTTTTTCAATATTTTCCTGAATAACAGCGTCATTTGGCCTTCCAGTAGATGGAATGTCATCGGTGTCTGTACGACCACGTTTGAATTCGGCATACCAATAACAAATGCTTCTTTTTGATGGAGCAGAGTCCGAATAATGTTTTTCAAGCCATTCCTGGCATTGAACAGTATTTTTTTTTCATTAAAAAACAATGATAAATCACCACACGGAATTGCTTTGAACTCATTTTTTTTTTTAACTCAAAAGTAGCGTCACTTAAAGCACTGTAACTTGTAAACAAATGGTCGGATTAACATATGATTTTGACAGTAAGCCTAAAAAGGTTGCCAACTTTCGAAAAAAATATTGATTAAGTACTAGTGCCGCCATCTATGTGTCAGTCACACACATTATTGAACGCTCTGGTAAATAAAAAATTTTAATAAAATAGCTTTATTCAAAATTTTGTAAAAACTTGTTAAATAAAAAAATTTAATAAAAAAAAGCTTACTCAAAAATGTATATATTAAGTGCGCAACTACGTTCTCGCGTTTTTTTTGATGAAAATACAACTTTATTTTGAAAAAATGGTTACAAGTGAATCATTCAAAGTATTGCCCATCGCTGGCAATGAGGCCAAGCGTTGTCATGCTGTAGAATCACTTTTTCGTGCCTCTTCGCGTATTGCGGTCCCTTCTTGCTCAGTGATCGCCTCAATCGCATCAATTGAAGGCGATACTGATCCCCAGTGATGATTTCGCTTCGTGTTAACAGTTCATAATAAATAACACCAACTTCATCCGACCAAATACATAGCATAACCTTCGCAACGTGAATATTCGGCCGAGGCGACGACGTAGAAGCATGATCGGGCAGTCCCCATGATTTTCTTTTCTTTGGATTGTTGCAAAGAATCAATTTTTCATCACCCGTCACGATGCGATGAAGAAAACCCTCCCTTCCTTCCCTTTTTGCCGCTGCAGCGGGAAATATCACAGGCGAAAAAACGACGTTCAACATCCCTTGGTTTTAACTCATAAGGAACCCAAGTCCGCTGTTTCTGAATCATTCCCAAAGCATGCAATCACTTGGAAATGGATTGCCGGGTAACTCATAACACTGAAGCAAGCTTTTCTTGCGTTTGACACGGATCCTCATTGAGCAATGCCTCCAATTCAGCGTCTTCGAGGGTTTTTGGACTTCCTTCACGCGAGCGGTCGTCACCAATAAAATCACCAACTTTGAAGCAACGGAACCAATATCGGCACGTTGCTTCACTTAAAGCAGGATGTCCATAAACTTTTTGTAGCCGTTTTTTTGAATGAAAGAGGAAAATCAACACTTCCCGCAAATGACGGGTATTCGGACATCTTCACAAGCCCAAAAGTATATGACACTAAAACAAAATCACTAATCTGTCAAAGCAGTTTGTTTGTCATATGTCTAACTTCGGTTAATGATGTTTATATTATGTTAGAATCGACTAGCACACACTGCTGGCGACATCTATTGACAAACAGCGAGAACTTAGTTGCGCACCTAATATAAAAAAACAGGAATTTGTTTACCAAAAAAAAATTAAAAAAATGCGTTACCGAATAACTTGAGAAATTAATTTAAAAAAAATTTTTTGCTAAGATAATTCGCTAAGAAAATACAAAATTTTTTGAGAAAAAAAATGTCAGAAAATGTTTACAAGAAAAAATTTTAATTAATGTTAAAAAAATTATTTTTACCGAATCAAGTTTTCTACTATAATTTCAAGGAAAGTTTGAACTAAAACAAAAAATAAAGAAAGCAATTTATTAAAAATTAAAGAAAATGTTAACTAAGAAATTTTTTATAAAAAAAATGTACTAAAAAATTTTTTTAAGCAAAGTTTGCTAAAAAGTTTAATAAACAAATTCGAAGTTAAAGAACTTAATAAAACAATGTTAACTAATAAAATTTAATAAAAAAATTGTATTTAAAAATTTTATGAAAACATGTTAACTAAAAAAATGTAGTAAAAAAATGTTTGTTAAGAAAGTTTAACTCTCCGTTCGGCGACTGGTCAGACTGGCTTGTTCGACTTTGGACATGAATTTCATATTTTTATATTATAACTAAAAACTTGAGCTTCCAGATAGCTTCTTAAAATTTAATTTTCCATCGATTTATGTATATAACCTTTTAAAAGGGAACAGGGCGAAAGAAGGCCAAACCCCGGTGCCTCTTGAAAGATTTTAAAAAAGGTGTCCAACGAAGGGTAAAAAAAATGTTTACTAAAAAATTTATTAAGCAAATGTTAAGTAAGGAAATTTAAAAAATAAAGTAAATAACTTAGGAAAAAATGTTTACTCAAAATTACCAAAAAAGCTTTTATGAAAAAATTTAATAAAATAAAAAAATGTGTTTACCAAACAAAAATTAAAAAATTTGCTTACCAAAAAAATTAAGAAATTAATTTAAAAACAAAGTTTTTACGAAAATAATCTACTAAAAATACATACACAAATTTTACAGAAATACATTAATAAAACATGTTTACTCAAAATTTTATAAAAAGAAATTTTTACTAATTAAAAAAATTTAAGAAAGAGAGAGGAAATGGGTTTACCAAAAAAATTAAGAAATGCATTTTAGAAAAACTGAAACAGAAATAATTTACTAAAAATATACAAAAAATTGTTAACCAAAAAAAAAAAAACAAAAAAATTGTTGTTAAAAGATTTCAAAATTAATTTGGAAACGTTCTTTTTACAAAAGAAGTTTTCTAATGAAATTTTTTATACGTTTTTTTTTTCAATACTTTTTTTTTAATCTTCAGCGAACATTTATTTTGTTTTCATTTGCACCGAGAATTATTTAGTTTACAATTCAAAGAATAAAGTCGTACGAAAAATGTCAAAATTGTGAACCCCAATATCCGGCAACCACTCAATATTTTCCACCACGCTTTTGGATAATTTATGAAACTGTATAGCAGAATATCTTCATCAAAGGTCAACAAAGTCGAACCGCTGAAGGTTTTAGGCGGGAAAGCTTGACATATTATGCCTCCTATATGGGTTCAGTAAATCCGGCTTCTTCAAAAGAGCTCGTTTATGTTTTTCCCTGAAAATTCCATGGCGATATTAGCAAGTAGAGAGGAGAATATTTCTCCTCAATATTAAGCAGTGTCCTCATGGATCTGTGATGAGAAAGGAATGACGGACTGTTTAATGATTAAGATTTTCAACGTATAGCGTTTCTTACGTCATGAGGTCACTGCAGACATTTTTTTCTGCTTTGCCCTCGTTTAATCCAAGATTGGCGATTTATTGCCTACGAACGGTGCTTTACAATTCTAACTGACGACTTTAATGTGACAAACCGCATTGAATAAAAACAAAGAAGATATTTTTACTACTTTTTTCTCGGTTGCAACAATTGTTAGGTGAATTTGTGTTGCACATTTTGTTAAAAAATGACACAACTAAAAATGTTCAAGATCGAGTTTTTGCATATTCAATATTCACGTAGATACCCGCTACTAGTCAGTGGAAGAGTAACTCGATTTATATATCCTCTTTTGCTTTCTTACAAGACACTATGCTTCTCCTTCGCCGTTTTCTACCACAAAAATAATTTTGAGTTGTGTCTCTTTTGAGGAGTGCGGGTATATACCATGTTTGCTTCCATCTATTATTGTCCACTGCCCGAGTTTGAAAAGAATTAAACATTAAAAATTATCTGAAGATTACAAGCGTTTTTGTTTCAAGAAGTGCGCACACACGCACACGCAAACATGTAGGGGCACACATGTCTTCACTCAGCCTTTCACTCCGAATAATGCCACTCTTGACTCGAAGCGAATCAGCTGAAACGGTTTGTGGCTTAAGTCTTTTGTTTCGCTCGCCATAGTTATGCTTAGTAGCTTTGTTTATTTCGTTTGCTAGTCCACTGAACCGCATTCAATAGCTTGCTTTTCGGTTTAAGTGGTTGTCAAATAAAAATTCAAAAATATTTGAAATCTTTTACTTAACACCTTTTCGCAATTTGCCATTTGGCTACCATACGTGATAATTTATTTGTTGGATTTTTGCAAAATTGAACACATAAATAAACTGCGATAAGTTATTGATAGGCGTTTATGGTGTTACCTGAATATTTCGTGACATTGTGGCAAAATTGAGTTAATGGTGGTTT